>NW_028261389.1:26793117-27405974 GCF_051295495.1 Thamnophis sirtalis | reverse complement strand
CCTTACGGTTCTCATCCCTGACCCAATTTTTTCCCCTTCTAGAATCCTTGAACTGTTTCACTTTGTTCCCTAAGAAATAAAATTTGCAGAGGGGTGCATAGAGTAAGCAACATTGTGACTAGTTTTATTGGTGTGGTTTAGGTAGGATTGTGGTGTGGCCAAATAAAAGCCAACAACATTCTAATGTACTTAGGGCGATGCTGATACCACCCTTCCCTCTTACACGTTCACTTCTTCCTTTTCTCCCATCATATCAGTGTCAAGAGTTTTCTGTTTCTTGTGGACACTGTTGTACAATCATTGGTAGGTTCAAAAATTGGAGTTCTCCACATAGTAAGCACAATTTTTATATCTGCCCCAATGAAGAAGAGTCAAAACCAGGAAATTGCTTTTTAGGCAATTCAGGAATGATTTATGTATTTCTTATCTCTTTAGGTTCAGATGTCATTAAAATGGACTCCAGGTGTGCTTTGGAGACACACAGGTTCTTGTCAGATGTTTTAGAATCTTAATATTTTCTTTTTTCCTCTCATCTGTGAAGTTATATTCCAGAATATAGAAATGTTACCTGTCAAATTTTACTCTGCTCAAAACTTGAACCAGAAAGCCAACAGCAGGAGATTCAGTTCTGTTAAAATACTATTATTGCAGATATTAGAAAATAATAATAAAAAGAAACCATATATTACATATTCCAAGATTCAAATTCTATCTATAGAAATCCATGGCTTCAAATCTTGTATTTCCCCCCTGCTTTTACATCATAATTGAGTGAAAGCTGCCAATTTTTTAGTAGAACAGCTGGTTGCTTTCGACCTCACCAACATGAGCCCTCAAACCAACTTATTTCTGACTGACACCCAGACCAAAAATTGCCTTCTTATTAAGATTGGTTTTTGAATTATAGTAGAATATTAAAAAATTGCAGTTAAATCTAATTAACTGTATTCATTTTTATCATAATTTATTTCCTGCCATCTGCCTTGTCTTGTTCTGGCCCTCTGAGACAGAGGAATACATTCCTTAGTCTGTAGTTTTTACTGCCAAATCCTGTTCATTAATGTCTTTCCATTCTTAAATATTAGCTTTTGAAAAGGGCTTAAACATTGAATACAGGAAGTACCTGTGTACCTTGAGTCTTTTTGATGTAGTGTAATGAACCGGATTTGTTAAGTGCTTTGAACATTTTATAGAAATACTGAAATATGAGCTTAATTGTAAAGCAATGTTAGAATTTCATCATGATAAAACATTCAAGAGTGAAGCAAAGCTTTATTTTAAATCTCCCCCCTCTTCCTCTCCCCCCATCTCTCTCTCACACACACTTTTTCTTGTTATTTGATAAAAGAATCTATTCTATGATTTGTGCACAGGGGATATTTTATTTTTTTTGTAGTTTGAGAGGTTAGTCATTGGCTGCTATTCTGTTTTGGCCAGGTTTTGTACTCTGATTGCTGCTTGTGAAGATATTTTGTAAATTGGATTTTTTTTTAATAGATGGATATTATGCATTGTATTTGTGCCTGCATTATATTATAATCAGTAGGATAACAGTCAATGAAATTTACAGTTCAGAAATACAAAAATATTTCTGGTTGTTATGAAAAGTGTCTCTTCCCATAATGAATCTGCAAAAAAATAAAAATTGAAATGCCAACCTCCTTGTATCATAGGGATGCATTTATTTGTCCTGATCCTATGTTGGACTCCGATCATAAATTTAAATCATACATTTCATTTTCCATATTTTCACTAATTAATTGCAAAATTATCAATTTGCAGGGTTTTTTTAATATGACTTAATATATTTTGACTACATAGGACAGTTGATTTTCTGATGATCCTGGAAAACCTTGACCCATTTTAACCCATTATAGACTTGATTTGAAATCTGGCTTGGTATATCATTGTTATAATTTGATGAAAATTACCCTAAATATTGATATCCTATCTCCCTCTCTCATAGATAAAACTCATAATTTTTCTTAGGAATATTGTTTATAATCTATTTAAATTGGCATTGATTTAGATGCATATTTCAATGTATTTCTGATTTTTTTAAAATGTGGCATTTTCTTAATTTGAGTAAGCATAATTTATGCTTCAGCCTAGTCTGCAAAATGAGATAGTTCATTTAATATTTGCATGCTTTCTGGCCATGCTGCAGGGAAGTCTTCCCTGACATAAAACGGGCTTGACTTTTATGTATCTTGGAGGCCTCTTAATAAAAGAAACCTGTCTCCAGTTGTTCACTCACATGCTTAGGAAGACAGTCTATGAATCACATAACTATTAAGACTAGCAGCTATTTGAGACTTAAGTTTCATAGATTTATCTGAATCCGAGATTTTTTTTCCTCTTGCTTTCTCTGTTTGACTCAGTTGGTCACGATTATCTGAAAATGTTGGTTCAAATAGAGATATCCATTTTATGCCTTCTGCAGTGAAAATTGATGTTACATTATTATGCAGCATCTTTACTTTTTTTTTTCTGCTACTGGAAATAGTTTTGGGCTTTTCATGCTAATTTCCAATCAGTGGCTTTTATAGTGCTAGATTAATTGGGACCATTACTGTAATCAACTTAAAATGTTTTAATGGACCATTATTATTATTGAGACGTCTTAAGACCTGATCTCTTTCTTCCCACTTTATCTTGAGTTCTCTTTCACACAGGAACTTAGATTGTCAAACGATACCTCAGACATATTTGAACTGGACCTCATATATTTTGCAGCACAATACTTACTGCATCTAGTTAACATATTGATAATCAATGAAGAATGGAATTATCCTACAGAGAAGAAACAGTCAGTATGGGCACTTCGTATAATGCTTCCTATATGATATGTTCATTCTGTATGATTGAATTACGATAGTGTAATTGATCAGAATTTCTTTCATTAAGCAAAGTGTAGTTACCATGTAGCAAGATGGGTGGCTAATTAAATTTTACAAATAAATAATAAATAAATCTCACGCTGGAAGTCACGGTTGTCATCGTTAGCCACATCCCACTGATTGTTAGGTAAAGACCAGCAGTGGGATTCAAAACAATTTACTACCAGTTCTGTGGGCATGGCTTGGTGGGCGTGGCTTGGTGGGGTGGCAGGGGAAGGATGTTGTAAAATCTCCGTTCTCCCCCCACTCCAGGGGAAGGTTACTGCAAAATCCCCATTCCCTCCCGATCAGCTGGGACTCGGGAGGCGGTGAATAGATGGAGGTGGGGCCAGTCAGAGGTGATATTTACTGGTTCTCTGAACTACTCAAAATTTCCGCTACCGGTTCTCCAGAACTGGTCAGAACTTGCTGAATACCACCTCTGGTGAGGACTCTCCTGATCCAAGCATTCCCAGCCTCAGGCCTCAGTAAGGTAAGAGTCCTGCCTCCTTTGGCTCCACTTCAACTCCCCGCCTCCCTTGCCTTTCTTTCCTCCACTCTCCCTTTTGGCTGCCCTCCACTGCAGGGCATCTGCTGGTTCTGCAACATGCCAATCAAACAGCTGCATGTGGCATCAGAAGGAAGGCTGGCAGGGGCAGCAGGTGCCTGGCAAAGGGCCAGGCTGGCTATGCCTTGTCATCAGGAGGGAGCGGATGATGAAATTTAACTGGGGTGGCAAGTCTGGCAGAGACAGTTAAGCACTGCAGTAATTTCAAATGGTCGCTGAATGAGTGGTTTTTCAGCAAGTGCTCCCTGCAATGTACTGTATAAATGGAAGAGGCAATGTATTTTTTTTTGTTTCTTTGCTGTCAATGATACAAAGGCTCTGTATTATGCTATGCGCAACTAGAGAGAGAAGCATTAATCAGCTCAATCATACAATGTTTTATTACTATTTTTTTTTCTTTTTTGCTATTTAGGTTTTAAAACTGATTGGCCACATTTCTTTAAATATAGCTCATTGTGTAATCAAAACAGTTTAAAATTCTGGGATGCTTCCTTTGGAATTCAGCAGTACTTTTATTCATGTGCTAGTTGACCAAGAAGATTAAAATCATAATTATAAGTAGTGTGTTTGTGTATACATATGCACATGTAAACACTTCATTTAAAAATAAGGATTACCTTTTTTGGTTGCTTAGAGCATACTCTAATTGTACTGATTACAGTCATGATCATTACTCTAGTATTTTAATATGTTTTTAAAACTCAGTTATGTAGAAAAACTGTCTGTAGAAATAGCAATTGAGGACATTATTTTCATTTTTACAAGCTATCTTATAAAAACCAATTTCTCCCTCTGCAAGAATGAATATTAAAACATTATTCAACTATGACTTAAGGAGCACTGTTTATTCATATATACCTTGTTTCCCTGAAAATAAGACCTTCCTGGATAATAAGCCCAATCGGACTTTTGAGCGCCCTCTGAAAAATATTGCAACACAGAAGCAGTCATGAGGTGATCACGCTTGCCACCTCCTGGACACCAAAAATAATAAGACCACCCCCCCCCCCCCAAAATAAGGCCAAGTGCTTATTTCAGGGGTCAAAAGAAAATAAGACCCTATCTTATTTTTGGGAAAACACGGTAGTATCAGCAAATTAATGTATGTTGGCTGTTAGTCACTGTTCCTTTTTCAACCAGGTAGCCTAATAATTACTTGCATCTGTTAGGTTGGTATTTGTAGCCAATGAGAAGAACAAAGCACAATAATGGACAAATGAATCATTTTGCTTCTACCTGCTTCAAAGATTTAAGTTAGCCCAGATGTTTGGGGAAAATCTTTAAGCACCACAATGCTCCACATATTTTTCTATGGAGTTTTAATGTTACCAGAACTGCCAAGTATTTCTTTTTTTTTAAAAAAAGTAATTTTTAATGCAAGTTCTTACTGCTGATGTGTACCCTCACTATTTCCTTCAAACCGTTTTCAGTCTTCTACGAAGAAGTACTGGCCTGATCTCAGGTTACGAACAGCACACATGACATCCAGGGCTCTAAATGCATCTCTTGAACCTGCGGGCCTTTCTGTGATTAAGATAGCAGCTGTTTCTGTCTGTTAGAATTCCAGCATCCCCTGGTAGGAATATATATGCATTTGGAGTGGTGCAAGGAAGTTTTCTAAAAAGGGAAGAGCAGCTGGCTTTTCCAATCCTAGCTCCCTTCCTCACTCTCTCCTGTTCCCCCCTGCTGACAGTCAGAATTAATCCTCCTAAGTTTGACTGGAACAGCTGAGAGCTTGCCTCGCACATAGCTCAAGGTTTCACAGTGGATTCAGATTGCCTTTTTCCCCTTCTCTCCACCCCCCCCCCCTTCTTTCAGTTCTGATTCAAGCAGCTGTCTCTGCCTGGGTTAAATACCAAGAGAGAGGTGTTAAATGATATGAGTTTATATTTGGTTATGTGTTTTTTTTTTAAAAATCCCTTCACTGCACTTATCAATGTAGCTTTTCTCTCTTCCCCTCCCTCTGTATCGCCCAAAGGATTTGCAATACTAATCCCAGCACCTGTCTCTGCCTGGGACAATTTTTTTTTAAGGGTCAGGAATAGTGGAGGGTGAAATAGTCCTGTGTGCTTTTTGCTGTCCTAGATGAGAATGGTTCCTCAATGCACCTAATGCCAGGAACGTACATCTTTTTTGGGGGGTTCTCTGGTCTGGCTGCTTCCTCCCTTTATGTCAATTATTGTGTTCTCTTCTTCCTGACTGTCACTCTGTCGCTTCTGAGAACTGCAAGAGAGTTGTTTTCAGCTGGGCATTCTAATTTAGGAACTGCTGGTATTCCATGTGCAACTAGGTTTAGCAGTGAAGAAAATACTGGTGAAGGGTGACTCGAACCCAGTCAAGCAGCCTATGTGTATGTTAAATTGAGCACTCTATGTATGTATGTCTCTAGAGGCCTGAACAAAGTGTTGTGTCGGATAACTAGAAACTAGATTGTTTAAGACTGTAAGAGGGAAGAACAGAGTTCCCAGTTCGTTTGCTTTGTGTACAGCTGAAGAAGCCCTTGGCTATGTATGGTGTATATTGTATGGATTACCAATACCCAGTTGTCCAGGTAAGTAAAAAAGAATTGCAACTTATTACCTCTTCACAGTTACATTCATAGAACATTGTATATTTTGTGGTACTTCAGTTCTTTTTATATGGTACAGATTTAATTTCTTTTTTCTTTTTTCAAAGTGACATGACTTTTTAGCTGAAGTTGGGATTTGGGTAGAAGATCTGAGGAAAACATTGTCTGGGAAGACTTTGCATTTTAAGAAATGCATCTCTTTTCACTTTTTTAAGTAGTAAAAATAGTTCTGTCACTACTAAATTTATATGAAATTCCTTAAGACGCACCTGTTGGTTAATGGAAGTTACAAAAGTAAGAAATGTCTGACTTTAATATACCTAATATACCTAATAGCTCCAGCTATTAGAAGAATTGACGTCTCATCTAGAGTTCATTCTGAACGTTCTGATATCCCAAATATTCTGAGCTATTTAATGCTTTTAATGCCCAAGATCAGTATTAATTTCCTAACAGAAATATATCCAAAATACAGGAAAGCCTTAAATGCTAAAATCTATATTAAATTTTAGCATACTATTCAGGAGAAAATGGTGTGCATTAAACACAAATATTTCTTAAATCCAAAGAAATGTTGTATCAGTGTATGTGATAGATGTTGTCAAGTGACAAATGTTACAATTTATTCCAAGTTTGTAACTCTCTCCATTAAATTGCAACAAATGATTTAAAAAATTTAAATAATGTACAATCATAAATCTACAGATACTCATGGTCTCAATATTCATTTATTTTACTTTATCTTTCAGTATAGGGATGGGGAACCTCAGAGCAGAGGCATATGCACCAAACCCTTCCAGTCTTAGGGCCCCCCAGAATTGGGCTGCAAAAAACTGCTGAGGAAAAAAAATCCAACCTTCATCTGAGCAAGTGACCTCTCTCATTACAGTGACAGCTCCACTCCAACCAGTCCTCAGCATAGAGAGATAGTATTGTGGCATTTGTATATCAACATTTGCATGTTTTAGGTTTATAATCCAACAAGGGTTAACAATCCTTAGAAATGTTTAGCAAGTGTGCTCCTTTGTGGATTTGGAAAGTTATTCTAGATTATTTCATGAGTTTGCCAGTGGCTAAGTCCATAACATGTAAAATTATTAGCTTTATTTCAGTGTTGCATATTATAGGGACCCTTTCAACCCATGTATTCATGGTATACAAACCATGTATTATTATTTAGGGATCCAAGTTAATTGTGGTTTGGTCAACAAATCATAGTTAAAACAAGCCTGGCTAAAACACGATGCTTTGAACCAGTCATTATATCTTTCCAAGGCTGAGTTATGTCCCCACACCTTACCTTTTTCAGAGTCACATTAAAAGGTCTATTTTATTGTATTGGCTGTTTTTAAGGTCTGCATCTTGTTAACCTTTCTCTGTATGTTCCTAGGAGGTCCTTTTGTTTCAGATTAATTTCCAAATATATTTATTCATGATTTATATGTTTTATTGTTGTTGTTAATAATATTGTACTAAATAGTAGTGATAAAACTTAATTTCTGTTTTACATGTTTAATCATTTTCATGATATATTTCCATAAGGTTCTCTGAAATATCAATATGATTTTACATTTCTGACATCTATATAATGCTTTGATTTTTCCACGTTTCAGCTTTTTATTTTGCAAATATTGGAGCTGTTTGTGAGTATTTGGTTGAATAGGAAGAGGATACAAAGTAAGAAGTGTAAAAATAAGATGATTGAATTACAGAGTCAGGTTTTGATGGCATTAAACTTATTACTTGAAGAATTAAATGATGTTGTTCTGGGGGACTTGATATTGGCTTTTTATTTTTACAAATAACCAGTTGATGTTATTGGATCTCTTAAAATTCTCACCAGAAGATTTCATATCCTTCTTAGTAGATTAATTACAATTGTACAAATTCTTGGAAGACATACTTCATAATTACTTCTCTTTTGGTAGCAGAGTTCGTTCCAGATATCATGTAGCCTTGTTCTTCAGAATTGAAGTTTGCAATAGGAACCCTAAAGCTATATCTCAAGATGAGAAAATGTGGCAGAAAAGTTAATGGAAAAGTTCCATTAACTTCTTGTAGAAGTCCCCCTAATGATACTGGTAAATCAATAATGTAAAGAAGACATTCATTTTAATTGACTCAAAAAAAGTAAGCCTTTATTTGGAAGATAAGAAAAAATATTGTGGCATACTTCTATACATTAAATGTGTAACTGGATTTTTATAAATTTTGATGATATTTCTTCAGAGTTCGTGAAATTGAATCAGTATAATTCAGATAATAATATCTAGACCTCAGTGTGAAATGTATTATTTCAGTGCTTCTGCCAAAGATTTTTGATATGGAATTTGCAATTTGCAATTTTAATAGATTTGTATGCCGCCCAATCCCGAAGGACTCCGGGTGGCTTACATAAAAGCAATTTAAAAAATATTAAAAAATATTAAAACACAAGACAGAACGACTTAAAAACAAAAAACACAACATGCACTCAGTTTTAATGGGACTGAAGTTCAGTCAAGATCAACAGCCCCAGGCCTGCCGGAACAGCCAGGTCTTAACAGACTTACGGAAGGCCAGGAGAGTGGGGAGGGTCCAGTTCTCAAGGGGTAGTTTGTTACAAAGGGCCGGGGCAGCAACAGAGAAGGCTCTCCCCCATGGAGCCGCCAGACAGCACTGCGTAGCTGACGGTACCCGGAGAAGGCCCGCCCTGTGTGATCTCATTGGGTGCTGGGCGGTATGTTGCAGGACGCGGTCACGGAGATATCCAGATCCTAGGCCATGTAGGGCTTTATAGGTAATAACCAGCACCTTGAAGCATGTCCAGAGACTGATGGGAAGCCAGTGCAGCTCACGGAGGATAGGTGTAACATGGGTGTACCTAGGTATACCCAGTATCACTTGCGCGGCTGCATTCTGGACCAATTGTAGTCTCCGAACACTCTTCAGGGGCAGCCCCATGTAGAGGCTGCCCCTGAAGAGGGGCACCACCTTCTCAACAACCTTCCCTAAAAATGGGAGGTTGGAGACTGGACTGTAGTTTTTAAGGACAGCCGGATCCAGAGCAGGCTTCTTGAGGAGGGGTCTCACCACTGCTTCCTTCAAAGGTTGCGGGAAAGACCCCTCTTGAAGCGAGGTGTTTACAATCCTCTGGATCCAGCCCCGTGTCACCTCTCTGCTGGTCGAAACCAACCAGGAGGGACAAGGGTCCAGTAGACAGGTGGCGGTACTCATCGCTCCCATGGCCTTGTCCACTTCCTCAGGAGTGGCAAGCTGGAAGTCACTCCACAAAGTTTGATCAAAGCTCTCCCTCGGCATCTCTGCTGGCACTGTCCAAGTGGAGTCCAGGTCCGTCTGAATCTGAGTGACTTTATCCGTCAGAAACTGAACAAATTCCTCAGCTCTTCCCTGTAAGGGTTCACTCGCATCCCTCCCTTTCAGGAGGGAGCGGGTTATCCTAAACAGGGCGGCCGGGCGAGATTCTGCGGATGCAATAAGGGCGGAAAAATGCGCACATTTTGCCGCCCGTATCGCCACTAGGTAAGACCTAATAAAGGTTCTTAGTAGTGTTCGGTCGGATTCGGAGTTACTAGCCCTCCAACATCGCTCTAGGCGTCTCTTTTGGCGCTTCATCTCCCGGAGTTCCTCGGGTAAACCAAGGCGCCCTCCTGGATCCACTGCCGCGGAGAGGCCGCAAAGGCGCAATCCGATCTAATGCCCTAGTCGCTGCGGTATTCCAGGCAGCGACCAAGGACTCAGTCGAATTGTGGGCAAGGGAGTCAGGTATCTCCCCAAGCTCCGTCTGAAATCCCAGAGGGTCCATCAGGTGCCTGGGGCGGAACCATATAATCGGCTCCACCTCCCTCTGGTGGGGGAGTAGCTTCCGAAAATCAAGCCTCAGCAGGAAGTGATCTGTCCATGACAAGGGCGAGATCTCAATCCCCTTTAATTCCAGATCATGTCTCCACTGCTCCGAGAGAAACACAAGGTCGAGCGTGTGTCCCGCCACATGAGTCGGACCCTGAATTACTTGGGTCAAGTCCATGGTTGCCATGGAAGCCATGAACTCCTGGGCCCCATCAGAGCGTTCGTCAAGAGATGGCAGGTTGAAATCCCCCAGTACTATAAGTCTGGGGAACTCAACCGCCAGTCCGGCTACTGACTCTAGGAGCGCAGGCAGGGCTGTTGTGACGCAGCTGGGAGGTAGGTATGTCAGCAGCAAGCCCACTTGACCCCCTAGGTCCAACCTCACAAGGAGGGACTCACACCCAACATTCTCTGGAGCAGGGATCCTGCGAGGAACTATTGATTCCTGGATAATAACAGCGACTCCTCCACCCCTTCTCTGGTGTCGTGGATGGTGGAGCACCTGAAACCCTTCTGGGCACATTTCTGAGAGGGGGACTCCTCCCTCATGACCCAGCCAGGTTTCAGTAATACATGCTGAAATACATGGGTAAGACAACTAGTTTCAAAAACAATTAAAACATTTAATTAATCTAAATAGTCTACATATAATTTTGAATAACAGAAAAATACACTATTTAAGGTGTGCTATAGCTGCCCACATACTATCAACTATATAATAGAAGCAATGTCTTCTTTTCCCTCGCAATAATCTCAAAGAAGTAAGACAATTGGGTTGCTCCCCAAATTGGGGAGATCTTTTACCTGATTACACATATTCTGATAGGATGCCTCCTTGGCCAGTGATTTTTCAAACATGCTGGACTTTGCACCGACTATACCCCAAGGCATACAGTTACCTTTTCACCAAAGTGGTACCTTTGTATTTATCTACTCATTTCTGCATGCTTCTGTACTACTAGTTGGGCAGGATTTGGGGCAAGTGGGAGCTCACCCCATCGTGCAGCACCCAGATCTCGAACCTAGGCTGTCAGCTTTCTAGATGACAAGCTCAGGGTCTTTAAGTTCTAAGCCATCATACACCCTATTTGTTTATTTATAGACTATTAGTTATAAATAGTAAATGGTAAGTTTTGCTGTTAAATGCATCTCCTACTAAACAAAGAGTTGTACATCCTTGTTTAATATTATAAATATATTATTACAACCTAGCAGTTTAGAAATTACATTCTCTACAGCCTAGACTCTCAAACCTTGAATCTTCAAGGCCAGTCACTTGATGATGAGATGGGTGGCACATAAATTTAATAAGTAAGAAGTTCTTAGATCTCTATGTCATGAGAGCTAAGCATTCATCAAGTTCCAAAACCTATCTGTAATATGGCTGGCAAGGATCATCTACTGATGGTTTTCCTGCTGCCATCACTACTATTCCTGGGCTCTCTTTTCTAATATTTGGCTAAGTATGTGGAAACGGTCATTGTAATTATCTTCGGTGCCTTGTTCTACCAAATAATGGAAACTTCCTAGTACTCACTGGAGAACTATTGCTATTGTCATATTGTTAACCTATGTGAATGTCTTCTCAGTGTCATAGAGAGAGCCTGACAATATATGCAGCCACAAATCTATCTTCCAAGACTGTTTGAAAGAATACAATTAGTTGCAGTATATTAGCAAGTTGCTGCACTTATGGATTTGATTTGCACCTGCAAGTTAGAAGACTCTTAGATACACCTTTCATTCCTCAAGATCTCTTTTGGCAAATGCAGGATCTAAGACTACGACTGGATTCATAAGTTGCTATAAGCCAATCGGTTGCTTTGTGCAAAATGTGAAGCCAGTCATTGTGCCTTCTAATTGAAATGATTTATTGCTTAACATTATATGTATGTATCAGTTCAGCTAGTTTTTACCAAGTTTCCATGTATTCCAGGTGTGGAATTATACTTCATATCTAACGGTTCCAGTAATTATGCAAATTGTAGCTTAGCAACACCTTGAACTAAAACATTAGAAAAAGTTGTTTAGGCTAAGGTGGACTGTACAGTTCTTGTCTTTAAATTGAGTGATGACCCTGAAGGTTCCAAACTGGGTACATTGAACCAAAGATGGAAAATGACATTTGTTCTTTTTTTTTCTTCCTATTTCCCTTTCTACTTGCTTTTCTTTCTCATAGCTACTGTAATATGCTTTTTTTTGGGGGGGGGGGAGATATTATATCAGAGGTATGAATGATCTCTTACCAAAGGACTTTGATGTTGTGCCAAAAGCTACATGAAATAATGAGCCTAAGATTGCAGGCTATTATTCTCTGGTCTGAGGAAGAGACACTAAAAGGGGAGTGTTAACTCTGTGGGATAGAAACCAGAGAGGATATATAGGTAAGCTTGTCTGTAATTTTTACTGCATGCTGGAAAATTTTATTATTGAATTTGCACAAAAGGGAATGAACTTGAACATCTCAATCTACATAAACTGAAAAAGTCTAAACAATTTTAGTCAATTTCTTTAGTTCTTTTACCTGCTACCCTATTTGTATTTTAGTTTATATTTATATAATTCTTGTGTGGCCTTCTTCTTCCAACAGTATTGAGTTCAATATGTTAAATATTAACATCTTCAGGTTAAGCCATACAGCAAAACTACACTGAAATGCCTCCCTGTGGTTGTTGTACAAAGTGATGACTCAAATGTGTGCAACAGTCATGCTAGAACAAACATTATATACAAAAATGCCTCTAAAGTATGTTGAGCATTTCAGATACTTAGTTGTGATTCATCAGAGAATAAGAGAGCAAATGGACAGAAAGATATGGAAGGGGTTCTTAAGCTCAATATAAAATCCTGAGTTTTATCATAAAAGATGGCAGTTCTAGTAGGCTCACTTGAGATGTAATTATGTGGACAAAAACATGGCTTAGTTGAGGTCTTGATTGGTTGATCCATTTAAATTGTAGAATTGTGAACAGGACTATAGCCCAAGAAAACCTGATACATCATGTTATATACACAAGATTAGAATAGTCTGAAGAAACGTTGTGTTATGTAGCCAAACAGCATTATGTAAGCTCTAATCATTTGGGATTAAAATTTGAAAAAGAACTAAAAATGCCAATTAATTGACCAGAACACTGCAAAAATGAGAGGGAAATAGAACAGTTGCATCCTCAGAAGGAATTTTGATGTCTGTATTTTTTAAAAATGTAGAAGCTGGTACCAATCTATGAAAGATAAAGTCTCCTTTTTGTGCTTGATTTCTAGTTGGACACATACACATAGTTTTCTAGGCAACAATATTGGGGTGGGTGGGAGAAAGAGGCTTTCTAGGGCCTTTTTTCAGATGTGTTTGGATTTGGATTTTTTTGGATTTTATTGAACATTTATATGCCGCCCTTTTCCCTGAGGGGACTCAGGGCGGCTTACAACAATGGGGGAAAGGAGTGCAAGACAAGACTTAAAAGAAAAAAAACGTGAGTAAAAAAAATTAACCATAAAAACACAACATTCACTCAACATTCGGGCGGGGTGAGAATAAATCCTATCCCCAGGCCTGACGGGATAGCCAGATCTTGAGGGCTGTGCGGAAGGCCTGGACTGTGGTGAGGGTACGGATCTCCACGGGGAGGTTGTTCCATAGCGTCGGAGCTGCAACTGAGAAGGCTCTCCTCCGTGTAGTCGCCAGTCGGCACTGACTGGCGGATGGAATTCGGAGGAGGCCTACCCTGTGCGATCTGATGGGACGCAGGGAGGTAATTGGCAGGAGGCGGTCTCTCAGATAGCCAGATCCACTACCATGGAGCGCTTTATAGGTGGTAAGTAAGACCTTGAAGTGCACCCGACGATCAACAGGTAGCCAGCGCAGCTCACGGAGGATCGGTGTTATATGGGCGAACCGTGGTGCGCCCATGATCACTCGCGCGGCCGCGTTCTGAACTAGCTGAAGTCGCCGGATGCTCTTCAAGGGCAGCCCCATGTAGAGTACATTGCAGTATTCCAGCCTAGAGATCACAAGGGCTCGAGTGACTGTTGTGAGAGCCTCCCGGTTCAGGTAGGGCCGCAACTGGCGCACCAGGCGAACCTGGGTAAATGTCCCCCTGGTCACAGCCGACAAATGGTGGTCAAAACTCAGCTGTGGATCCAGGAGGACTCCCAAGTTGCGGACCCTGTCTGAGGGGTATAAATTTTGCCCCCCCAGCCTGATTGATGGAACGTTAGCCGAATTTTTGGGAGGAAAACACAACAGCCACTCGGTCTTTTCCGGGTTGAGCACCAGTTTGTTAGCTCTCATCCAGTCTTTGACAGCCTCAAGGCCCCGGTTCATCACTTCCACCGCTTCATTGAGTTGGCACGGGGCGGACAGATACAACTGTGTATCGTCCGCATATTGGTGGTACTTAATCCCTTGCCTCCGAATGATCTCGCCCAGCGGTTTCATGTATATGTTAAATAGCAGGGGGGACAGAACCGAGCCCTGCGGCACCCCATAGGTTAGGGGCCTCGGGGACGATCTCTCCCTCCCCACCAACACCGACTGCGACCTGTCCGAGAGGTAGGAGGAGAACCACTGTAAAACAGTGCCGCCCACCCCCACCTCCCGCAGTCGTCGCAGAAGGATACCATGGTCGATGGTATCGAAAGCCGCTGAGAGGTCAAGGAGAACCAGGATGGACGCATAGCCTCCATCTCTGGCTCTCCAGAGATCATCGGTCAATGCGACCAAAGCGGTTTCAGTGCTGTAACCGGGCCTGAAGCCAGACTGGAAGGGGTCAAGATAGTTAGCTTCCTCCAAGGTACGCTGAAGCTGTAAGGCCACCACCTTCTCAACAACCTTCCCCACAAAGGGGAGGTTGGAGACTGGACGATAGTTATTAAGAACTGCTGGATCCAAGGACGGTTTCTTCAGGAGGGGCCTCACCACCGCCGCCTTAAGCGCGGTGGGGAGGTGTCCCTCACGAAGAGAGGCGGTAACAACCGCCTGGATCCAGCCTCGTGTCACCTCTCTGCTGTTGGCAGTCAGCCAAGAGGGACACGGGTCCAGTATGCAGGTGGAGGAACTCACAGCTCGCATAGCCTTGTCCACATCCCCGGAGGCAACATCCTGAAACTCAACCCAGAGATGGTCTACCAAGTCATTCCCTTGTGTCTCGGCTGGATCTGCGAGGGTGGAGTCCAGTTCCGATCGAAACCGAGCAACTTTGTCCGCCAAGAACTGACCATACTCCTTAGCCTTACCCTGCAGGGGGTTCCCCGTCTCCCTCCTATTTAGGAGGGAGCGGGTTATCCTAAACAGGGCGGCTGGGCGGGACTCGGCGGACGCTACCAAGGAGGCAATGTGTGATCTTTTGGCGGTTCTCAATGCCCGAATATACTCCTTGGTGCAAGCTGTCAACAGTGCTCGGTTCGATACGGACCTATCGGACCTCCACAGGTGCTCTAGGCGTCTCCTCCGGCGCTTTATCTCGCGGAGCTCCTGGGTGAACCAAGGGGGTCTCCGCGAGCCGCTGACCCGGAGGGGCCGTAGTGGCGCAATTCGGTCCAGAGACTCTGATGCTGCCGAGTGCCAGGCCGCAGCAAGAGTCTCCGCCGAACTGTGGGCGAGAGCATCTGGAATGACCCCAAGCTCCGTCTGGAACCTAACAGGGTCCATCAGTCGCCTGGGGCGGAACCACCTGGTCGGTTCCTCCTCCCCACGGTGGGGGTTTGGCCTCCGGAAGTCTAGCCTCAGTAGGTAGTGGTCTGACCACGACAGGGGAATGATCTCATTTCCCCTCAGACTTGTTTACACAAGTCCAGCATACACTATAGGACAGTGATGGCGAACCTTTTTCTTACGGCGCACCAAAATTGTGCTATCACACATGCGCACCCACTCAATCTCCCTGTGTATGCCACACGACCCCTCCCCAGGCTTCCAAGGTTTTCCTGGGGAAGGCGAAAATGACCTCTCCCAGCCACCCGGAGGTCCTCTGGAAGCCGGAAATGGGTTGTTTCCAAACTTCCAGTTGGCCCGTTGGGATCGTTTTTCGCCCTCCCCAGCTTCCGGAGGCTTTTCTAAAGCCGGGGGAGGGTGAAAACAGCCTTCCCTGGCCCTCTGGAAATGGGAAAAATCAGCTGACCAGCACGTGCATGTATGCTGAAGCTGACAGCTGGCATGCCACCCAATATGGCTCCGCGTGTCACAGGTTCACCATCACGGCTATAGGATTTTATAGTGGTCTCCCCATCCCAACATTAACTAGATCTGATTCTGTTTAGCTTTCTGAGATAAGTGCAGAGTAAAGGAACAGAACAGACAATGTGAAAAAATCCACCTAACACAGGGGTCAGCAACCTTAAACACTCAAAGAGTCATTTGGAACCATTTTGCACAGAAAGAAAACACTGGGAGCCACAAAACCCTTCCCGGGCCTGACCTATTTCCTGAGCGCCCGCAAAACTAGCATACGCATTTGAATTAAAGTTTCTGTTTTCTTCTGAAACTTTTCTTGGATTTATCCATGGTTGGCCTACTGATGGTCAAAAAACTCAATAAATTATGTGCTGGCGGATGTCACACATTGGTGGTTGTGAGACATATTTTGAGCGACAGGGAGTTATAGCAGAGGGATGAAAGAGCCACATGCGGCTCCAGAAGCACAGGTTGCTGACTCTTGACCTAACACAATGACTAGCATTAAACCTTAGAGCTATATTACACTTTTGCTTTGTTCAATGTAATAAAAGCAATTAAAGATGCAAAATGACCTCAAATTTTAGTATCAGTGGAATACAATGAAGATATTACAGATCTCTGAAATTACGTTTCTTGAACCAATAATACAGATATATCATCAGGTACTTGTTTATGAAATATCACCCTTTTGTTCACATGTAAGACAGCAAAAGAACAGTTTCATTGCAAACCAGATTCACTCGCCCTTATACATCTGGTAAACCTTGGATTTCTTTTTGGTGGGGGGGTAGGGGGGAGAAAGCGATGTAACTTCTGATTAACCAAAGCACATTTATTACCTATTAAAATGCCAATAAATGTTGCAACTTGTCTTCGATATTTTAACTGGTCAACTATATCCTCTTTTGAATAATACATTCTATAGGTCACTTGAGTCACTTGTACTTTTGAATTTAAACATGAATACTTTTGCTACGGTTTAATGTTCAGTATTTTTGTGGTCAAGTAAGTGCAGAAAAGTAGAAAGTGCATAAGCTACTACAATAGTCACTCCACATTATTATTACCAGAAGTAGTTGGAATCTCTCTCTCTCTCCCTCCCTCCCTCCCAGTATATAGATTCTTGAGCGAAATTCGTTCCTTGAAAAACCTTCACACCGCTGGTGTTCTTTGCTCATTGGATGGTTCGTGTCAATAGACTAGAAATTCGGCCCTTGAAAGATGCGGGGATTTTTGTGGGGGGTGGTGGTGGAGGAGGAGGAATATGCCTTCCTCGTAGACTCGCAGGGAGGCCAGGGTTTCAGTAGATAGCTCAGCCTCCCCGACGAGGGAGAAACGACGCGTTTGCCAGGAGGCGGGAGATGCTAGCGCAGGTAGTCCTTTTGTGCAGGGAAGAGCAACGGGGCTTAGGAAGGCGAAGAGAGCCCCTTTTGTTTGAGGCGTGCTCCCGGCGCCCGTCTCCCCCACCCCTCTCGGGGTTTTGGCTTACAGCCCTCCTTCTCCCACTCCGAGACGAGGAAACCAATCCTCGGCTCTGCGCGCAACAGCCCGGGAAGAAGATGCCAGCAGCCTCCCAGCAGCCCCTCTGTTTGACTCCGAACTGGCTCTGCTGCACCCGTCCAGGCGGGGACGGCGAGGGGGGAGGAGGAGGAGGGCCTTGGCTCTGATTAATTACCTTAGGCATTCGGGGGTGGAGCTTCCCTCAGCCATCTGGCTGAGATATGGGAGGGAGCTGCGGAGAAGGCAGGCGGGCGGGGGAAGAGACGGAGAGAGGAAGAGAAAAGAAAGGAAGAAACACGAGCGAAGGGAAGGCAGGAGAGAAATCGCGAATCCAGGGGAACTCCCCCCTCCCTCTCTCGCTTTGCCACTCGGAGACGGGGCGAGGAGCAAAGAGGCGCGGAGGTTTTGCCACAGCCCCACCTGGCGGAAGGGATTTTCTTCCCCTCTCCTCCACACCCTCCCGCTTTGGTTTATGGAGAAAAAGAAAATGGTCACTCAGGTAAGGCTCGTGCGTGGCTGCGCTCCTCTTGCCATTTCCCCGCGCGGTCCTGGGCATCCGGCTCGGGCGTGTGCGCTTGGCTTTCTGCCTCCCGGAGAAAGAGAGCCGCGGCGAGGAGGCCACTCTGCCGCTCCTCAATGGGAGGAGGAGAGGGCTTCGAGCGTCCTTTGCCTGAGCTTGCAGCGGGAATAGCTGTAGGTGGAGCGTGGATGCGCAGCCATCCCTTCTCGCTCTGCTCCATAGATTCCCGTTTCCTGTGCTGTGCAGCTGCAGCTCAGGAAAGACCCTGCGGGGATTTGTCCACCTCTTTGTCTTCATGTGGAGGCAGGCGGGCGGGCGGAACTGCAGAGGTAGGGGAAGGCTATAGCAGTTTTGCCTTGCCACCAAATGATGTTGGCACAAGGGGTTTCCTTCTCCTTGTGCGACCCTTCCGGAGAACCGATTCGTTCCGATCCAACTGATCCTCATGCCCGCATTCCTTTCCTTCCTAAAACGAATTCCTCCTAGATTTTGGAGGATTGTAAATTGTCCCCTCTGGCTGCTTTGCGGTTTCCTTAGAGAAAGAGATAATGAGATGGAATTCGATAATGTCATATCCGATGGTGGTAAATGATGTGAGGATCCTTGCAGATCCTGGTATTCTACCCAGGCTTCTCTGCATACCATAGCCTCTGGAGGGGCTTCCATGCAGATTTAGCTGAATCTGCATTTCAATTACTTTCTTGTTACAAAGGTAATTCCCCCCCTCCCCATTTTTACAGGTGCCTTGTCTGTGCATGAATGCCCATTGAGCACAGGGCACATTGCAACTATACATAGACACATGAAAGCAGCTGCTTATCATTTAACAGAGAAGCAGCACTTGGGCTGAATGCAAGGGATGATTTCTCAAGGAGCTTACCCACAACTGAGAAACAGTTATTTTTCCCTGACTTGCTTTTCTAAGAATTTTTTGAATTTTTTTGTGTCTTTTATTTTTTTTAAAAAATATATGAAAACCTCTTAGTTGACATGGAGGGGGAGGGAAGTCAGTTAAATAGACAAGGTCAGGAAACAATATCATTACAGCCAGGTATCCTTTACTGTTAGTAGTTATATAATGGTCTGCAATGCCATACATGGATAGATATCTCTTAAAAGAGAGAAAGGATGTATTTTTAAGGGGGGAAATCATGGGAATTTTTTTGTCATTTAATTAAAATTTCTATCATCTGACATAATTTTTACATTGTTGCACAAGTGTAATTTTTAGTGGTCAGAGGCATCATATACTCCTCTCTTAAGGGACAAGATGAATGTCCTAGGAGATGATTGTTATAAGTAGTGGCAGCAGTTTGACTTCCTTAGTCAGCAGACTTGCAGTGAATTCAGTGGCTCAGAGGCAGGGAGGTCTCTATCCATTAATGCAAATTGCAGATTTCCCTCCTCTGCTGATCACATTCATTATTTATATATTTCCTTTTTATCTTGGATGTGTGTCTTGAGACTGCTGGGGCTTCTTTATGCCATCTAAATGTGAAAGCTTTAAAAGTAATTTTGTAAGCAATTTTTTTTCTCCTTTTAACGTATTTTCTGTAATCATGAGTAACCTTTCTATACGCTTCTGTCCCATTATATGGTATACGGTATTGTCCAAAGTTGCTTTCCTATATATCAATTTAATAACATGGTACAAACTGATAGTTCATAGATGATCTAGCTAAGAAACGCCCACCACATAAAGATGGCATGTTTGAGAGAAAGTGAAGATTCTTGAACTTCAAATAAAAAAGGAAAAGGCTATTTGCTTATTAAGGAAGGTTGGAGGAGTAAATAGATTACTGTATCGAAAATGAAGGAAGTTTTTGCATGACTCTCAAAAGGAAAGAGTTGACATTATTCAAAAATGATTAACTGACTGTGACCTTCATGTGTGGTTTCTAATATATGTATTGAATATGTATGTCATTTTTATATTTGACACAGAAAATGTAACATATATAAGAATGATTTGAAATATTACATTAGGAAATTAGAATTTTGATTGTGTAAGTTAATATGACTACAGTTGACACAAGAATTAGGAAGTTCCAGTTTATCCTTAATGTTCCTATTTCTCTGTGGGGGTCTTTTATCAAAATTCACTCATTTTTCTACTTTGGATTTGAGCATTCTGATCAAAATTGCAAGTCATGTGACAATAAAATTTTGTACTGGATTTATAACAGGTGACCATTTAGGGTCAGCACTTTAGCATTGTTAAGATTTTCTTCTTTCAGAGCATGTATAAGTGGACAAACAATTTAACAACAGCAGTTAAACTGATCAGTGGAAGTCTGTTTTAGTTTCCAAAAACATCCATGTAGAAATCTTTGGTGACAAGGAAATACCATGTGTGCAATGTAATAATACAATATGACAGTTGGTATAGCACTATTATGAAGAGCATATTTATTGCTAACATCTTCAGTTAAGTACTAATTGATTTTAAAAGATAATTATCATATGTTAAATGGAATAGCTTCGCCCCTTTCAGGGCGGAGTGTTTTTCATTTTTACTATATTTCTGGATGTATAGGTAGTCCTCAACTTATGACCATAATTGGGACCAAAATTTTTGTTCTTAAGCAAGGCAGTTGTTAATGAGTCATACCCTATTTTACAACCTTTATTGCCATGTTTGTTAAGTGAATCGTATGGTTGTTAAGCAAATCTGGCTTCTCCATTGACTTACCTTGTCAGAAGTCAGCTGGGAAGATCGCAAATGGCAGTCACATGATCCCAGGCTGCGGCAGCCCTCATAACCACATGCTGGTTGCTAAGTGCCCTAATTTTGATGGTATGACTATAGGGATCCTGCCATAGTTGTAAGTATGGGGACTAGTTGTAAGTCACTTTGGTCAGTGCCACTGTAACTATGAACATTTATAAATCAAGGACGACCTGTACCAATAATCAGAGATTTCCCATTCCTGGTTCCATTCAGTTTTTGTCCTCATATAAATGTGAACTGATTCAGGAAGAATAAAAAAGTATTAAGAACTTTGCTCTGTGTAAATGTACTTGCAGTTTGGATTCTACTGTATTGTCTGGTATGCTAGAGGAATATATTTAAATATATACAACAATACTTTATCAGTAAGCTATCATTAAATAGATTTGGGGAAGGTGCCAAAATAGTATTTGGTTCTTGGAAATCTTTTGAATCTTTTGAACAAGAAATCCACATTTATAATTATTTATGAAACTTCCATTGTGTTAGGCAAAATGTTGCTCTAATTTGATCCTCTCACGCTTAATGTGGTAAATGGAAGAAAAACCGAATTTTGTTGATTAGGGGGATGGGGAAGAGAATATTGGTTAAGGGAATGTTTTTTTGGCTATGCTGTAAAATTGCTACCTTCTGGAAGAGCAAAAAGCGCAAATTCTTTCTTTCTTTCTTTCTTGGACAGTGCAGTGCTTTGCTGGCGTTTTATTCAGGATCTGTTTCCAATCAGTGCTGAGACTGTGGGGGAAGGCACTAAGCTTTCACAGAATGGGGGGGGGGAAGTGTGTTTCCCCTTTAAGCTGTTCAGCAAGTCCATGTGGCAGTCCTGGAGTGTGTTCCTGTGCAGTGAATCACCCCTTCCATTGTCCCTCTCCCCCTGCTTGGAGCAATGAAGCCCTTCACCTGGGCTGCTGCCTGCTTACAGTTTGTACTTTCAGACAGGGATGTTTGCTGTAATCAAAAGCCAAGGAGGGCGCTCTTCTTTTCTAAGATGTGCTCCTCCCAAGCTGTTATTCCTCTCTGGCTGGCGGGGTGGCGCTCAAGCCTTTCCTGGTAGAGTATAGGTAATAGTGTTGCAGGAGAGTGGGCTATGAAGGGTGGAGCAGCTGGCATTGCCTTTTGTGGAAATTCAGAATAATCTTGCAAGATTATTCATCTCCATTTTGTAAGCCCTCCCAAAGTGACTGGACTTCATTCTGTCAGCACGGCCTTCTCCTCCTCCCCCTCCTTCCTTCTAAAGGGTTCCAGCTACTAGCATTTATGTTGGCATCTGCTTGACTTGCTGAACTGTGCCCAGAACTCAGAGAGGTGTTGGCTTTATGGATTCAAGACTTGCTAGGGTAGGTTTTTTTTAAAATTTAAAAAAAAAGATTCAGCAGTTACTTCATATTTTCCAACAGCTTTTCTTCTATGATAACCCGTTCCTTGCCAGGCTCCTCCGCCAGCTTGTGACAAACAACTGTAGCCAGACATGGCAATCTCAGCCTGCTCTTTATGAAAGTTCAAATGCAGGAGTTCCTTAAATGGAGATTTGATTTAAATCAGAGCAACATTCTGCTTGGCAGTGTTTGTTCTGACTCATTGGAGACTCTGTGTGCTGATCCCCATCCCCCTATCTACTCTGCCACCCATATCTGTGTTCTGATCTTTTCTTGCTCACTCCTCATTAAAGACCAGACCAGATAAATATATCTTTGTTAACCTTGTAATAGGATTAGTGCAGGTACAACACTAGACACAGAGTTTTTGATTTTGGGGGGGGGGAATTGCAAGGGGATTGAAAAAAAATATAATGAACGTATTCTACAACATGAAATTATGTTCTTTTTTATGTTCAAAAAATGCACTGGAAAGATCAACACGCCCCCTCCATTTACCATATGTTGTAGGATCGTCTCTGTGCCCCCCTCAGCAACACATTATTACTTTTTGATTACTTTTATCCTTTCAAAGACTAACCGTCAACATTATATCAAGGACTTCACCATTTTATAAGTTTATGGTTGTCACCTGCATATAACACAAATTTAATGTGTTTCTCATTTGTATCTCTTTTGATTCAAGCTTCTCCGATTATGTATTCTTCTCTTTGTTTTTGTCAACTAAATCAGTTGTCTGAATTGACCTTCAAGTGCTTTTGCTAATATATCCATGGGGCTTTTCATAGAAGTTAATTGTTTTTTTTGGCAAGGACATATAATGTTTTCATCCATTTGTTGGTAAACTCTTTCCATTTCCTGCAGAACTCTGTGGGGTAGGATGATAGTGACACTCTCTTCTCTCTCTGTGTCGCAATAGTTCATCTTGACTATCACATTACTGTTAGAAATATTACGCCTGGTAGTCTAGGTTTCAGTGCAGGTGGCAAGTTATTAAATGAAATTCAGCTAATTGATCCATCAGGTAGACATTAAGGCCACTACAAAGAATTATACTTCTGAAGAAAACTGACTTCCTTGGAATTCTATTGTAGTGTGTGGTTCTCCATCGTGTTTATTATGATGATATTCCTGAACCCTAGGAATATATTAAAGCTTTCTAAATTGAATTAAAAAAAATCTATGCAAAAGTGAACCAGACATGGCTAGTAAATATCTCAGGGATCCTTATTGGGTAAATTGCACTAAATCTGGGGAAATAGCTTTAGGTGCTTCACTACCTTTTGTACTAGAACTTCCTTTTAATGAAAGTAAAAGGTATAGCAAGTGCCATTTGCTGAAATTCATGACCCAAGGTGTAGCAATTTCATATATTTCTTGTTGAGGAGATAAGGTGACTTTATGGATAGAGCATAGGGTTGAAATAAGGAGCACTTTTATCTCTCTTTCTAGGAAAGTAAGTTGCGATTGCTAGATGAAATGTATTGTAAAAATACAAAGAATTGGTTCAATATTATTTGAAGATGGGTCCTTACGTGATTTATTAATTTAATTGATTATTGGCCATTAACTGATATAGAAACATTGAGGGCTGCCTGTAGATCATATTCTGCCTAGGCTGATAACAGCATGAGTTCTATATGATGGCTAAAGTTCCTGAGAATTAATACCTGTATCTTCTAATTAAGAAATCTGGTTTGTTTGGGATAGCAGTTTGAAGGCTTGGTATTTCTCTGGGCCCTTCTGATTAATTGGAAGCTAGTCTATATAACCAACTACTTTTGGTTCTCTTTCCAATATTTATTTTTATTGATTATGCATGGGCTGACTTTATAAATAATAAAAATACATATGCTGTATTTTGCACCTTAATATAATATACGAAGTAAGAAAATGTAAGCTATTGCAGCCTCATTCTCAACCATAGAAAATCCTGTCTCCTTCCAGGCTTTTGAGATGTTATTGCATAAGTGCATTGACATTGTCTTGCTCTTTGTATCTACATCTTTGAAACATGCTTTTTAATGAATGTCATCTTTCTTAAGATGTTAAATATATATTGCTATTTTGAATGGAGTGAAAGTAAAATCAGAAGGTATTGTACGTTTATGTTCGGGAAAGCATTGCTCAGCAATATATCAATAATCCTTCAAAATACATTTTAAGGCAAAGTCCAGTTTTGAACAGTTACGTTTCACCTCCTTCTCAGTGTTAACCTGTGTCTAAGGTATACTTCATTTTGTTTACCTAAGCCATGCAAATACAATTCTTGATTATAGGAGCAGTGAATGGGGAACAGAGTTATTAACTCTTTACTATGAGTGGCCTGAATTGTCATTATGTGAACAGTGAGAAAAGGAGTATTCAACTCTTCCTTGCTTACTTTTGTGATGTTTTCTCCTCCCCCCTCATGCCTTTCCCCAGGGATTTTTCCTTAGGGATTTCTATTACATCATTTCTCCTCCAATTGATCTAGCTAGTGTCATGTTTGCAGCTAAATCTCTTATTACTAGTTAGTTTAGTTCTGTTTTAGGAAAGCTTGTTCTGTCAATTTTAGAATACTAAATTGCCCTAGACTAATTTGGATTAATAATTCCTGTACAACGTCCCATTATATGGTAATTCTCAAATGCAACCCTGCATAAGAAAGTTTTGTATTAGGCTGTGCATAAAATTATACTATGAAGTACATGCAGAAATTTTTCAACTATTTTGGGTTTCTATTCCTATTCTATGCATAGATTGAATGCACTTTATTTTAATAACATTAAAGTTAATTAGCTTTTATTAATTGAGTATATTAGGCTTTTGAATTCTTTCAAGGGCTTCTGACAAACCAGGTTAAAAATCAATTATATCTAAAGAAAATACTTAAGTGCCCAAGAAGGGATCAATAATCTATCAGTGAGTGATCGTTTCTTGTTTCAGAGGAACCATAAAACACAGATGTAAAGCTAATACACTTTGCCTTGCTGCAGTTAGTATTGGAGCAAACAATTTAGAAATCTTTCATTAAAAATTTTGATTTACTGGTAAGAATATCACATTATTGACTTTTAAAATATTTTTATTTATCAAAAAGGTGTTCTATTACCTAAAAGAATATGCTTGCCAATTGTAATAATGTATTAAAAAGTGTAATTCATAAGCATTGCATCATGTTTGAGGTTGTACTTCTAAGGTTGTGTACAATGTTACGATGTTGTGTAATTGTTTCATTTAAAAGTATGCTTTTTTCTTAGAATTAATATAATATTTATCAACCAGAATTTATTTTAAATCTGATTTGTGGAAGCTTGTTCTGTCAATGGTAGTCCAGTTATTTTGTTAGGCAAATGTACATACATACATACACACCATATTTCCCCTAAAATAAGACATGCCCTGCTAATAAGCCCAATTGGGCTTTTCAGAACATGCGCCATGTGGCGCAGTGGTTAGGGTGCAGTACTGCAGGCCACTTTAGCTGACTGTGATCTGCAGTTCAGCGGTTCAAATCTCAAGGTCCAGGTCGACTCAGCCTTCCATCCTTCCGAGGTGGGTGAAATGAGGACCCGGATTGTGGGGGCAGGTTGCTGACTCATTTGCTAAAATAATTTGTAAACCGCTTAGAGAGGGATGAAAGCCCTATGAAGCGGTATATAAGTCTAATAAATAAATAAAATAAATAAATAAACCCTCCCCCAAAATAAGCCCACCCCCAACTATTTAAACATGTGCGCAACTGGTCCCTGCCATTACCACTGTAACACCTTGTGGGGCAAAAAGAGGGCCTGCCTTAAAAACAGCAGCAGGCGAAGCAAAGTGTTTCCACCCCTTGCCTTTCCCTCCCACGCAAAAAGAGCCCGCCGCAAAAACAGCGGCAGGCCAGCAATGCGATCACCTCCTCCCACCTGTTCCTTCTCATGCAAAAAAACACCGCCCACCCCAATGGTAAAGGCAGCCTGCCTGGTTCCCTTCCCTGCCACCCCTTTAGCGAGGGGTGGCAGCTGGGGTGGGGGGAAGCGAGGAGCACCTCTTACCTTTCCAGGTCCGTTCCTCTCCCTTCTGTCCAGTGAATCCCCTTGTAAAAGAAAACCTCATGAGTTCAACTCGCGAGGTTTTTTTTTTACAAGGGGCTTCACTGGATGAAAGGGTGAGGAACGCAAAGGACCTGGAAAGGTAAGAGGCTCACCTCGCGGCCCAACACCGACCACCTCGCCCCAATGGTAAAGGCAAGGGCATGATACTGAGGGGTGTGCCCTTCACTACTTGAACTGCAGCATTCTGGATCAGTTGAACCCTTCAGGGCAGTCCCGCGTAAAGCATGTTGCAGTAGTCATGCTGTGAGGTGACGAGGATAAGAATGATTATCGGAAGAGTCTATGAAATGGTGCAACTGGTATACAGGTAGTCCTTGACTTACAACCATTAGTTTAGTAACCAAAGTTATAATGGCACTGAAAAAAGTGACTTACATTTATTTTTCCCAGTTACGATTGTTGCTGCATCCCCATGGTCACATGATCAAAATTTGGAAGCTTGCCAACTGGTTCATTTATGCAGTGTTCCAGGGTCATGTGATTACATTTGTAACCTTCTGACAAGCAAAGGAAGCCAGATGCATGTTACAACTGTGTTACTAACCTAACAACTGCAGTGATTTGCTTAACTGTGGCAAGAAAGATCCTAAAATGGGGCAAAATTCAATTAAAAATTGTTTTGCTTAGCAATCAAAATTTTGGGCTCAATTTTGGTCGTAAGTTGAGGACTACCTGTACCAGATAAAATTGTACAAAGACTTGCTAGCCATAGCTGCCACCCGATTTTCATTAACCTTGAAGAGGAAAGTTATACCCCATCCAAGGTCAAAGATGGAGTATTCTAAGAAAATTGGGTTAAATATTGCCTGGGAAAATTTTTTATTGTATAGGCTTATTCACTATTTACAAAACTTATTTTTGATATTTTGTGACTAGTAGAATTAAAATATATGCAGTTACCCTGACTTAATATTTCCTAGTTCAGTATAAAACATCATTTATATGCATGTTGATTCTTGCATGCTGCCTAATAATCATTTTCATATTTGAAATTACATATTAGGGATGGGTACCCTTCAGATTTGCAGGTAAAAAGATTATTTTGGGCCAATGCACAAATTTGTTGCATTTTTCCCCTTGAATTACCAGCTGCCCTCCTTAGGTACAGTATCATCTCAGATCGCCAAAGGAAGATATTTATTGGTTGAAAGAGCAGCATGCAAGAGTTATGTGAAGGTTGCTTTTGCCTTAACAACTAGAGTGCCATTCAACCTTATTGGATATTGCTGAAAAATACATCCAATATACTAACTATGGAATTATCTGCCTGACCAGTTAAGCTCAACTATTGGTAATTTCATGAATGCATCTGGATATTTTTCATGTCAGCAGTACTCAAGGAACATACAGTTCATGTGTTTCTCCAAGTTCAGTGTATTCAGCTAGTCTTGTTTCTTCTGCATCTGGTTAGAAGAAAGCCAGTTCATGATTCAGTATTCCCTCCCCCATTTGAAATCCAGGGAGTGAATTATTCATCTGAGTTGGGCCCTTTGATTTGTAGAGGCATTGCAGTCATTACATGGCTATAAAATTACATATTATGCCCCTTTCATCCTTATTTATTACTTAGGATTTATATGCATGCAGTAAAATTATATATAATTCTACAAAAGAAAAACACAGTGTTACTATTCTGAGCTTTAGGGAGTGACAAACAACATAAGGAAATCAAATGGTTTGTAGTGAACATGCAGGTAACCTTATTTCATCTTTCTTTTATATTTAGATGACTTTTAAATAGTATGTGTAGCATTGAGTAAATACTCTTTTTGTGTTTGTGTTCTCCACCCCACATACTTCCCCTCTCCTCCCCCACATACACATGCATATACACATTGTGTGTTCCCCAAAGTTCCTTGGATGTCTATTCCTCTTTCTTATAGGTTATTTTTTAAATGTTTCAGGTTCTAATTTTAATTTTGGAGTTGAATGGGAAACCCTATTAGTTTGAAATATTTTTTTACTCAGTCAAATATGGTTCTGGAATTTCTGTGAAAATTAAATTGAAGGGTGTCATTTAAAGTTTTAAAAGACAAACTGTAGTCGCTTCTTGTACCTTGAAGGGAATCTGCAATGCACATAGCAGCAAGAGCTTTTGGTTGTCTTAAATTCCTTTTAAATTTAATTTGAAAATGATCTAAAGAATAAGGAACATGGAATCTTTTTTTTTCCTTATAAAATATTGTTGATATCTTTATTTTAGTTTTGTATCTTGTTCTCAGGTAATTCAAAGAAGATTTTCACATCATCTTTTGACTACTTGGATGGGGCTTTATATTGTGCTGTCACAGGGGAAAGTCAGTGGTGATTAGTTTTCAAGACAGAAAAAACATGTTCAATTCTCACTTAGGTTTAGGTTTAGGTTTATTAGATTTATATGCCGCTTTTCTCCCAAGGACTCAGGGCGGCGTACAACATTAAAAGAAACACATAATACAAAAGTTTTTTAAAAAATTAAATAGAATATCCCAAACAAACCCAATTAGAATTGACAATAACATTTTTTTTTAAAAAAAAATTCAAATTCAAATTAACAATGATCAATAATTTATTTTGTTTTGTTCAGGTCAGGTTGGCTTGCTGGAAAAGCCAACTTTTTAGGGCACGTCGGAAGGACTGGAGGTTGAGGATTATACGAAGCTCCGGGGGCAGCTCATTCCAGAGGGAAGGCGCTCCCACAGAGAAGGCTCTCGCTCTGGGGGTCGCTAGCCAACACTGTATGGCTGACGGCACCCTGAGGAGGCCAACTCTATGGGATTGCACTGGACGGTGGGAGGCTACCGGTGGCAGTAGGTGGTCTTGTAGGTACCCTGGGCCTAAGACTTGGCTCTAAGACTTTCTGGATAGCCATAACTGCATTATTATCTGTTAAGATGCAACTATACACAGTACCTCAAGGAGACTTACAGTAAGGGACCATTATAGGACTATATTGAATGAATGAATGAATGAATGATTGAATGAAAGAAAGAAAGAAAGAAAGAAAGAAAGAAAGAAAGAAAAAAAGAAAGAAAGAGGTAGGTAGGTCTGGGTAAAATGTATTATTGAGTTAAATATATAGTATCTCAAATTCATGTGTAGTTCTACGTCAATAATAGTCACTATTGTGAAAAACACATAGGTAATTTATGAAGATAAAAAGAATTTGATGTAAAATTGCTGTCGTTGCTTGCATCTCATAAGAAGTTAGCAACTAGCTTTATCATGATTTATCATATCATGAAGATAAAACATTGCTCAGAGGCTTTCTTGGCAAGAGGAATCATAAAAGCAATATGTTTTATCTATTTACTTCAGTCTCGCATCTCTGTTTTGGTTTTCTCAGATCCCTGTAAGTATAATATAAATAAAGCCTAAATGAGAGTCAGCTCCTTCTATAAACTTTGGCACTGTCCAAAAAGACCAATACGTAGTCACTTTTCCGTTTTAATTTGTTGTGCTTTGATTTGTTTTTGCACATACATGCATAAACGCACAGACAGATATCCTGAGACATATAGACAGTCTCTTCTATCTAATATACAATTTGCTTGGCAAACTATAGATCTTTCACTTTTCATCATTATTGTTTGTGTGATGAGGTTGGGATTGTAGAAAGACATTTCTTCTGGTAATAAACCTTATACAAGTTGGTGACAATCTAAATGCAGGTGTTTTGTTTTTCTGGAATTTATTTTATGCTACACCTGCATTCTCACAGCTACCTTCAGGTTACCTATCAAAAATGTTAAAAGTAGCCAGTTACAAACAGAGAAATTAAATGTGGATTCCAGTGGTGAAAGCAAACACACGTTGGTGTGAATAGATCTTTCAGCATGCCTTATGATTTTAGCCTGTAATCTGCCTCCCACCTCTCTGCTCTCCCACCAGACATGTTCCAAAGGGCTTGTATCTGTAAAGAGTAAATCTGAGAGTAATTGGGCTATGGGAGTACAGCCAAGAGGGAACCTTCTGGAATCAGCAGTTCCGCAAAACTTTAGGAAAAGCCTATTTAGAAATCTATTTTAGTTTTTTAAAGAAATGAGTGTAGTTTATTGTTTTAATCATTGAAGAGGTTAGCATATCCGTTTTCCTGCATGAGAAAGAGCATTGATGTCATTTGATTCACATGGAACATCACAACAGTTATAGAATTGTGGCTATTTATTAAATTTATATGCCCACCCATCTCAATCTGCAAACGACTGTCAGGACTAAACACCCATTGCTTGAGGATGTTGATTACAAAAAAAAGTGCATTCAGTGTTTTATGCTATTAATATTAAGCTAATTTGTTACCAAACCCTCAGTCTTCCTTCTGTACATTGTTTTGTTGCTTGGAAGATAATTGAAGCAATCACATTTATAAATTCCTGCATTTCTGAGGTGACCAGTAGAAGTTTCAGGAAAAAAAGATTGCACAAGAAACAACTCTTAAGAGAATTTTTATTGGGCTGACTAAATTCAGAAATATTTATTGATCTATTTAGATAGTAAATGCCATGAAGATTATACTGCAGGATGATAATTCTGATGGGATGGTAGTTGGCACATTGGTAATTTTTCCTGGTAATGATATTTTGCTGTTTTGCAATTTTTATCTTTAGGTCACCAACCGAGTAATATCTTTCCCTCAATATTTAACTATACCATCTGCAAATGTAAATGATAGCTAATTTTGCTTTTGAGTTCTATTCTGGGGTATGTAACCTGTTTTGACAAAATTGAGGCCTAACTCTTGCTGAATTAGTGGCAATTACATAGTGTGGTAAGATCCAAAAGACCAGCAAGGCTTAGATAAGACTGGTAAAACTGCACCTCTGTTTATAGGATTCCATGCCTATTAAGTATTTATAGAGGCCGTCTTATGTTTATGAATTTGGGGAGGATTGCATTCTGGACTTTATTTGATTACACTAAGTTCTAAATACTGGAGTTTTGCACACCAGATTTATTAGGAGACATGGCTTTGACTTAGCCTTGTAAAATCTTTTTAGACTTTCTAGAGTAAAATAGTTTGTCATAATATCAGTATCAAAAATTGAGTTTATTGGCTGACCAAAATATTTATTATGAGAATGCAACTTCAAATATTTAGGAGAATGTTTTTTTTAGTCAAGCAAGTCTCTGTCTAAATTGATTTTATAGGGTGAGTTTAATAAGAAATTCTGGGAGTTATGTCAAAATATCTAGAAGGGTCTAAGCCCATGATCGCGAGCCTATGGCACGCATGCCACAAGTGGCATGTGGAGCCTTCTCTGGGGGCATGCGAGCCGTCGCCCAGCTCAGCTCCACTGTGCATGAGCATTCACCTCCTGCCGGCCAGCTGTTTTGGGGGCTCTGCTGTGCATGCGTGGGGAGGGGTAGCACCACTCCCCCCCCCCAGACTCTGTTTTTGGTGCCAGGAGGCTTTAGGAAGGGCCTTGGGAGGCTAGCCTCTGGAGCCTGGGGAAGGCAAAAAACGAGCCTCCTGGAAGTTCCAAAAGTCCAGAAATGGGCCTGTTTCTGTCCTCTGGGGGGCACGTGAGGGGAAAAAGTTTCGCCCTCATTGGTCTAAGTTAAGATTGGGTTTTATAGAAGAGTTGCAATGTTATTTTGAATGACTGAAACAAGCATAAATCACAAAAAAAATCTTCCAAATTGAGACATAATATCAGTTTTATAGGAGGTTTGTTACATTTGCAGATTAATTTGTTTTTAACCAAGGCAGGTACAAGATTTTGAAAAATGCTGAATATTGTTTCCAAGGGAGTTTTAAAATGACCTTTCCCCATCTTCTCCTGAGGATATATTTGACTTTCATTTCAACATGTTGGTTGAAAGATTATGGAACCCAACACATCTGCAGGATACTGGGATACAATAGGGTGCTTTAAGGCCCTAGCATTGTAATATAAATCATAAGCAAAAATATTGCCCCACTAGGCTAAGCCTGCTGATTTTTGAGATGCAGTATCTTTTTCCCTTCCCCCTTTTGGCTATAGGTGAAAATTGACCAGGTTCACACATCAGGTGAAGACTTGAGGTTGCTTGGTTTGACTAATGCTTTTCTATGTACACTGCTATTATGATTAGTGACCTAGGATTTATGGCTTAGTCTGTAGCTTATTCAATTAATCACCTTGATTAAACCTTGTCTTAAAACATGTTATTTCAAAGCAAATGTAAGCTTGTTGATGTCAGCTACTGTACTTTGAAAGGTAAAGCACTAATATACTAGAATATGCCATTATTTATATCAAATCAGGAAATTTTGAAGGGTCTGTCCAAGTCTCACTTTCTGAAACGGGAAGCCAGCATTCAAAAAAAGATATGGAGAAAATCAGTTGGATGGGAGGAAGAAACTTCCATCTTCATCATCCATCTCACCTATTTTTATGCATTTGCTTGTTATTAAAGGAAAGCATTTCCCATCCCTTCCATCTGCCCTTTCTTACTTTGCTTCACCCAGAAAAATTCATGTCGTATTGTTTCCAGTTGTTGGCACAATAGGCCATAGTTTATTGTCTCGTCTTACTTTGTATGATTCAGTCAGCTGTATGTTACATTCTTGCTATGCTAAAAATGATCTGTACATTACAGATGTCTGTGTATACATAGCCTGCAGCATCTATTACTGGAATGAAAGATTTAGAGCATAAAATGAAGCTTCCAGAAGAGAAAAGATTTTACGTGAAATATGTTACATTTCATGCCCTTCCTCCACAAAGGAAATGGAGCCACGTCTGGCTTACTACTCTTTCAAGCTCTGCAATCTCTTTCAAGACATTCCACCCTCCCACCAATTGATTCCATATGTTCTCTCCCCTCCCCTACAGCATTCTTTCCTTTCACCATCTCCTGTTTTAGCTGGCTGCTGAGCCTGCAGGTTTCTGCTCACTCTCCTTGGATTGTTCCCCCCCTTCTAGAATCAACGGCTTTCAAAACTGAATAAAGATTGTATGCATGAAAATGCACAAATGGATCTGCATTACATAAGACCAAACTCAAAAAGATTTAACCAAAATTTGGGGTTTAGATATTTGTAGCTTCTCCTCTCCCAAAAGATGGAAAGAATTGCATGACATCTCAGTGCTGCTGGTTGGGCATCTTGGGAACTGAATTCCGAATCCTCAGTAATCAAATATGCTGCTGTTACAGTAAACTGGACGCAGCTTGAATTGGGCAATTTAGATCAGAAAGCCTGCAAACTGATGACAATGCATAATGCATTGCATGCACAAAGTGATGTTGATCGACTATACTTAGCATGAAAAATTGGAGGCTGCGGTTTACTGCAAGTAAAGAGACAGTTGTAGAAAAAAAACATGAATTAAATGATTAATTCAAGGTAAGCAAAGAGAAAATGCTAATAGTGGTTTGCAAAGAAAACACACTGAAAGTAGCAGAAGCAACAAAAAAAGAAGAATAAATTATTGGAAAACTGTTCCAATAATTTGAGAAAAAAATTGAGAAGTAAAACATTATGTGGCTAAGATATAAAAGAAACTGGTGACAAAGTGGAGAAGATCAGAAATTCTCATTGTGTAGAAGCAGACACCCATCAAGAAAGAAAAGGAAGAATTAATTTTGCAGCTCAAGAATAAGCATTATAAAGAACTATGGAAAAATGAGGGATTCAACTTGTATCGAACATCAACAAATGCACATTTTGTAAAGCAAATGATCAGTCCATGGATTACAGAATTAGTTGGTGCACCCAAATTGCTCATACTGATTATAAATAACACTATAGCAGAATAGCCATTATGATCAATTAGCATCTGTGAAAACTTGAAATTTCTGAGTATCCCCATTATAGTACAAGTCGTAATGAAAAATTGTTGAAAATGTTTAAATGTTATGTTTATAAGAGCATATGAACTCATTGCTATCTAGAACACATAACAAAACAAAAAATGAAAAAAGTTGTTTTTGTAGATGAGGTAATACCCAGGAACAGCAGAATTGGAAAAAGAATTTGAAAAGTTATAAAATACAGAAACTTAATTATTAATTTGGTAGATTATGGGGAAGATCTTGTGAAGTTGTTGCTATAATTACTGATGTATTTGGTGGAACAACAAAGAGATTATACAGATTTTTACAAGAACTATGTATTTCAGCTATATTTGCCACAGATTTACAAACAATCCCCCTCAGTGGTAAGTTCCTATCGGTTCAGACCGGTTCAGATGAACCGGTAGTGGTTTGGCAGCCTGGGTCGCTGGCTGCCTACCACAGCCCTGAACCAGTTTTCCGGGTGCCACTGTAGGCGCTGCCATCTTGTTTTTTGCTTCTGCACAGAACAATTTTTATTGCACTGCGCATGCACGCATAGTGCACATCAAGTGTGCACATACACAGCACACCCACAAACGAACCGGCAGTAGTTCCTGTCAGAACCCACCCCTGATTCCCCTCCTCCCTTTGCTGGGTACATGTTATATCTGTTATTTGTATAATTCCTTTGTTCCTGAGAGAGATTTGAATTTCCAATGAAACAATAATCTGATTCTTTTTATTTATTCTTTGTTCCTTGATGAATAAAAGAACAATAACAATATCTCATTTATTTTATATAGATACTCTGAAGTTTTATGGAAAAGCAAAAATTGAAAATGGAACATTGACAAACACTAAGAATTTTTAGTATGGATATAGTAATGGAATTTGGCCTAGAGAAATTTGCTGCAGTAGCAATAAATTGATGTAAAATCAGAAACAGTAATGGAATGCCCAAACCATCAGAAGAAAGCATATAAGTATCTGAATATTTGACAGTTGGATAATATCAAGCACAGACAATGTGATTAGTAAAGAATACATCCAAAGAGTGCAGAAACTGCTAACTTAATGCAGCCTTGCAACCATAATAAAGATTTGATTTGATTAAACCTGAGTTTAATCAACCTTGTTCTTAGTCCAACCCTTCAACTACAACTCCCTGGTTGTGATATTGTCATAATTTTTCTTTGTCAGTCTTTCCTTTAATTAAGGAAACCTAAAATTGGTAATATTAAAAAGTATATGAAATAAAGTCAATTTTGCTAGGATCATAGGTACTTCTAAAATTATTTGTCATAATTTGATTTCTGTGTAGTTTCTGTGGCTTTGTAACTAAAACTATGAATACACGTAGTTAAATAAGTAAGCCCATATATATTTCAAGAGATGGGGAATAAGGAGATGAAGTCACTAAACCTTCCGTGCTATCCACCGTTTCCCTATAGAGTACAGAATTTAGATTAGTCATGTTGTGGTCTTCCAAAATTCTCCAGGATGTGTTAATAGTTCTAATATTACATTTTTTTTTCATACTTGATTTAATACCAAGTCATTTTTGGTACACCAACACCATCCTTTTTCTTGCTTTTCTCTTGTTTCCCCAACCCTTTCCCTAAATTTATTTTTTGTTTTGTCTTGGTTTTCGCCATTTAAAATTTTGTGCCAAGTATTGTATCCAATATTTAAAAAATCAATAAAATTAGAAAGAATAAGTTTTGTATAAGTATAGCTTTGTAATATTCTATACAAATGTTGCAAATGGTTACACTTGTGCTTTTAATATTATAAATGTACAACAAAGTAAGATACTGCTTAGATTGCATAGAGTTAATATTCCAATGATAGTATTTTTGTATTGTGCATTCACTTTTAAATTTAATACAGTCACATTTCCTATGCATGTCATTAGCCATTTCTTCTCATTATGGTACCTAAATGCTGATCGGAACTTTCAAAATATACTATTCCTCTCTGTCAGTTCTTTAGTATTCCTATATTGACCTGCAAAAAATATATATCTCTTTTTATTTTCCCTAGTTATTTAATTTCTTCTGTCATGCCACTATACACAATATTTGGTGCTGTGTTTCCCGTTTACTTTTTATATTTTCATCCTTTCCTTGATGTCACAGCTAGGTCTTTATCTGCATGCTAGTAATTATTTTTTATACATTATAGTACAGAGCTTAAAAAGATAGGCAACATTGTAGAAGAGAAACAAAAAAGTCTTAAAATATCAAGAGAAGCTACAATACCAAGTCAAGAGTAACAGGATGAAAATAAGCAGAACTTGGTTTCATAGTGAGACAATTTACTACTGCAGTGCTTTTGGTTTGCTATATGTTTTCTTCAAGTCCTAATTTTTTATAAATATATTAAAAGAAGATATAGTCTAGATCCAGTAGAAAGAGCCAGTTTGGTCCACTGGTTATGGCAGCAGGCTAGAAATAAGGAAGCTGTGATTCCAGTCCTGCCTTAAGCATGAAAGCTGGCTCGGTGACTTTGAGCTTGTTGTTCTACCTCAGCCCAACCCACTTCACAGGGTAATGGTGGGGAAAAGAGGAGGAGGAGGAAGGAGTATTATGGTATGTTCTCTGCCTCGAGTTACATATAAAATAATATAGGTAGAGTAAAAAATGAATAAATAAACATAGGGCTACAAATCTTAAATTGAATAAATTAGCATAGATGTTTCAAGCTAGAGTTCATTTAATAGTCAGCATACCTGATTTTTATATGTATACTATGAATGCATTAGACTAAGATGAGAAAGAGCCAGTGTGAAAGTTAGTTCTCACAATGTCAACAGAGAATAGCACGATAGTGAACAGGACACTTACAAAGCTTCATAACCAGTGGAAACAAGCCAATCTGCTCAAAGGAAGGGTCCAAATAGTCAGATAAGTAGTGTAGAGAAGAGAAAAGTACACAAGATGTTTTAGATATTGTTTCTCCTTATAAAACATGTTCTTGAAACACAACAATTGCTGGAATTATTTGATTATGGCTTTCTGTTCTTTTTTTCCCCACTCAATATTATATATCTTATATTTTTGGGTTTACTGTGAGTTGGCCTGTAAAGCAAAGCCTGGGAATGAAAAGTATCTGGATAGTTTGGAGCCATTCACTCACTCTCTGCTCAGCTTAGCTCACAGGGTTCCTTGTGTAGGGATAAAATGGAGAGCATTACTTAAACAGTCCTGGAATTTGAGAGGACAATTGACATAAATAAATCTAACATAAATAAATGCTAAAAACGGTATACATGCAATGGTTTGGTCTTCTCCCTGAATTTATAGTCCAATGAGAGATGATATTTACAAGGCAATCCTGTCATTAGAGGCTCTGAATTATATTATGCCATCTAGTAGCAGGCTGGCAATTTGCAGCTGCCTTATGGCTTTCTGGTTATAATTTCTTCTCCTCTGCGAGGACCATAAGAAACCAAAGATGTGGGCATCTGTAAAGGTATTAGTATGTGGGTTTATGCCTCTGTTTCTTTCATTACTTATGCTTTCTCATTTAATCTTTAATCACATTCATTTCTTTGTAAAAAGAACTCCCAATGTATGCTGGATCCTACTTAACATTATTAAATATTATTTACAATATTGAACTGCAGTAGCAAATGTAGTGGCAAATGCCATTACATAAAACTGGAACATTATATTGGTTAATAGAAGGGTTCATAAATTTCTGGAGTTGTTTTGGTCTAATGAAAATGTAGGCAATTTCTATTGTTAGAAATTGATTATAGAAAGAAAATCCACTATAATAAAGTACATTTGTGTTGACTGGTTAGCAGATTGAACTAAAAAATAGGAACCATTTCCTTGTCAACGTTTGGTTATTGTAGGATCAGTTGTTTTTAAATTAAGGGGAAATCCAATTCTTTCAATGCTTGCTTTATAATTGAGTTAAAAATGGGGAAAAAAAGCTTTATTTTGTGCTACCTGGAATATAATATTATTGTATGCTTTTCCATATATGTCCAAATTATTTTTTGAAGCATGTGTAATTAAGAAGTAGGGTATGGAAAATCTGATCTGGTTGTATAACACTGTATACTATTAGAACTGAGCATTACAAAACAATGCTTTTTGTGTAGACATGTAGAAACATCTTTAAGAGTAGTAATCATTATGTGTTCGCTGGTAATATTTGGAATTCTCAAAATAAATTGTTGTTGCCATTCTTTCTTCTCCCAATATGTATCTATATATCACTCTCTCATTTCTCTGGTATAGACATATACACTATATTGCCAAAAGTATTCGCTCACCCATCCACATAATCTGACTCAATTGTGAGCGAATACTTTTGGCAATATAGTGTATAATCCTAGTAGACATTGTCCACATAGGCTAGTATCAAAACAAATTTGGGACATAGTTAATATCTGAATGATTAGTTAGAGATGTTCTTCAATTCAATTCAACATTTTATTTGTCAAAAATGAGAGTTGAAGGCCTATTGATAAAGGATGTGAAACATTTATTTAATCTGTTTCACGTTTTAATCTGTTCAGGTTTTTTTTTTCTTTTTTAGATATTCAACAGTGATCTCTTTGATACTTCCTTATGTCAAAGCACTGTTTCTTAAACTAAGTATTTTCTGTCAGGCATGATGAGTTTGTGTCAGCTGATGAGAAGATCCAGAAGAAATTGTTTTGTAGACTTGGATACATTTAGTTTCATTACCCCAAAGTATAGCCTATCTATGAATCAAGATGGTCTCTTGAAAAAGAATTTTCAGACAGAGACCTTTGTCTGAAAATTCATGAAGTATATGAGCTTTTTAATGAAAAAGGTTTCAAAGTCCCACCACCTTTTCCTTTAAGTTATATTTTTTACAAGGAGATTTTCAGCACTCTCTATACCAAAGATTCAGTATTGAAAGAATGTTATACCGATATTTTCTATAACAAATCTTGCATCAGACATTGTTGAAATATGTTATCAATATCCGTTACAAGCATTCTATTAAGATTCAGATTCATAAGTATATTAAACATGTGGGGAAATAAAGAGCATTTTTAAAATACACTTTTATTTCAGCATATTTTTTCCTTTTCGATCATTAAAAAGTCATCAATGTGCAGTAGACTTGGAAAAAAATGAAGAAATGCTGTGCCTAAAATACTGATTTAACATGCTTTAAAAATACTAGTATGACAACATAACATATTTAATGTTAATATGTAGGCATTTATTTTGCATCTCCCTGAAGATTATTTTATTTTATATACTGTCAAAATAGCATATACAAATTTATTTACATTGTAAGTAAGAATGAGGGAACTTATATGTTAGTTGCCTCATTCCTTTTCCTTGAATTATTAGGAATTCATCTCGATTGTTTTCTTGAGAGACTGAAAACTTTGGATTAACTGGATTGCTATATATGGAAAAGTGAGGATAATTTAGAATGCTTCCAGACCTTATAGGTTGTAAAAGAGGCCTTTTTGAAGATGACACCCATCCCCCCCCCCAGTGTCAGAGGTCTGTTTAATGAATGTAGGAAGAGAGGCTGTTCCTGGTTGCTGTGTCAGGAATTTAATTTGGCCTTCATTTTCTCTATCTTTTAAAAAGTAGCTAAGATGTAAGTCTCTACCTGGACTTTTAAATGCAGAAGATTTAATAATTATGTTAATTGTCTTTTGCTTTTATATTTTATATTTATAAATCGCTCTTATTTTTTAAAATTCTTTCATCTTTCTACACATTTTCAGTTTTTAATTTGAAGTACTTTAGACCAGGGGACCCCAACCCCTGGGCTGCGGCCCACTATCGAGCTGTGGCCTATTTACAACTGGGCTAGGTGGGCTGGCGCACATGCATGCATGCGCAGCTCAACTTGCATGAGTGGCAGGTCGGCTTGCACAAGTCAAGCTGCACCGGGAGGCACTTCAGATAGTCACTCACGCCCTCGTGACCTCAAGACTGGACTACTGTAATGCGCTTTACATGGGGCTGCCCTTGAAAAGTGTTCGAAGACTTCAGCTAGTCCAGAATGCAGCCGCACGAGCGATTGTGGGTGCACCTAGGTACACCCACGTTACACCTATCCTCCGTGAGCTGCACTGGCTGCCCATTGGTCTCCGGACTCGCTTCAAGGTGCTAGTTATTACTTATAAAGCCCTACATGGCATTGGACCTGGGTACCTGAGAGACCGTCTCCTGCCAATTACCTCCCAAAGACCAATTCGATCGCACAGACTTGGCTTTCTCCGGGTTCCATCTGCCAGCCAATGCCGGCTGGCGACTCCCCAGGGGAGAGCCTTCTCTGTTGCTGCTCCGGCCCTCTGGAACGAGCTCCCCATGGAGATCCGGACCCTTACCACCCTCCCGGCCTTCCGTAAAGCTACTAAGTCCTGGCTGCTCTGGCAGGCTGGGGGCTGTTAAAGCACCCAGCCCCGTTTTAACTGTGACTGTTGTGGATTTTAAAATTGTTTGTATTGCCTTATTTATTCCCTCCCCTGTTTATTGTGAGCCGCCCAGAGTCCTTCAGGAGTGGGCAGCATACAAAACCAATAAACCTAACCTAACCTAACCTAAACCTCATGTTTGCCAGCCTGCTGCTTGCATGGCCCAGTTCCCCCCCCCCCCCACCGGCTGCCAAGCCATAAAGGCTGGGGACTGCTGCTTTAGGCATATATTAGTTCTCTACCAATGTCATTAGTGGTATTTGCTAACCCATCCAAATAATCAGAATCAGTTGTGAGCGAATACTTTTGGCCATATAGTGTATGTTTACTGCCTTTATTTTGTATCTTTCACACATGGGCTTATATTCTTCTTCAAAAAGATAGATCAGGTGTCCCTTTAGCCACTCCGATTATGGTCACTTCTTTCTGTAGTTAATGAGTATATTAAACTTGTTTTTAAGTAAAGGAATCTATGTTACACATATTTGTTTAGGACATCGTTCTCATTCAAAGACTAACTTAAATGCAGAGAAGGAATCAGACGTAGATCCAAATTTTTTCATGATATATCAGAACAATCCTTTCTGAAAAGATGAATTCAGAACATGAAACGGCACCTATACGGCACTGTTTTACTTTAAACATTTTTAAGGTGTTCTGTGTAGCATTGAATTAACTCTCATCCAAAGTTCTTATTTTGCTAGCATGTATTCTGTATTTTAAACAGATGCTTCTGTAATATCATTTAGAGGCTCATTTCTTCTATATGGGTAACTTTGGTAAATACTTTCAGCCTGCAGTGAAATATTCTGGAATAGAACACTTTTAGGATTGATTCTTGAGAAGTATAATCACAAGGTTGGAACAGAGGAAATGACTTGTCCAAATACTGAGTCCTGGGCATCGCAGTACAGATGCTGTTTCATTTTCATATTCTTTTGAAAAAAATATTGATCCGATACATACATCATCAAAGAATTCGGAATCTAAGTTTGATTTCTTCTCTGCATTTAAGTAAATATGGTTCTAAGTGCCTTTAACTTAGAACCTTTATTTGAACATTTGTTTCTTATGCTAAGCGTGCTTTTCCACTAAACATGCTAAAGAAAAGTATGTGGATGGTTTCTAGGAGACAAGAGATTTTGCTGCTGAACAGTGGGTGAGATAACCCATCTGTAGTGGAGAGAAAGAAAAAGGGAGAATGCATCACTTCTAAGCCACAGAAGCCAATGACTGTCTCCTGGTCCTAAATTGGGAAGTCAGAAACATATCCATCAACTTGCACTGGACCAATGTGGTAGATTACTGCCCATAAGCTGAGTCCATCATCCTGCAGTGTTTTGATTCAGGCTAATTTTATTATTTTTATCCCAGTTGGACCACCAACTGTCCCTTGTTGACAGAATATATTTCTTCCTTCTTTCCTTCCTTTAATGCTGTTTGCCTTTTTTCTCTCTCCAGGGTAACCAGGAGCCAACAGCTACTCCTGACACAATGGTCCAGCCATTCACCACAATCCCATTCCCACCTCCCCCACAGAATGGGATCCCCACAGAGTATGGTGTTCCCCACACTCAGGACTATGCAGGCCAGACCAGCGAGCACAATCTGACAATCTATGGAAGCGGACAAACGCATGGAGAACAGAATACAAATACAGCCACCACGCAGAATGGATCTCTTACGGTAGGTTCAGCACCATTTAAAGCTGAGAATTTATTTGATTGGTTATTTGGTATTTATATATTTAAAATGGCATAGGTAAGTATTACTCATCCAAAGTTGCAGTTTGAGATTTCCTCTTATTTCATTGGCAAAAGCTAAAACAAAAGAAAAGAATTCCCAATTACTGCAAAAAAGAAATGGAACAGTCAGATTAATCTGAATGAGATTGTTCAGTATTAAAACAGGTGCTAGTGAAATAACTTAGGATACTATGGACATCTAACCATATTTTCTTCATTTTGTGTATGCAACGTGCTCATGGGCCATGCTATGCTAAAGTGTTCCTTTCTGTGTGGCTCAGGTTATTTTTTACTTCCTATGATTTAACTAACTTGCATCAGGCAGAATATGAGTTACATCACACCTTTCTCTTTCCAGATTTGTAATTATCATGGGATGTTGATCCACAGTTATCTTTTTAGGCATATTAATCACATATAAAGATACTGGTGCACATTTGTCTTATGCTGAATGTTGCGCTCTCTAAAAGGCATAGAATCAAAGAGTGGAAATGATTATCTAATCTAAACCATCGCTCAGTTCAGGACCTGCTAGTATCTTTGACAAAGACCATTTAGTCATTTCAAGACTTCTAGAAATGTAAACTCACCACAGTCTGTGATAGCCTATTCTACTAACTAACAGCTCATATAGGTAATAGGTTTCTTCTAACATATACCCTGAATGTCCTTCCATGTAGTTTGGTCCATTACTTCTGGTCCTTTAATAGGACAGGAGGACAGCTTGAGCAGAGGGTTATACCAGAAGACCTCCAACTCTGTCATTCTGTTAATGGAAAATAAGTCCACTTCCCCATCTCTATATAATATAGTTAGGTCTTTTTATTTATTTTTAAATCTGTAATCTGTCCAGAGTTGCTATAGTAGTATCAGGCAACAGCAATAATATCTAGCTTGTATTTTACCATATTCTGAAGCACTTAGTCAAAGACTTTACTGAGTTCCAAGCATATTTTGTCTCTGGCATTGCTCTGATCTATTAAGTTAGTTATTCTATCAAGAAATAACATAAGGTTAGTCTAGTATGATTTGTGTCCAGTAAATCAATGCTGGATCCTGTTGCTTGTAGCATGCCTCCCCAGTAATTCACAAGCATGCTGCTTGAAGACTTTGCCCAGTATAAATGTTAAAAATGACAAGTCTAACAGTTTCCCAGGTATTCCTTAAGGAGGAGATGACCATTCTTTCAGGAATTCTCAGAGATTACCAAAAGTGATTCTCTATGATCTCCTGCACTTGTTCTTTCAGTAGGAAAGTAATCCATCTGGCTCTTGAGAGATAAATTCATTTGAATTAGTTACAGTTTCTCTTATAGGCTCCTTAAATATTGTAAGCTGCAATTTTCTTCTCCCACTGGTATAATCATGATGCAGCTAAGGCTCCATTTTCCGCCTGAGAGAAGACAAACTCAAAATAGGAATTAAAAAAGTCCCATCATCCAGTACTGCTTCATCGCTCTCTCCTGTCACATGGATTGCAGTCTCTTTTGCTGTCCTTTTATCTTTCTCATGCAAGAATAGCTTTTTGTTTTTTTTCCCATCTCTTAACAACCCTCAATATATTCTGAGCTATAGCTTTTTTTTTTTTTTTTTGACAAAGTTCCTGCAGTTTCTGGAGATAACCTGTATTCTTTGGTTACGTTTCCCCCTTTCTCTTTTGTATAAAAGTCACTTTTTCTCTTCAGTATTTTAATTCTGCATTGAGATTCTCCTATTTTTGCATCTTTTGGGAAGTGTTTGCACCTTCAGTATTTCCTTTCATAAAATTTCTTATGCTTCCTGAATACTTTTTCCTTCATTTCCATCCGTTGGATCTATTGTGTAAATGTTTGACTTCCTCCTTCTCTGGATCTTACTGATGGACGACCATGGATTAGAACAATATCTTCATTGTATTCCAGGAAGTGGCAGCTTTATAAGATAGCTGGCAGTTTCTGTGCAAGTTCAGGAGAGCTAGCTGATCTGAATTCTGAGCAAATTTAGAAATTGTAGCCAGTCAGATCTAAAACTTTCTCATGCTTTTTTGCATCATAACCCTTTTAGAGGGAGAAAACTTATCTTTTCCCTTATTTTTAGCCCTCTTAGTCTCTCAGGAACCAATTTTTGGTTTACAGTCCCTGTAAAGATAATTTATTGACCAGGGCTTTTATCTTCCACCTCCCAGCATAGCTTATTTTTAACTGTCATGATCTTTTTCTCTTTAAAATGACAAGCATATTTTTATGATTTAGTTTTCAAAGTCTCTCTTTGTTCCTATAGTTTCCCAGGTTCTCATGTACTGTATCTGTTCCTTACACTGATTTTACATTCTGATGTTTTGTTTTCAAATCAGTTCTTGCTGGCTCCTTCTCCTTTAATTTTCTAATTTTAACCCATATATTTGACTTCAATAATTCATGGTCTTATTTCAGAATTGCATGAAGAAGCATTGTGGCTGACCAAATTGCACTCCTCTGCCTTTTGGTTTCTGTAATGTAGCCCTTATGATCCTAATGACTGTTTTTAAAGTATGTATTTCTTTTGTTGGAAGAAGGTATTAACAATAAACAAAGATTCCCCCTCCCCCCCTAAAAGTCTCCTAACCTATTTCTCGTATTGTCGTGCTCATCCAATCTAAATCTTGCTGCAGTTCCTCCATATCTCCAATTTTCTCATTCCGAGTATACATCAGTATTACTGCACCCTTTTGATTTGTTGTATTGCTTCTTGCAATTTGTATGGAATTGTCAGCTTTCTCTTCAGTCCAAACATTGGACTGAATACATAGTCCTTTTGGTCCATTGTCATATTCTTATTAAGATTACTCAATATAGGATCTCCAGTTACTGCTTGAAGTCCTATTTAAGTTTTATTTGATCCCCTGCACTCACCCTCCTTAAGAGTATGTAATTTGGAAATTGACTCTCCTAATATCTGTAAACATCATCTAGAAAAATGTGAGAGGGTTCTCGTCCAAGATCTACATCATCCAACCAAATAAATCTACCTTGCATGTAGGTCCATTTTTTTAAAATAAATGAACCCAGAATTTCAAAGTAGACATCAGGCAGATTGTCAAAATTTGCTTGAAGTTTGAAGTTTGAAGTTGATCAATGATCTCTGGCGAGCCAGGGATAGGGGTCACTCCTCTATCCTAGTGCTTCTTGACCTCTCAGCGGCCTTCGATACAATCGACCATGGTATCCTGCAACGGTTGCGAAAGGTGGGAGTGGGAGGCACCATCCTATGGTGGGTCTCCTCCTACCTCTCGGACAGGTCGCAGTCGGTGTTGGTTGGAGGGCAGAGATCGACCCCTAGGCCCCTCAACTATGGGGTGCCGCAGGGCTCAGTCTTGTCCCCTCTCCTATTTAACATCTACATTAAGCCGTTGGATGAGATCATTCGCCGGCACGGGATTAAATACCACCAATACGCGGACGATACTCAACTGTATCTGTCTGCCCCGTGCCAGCTCAGCGAAGCAGTATAAGTGATGTGCCAGTGCCTGGAGGCTGTCAGGGTCTGGATGGGAGCGAACAAGCTTGCACTCAATCCTGACAAGACCGAGTGACTATTGATGCTCCCTCCCAAGGATGGTCCAGTTATTCCATCTCTCAGGCTGGGGGGGGGGGGTGAAGTTATACGCCCCTCAGAGAGGGCTCACAATTTAGGAGTCCTCCTGGATCCACAGCTGACGTTAGAACATCATTTGTCGGTTGTGACCAGGGGGGCCTTTGCCCAGGTTTGCCTGGTGCACCAATTGCGACCCTATCTGGACTGGGAGGCCCTTTGGATGGTCACTCACGCCCTCGTCACCTCAAGACTGGATTACTGTAACGCGCTCTACATGGGGCTGCCCCTGAAGAGTATTCGAAGACTGCAGCTGGTCCAGAATGCAGCCGCGCGAGCGATAATGGGTGTACCTAGATACACCCATGTTACACCTATCCTCCGCGAGCTGCACTGGCTTCCCATTGGTCTCCGGACACGCTTCAAGGTGCTAGTTGTTACTTTTAAAGCCCTACATGGTTTAGGACCTGGCTACCTGAGAGACCGCCTCCTGCCATTTACCTCCCAAAGACCGATTAGATCACACAGATTGGGCCTCCTCCGGGTACTAAGAGCCAAGGTGGCGCAGTGGTTAAAAAGCAGCACTGCAGGCTACTGCTAGATCAGCAGGTCAGCGGTTCAAATCTCACCGGCTCAGGGTTGACTCAGCCTTCCATCCTTCCGAGGTGGGTAAAATGAGGACCCAGATTGTTGGGGGCAATATGCTGACTCTCTGTAAACCGCTTAGAGAGGCCTGATAGGCCTATGAAGCGGTATATAAGTCTACTGCTATTGCTATTGCTATTACTATCGGCAGGTCAATGTCTGCTAGCGACCCCCCGGGGGAGGGCCTTCTCTGTTGCTGCCCCAGCCCTATGGATCTCCCTGTAGATATCCGGATCCTCACTACTCTTCCGGCCTTCCGTAAAGCCACTAACACCTGGCTGTTCCAGCAGTCCTGGGGCTGTTGATCAGCATCCAGCCCCATTTTAAGTGTATGTATGTTGTGTAATTTTAAAATGATTATGTTTCTATTTTTAATTTTTTAATTTTTAATTCCCTTGTTGTCTATAAGCCCCCCAGAGTCCCCTGGGAGTGGGCGGCATACAAATACCAATAAACTTCAAACTTCAGATTGTCAAAATTTGCTTGAGTAGAATATGTATTCAGAGCCTTCAAAAGCATTTTTGTATCCTTCCAGAAGCCTAACACAGGGTGCAAATCTAGGTTAACTGTCACAGTCAAGATGAACTTGACTGGGAGACAGGTATCAAACTAGCATACAAAGCACAGAGCAAAACTTCTCCTCAATGAACAGTGGTGCATCCTACTAGGAACCTTGGCTACCTCTGATACTTAACATCTCCTGAGGGACAATTGTACTGTTGCCATGTGCATCTCCATCAGGCATTACAGCTTTCACTTATGTTTAGCTAAATTGTCTTTTAGTAGGAAGATTCTACAGAATTTGTCCTCAACAAAAATTAGCAAGTCCTGCTTGTTAAAATATCACATATATAGAACTAGGTCTGATATATTCCACTCATAGATGAGCTTGCTCTGTTGTACAAAAAATGATTATACAGCAAGCCCAATACATCCTTACCCTATAACTGAAATAGAGACTTCTAAGCTGGCACCCAAATTTATCTATCTTTATGGAGTTTTCTTATCAACAACAATATGGAAGTGGCTTGGCATTGTCTTCTAAGCTTAATTTTAAGCTAACTTCTCATAAGTGGATTGGCTTTCCTCGTACTTCCATATCCGCCTTCCCTTATCCACATTGTGAATTATTCTTAGCTTTACTTCTCCCATTTTGACTTTAAAATTGATGATCCTATCAGAAGCTTATGCTTCCATCAGCATCACTCTCAGAATCATTCAAGCTACTCCTACCCCATCTGGGTGCTGATTCTCTCTAAGATATAGCCAGATGTATACAGTTCTGTAAAAATAAACCTGGTTTTTTTAAAAAAAAATCTAAAGAGTTGAGTTGCAGGGGATCCAATTAAGGTTATGTTCTTCTTGGTTGACATTGTTTTACAGTCTCAAATTGGGCAACATGCTGACAGATTATCAAACTGAAAGCTTTATCTATCTGTTAAGCTGTTGTTAGCTCTTAACTTCCTAATAAAGAACATTATAGTAAGAGCACATGGTGGATTTAATCTTTTAATACTTTCAGGGTTTGTTTTTTTTTGTAGTGAGCTGGCTAATGGTACTTTTAAAAAAAAGATACTTCCTGTAGGAGTACTGTGATTTTGATTTCATAAACCTGAAACTGAATTCAAAGAATAAGGATCTTTAGCATCATGCAGTTTTATCTGTAAAAAACAACTTCATGAATTAGGAATTTTAAAAAACATGAGAGCAAGTAAAATGACGTGACTGACATTCAGAAACAGAGCACAGTCATAAAATGATAAAAAGACAGTTTATCACCTCATATAGTCCAATGTTTGAGGCTAGTATCACAAGCCAAATATAGTAATAGCAGAACAATGTGTCATTGGTTGGTATAATAAGTTCTTTGAAATAATATGCAGAACAGTAATATCAATTCCAGGAACATGGTTTAAGTTTTTTTGGCATAGGAATACGTGAGACCTGTTGCTCAACAGTGAAAGAGGCAAATCCTGGAAATAAAACTGGATCTTTTCTATGGCAGTGCTAAGCTGGATAGATAGATAGATAGATAGATAGATAGATAGATAGATAGATAGATAGATAGATAGATAGATAGATAGATAGATAGATAGATAGATAGATAGATAGATAGATGATAGATAGATGAGAGAGAGAGAGAGAGGTTTTTTATTTAATAAAATGAGAGGATGAATAATATGAGCCTTGACCTTAATTACCAGCTGCTGCCAAGCCTCCCTTTCTTCTTCCATATTAGGAGATAACTTCAATATACTTCATAAAACAGCACTGTTTCTCATCAGCTAATAGGGCTGCAATATGAAGAAGAGCTTCATATGTCATTTACAAAATGTGTTAGAGAATTGCCTATTTGTTGCCCAACTTACATATTTGAAATAAATTGGAAGTCAGTTTGCTACATGCCCATGAAGATATGGATGGATGGAGAACGGACACACATTTCACTGATAAATGGGTAAATATCCCCAAGGAATCACAGAAGGTAAAGTTTGGAAAGGTTATTGGAGAATATCTAATCTAGTATCCTGCCCATGTAGGAAGACAAAACTGTAATATCCCTGACAGATGGCCACCCTGGCCACAGTTAAGGTGCGCCTACCACTCAAGACACACTGTTTTATTATTGAACAGCTTTAGGTTTATTTTTTCTTATGCTTATCTTAGATATCACTCCTTGTCATTTAAACCCATCGTTTATTTTTTTCTGAACAATTCAGACCAATTCTCCTTCATCTTGTACACATCTATCTGCCTGTCATACACTCCAATCTTCTCTTCTCCAGGCTAAACGTCCAACATTTTCAACTGTTTCTCATAGCTTTTCTTGCCAGCCTCTTTATTTACCTGGTTGTTGTCCTCTAGTCATGATCTTGTCTATTTATCTATCAGATTTATATCCCACCTTTTGGGAGCAGCTCAAAGTGGTATATATAGTGTTCGCTGTGTACTTTTCCTTGCAACAGCAAACTTGTGAGGTAGATTTGGCTGAAAGAAGATGGCTGACCCAAAGTCACCCAGTGACCTTTCATGGCTGACTAGAAACTGCCCCCACCAATTATAATCAAACATCTTAACCACTGTGTCCCACTCTGCTCAGTACCCTTCCTAAGATCCTGTATTCACAACCATACATAATATTCTAAGTGCAGACAAGAGGATACACAATAGGGACAAACATGTCTTGATCTGCTGATGTGGTAGAGTACTGCATTTGCTTTATTTTGCAACTGCATTTGTACTGTTGGCTCAGATTTAGCTTGTGATTCAACCAGATTCTTTTCACTTGTATTATTGTCCAATTTGGAAAAACAAAGCCTTAAGGTATATTCCTTGGCACTTTTCTCTAGCTTGATACAGAACCACTGACATATATTTGCTGGGCATGGTTGTTCAGCCTACTCTATTCTTTTAAGAATGTGCAGAAAATTACACATTGGTAGAGTAAATGTTGAATTATTACATCCTGATTTCCTTGGTAAAATTGAAAAATCATGAAAAGAAAATAACTTGTTTCAGCAATCAGCAATGCATTTTCCAAATCTGGGGAATAAGTTTAAATATTCCAAAAATAATTGCAAGAAAGAATGCTCTTAGCTTAAAATTTAACTTGGGATTCTGTGGGACATCAATGGCCATTTAAACAATTTAGAAAATTGGATGAATTGTCAGTAGTTTCTTTGATTATCCATTGAAGCCCTAAGCCATCCAGGCCTGAAGAACTAGGACTGCTAAAAGTGTTTGTCTCCTAGTAACAGTCACTGTGCCTGTATAATTTCTGCCCCCCCCCCCCCCCGGTAGTTAATTTGGTATAGACAAACATGTTTGGCAGAGAACTGAGTATGTTAACACTAATGTTTGCTGAAATGCAAGTTCCATTCTTAATGTTATTAGCAAAGCATTTTATTTTGGCCATAGCTGTCACATTTAATTCCAGTATTTAATAACCATTAAATATCTATAACTTCTTTTATTATAAGCATACATCATTTCTGGAGTGTATATTTGCTGCTAAGATAAGCCTGTCGGGGAAAACTTTTGGGAATCCCCAAAAATCCTTTAAAATGTTGGTCACATTCTCCATCACCGCATCAACAGTTTATTGATAATAATGAAAACAAAAACTTGTACAACCTCTGTTGATTGGAATCTTGGACTAAGCCAGAACTGTTGTTATAACCTTCTTTAATGTGTACAACAAAGCTATCTTGATCTCTAATGTGTTTAAAAGTTTTTTGCAAAATTGTTTGTGCAGTATAATTATTTTGGAGGTTCATGTAGCAGAAAATCAAACATATTAAACTACTTATTTTGTATCAGCATCAGCCAACATAGAACTGTTCATTCACATACAAAATTGAACAAAGCTTTATTCCCCCATGTGCCTTTTGTAATTCAGAAAGTTTCTGATGTTCTTCATGTGGATGATAAAGTTCCAGGCACATCTTAATTTGGTTGATACCTGAATAATGGGGAAAAAAGCAGTTGTGGGTTAGATAGCGTGACTCGTGAGGGGTTTCTGAATTCTAGGTAAGATATGCAGAAAATTACAATACAGTTTCAATTGTAATGTAATCACAATTTCTTTCTATAAACAAAACAAAATTTGGTACTAGGGAGTAAATAAATTCATTTATTGCAATTAACTACATTATGCAAATTGCAGTTTTATTTCTAAAAATTCTCACTAATTTTAGTAAATGAGTGAATAGTTTATTCAATAAATCTCCAGACCATTACAAGAATACTGAACTTAATTAAGCTTAAAGAATTGAATCAAAAATTTAGAACCCAACTTGTTTCCTATTTTTATTTACAGATTCCATCTGTTGTATAAGCACATCTTGTCTATGCATCAAAATTAGAGTTAATTTACAGAAAGTCCACCATATGAATCATAAGAGAGGGTTGAGGAGCATTGGTCTTCTCATAATTGTCCTCTACAATCTTTTGGATATTATTTTAGCTGATGTCTGGAACAGCTAAGCAAAATGCTCCAGGTTTCAGTTCTGCCAAATTGGGTCTGAACCAGAAGAATTTGGTAAATGTTTTGAGACACAGACAGTGCACATTCCTAGCCAGTGGAAATTTGGCTGTTCTCTTCCTTGACTTGAGATTGAGAAATGTCTATTCAATGTTTACATATAATGTCTAGCTGAGAGCTGCTGGTTCTTGCGTAAACAGCTTCAGTTCTAACAATAATTCACCTTAATCCGTGCAGGCAAACCTGATTTTTACTGTACATATTTGATTCCTTTTCAGTTATCATAATATGCCAGAGGGGACAGAATCCCTGCTTTCCAGTCTTAATTTGAGGTTGTATTTTATCTGAATTGAGCTATTGCTCTGATGCTAGAAATTCAAGATTAGCTATGGAAATTTTTCTATTCTCAACAGTTATCTATTACATGAATAATTTCTCCTTTAATAAACTTTCTACTCTGGCCTGTCTGTGACTAAAAAAATTTCAGTAAAGCTGATTTACATATATATTTCTGTAATTTAACATAGAGGATCTCAGGAGGACAAGATCTGGTCGTGGTTGTAATATTCTCTTACTGGTTTCCTGGGATTATGAGCTGTGCAGATGTCATGAAGACACCTGATCCAGACATGTCATTTTGCTTGAGCCAGCTGTATTCAGTATCCATCAGTTGGTCTGTTAATTTATCTTCCAAGAACAAAGAACAGCCAGAAAATAAATTGTATATATGTATTTTCATTATTTATTCTCAACCCAATATTGCAAATGAATTATATGAAAAACCTTGAAGCTCTTTTTATCTGTTAGCAGGATAACACTTTTTATCTGTTAGCAGGATAACACAGAGAGGGGGAGGGAGAGAGAGAGAAAGAGAGAGATTCCAAATTCTCTCCGCAAATATCGTTGGGGGATGGGCTGCAATTACGAATGTTAATAGCTGATCCATTTTAAGCCCATTTCCTCCCTCTTTTCATCTGGCCCACAGAGTCTTTATGCTTTTTCTACCTTACTTAGTACAAGATATTCCTTTAGTACAAAAAAAACCATGAGCCAAAGAAAACCCCAATGTTTTTGTTTTGTTTGGTATACTTTCAAGGAGAGATATATTTTCTGGTCACATTATTTCTCTTTGCCAGTGCAATAATATCCCAGGCCTAATAAATGCTATTTGTGTTGAATTATGTGAGGAAATTATGATGAATTATACAGGGAGCAGACTTAATATGCAAAATTTAATTGGGGATATATAGTGATATGTTATAAGGCAGCGATGGCGAACCTTTTTTGGCTTGCGTGCCATACGTGGGAGGAGTGCAGGGGGGTCATGCGCAGGTGTGCCACACCCATAATGCAATGTATGACCCCCCCGGTGTGCATGCGCACACTACAGGCGCAACCCCCCCCCCACATTTTTTGCATCCTTTTTTTGCCCTCCCCAGGCTCCAGAGGCTTTATAGGAGCCTGGGGAGGGCAAAAAAAAGCTGCCCCTGCCCCCCCCAGAAGGCCTCCAGAGGCTTCAGGGATGTTCAGGAGGCTACCCTGAAGCCTCCAGAGGGCAAAAGCAGACCCTACGAGGGTCATTTTGAGCACTCCGGAGGCTTCAGGGACCTTCAGGAGGCTTCCCTGAAGCTTCCGGAGCACTTAAAACAACCCTCCGAGCAAACTGGAAGTCCTTTTCCGAACTTCCGGTTTCCCCATGGGGCTGTTTTTTTGCGCTCCAGAGGCTTCAGGGAAGCTCATGAAGCCTCCGGGTGTGCGGGGAGGCACTTTTCGTCCTCCCCAGGCACCTATAAAGCCCCTGGAGCCTGTGGAGGGTGAAAAATGGCTTTAAAAAAGGGTGAACTCAGCTGGCCAGCGCGCACATTAGTAGTTAATTTTTTTTAAAAAATCCTAGCGTTTTCCACTGTTTTTTTTATCATTGTTTGACTAAATGTTCATTCCAGAACTGCAGCTTAAATGGAAAAAAATACTTCTTACTTTAAAACGTATACCCTAGATTACTGCAGAGAAAAATGTTCTGGGTAAAATTTAGAGTCATTTTCATTTTTAATAGATGCTTCCAATTTGTGATTTGTGACCAAATTTTTTCTTGTTAAATTCATGCTCTGAGGAAACTATTTTGCTGGTTTCTTTTTTAAACAGAAAATTGTTTCCAGTTTGATAGTATTATTTTAATTCAGGGTTTGTTTTTGTTTTTTGCTGACATAAATTTGATATAACAGATAATTGTTTCAGAAATGATACATGTATGGTTGGCATAACTTTTGCTTTGGAAAGAGCTTTTGTTATTTAGATTTCAGTAAGGAGACATGTCTTAACTGCTTTTCCAAATTTTATTCCCAGTACTTCACAGAACCAAAAAACCTGAGAAGTCTTATCATTTCAAGGGGAAAATATCATTTCTTTGCAGATTTATATATTATCTGGTAGACTACATGAAACAGAATATACATAAAAATCCTGAAAGATACATGTTTCATATTCAAATTTACAGTGATTTTTATTACAGTGACTTTATTTTTCATTGGTTGCAACCAATAAATGTCCTTTCTAAACTAGTTTTAAATTTCTGTGTAATATTACCCACAAAAGGTGGATAAGACTTTTTGCTAATAACTCTTTTTCAGTCATGAAGCCAGGTAAGTATAGTAGTTAGATGAAACAGACAACACGTAGAAAGTCAAATTCACTGCCTATTTGTTTTAGGGGGGGAAATTGTTATTTCACTCTCCTTTTCATTTCAAAAAGTGTTTAACACACCTAAAAATCCAAAAGCAATTTCAATAAATAATAATCCTTATACATCAGTAAAAACAAGAGAATTACAACAAGATAGCAGTCATGCACAATTTGCATTAATTTTGAGGAGTATCTATTGAATGAAGATCTGCCTGGCACCATAAAGATGCCTGTGGAAGAGGTCAAGAGGAGCAGACACATCCCTGGCAATTATTCGTATTACCCAAGTGAGACCTGTTATCCTGAACACCACCAGTTTTTACATTTTCCCAGTTCCCTCCCTTTGTCTGCTGCATTTGTGACCAAGAATGAGGATGATGGGCAGAATGTCCAAAGCCATCTGGAAGGCTGTATCAGCTTGCCAATTTTACCATCTGTTGCAAAGAGCTCACAATTTGGAAATTTGCATTAGCCATGCTTCAGAGTGTGAAAAAAAAGCATTTTGAGGAGAGAGACTCCTTGGACTACAAAAGTTAAATAACATCCATGGATTGTTTTGGGAAACTATTTACTAGTTGTTATCTGCCCAGATGATAGATGAGATGTCATGCATTCTGTCCTTCCCGATGGATAATTTTACCCTGGAGAATAGAGGGCTCTGACAGAGTTATAAAAATAAAACTGCCAAGCAATATGATGTCATTTAATCACAAGCCAGCCTCATTGATTCTCCCTTTAGGATGCAGTGCGCATTTGTTTGGAGATAATTTTGTCAGTGTTTTGAAGAGGGAAGTGGAAAGCGGCTGTAAATAGTATCTTTGTGATATGATCAGATGTACCTTTGTCAGGAAACTTTTACGTGTTTTGTATTTGAGGCTGATTGAAATTGATTCTTGGTTGAATGGAATTAGTTTATCCCAGCTGTTTGGTGTCTTGTTTTGCATTGCGTGGCTACAGATGGTAAGACAGCGTTAGTGTTATATTCATTACTTGATTGAAGCAAAGCCAAAAGCCACTCTTGCTGCGCTCAGCACACTGCCTTATGAATGTTGCTGCTGAAGGGTTTTTGTGAGTTCTGAAAAGCTCATGGACAAGTCCAAGGTCATGTCTAGAAGAGAGAAAGTAGAAGAAAAGAGCCTGGTGCTAACTGCAGTGTCTGGAGAATTTTCCCTCCTTCTTAGATATTTCTTAGTCCCTTATATTCAGTGTCCTTAAATTAAATCAAGGAAAAACATCAGTTTGCTGTTTCCGTGAACAGAATTCTTAAATGTTAGGACAAATATAAATATGTTGCTGTGTCAGATTATTTCAGCTGGATAGATATTAAAATAGAAATTGACTCAAAAAATAAATTTTCCATTTTGTATTTCCCCCTCCCCCTCTCCATGTGATAGTAGATTATACATAACAATCCCCGGCACGGGGAATCCTTCTAAGCAATGTTGTGATGTAGGTAAACCTTCAATTTACAAGCATAGCAGGGACTTTGAATTCTGTTCTCCGTACTTTAAGTCCACTATAAAGTACATCTCTTTTTAAATCATTCAATATTAATTATTTAAAATACATTTAACTGAAAACAGTTAATCATGTAAATTAATTGGAATGGCTAAACTACAACATTCTTGAATTAATATTAGAATATTAGAAGTAGGAATCATTTCATTGTGCTTTCTTTTGTTATAACTGCATTGAAGACTGATCTAGTTCTAAATGGACATTGCATTGGCATCCTTCAGTCTCAAAAGACTATGGTATTGTGCTCTGGAAAGAGGTAAAGCTGGAGTGTCCTTTCCAGAGCATGAGGTCTGGGTAGATTAATATGGAGGATAGACTGTTACCCAAGCAGCAGATTCCCCCCCCCCACGTCACTGAAATAGTCCAATGGACTGGCAGACCCGATACAATAGGTTCCAGCTGCGTCGCAGGAGTTACCAGAACGTGGTTGTACATAGTCACGAACTGCTTCCGGGACTCCGGGTCCGGATTTTGCCTCGAGGTTGACTCCCGAAGCCTTTTCCAGTAGTGGATATAGCTACAAGGCAGTGGAGGTTTGTAATCAGAGTTTCCCTTCTCCTAGAAGATGGTTCTGCCGCTTTATCTGCTGTTGGCATAGAGCCCTCTTCATTGACCGTCTTCTTTGGTAACCCTGGAAAGGGGCCCTCACGAAGTGCTACCAGCTGGGCTAGCTGGACCAAGGTTTTTTAAGGAAGTGTAACTCCTCCATCACTCACCCTTTGTCCTGGCTTGTGACAGGCAGAACCTGGCTTCCTAAACATTGGGCCCAGTTTGGCGGGCTTTAAGTGGACATATTTTTCAGATATTACCAAAACTAGATTTATTAATCCTGTTGATTTCTGGGTCATAACAGGATTTGCGTACATTTAGAAATTATTGAAATAATGATTAAATTAAGTTTTTGGTTCCTTAGCTCTTTAGACCTGCCTTCCTAAACTGAGTCTCTCTAGGTTTTGGAGGTTTTTTAGGCACCACTGGCATCAGATAAGGAAATATATTTTCTCTCAGCAAGACACATCAGTCCCAGTGTAAAACATAATGTGTAAATATATGTAAGATAAGGTAAGATATCTATGCATATGCACAAATATCTTGAGAGCCAATCTAGTGATTAAGGTACCAGGCTAGAAAGCAGGAGACCATGAGTTTAAGTCCTGCCTTAGCCATAAACATCAACTGGGTGCCTTTAGGCCAGGGGTGTCAAACTCATGTTGTCTCGGTGGCATCACGTGACATATCGTGACTCCTGCCCTTTGCTAAACTGGGTGTGGACATGTCTACCATGTGACACATCTGGCCCGTGAGCCACGAGTTTGACAGCCATGCTTTAAGCCAGTCACTCTTTTCTCAGCCAAGCCCACCTGACATTGATTGTTGTTCTTGGGAAATAGGAGGAGAAAAATGTGTTGGATACGTTCACCACCTTGAGTTATTTGCAAAATAATAAAGGCAGAATACAAATAAATGAATACAAATAAATACATAATTGAATAAAAATAAGGAACTAAAACACAGTAAAATTATTTAAGTAATTGTTAAACTCTTCTGCTAACATAGTTCTCACAATGATTAATATAAGTTTCATTAGAACCATCATTTGTAATTAAGGCTGTAGACCAGGGGTCCATCAAACTCAAGGCCTGCAAGCCACATCTGGCCCGCGGGGTGCCTAGATCTGGCCTGTGGGGCTGTCCTGAAAACAGTAAAGGGCTGGCTTAATTGTGACCTTCCCAAGCTTCGTTTTCAGTGACAGAGGGTTGCAGGAGGCCATTGCAGCTGAAAATGGAGCTCAATGAGAGCCATGTGCAGCCCTCCTGAACTCTGTTTTTGCTGGCAAAGGGTTGCAGGAGGTAGTTGCAGACAAAAATGGAGATCAGAAGCCAATTTTCCCTGGCACAGCCCTCGGGTCACCACAGGCACTGCCAACATGAATGCCCACCCTGGTCACGGCCATCCTCCCCCCCCCCCCCCGAGGTCAAACACAACCCTGATATGGCCCTCAATGAAATTGAATTTTGACATCCCTGCAGTAGACTAATGAGTTGATATTGCTGACCAAATAACAATTGCATCTAACAGTCTCTTTAAGTGTGTGTGTGTATGGGGGGGATTTTCATTTTGGTGAAGCAACAACAAATAGAAAAAGTCAGGAGGCAGTGCATCTTGTTGATTTCTTTTTTCTATTGATATAGATAAAATATAGAAGAGAAGCAAAGTTAGGATACCAGAGTGTACTGGGAATTGATAGGCTTGTCCCCAGCGAAGTTAATTTAAGTACTTGAAATCTACTATATTTGGTTTGGTGCTTGATCTTGTTTGCTTATTGGACTCTGACATTAGTGACACCCCAATTCCAAATGTAGTAGCATTTTTCCTGCTGAAATACAGATCTATAATTAGGGTGATTTCTACCACCCTTCTGCTTCCTGAGTTGTGTAGGTGGGGGAATAATGGAAAGAATCAAATAGATTTTGCGGTGATGACATAACAGTTGTTTTGGGAATCATATATTGGAAATAATGGGGGATGAGTAGGTATTTGGTGTGAGTTCACAGATTGCTTCCCAGTCCATAAAATTGCAATACAGCACTTGTGTATGACAGCATTGGGTTAAAGAGATATTTAATTATATGTGATTATAATTGTACATTATGACAGAAGTTATTTATGAAACAGTGACAGGATCTCATTGCTATCATACATGTAGGCAAACCAAATTGTCTCAACTTTAGCCTCATTTTTAATTTACAAATAACCTACACCATATAGGGTGGCTTGAAGTATTGCAACAAGATAAGGCCAATGTTATCTTTTAAATATACTAAAATGCCATGTAATAACTATTAACAATTGAAAACTTTTAGCACTGGAATATTAAAAGCTAAAAGATAATGTAAGCATGCCAGTAGGCTTTTAAATTTAAGCAATCAGGACAAGGTTAATTTCACAATAAGCCAATTTATTTAAACTGGTAGAAACTGAATATATTATTTCAAGAAAAAGGTGTGGACTTCAATTTACTAATTTACATGAACTGCATTGAGAGTCCGATATTGCCTTATGGAAGTTTTCTTACTATTTGTCATCTCTATCTTTCACATCAACAAAAGATTGCTGTTTATTTGAACTGTTTTTATGAAAATTTACTCAGTTGCTAAATTGATTTAGATACTTTAATGTGCAAAACATGAATTAAATAATTAGTTAATCATGGCTGATTTTTGTGATTGCAGCAGACAGAAGGAGGGGCACAGACAGATGGCCAGCAGTCGCAGACACAAAGCAGTGAGAATGCTGAGAGCAAGTCTACCCCAAAACGGCTCCATGTGTCCAACATTCCCTTCCGTTTTCGGGATCCTGACCTCCGGCAGATGTTTGGGGTATGTTAGCAGTATCCACAGCCAGAAATCTAATATTGATTGATTTATATCCCCATTTATTAATTTTACAAATCTCAAGGTGGTGAACTTATCCAACACACCTGCCTCCTCCTCTTCTCCCCCACAACAGCAAACCTGGGTTGAGCTGAGAGAGAGAGACTGGGCCAAAGTCACCCAGTTGACTTTCATGGCTAAGGCAGGATTTGAACTCCTGCTCTCCTGCTTTCTAGTCTGGTGCCTTAACTATTAGACCAGGCATGTCAAACACGCGGCAGGCCCCGCCCACCTCAGCCCCCAAAGGCAAAAACCATCCTGATACGTCACAATATGGCTCGCAATGCAATCAAGTTTGACACCTCTGCACTAGACCAAACTTCCAAACCTTCAAATAACCCTGTGTCCAATGCTTCTGGATGGTGGTCTTAGGACTGCAGATGTTTTCCCACACTAGCAATGAAATGCACTTATATTCAATTGTATTCCACCAATGAATAAAGGTTTCCTTGTACACATTTCATTCATCTCCAAGCTGTGGCTCTAGGTGCTAATGTATGAGTGGGAATTAATTATTCCTTAATGGTACAGGTACTCCTCAACTTACAACTGTTCACTTAGTGACCATTCAAAGTTACAACAGCACTGAAAAAGTGACTTATGACCATTCTTTACATTTCTAATCATTGTAGCATCCCCATGGTCATGTGATTTATATTCAGGTGCTTGACAACTGACTCACGTTAATGATGGTTACAGTGTCCTGGGGTCATGTGATCCCCTTTTGCGACCTTCTGTCCAGCAAAGTCAATGGGCAAGCCAGATTCACTTAACAACCGTATTACTAATTTAACAACTGCAGCGATTCACTTAACAAATTTGTCAAGAAAAGTCATAAAATGGGGCAAAACTCACTTAACAAATTCCTTACTTTGCAACACAAATTTTGGCCTCAATTCTGGTTGCAAGTCAAGGACTACCTGTATTTATTTTCTGAAAATTGTCTTGGTCTTTAAGATGTTCTTAATGCTAGTAAGAAGACTGCTAGTGTGTTTTATTTTTCCATCAGACAGGGCTGGATTCACACTTTAAACATGCTTCAACTCTGTCTGTTTTAAGCTGCCTTTTTTGATCATTAGCTAAAGCGAATTGATAGAGAATGATTTTTGAGAAACAGTAAGTGCATTAAAGAACTGTGTGAAAAAGATTTGCTTGAGTTATATCTTATACTTTGATTTTCATAGCTTTTAAATAAATCTAAATAAAGGTTATTGGCAAAACAGAGAGGGTAGCAGTATGATGGGCACAAAATAAATAAAATTATCAATAACAGTCACTTTTTATTTGTTGTCCTTACTGTTTAATAATTTTATTCATTTTCTTAATTTCATTACTATTCTACCATTTCCCAGGTGAAATTCATACAGTTTCTGTGGTTGTCCTATTTCCCTCTAGCACATTTTGTTATCTTTGCAGCTGTCCTCTGTAGATTATTCACCTGTTTTCTGAGTGTATAGTTACGTGAATCTGAATTTTGCCAGTCCTAGTCCAATACCCACTGGTGTACCACACTGCCTCTCATTCAAAAATAGAAGAAAATAAGATGCGAAAATGATTGGTTCTTGATCCTGGAGCATTATTTAGTGACTCCATAGTGAGTAACCATATTTCTGCATTAAAGAAAATGACACGCAGGCTTGATGAAACTCAGCACAGTTGAGTCAGAGCAAAAAATCTGTCTTGCTATTGAGTTTAATAAACAAAGCACAATGACTTAGCAATCTGGTTTTAGTCCATTTAATTTAATATTTGGGTGTGTATTGTTAGTCACCCACTAATGCTGAGGAGACATTGACCAGAAAATATTGTGTTTGCCTCTGCCAAGAATAATAGAAAAGTAATATATTTAACTGCTGTGTTTTTTTAGTCCCATGACATGCTCTTCTCTATTGCCCCATGGCTAGGAGTTTACAATCTGGCAGCTGGAGCTTCTGGGATGGATATATCTACAGCTATCAGTTGCAGCCAGATCTATAACAAGGATCCTAATCCATCCCATTCCCTCTTGTTTAGACCATCAGGGATATAGAATAGTAGATGTTTGCAGTATTGCAGCTTATTTTCGAAGTATTCGACTTGGTTTGTGGCCATTGACTAAACGTTTGTGTAAAATCAAATAACAACAGTGTAATAAACTAAAATGTTAAAAAGATAGGCACACTTTTTCACAACATAATTGTACCCAGAGTTTCCTTACAGTGATCATGACTAAATAGTATTTTGCTGCCATTTTTAAAAAAACTTTAAGGAGTTATCAGCTAATAGATTAGCTGATAATACAAGATAGTCCTTCATTCATTCATTTAATGACCATACGAAGGTAAAGCAGCACTGGAAAAAATGACATAATTGTTTTTCACACGACCATTGCAACAAACCAGTGGCCATGTGATCGAAAATATGGACACTTGGCAACTGCCATGTATTTAGGATGATTGCACTGTCCCAGGGTCTTTTGCGACTTTCTGATAAGCAGAGTCAATGGAGAAGCCACATTCACTTAACAACCATGTTATTAACTTAACAACTACAGTGTTTCACTTAACCACAAGAAAGAAAGTTGTAAAATGGGGCAAAACTCACTTAACAACAGTCTTGCTTAGCAATAGAAATTTTGGGCTCAAGTGTGGTCATAGCAGGGGTGGGTTCCTGCCAGTTCTAACCTCTTCTATAGAAGAGGTTCTACAAATCTACCGTGCCATTTAGAACCGGTTCCAGCTCCCTCCCCCCGCCCATTTGCACATCATCACGATGAAGAAAGAGAGGAGGAATACTGGGAATTGAAGTCCACAAGTCAAGTTTGAACACCCCTGGTTTTTTTTTCTTAAAGGGTTAGGGGTGCAAGGGTCTTGTAACTTGACAACTTTAAGACTTGCACACTTCAATGCCAGAGTTCCTGAACCAACATTTTGGTTGCTAAGCAAGAGCGTTGTTAAGTGAGTTTCACCACATTTTACAAGTTGGCCATGCCCACCCAGTCACATGGCTGCAAGCCACTCCCACCCAGTCACATGGCCAGCAAGCCACTCCCACCCGGTCACATGGCCGTAAGCCATTCCCACCCAGTGACATGGCCATCAAGCCACTTCCACCCGGTCACATGGCCGCAAGCCATTCCCACCCAGTCACATGGCCTGCAAGCCACTCCCACAAAGCAGGCCACACCTACAGAAGAGGTTCTTAAAAATTTGAAACCCACCACTGGGTCATAGGTATTCTCTTCCGTGGTACAATTGGAGTGTTTTTCAAGGAATAGTGATGATAATTCTGAGTACTATGTATGTACAACTACAGAACATATGTTGATTCAACAACACCTTCTATGCAGGGACAAATTCAGTCCTAAAAGGCGAGTTTGCTGTAATTTCTTTCCAGAAGCACTGAGAGAGCAAGGCAATGAACTTGCGAGAATAAAATAAAAGCTCTTCTGTGAGGGACAGAGAGAATATTATATAAATATTTTGCTTTATTAAGTCATTCAGCAGCATCTGTAATATACATGTTTTACTTTTTGCCCTTAGTATTAACAAGTTGTTTTGGTTTTCTGCTTCTGATATCACCTGAAGAGCTACTGCCTGCCAGAATGGCTTTATTTTTTGGGCATTCATGCAAGACCATAAGCCATTTTAAGCCTTAAGATAGCCTAAAGGGTAGAACAAAGAAGCGAACAGTAATCTAGACCTTAATTCCTGCCAGTACAGAATTTTTGTACAGGGTAATTTCAGTTTGACACTATAATGTTTGGATAAAGTATTTACTCAGATACATATTAGCATTTTGTTTTGAACAAGAAAGCTTTCCTTTGGATGAATCACATGAAAGCAGCTTCTTTGTTGCTATATGACTACCATACAAAATAAAACACAAGTGAAAAATACTAATAATAATGTCTAAACATACTGGTATGTTTAGGAGCCTTTATCAACACACTGAATAAATGCTTTATTTTATTTAAAAGAACGAGTTATCTTATTTTTAAATTTTAAAAGTATACAGTATACAATAATTTATTATTCTGCATACAATGTTAGTCATAAGACATACCATACTATTCCTTCATCCTTTGAATTGTATAGGTTTCATTTTTTGTATTCCTTTCCAGTTTTTTGTCTTTCTTGCCAATTGTATTTTTGATATTTTTTAAAAATTGTTTTAATGTTTTTACATTGTACATCCTGCAAAGATATATTTAATATTAGGTTGAATAAAATATTATTTAACAGCATCTTTCAATTCTATGTTCCAATTCTATCAAATGGAAAGGATTTGATAGGTGGACATAAATGCCAAACCCAGCCCAAACATCTGACAACAACAGCAACAACAATAATAGCAGCAACAAAAATAATGCCTTATTTGATATCCTCAGTGAAAAATAATATTGGTGGTTTAAAAAAGTATGATGTATAGTTGTATCCTACAATGATTTCATGGAAAGTACAATGTTTGGAGTTCGACAATGAAGTAGACTAGAAATGGCACAGTTAAAGAAAAGAGCTTCTGATTGCAAGGATGGCTATCATAAAATGTAAATATATACATACTTACATAGTAATCTGTATGGGAATGTGCAAAGGACATTCTAATCTCTAAACCCAAAGCAGTATTTCTTAGTTCACTAAATAGCTTGAGCCACTTGTTGTCAGACTAATCTATTTAAAAGATTGTTGTAAGGGTAAAAGCATGCTTGTATTTAAACCTAAATAAAATAATGCAAATAATTTAAAAAGTATTAAAGATTTTATGGAAAAGATTAAGATGGAAAAGCTTTGGAAAATAAAATAACTATGCAGTATATTTATCTACCGTGGCACGACAAAACCGCGCTCGTCAAAACAGCGGTGATAAAATCGCGTCGCTAAAGCCGCGACGTCATCAGCGCCGCGACAACAGCACGGCGACAGAAGGGCGCTTTAAAACAGCGCGGCGGCAGAAAGCCGATTTAAATTAAGGTAAGGGTTAGGATTAGGTTTAGGGGTTTGCTTTAGGGTTAGGGTTAGGGTGCTGAGTGCTTCGGAAGGCGCAAATTTGCCCTCCGCGATTATGTCATCGCGGTAGGGTCGCGTTTTTCCTTAGCGCTTCGGACGGCGCGGATTTGCCCTCTGCACTTATGTCGGCGCGGATAAGGGCTTTGCGGTTTTGTGGTGGAACCTTTATCTACAGATAATGGCATTCTAAAACCGAACTTCTGTTTAAAAAGTTAACTTTTGAAACCCCATTTGATAGAGATGGGCCAAAAAAAAAAAAAAAGAGTTTTAAGTCATTAGGAATTTCAAAGTGAAAGGCTGATATGTGCATTTTGCTATTGTATGTACTTGGTTGAGCACATATAATTAAAATCAGAAATATTCCTTTCCCTAAAGAAACTTCTTGGTCATAGATTATTTAAATTAATGTAATTTTGTTCTCTGAATGCTGCTTATTTAGCCAAAACAGCAACTAGTGAACTATTGAGTGGTGTGAGTTGATTCAGGGTTTGTAAAAGCAAAGAAAATACCTTGTGGGAAGGGAGTGGTGGAAGGATAGCCCTATGATGGCTGATTGAAGAAAGAATCTCTTTCCCAAATTTTGAAGTGGGGAGTAGAACAGAATAGCTAGAAAAGGGCAATAGTAGAAATTACACTTAGGTACTTGAAAAGGTGGCTTGTGTCCCACTTACTGCATTGACAACCAATACATTCACTGTGGGCAGCCTCCTACTTAAAAATAGCTTTTTCATAATCATTGTTTTGGTGTGTGTGTGTGCACGCGCACACACACGTACATATATACATACAAAGAACACTGTATATAGCTTTAGTTATGTAATCAGATTTGACTGCCATGAACAAGAGAGAAAAATCAGTGGACTTGCAGAAACCTTACGTTTCCAGAATAACAATACCATATTTTTCTGAGTATAAGACGCATCAAAATTTTGAAGAGGCAAATTTAAAAAGAAAAGTTTTTGCATTCTGCAGACCTCCCGAAAACGGCTCGTTTTTTGTGAAAACAGGCCCGTTTTTTTCTTTAAAAAAGGGCATGCATAGCCTTTAGGAGGCTTGTAGAGTGCTCCCGGGGGCTGGGGGGGGGGCAAAAATGAGCAAAAAAAACAGCCCATTTTTTGCTCATTTTTGCCCTCCCCAATCCCCAGGAGCACTCTGGAAGCCTCCTAAAGGCTATGCAGGGCCATTTTTGCAAAGGGGGCGGAATTTCAGGAGGCAAAATATACTGTATTCAATGTATAAGGCGCACCCAGATTATCACTCTTTTGGAGGGGGAAAAGTGCGTCTTATACTCCGAAAAATATGGTAATTAGAAAAGGTTGAAGAGGGGTATGAAGCCCAGGAGAACAGCCTGAAGAAGACTGAATATGAGAATTCCAAGTGGCTGTGGAAGATGGGTAGTATGTTAAAACTGTGTATATAGGGCAGGAGTAGTCAACCTTTTTATAGCTATCACCCACTTTTATATCTCTGTTAGTAGTAAAATTTTCAAACTGCCCACCGGTTCCACAGTAATGGTGATTTATAAAGTAGGGAATAACTTTACTTTATAAAATTTATAAAGTAGAGTTACAGCAAACCCCTATCGCCCACCATGAAAGCTGGAACGCCCACTAGTGGGTGGTAGGGAGCAGGTTGACTACCGCTGATATAGGGAATGGCATGGAGGTGGTGCTGGCTGGAACACTCCACCAGTAAAAAAAAAAAGAGAATTATGGAACAATATATTTATAAACCAGCCACCATTGCTTATTGCAATTGTGAATAGTCTTTTGTTACCTCAATAGAAGATAATATACAAAGAGACAGAAGTTCTCTGAAGATGGGCTCCAGCATGAGTCCGAAAGCTCAGAAGACAAAATGTCTAATCCCGATAACCAACCCAGATTGGATCCTGCAAAATTATCCTAGGACACATATATTCACTTTTATTTGTAATATATGAAGAGAATATATAGTGTCCCTGATGATATTATCGAGTTGACTAATGAAACCTCTGCAAACAAATAATCAAGCTCAGAGAACACTAAGGATTGTACTTTTGTTACTTTATATTTTACATAAAGTAAAATATCACAAACTCTGAGGCTTATAAACCTGACAACCAAAAGAAATTCAACAAATAAATAACAAATGTCTGAATTCATTTTAAAATATTTTCAACTGTGCATTCAAAAGTATTTCTTTCTCGGCCATGAAAGATAAAGGATGCTGAATTAACAAACCAAAATAATTTTTTTTATAGCAATTTGGTAAAATCCTTGATGTAGAGATAATCTTCAATGAACGTGGTTCCAAGGTAAGTTTTGTTTCTTTATCTACCCTGTACCTATTTCTCTCCTTTACCAGTCTACTCCAGTTGTCAAGATAAAGCAGCTTCTTTCCTAGATATTCTGTATAGAGAGAAAAGGAACTAGGCACTGGGTTGTCTAGAGCTGCTATTCCATATAATTGTAGGTGTTACATATAATCGCTAAGTATCTTCAATAATAATTTCATAATTTTCCTTTTGAAATAATCAGATTTCTCCAAACTTCTGAAAATAAAAAGAGTCACTGAAGCTATGAGAGTCAGGTTTTGTATTAATTTTTTGTTAATTTAAAATGTTTGAGAAAGAAATGCTATAAAAAAAATGGAAGTATTTTATATATGGGATAAGAATTATCTTGTGTGGAAAAGAAATTAAATGCCCACCTGATGTTGCAATAATCCTGCAGTGTTGCAAAGATGTTGCCCCATCGTCTTACAATGTCTGCAAAAGCTTGCAGCTTTTTAGAAAGGTGTAGTTATTCAAAATAGAAGCTGTTCAGAATGATGTAAGTTTTTTTTTGAAAGAGTTAACTTTCAGGAGAGCCAATGGCAAACCTTTTAGTCCTAAGCGTAGCAATTTTAAGTGTTGCTTGTCCTAACCGGTTCTCATCGTGAAACCAATGTCCCCTCACTGAAGAATTGATGTGATTCTCTCTCTGCCCAGTAGGTCCAGCACTGGAATAGCAGGGAGTGTTTCAGGTCAGGAGCAAGGCGCATTGGCAGAGCTCTGTGGGGGAAGCTTGCACAGTGCATGTCTCTACTATGCTTGACTTAATCAATGCTAAGTTTTCCACTTTTTATTAAAAATGAATATCTGTCCCTCACCCTCACTCCATCACATCATAGTGATAAGGCATAGCTAGGATTATATTTCTATATCCTGTTTTTGAGATTGATAATCTACACAGAGTAGCTCCATATGGATGTTTATATACAAGATTATGTTGTTAGCGAATCAGATTTCCTATGTATTATCTGAAAACCAGAAAAGAAGCGATATTTACTACTTGTACATTATACAGTACATACAATACATACATTTAGTATTGGAATTTATCTCATAGCTTAGTTTATAAAGATATAGGGTAAAATTGATGCAGCACATAATTATTTTAATTTGAGAAGAGCTGCAAACTGTACTGAACCACATGCTTTCTATTACTCACGCATCCACTGTATATGTTTGAATGATGAAGTGAAAAGTGTATTATGTTTGACTATTACACTTCAGTATACCTAGGCTCTTGGAAATGGCTATATAAGTAAGTAAACCAGAGATATAAAACATTTTTTGGATTAACAGGAGACTGGTTAGAATGCCGTAGGCTAGCTATTTGAACTATATAACCATTAACAAGTTCAGGATCTTACATTTATTGTCTTTCACAGAATGGAAGCAATCTGCTGTTATATAATCACTAGATAACATGCTATTCTGTACCGTTTAGATCAGTGTTTTTCAATCTTGGCTACTTTAAACCATGTGGACTTCAACTCTCAGAATTCCCCAGCCAGCATACTGGAAAAAATATTTTTGTCTGCACTCATATACATCTACAATTTTATGCTGTGTACATCTGGGTTTATATGTCCTTATTTTGATACACACTTAGATATACTGGGTTACTTCATTTTTCATTCTTAGTGAAGGATTAGTAGCAGAATAGTGCATGCTTCTAAGATCACACTCACTAGCTGCTCTGATGAGTCAGGAAAGATACCAAATTATATAAACCCAGTCTATGACTTGTTTAGCATGTTGCATGAGACTTCTGGTCAAAAGGAGTCAGAAAGCTAAATCAAAACGTGTATTTTCCCAATACTAAGCAAACCATGGACAGACTTGTTTGTTAATTCATTATTTATAGTTGTTCTCAGGAGGAGCTTGTGTGTATGATCTGTGTAGCATGCTGGTTTTTCACTGTGAAGCCATAATAAGCCATAAGGCCATTCAGTCCTTATGTTTGAAATCTTCCATAAATTATAATATTCTAATAATTATTGAAGTGCAAGTAAATAAACCAAACTTCTGGTTTTCAGATAATACAAAACCTATTAAGATTAAATGATAGATGTTTGCCCCCTTTTCTTTCATCTAGTAAATATTTAGCTGATAAAGACATTGATCAAGTTCTTTTCCATTTGGGAGTAAAATTTCAAACACTTGCCTCTCAAATTCACACCAATTCAAAGATTCAAATGAGACTGTTTTAAACATGGTGAATAGTATAAGTAGGAATCCCTAAGAGTGTTTGTGTTTATGGCATTTTTTTAAAATTGAATTGGGACATTTTTAAAGAAGCTTAGATTCCCAGTGGAGAAAGACAATTCTTTCTAGGGACCCTTCACTTATCACTCACTTCTTCTGCAAAAAAAAAAAAAAAAAAAAAAGTATGCCAAAACTTGAATGCTTGTATCCTACCCTGTGGTTTCTATTCTAACCTAATGATATGGAACCTTTCTCCTCCTCCTCTTTCTTGGGAATCGGAAAGCAGATGCTCCCCGCTGCCTGCCTTGTGCTGTGTTCTCAGTATTACCCTTCCCCTTCCTGGGTTTCTCAAGGGTATATTCTTCAATATGTGAATGTTTAAAAGGTGAAAATGTAAAATCCAAATTGCTCTGGGTATGCCTACACCCATTCCCTCTATGGAATGAGCAGATCTTTATCCTTTCATAACTGTGGCAAAGGCCCTCTGCCAGATATGTCCAGTGTTGGAAAATTTGAGCGTTTCAAATTACCCTTTAGTCCATCTGAGATGAGATGATGTATTTCCATCCTGTTTTTGAGTATCAAATATATTTGTGCACATTGACTGTATTTAATTTTTTTTTTGTAAAAATCATTTGCAATGAATGAAAAAGTTATGAATAGAAGTTTTTGGTTATGTAGATTTATTAATAAATGTTAATGCTTTTATAAGCATCTCAACTTTGAATATTAGGCACAATTTTGGATAACTAGCATCATATTAGGAAAACTAAAAAAAAGCTGTTTGAACCATTTACATAACAATCTCAGTTATGTTCAGACTTCTCTTTCATTAATTAATTTCATTAATTCAAATTTTAACAAGTCTAGTTTTCAATAGAACAATGATTGAACCAAGCCTTGTAGTCACAGTTGTGGTAATTATTATTATTTCTCCTACTTGTGTGCTGCCTTTCATCCAAATGTTTAAGGCAGTGTACATAGTGACCCTTCTGATTTTATTCTGACAATAACAGCTCTAGAAGATAATGAATAGCCCCAAATTAACACTGAATATCGACTAAAATCTGGGTCTCTGCAGTCTTAGTCCCATGCAACACCACTACATTATGCCAGATCATTCACCCATTTTAATATAAAGCGTGTGATATTTCCCTTCCTCTATAAATAGCTAGGGTGGAGCAATGTGACAGACAGAAATGTTAGATTTATGAATGAGTTTACCCCTCTCCCTCATATTGGTGGAATCTTGTATAATTCTTTAGGGACTGCTCAGGTAAACAGACTTCATAGTTAGTCTGAGAAAGATACACCTTTATTCAACCATATTCTCTGTTAAGATACTAATACACATCAGGAAAACAATGGCCTAGAATGTCTGTATTCCAATGTCCAATGGAACGGACTTCCCTCCCAGGCTTCTATTGCAATTAACAGTGGGGAAACCATAGTGATTTCACTACCCAGTTGATTCAGTAAGTAAAAATAGAAAAGTTCCTAAAGCTGCCCAGAGAACTAGTAAGGGCTATATACTCAAGTATAAAATCCAATCATTTTATAAATAAGTCATTTTAAGAAATGAGAGATTATATACTAAGCTTAATTTAACTGATCTCGTAACAAAATCCTATTTTATCACTCTAAATTTCATGTAACATTGATTACTCTGTTCTCTTAACAGATGCAATGGGATCCTATTTTATATGTCCTCACTTTAAAAAAAAATATTTTGGACAACAAAAATACTTTTCTCTTAGATTGAAAAGATTTTTCTTTATTTTTTCCATATTCTTAAACAATTCCGTTTTAAATTCCAGCATACGTACATAAAATGGTTTTGATTAATCCAGTTAAATAGCTACAAAATATGCACCCTGGTTCAACCTATGCAAGGTAATTCTAGATAAAAATTCCACAACCATTTTTTGAAAACGTAAATAATAGTGTCCTCACTTTAAATAGCACTAGAATATTTTTTGTGGAATTTATTTTAATCACTCATCTCAGATGGATTATTATATATTGACTTTGAAAGCAAATAACCCGAAAGCCTGGATTTTTATGTTTATTTCTTTCTTTATTTTTGTTGTTGTTCCATTTGTCCAGGCTTCTGGCTGTTGACTGAGTTTTCTTTTTAAAAAACTGCCTCTTTGTATATGCGTGTATACATATATATATATATTAACAATTGAAATTATGGAAAGTCTTTCCCAACACCTTGAGATAAAGATGCTGCTTCTGAAGTCAATGTTCTAAACAGTGGGGGGGGGAAAAGTGTTAACAATGCATGGATTTTAAGGGGATCTTTATAGTTTCTTTTGAATTTATTTCATTTATTTGGGTTTTTTTTTTTTTTTTTGTTATGATTATTTTTTCCCTTAATTTCTGTGTTCTGGCCACACCCAGGAGAATCGTCTGCTTTTGATTTCTCCCTTTACGGTTACATGGTAAATTTTCTTTCTCATTCTTCAGAGATGGAAACATTTTATAAAAAACTCTGTACAGTTATTATTTTACACTGCTCATCCTGTTGCTTGTTATTTATTGCAGAATCTGAGGCCAGACTAAAAAGATGACAGTTACTCGGTGCCCTTGGGCTGCAGGTTGTTCTGAATGTTTTTGAGGATTTAGTACAGTTAGAAGTTAAATGGACTGGGTATTGTTTTCAAACTGAAATATAAGTTGCATAGTAAAATCAGTTCAGTCTCAAAAATACCAGCAAATGAATTATAATAGGTTAGTAGGAATAATTATAAAAATACATATCCTTCTTGAGCTAATTATATTACTTTCCTTTTTTTTTCTGAACTGTGAGATATTGAAAATTTTAATCCAGTATTAAATACTGCTTTGGTATGAGGGGCCTATGTTTAGGGAGAATAAAATCAAATGTATCTTTAAAGGAAAGTCTTCTGTATGACATACACTCTTTTACTGATATTAGAAATTCTTTGTAGCTTAGAGATGAATTGTTGGGGTTTTTGGCATTTTCTGGACTTAGTTGTTGTCCTGCATATTTTTGGAGAACACCAACAAATCAATACTTGCTTTTATACTTGAGACTTTATCCAAGGACTAAGTAAAATTCAAAGGAATTCAATAACGTTTTGGTCAAAAGTTCTATGTCATGTGTTTAGAGTGAAGATGTAAAAATGTTTAGAAGTGTAGTAAAATAATATTAAGTAAAATGTCTACTCATGTAATATATCTATCTTCATAACAACCCTGTTTCAACAAATTGCACAAAAAGTTTTTTGCACTGTATGTTTGATTTTTGGCTGCAGTGATAACATTGGAATCATGTCCATTAAGAAAAATCTTCATGTTATTCACAGATTTGTAACACCTGATGCAAAATGTAATGTGCTTGAAAAATATAAAGGTGTTAAAAGATGTAGCTCACTTTGCAATTACCATTTATAATCTATGTAGAGCTGGGAAGGGGGAATGTTTAAGACATTTATTTCATTTTGCAGATAATATGTACTTGCTAAATTCTTGGCGTATTGAGTCAATAAGTTCTAATAGATTCACATTTTCCTAATCATGACATAGCAAAAATCTATAAAATTCCTCAATAAGCATAATTTTCACCCAATTAATGTAGTAGGGAGATTTACAATAGTGGAAGGTGGCATTTTTCACCCTGCTCTTCCAAGAATGTAAAAGTCTGCATTTGAGGAACAAAACAGAGGAAAACGTTATAGCAGGCAATAGGAGTAAATTCTTTATCCTATTCCTTGAACGTTGATCCTACAGCATGTAAATAGCTTATCATAGGAGACCCAACTGAAAATTCAATATATGTAGCACTATTGTTAATGCTGAATATTGGGCCCGAACAAGTTCTTGTTACATTACCTTCAGGATCAATTTTAAAAACATGAACTACCTACACTTTTTCCTCTATCTAAAAATATTTATCCAGATACTGCATATTTTTATTACATGAGGCATACATACTTCAGTTTCTTGAAAATAAATATAGGGTTAGGTCTTAAATGTCCTACTGTGGTACGATTATGTGAGTCTATTAATAAATCCAATTGGATATATTTGTACTTTGAAAAAAAAACTTACATAGAATAGAACTTTGATTAGATAAATATTTCTGTCTTAATAGTGATAAAATTATCAATGATTAAGATTAACTGATTATGTTTCATAACTAGTGGCATTTTACCTTGGCATTTATTAAGGTAAATCTATATAATTTTATGACTGAGGCAGTTATGTTTAAAGCATTTTTAAAGTTAAATAGGAGTTGGTTATTTATAGCCTGGATGCAGAAACCACCTGGATCCTTAACTAAATCCTAAACTTTCAAAAGCAAGCTGAACAAAGAAGCAATCATTCCATCTTTACACTCAGTCCTGTATCGTTTTATGATGTGCTTTAATTAATTTTGTTCTCTTCCATTAGAAAGTTTTGTTCAACCTCATTAAAGTACTAATTCTAGAACGTACAGCTTCAACCATCTGTGAAAAACACTGCTTCACTTAGTGTTTTCTGAGTGAAGAAGCCAAGCATTTATTAGGTATTTATTTTATTGGGTACAAACAGCTATGGTGTCCTCTATTGAAATAGAAAATAGATTACGGGTTGTTTTTCCTCCCAGTGAGCCAGGGTATCTATTCCTAGCCATTTATTATAGTATTATTAATATCTACTTTTAATAGGGATAAGCATCCTAGGTATTAAGATAACCAGTGTGACCTGCATTTCTTGCATATATATATATTTTTAAAGGCTAGCTTTACTCTAAGAAATTAACAAGTAGCAGAAGCAAAGATGTCCAGGTCATTGTCAAAAGTTTACATATAATGACACATACACTCACACACACACACACGTTTTTTGTCTTTCATACATTTATTCACTGTCAAAAATACATATATTAATACTATTTATAAAAATAATAAGGCAAGTAAGAACTATCACACATATTCCTTTTGTTAGGTTTTGTTCAGAGCATCTTGCTGTGCCTATCCTTGTCATATGAAAGGAAATTACTGAGAATGCTGCAAAAGAGAACATATGAATGGTCATTTATGGCAAGATTTCTTTCCAGGTTTTAATACATTGCATTTGATCAATCTTGGAGCTAGTTTACTTTTTAGAATGTGTCTCGAGTAACTATGCTTTTTTTGGTCTGGCCTCAATTGCTTTTATGTTTTATTATTTTCAATCTGATTAAAGTTATTTTTTTAATTGAAATTCTTTCATGAAACATGCATGAACCAAAAATGTGACTCTAGGAGAGTATTGCTAAGTTGTGCTGATGTCAATTTCATACTGTGATATTTTTTTCTCTATTTATCTAGATATCAGTATTTCAATATATAACGATGTGCATGTTTTCCCCCTTCTCCCGCTGCATGCAGGGATTCGGGTTCGTAACTTTCGAGAATAGTGCTGATGCAGACAGGGCCAGGGAGAAATTACACGGCACCGTGGTAGAGGGCCGTAAAATCGAGGTGCATGTCTTCAGTAATTCAATTTCTTCTTTATATTTCTTCTTTGGTTTCCTTTTTGTGTCTTGCCTCACTGATTTCACATTGGGATTCCTGTCCAGTGCGTGTGTGTGTGTTTGTGTCCTGTGTTTTTCACTCCCGTCCCCTGCACTGAAGTGTATAAAATAACCTCCCAATATATATATATATCTATATATTTTTGTCATTTTTGTTATTTTTCTTTGTCTTTGTTTTCCTTTCTTTTAAGTTTGTTTCCAACACACTCCAAATTGTTTGCCCTTCTGCTATCTTGATTTTCCTTTGCTTCAGTTAATGAGGCTCCGACTTTCAATTTCCAAGCCAGATCAAAAACTAACAAAATGAGCACAGTCCCATTTATCACTTGGTATCTAACAAGAAAGAAGGGGTGGGCAGCCAATATCTGCCCTTGATTCAGAGGCCAGTTCTCCTCCATATGAGTGTGAAACTAATGTATTGGGAAGGGGTCAATGGAGAAATCAGGAAGAACTTGAGCCAATGAAGTATCTATGTAAATGTATTTCAAATTAAGAAATATGCATTCCATAATTATTTCCAATGAGTTAGACTGTGATAAGCACAAGATGCTTGTGTTACCTAGATGAGAGGTAACTTCTTAGTGATGAATTTGCTGTTCCCTCATATAGAAGGCTAACTGGCCCCTTTTTGTTCTTTCTTTTTAAAGGAAAAAAAATACTAAATATAAGGAAAAAATTAAAGCCGCCGTTTTGAGTAAGATGTCTGCATATTTTGCTTTTTTGTTTTGTTTTGTTTTTTGTTTTGTTTTATTTCCCTTTTTAATGGTTTAGTGTTTAGGGCCCTTCACTTGACTCACTCTTTCCATGGTAACTATACACAATGCTGGCGATGGTACGAGTTGGCGGTAAGTGAAATCAAAGTGCTAGAGGAGAAGCTTACTTCTTTTCTTTTCTTTTATGCAAAACAAAAAAAATTAAGAAAGAAAAAAATCCATCTGCCATTTCACATTAACACTACAAAATGTGATTTGACTTGTTGTCCCCCCCCCCTTCTTCCTTTTCCTTCTCTCCCACCCTTTTATTTTCAATGCTGTTGAGTAATGCCACCTGGATTTTGGATGTACATACCATTTTGTTTAAGTCTGAGCTGTTTGATTACTGACTTTCCAGTAATTTTCCTTGCACATCTTACTCAGAGTTGAGTAACTCCAGTTTTGGCTGGTTTTATTAATGCACCCATACACTTTTTCATTTTTGCCTATCCCATCTCCTCCTTCCGCCACTTCTTTTCTGCACTCCCTCTCTTTGGACCTCTGATTGTTCTCCTCTCCTCACTTGCCATTTCCTTTACTTAGTTAAATACAGCTGTTGGTCTTTGCTGATTGGTGGTTTCTGATTGGTTTTGCCCATTTTTCCTTTAAGTGCTTGTATTGCATTCTGCTGTAGCAGTTGATTTTCAGGCACTTGCTCCATCTTAATGATTGTCTGTGAGACCTCTCTTCCTATCCCCATTAATCAATTGTTGTTGTTTTTCTTTTTTTATGTGTGTTTTAACAGCATGCTTTCAGTCTCATTGTTGTTGTTTCCCATTCTTTTTCTATTAAATGTGTAATGTTTATATGGGGAGGGCGGGTGTCAGGAGGGCTAAAAATAGAGCAATGAGATTCCAGGCTCCCTTCTTCCCTGCCCAAAGCTCACTTTTGTTTTAAAGTTCAGAGGGCCTTTGAACCATTCTTTTCTTGATCTTGAAGTTCACATGAGACTTCTTCTTCCATTGGGACTAGAATTTTGAAACGTTACTGATTCTACCTCCACCTTCACTCTGCAAGATTCTGGGCCTATGTTTGACACAGGGTTGCCAATGTTTGGCTTTATCCACCCCACCAGTGTTTTATTAGCATCATCTTTGCTGCAACATTCATTTGCTGCAGTGCTTAGAAAGCTTGAGCAATGAACAGCTCAGTAGGCACAGTGAAGGAGACTAAAAGAAAAAAAAAGAAATGAGGAGACACTTCATACATTTCTAATAGTGTTCATTTTTCTACTGACAAGGCAGCAACTAGGGAAGATTGGGGTTGATGGCCTCTCAAGATACAATACTCCAAAATTGAGATACAGGCCAAGCAGTGCTGCTCTGGAATGCAAACGCCCTTAGAAGAAAAGCCAGTTAATCCCAGACACCTGGGAATAGTTCTGCCCAAATTGCAGTAGGTTTTTTTTTTGTAATATTAGTAGACCACTGCAGTTCAATGAAAGGCTACTAATAGATCAAACAAGGTTATTTTTGTTTCTGTTTCATGCCAGTCAAACTGGACACACAAAAATAGAAATGGAAGAGTTTTTGTCCCTGAATCAGTGAGCATCAAATAGTGAAGTCAAAGCTGGCAGGGATGCCTGAGAAAATCTGCTCTTTTTAGCCTTTTCTTTGATGCATAATTAAAATTCAAAAAATCAGATATGTTTATAATTATAATATATAAAGACAATCTGTAAAAGTAAATTTCATTGTGCTGATTTTTTTAAAAAAACATTGAGGTTTCTATCATTTTTCTCTAAAGTGTTGTGCTTCCTTCCCTCTCTTCCCCTTCCCCTTTTAATTTTTAGGTTAATAATGCCACTGCACGAGTAATGACTAATAAGAAGATGGTCACACCATATGCAAACGGTAAGAGAGGAACCTTTTTAGGCATAAGAATTACGTTTAGTATTTCAGAATAATTTGAGAAACTTGTTTCTTTATAGGTAGGGATAATTGAAATACCTCACAGATTGTCCAGAGGTAGACAAGAGTTCTTTGAAATATCTTGAGAAAGATGGCACTTGTTTGAGCCCACAAATATGGTTGAAATACTTTGGCTTTAAGAAATGACTTTAAATTTTCAGTTTTGTAACTTATGTGTGACTGTGCTCTAACTGATATGTATGCACAAGTGATAGAGGGCTTTTTGGGTGCATTTAAAATTGGAAGTGATTAACAGAAATAGACAGAGGATGCATTTATATTCATTTACATTTGTCTTGCATTTTTAGGGAGGTTGTCTCCTACCCTGTGAATCATAGGAAAAAGAATAGTCAACTTGTGATTTAAAAAGAAAGCTACAGGTAGTCCTTGACTTACACAGTAGTACTTGACTATTGTGTTGGGATCTTGGTTGTTGAATGAAGTGTCATTAAGTGAGATGCCCATATCACTACTTTGTTCAATGAACTGTGATCCCAAGTGTCTCAATTTTGATGATTAAGTGGATGGATCAAAAGAGTGTGCGGACAGGAACTCCTTCATTGGAGAGACAAAGTTGGGATCCTGAAGATCTGAGCTTTAAGTAGTGGACCATAAAGCATTATTTCCAAGTTATAGTAACTGAACAATCATTAAACAATTGGTCACAAGGACTACTGAGGACTACCTGTATCTGCATAATTTGCTTTTGCCTATATGTAGGCACACCTATTGTGGTATTCTTCTTTAGGGAACAACATCATATAAAGTACATAAAAAGAAGAAAGGCAAAATAAATCCATGCTGGAAGATAATTGTAAAAGGAAATTAATTACATCTACATTATACAAACACCATTCATTGTATTCCTTTATGTCTTTCTATTTTTGCAAACTATTCTTGCTTCTATCATGTCCATTCACCAACTCATGTAATGCCTCTGTTTCTTTCATTTCTCACCTTTACCTTTTTGGACATTCTTTTTAACAATTTCCAACATGTCTTTCTTCAGTTTCCACTTTTCAACAAATTAATTCTTTTTTTTTGTATATTTGTTTTATGATTCTGTCCTTATTCATTCTCCCTGTAAGGTCAAATGACCTCAGAATTCTTTCTTCCTTTTTTCTTTTTGCACTATCTGCTCACTTTTGCACTCATTCCAAGTTAATTCATTACTTGTTCATTCTTGACTGACTGCTTCACTACAGAGTTTATTGCACATATTTTTTAAGTAACCCTTTCCTGCTGTATTCAGTTTAATTTGTTTCTCCTCATATACTCAACTCTCTCTCACATAACAAATGTGCAGAAGATTACTCCCACACACAGCCATTTTCACTTACTTTTACAAATTTCATTCCTTCAGCAGACCATGTGCTTTCTACCATCTGTCTGTCAGCATTTATACATCTTACAAATTTCTCCAACCATTTCCACATTTTTCCAAGCAGCATTCGAAATTTCAAATCTGTACACTTTTCTACCTCATACATTTGATCTAACATTTATTTGCAAATCATTTCAGTTTTGACTAACAACATGGCATTATCTGCATACTGCACACATTCATTTCCCCAGTCAGCCCAACATCATAAGTGTACGTTATCCATGAAAACATTAAACAACCAAGGAGATGGTTACACAGTATTTGATGATGAACCAAGTAATTCATTTATTTTCAGGTATGCTAGTCTTTCATGGTATACCATTCTTTACTGCATTAATCAACCAATCTTCTAATATATGACACAAACTGTTCCATTATTTAAGTCTATTCACTTTGTCATATGCCTTATCTAAATCACTAAATATATATATTTTTCCACATTGATACATTTCTAAATGACGTTTTGAAGAACAAAATTTTAGTGCACACACTATTTGCCCAGCATAAAGTCACACTACTAATTTTGTTCCTTGTCAGCTCTAGTTCCTTTTCAGTGAGAATTCTGCTAAGCAGTTTTCCATTCCAAGACACATTTAACAAACTAATTTTCTTGTGTGAGGGGTTGGTTTTGTTATTACCTCTTCTTATCTTTTCATTTGTATAGGGGAACAATAATCACATTGGTTTAATTGTCAGGCGCTGATGTGATCTTCACCAATGCATTAAAACAACTTACACTGCCACTTCATAAATAAGCCACATCCACATTTCAACATTTGTCTATTTTTACACTTGTACTTTACTATTTTTAAACAGTATCATACTATTTAAAATTTTCTTTTCATTATTTTTTTGACAATTACCGTGTTTTCCCGAAAATAAGACCCCCGAAATAAACGCTTGGCCTTATTTTCGGGGAGGTCTTATTAATTTTTGGGGTGCAGGAGGTGGCAAGTGTGATCACCTCATGGCTGCAATATTTTCAGGGAGGGCTTATTTTCTGAGGAAGGCTTATTTTAGCGCATGCGCTCAAAAGCCCAATTGGTCTTATTTTCAGGGAAACGGTACATTTACAGCATTCATTTCAGTGCTATTATCATACTCATATAAGGCTCTAAAATATTCTTTCTACTATTCATTTGCCTCTGTTGAAGTTCAAATCGCTTCATCACTTTTATTTTTAACTCTATTCACTTTGCAGAAGACTCTGTTGAGTCTCAACTTGATTAGCTACTGTTTTTTATAGGTTTCATTGTCTTGATAGAGAAAGTAGTAGGAAGTGTCTCTTGATTAGCATATGCATTTGCATTATCAAGGTCAAATAAGGTAACCTTTATTGTCACTTTTCTGTATACACAGTGGCGCATATTAAAATGAAATTCTGACACCTGCCAAAAGAATATATATATATTAACAAAGGCAACAGTAAAAATATTGGGTTTCTGTCTGGATGGTCTCTTGTGACGAGCCAATGGATAGAGAATGGAAGCAGTGGACTTCCTCCCATATTTGGACATACCAGGGGTTGTAACTTTAAATAAATAAATAAATACATACATACATACATACATACATACATACATACATACATACATACATACATACATAAAATGTTCTTTGGTTTGGCCCTTTCCCATTTGGATTTATGTATGATATATGATGACTTCTAAGCCAAGCATTCCTCACATTCCCTTCAAATGCTCACCAGTATCCTTAGTATTGTAGAACCTTTCCTTAACTGATGATCAGACATCATTTCGAAGATCTGAAGTTTTAATTTTATAAATAACACAGTCATTCCTATGTGGCTTCAAATTTTTCATTTGATCTTTCACTACAACCACAGCTTTTAAAAATAAAAATAAGACAAACACAATGCAGTGTGAGCTTCATTTTCAGACTGCGGGAAGGATTTGCCAGAAAGCATTAGTGATTTGTATTTTCTCCTCCATTTATGTCCAGAACCCAAGAAATCTGGAAAATGTAGCCTGTTTTTATGCCTAGGAACAATCTGTATGGAAGTGAGGTAATAACTACTAGAAGATAGAACATAGTTACTAGAAGATAGACTGTATCTGTACTGATACATTTCTTTGTTTGCTGCCTCACTGACGGAAAGTCTAGCTGCTCACATCTGTCTTTATTTTATTTTTTTCAGGTTGGAAATTGAGTCCTGTAGTTGGAGCTGTATATGGACCTGAATTATATGCAGGTAGAAATTAATACTGATTCTTCTATTTCTGCCATTTGACTGCAGTGGTGATTGTTTATGTTCTCAATCTGCTGTTTCTTTATAACATTTTTACATTTTTTATTCTTTTTAAAATTAAATTAGCATCCAGTTTTCAAGCAGATGTCTCGCTGGGCAATGACGCTGCAGTGCCCCTGTCAGGAAGGGGGGGTATTAACACTTACATTCCTTTAATCAGTAAGTAGCCCCTATTGGCCCCTGTATTGTTACTGTGCTTGAGTAAACAGTGATCTGTTTGCCCTCTTCTTTCCAGTTTGTATAATATGTACTTGAAAGGATGGGCCTTGGCAGAAAGAAATGCTACTTCTTTGGGCAGTGGGAGTGATTCCTGTCTTCTTGCAATGCATTTTACAAGCTTGTTTATGGCTAGGGTTTCTCAGGGCGATCAGGCTGTTATAAATTTGTATGGGAGGGAGTGGAAGTGGAAGGTCCAATTGTCTTGGCTTAACAATGTTAACAGGCCCCACTCCAAAGTACATGTTATTCATGCTACTAAACTGGGGGGCCACCGCAAGCCCCCTTGTGGCATGCTCCTAGAAGCACCTTGGGTTTGCCTTGTGACTGACTGGTGCCATCTAAGTATCCCTTTATTACACTGTGTTCCCAGCCACCTTCTGAGGTTTCAATATCATTTTGCCCTGGGCCAGTTTACTCCAGCATGATGTGTAATAAAACAGGGCCCAATATAGATGGAACCACTTAATGGTCACCTTTGCCAGAAGGTAGGCTCTTGGTAAACTTGATAAACCTCATTACTAATTATGGCTGCCTTCATTTAGGATGTTTTGATCATTTTAGATTTAAACGACATGTGATGGAAAATATTTGAGTTGGAAGGAGAAATACACATATGCACACATGTTCTTAATTCACAAGTTGAAGCTTATTATGAAAAAAGCATTTTAAGCATCCCCATTCCAAGTAAATGGAAGAGTTATTACCTGCCTGTATTAGTAGTAACTCTACGTGCTTCTCAGACTTTCTAACCAGACTGCATGGCGTTTTGAAAATGGGGTGGAGGACAAGGGGAAACAGTTTGCAATTTGTGATGAAGAAGGCATGACATAACATTAATCCCTTGCATGCCAGGCCTTTCTGCAACCCTACCTTTCCTTCAGGATCATGTCACAGCAAGAGATATGGGAGGGTTTCAGAGCTCTAAGCATGCTCCTTTGCAGGACAGATGCAGAACATTCCACCTCTCTGGAGTTGGGCATAAGCCTAGTTAAATATGATTCTAATTGACTGGGCAGAGGAACTGATTCTTCTCATATTTTTCCTTGTCTGTCTGTCTTCATAGTACCCAGCTTCCCTTACCCAACTGCAGCCACCACAGCGGCAGCATTTAGGGGAGCCCATCTGAGAGGACGAGGAAGGACAGTGTACGGTGCGGTACGAGCAGTACCTCCAACAGCCATCCCAGCTTACCCAGGGTAAGGATGGAACACTATACAGCAGTGATCTTCAGAATAGGACATTCAATGGATTGAAAATAGGAACAGGAGGTGCCAACGCTATAACGCTCTGCACTCCATCATACTTGGAAAAGGCAAACTAAAACTTACATTTATGTCCAGAAAGTTTCATTAAATTGGCAACCCAGCAGTGAAAAAAATGTTCAAAAATACTGTGCCAATTGTTCTAGCTTGTAACAATATTTTGGCAGCACAAAATAATCTTGAAAAAAAATGAAGAAATAATCTTATAAAAAGAGTTTCCTAAAACGTGTAGAGTCTGTGGAGTGAGGCTACTTCTTGTTCTCTGAAGTCCAATTTCATTGAATTACCCAGACTGACAAGCATTGTTTGTTAGCTTCATTATACATTGTAAATTGATCAGAACAGAACAGAATAGTTACCCACAATGGATTTGCTTTCTTGATTAGAGATGTTTTGAGAAGGGTTAAACAAAGATTGAGCAGACATGTAATGAAGAGTAGTTTTTGTTTAAACTAGTAGTTTTTGTTTAAACTAGTAGTTTTTGTTTAAACTAGAATAAAAAAAACCCAAACTCAGATTTTTTGCAAAGCAACTCAATACAAATACCGTATTTTTCGGAGTATAAGACACACCTTTTTCCCTCAAAAAAGAGGCTGAAAATCTGAGTGCGTCTTATGCATTGAATACAGCATTTTCTGCCTACCGAAACCCCACCCCCTTCACAAAAATGGCCATGCAAAGCCTTTAGGAAGCTTTCAGAGTGCTCCTTGGGGTTGGGGAGGGCAGAAATGAGCGAAAAATGGTCCATTTTTTACTCAATTTTGCCCCCTCCCAGTCCCAGGAGCACTCTATAAGCCTCCTAAAGAGGCTTAGAGCCGAGGTGGCGCAGTGGTTAAATGTAGCACTGCATTCTGACTGCAGTTCAGCAGTTCGGCTGTTCAAATCTCACCGGCTCAGGGTTGACTCAGCCTTCCATCCTTCCGAGGTGGGTAAAATGAGGACCCGGATTGTTGTTGGGGGCAATATGCTGACTCTGTAAACCGCTTAGAGAGGGCTGAAAGCCCTATGAAGCGGTATATAAGTCTAACTGCTATTGCTATTGCTATTGCTAAACTAGGGTAGGCAACATATTGCTTCCTAAGATTTTAATAGTTTCGGTAGCATGACAGCTTAGCAGTAAGCTGCTCTTATTATTTCAAGGCATTGGTTGTTTTACTATTTCAAGTATGTTTTCAAGACTGACAACATTCCAGTATCTCTGTTGCCAGTTTTAGTTCTAAGATTTCATTTGCATTAAAAATGAAAGACTAGGTTCCAATCTTTTTTGGAACAAATCTAAGCAGAAAGGAAAATACCAAGAGACAGTTGGATACTGATCTTTTCTCTTTTAATTAGAATTATACGTTTAATTGGGGGGATTATTTTCTGAAATACTCTGTTCTAAATATTAGTAACCAAACAGCCTAGCATTTCAGGCAACAAACACTGTGCAGTTACTGGATAGTTATTTTCTGTATTCCCCTTCTTCCAGGGTTTATGTAAATATATTTTATGGTTCTACCATATTAAGTAACATGTATCTACATACAGTACCCTCCATGATTTGTATAGATAGAAATGTTGGAATAGCTTCCATGAATCACATAGCATTTATGAGGTATCATTTAATACCAAATTGTTGATACCCAGATATTGTTAGTTATAAATTTCCAACTAAAATTGTTACTTGTAATTATCCCTAATAGTAACAGCTAAAGCATTCCTAGAAAAGAAAACTAATTTACCAGAGCTGTGCATTTAAAAAAAAAATCCCAATAGGATTTAAATTGAATATTTCAGTTGAAGACAGTTTAATTATCTCCTCCCAAAAATAATCTTCAGAATAACCTTTTATCCTTTTTAACTCTTTTCAGGATTTTTATTTTATTTATTAATATTTTTTTTATTTTCTTTATTAAATTGCTTTGTTGCCCATCTCATAACAAAGTGACTGTATGGCTTACAGCATAAAACATTTAAATTGTAATATATAAATATCTCTAAAACAATAAATAGAAGTTCAAATCAATGATAAAAGTATAATAAATTTATAATATTTATAATAATATTTATTATTATAATATTTGTGGCACAATTATTATTAAGGGAAGTCCCAATCCAGATAAAATTAAAAGATGAAGAGGAAGGGAATATAATTCCTTGTAATCTAGCACCAGTTTGGTTTGGTGGTTCGTATTTTCTTGCAATATGATAAAGGGGAAGATTTTTTGCAAAGCAACTCAATACAAATACCGTATTTTTCGGAGTATAAGACACACCTTTTTCCCTCAAAAAAGAGGCTGAAAATCTGAGTGCGTCTTATACACTGAATACAGCATTTTCTGCCTACCGAAACCCCACCCCCTTCACAAAAATGGCCATGCAAAGCCTTTAGGAGGCTTTCAGAGTGCTCCTTGGGGTTGGGGAGGGCAGAAATGAGCGAAAAATGGGCCGTTTTTTACTCAATTTTGCCCCCTCCCAGTCCCAGGACCACTTTATAAGCCTCCTAAAGGCTATCCATGCCCTTTTTTGGGGCAAAAAAACAGGCTCGTTTTTGGCCCCCTACTCACCCCCAGGAGCACTCTACAAGCCTTCTAAAGGTTATTTATGCCCTTAAAAAAAAAACAGGCTCGTTTTTGCGAAAACAGGCCGTTTTTGGGAGGTCTGCAGAATGCAAAAACTTTTTTTTTTTAATTTGCCTCTTCAAAACCTTGGTATGTCTTATACTCTGGTGTGTCCGAAAAATACGTTAAATATTTTATATCTTCTCCATGTGATTAAAAACAAGAAAAGTTTTTGTACGCTTTTGTAAGCTGCAAAAGATGAAATCCATCTTACAATCTTACTAATTTTACAATACAAGATTTATAAATTCAAAGCGCCCCAATAAAAAAAATACCAATTTTTGCCTCTCTACTGTAATCAATATTATATATCCATATTATAAATGGCATACTCTCCCTGCTGAACTGACATCACTTTCCTACAGTAAATTTTCATCAAGTATATTTATGCTGATCAGCAATGTTTTTGTAGTTTAAAATTGAAGCGGGGTGCAATGCTACATGAGTAGTTTAATAACTTAAGCTTGCATCACTGTAGAAATCTGATGATTATATGACAAATTTATAGCCAAGCTCTCCTAGCCTTGTTGTTTGTAACTTCCTATAGGTGGGTGTGTTCTGATCAGTGTGAGAGAAGCTTGGCATCATTTTTCACTCCAGTTGGCATATGGAAAAAAATTACAAGTAATATTGTCTTCTAGCCTGTGATAACATTAACTGGTAAGCCAGATACATACACACAAGGCTCTCATATATGGGGAACTAATGCTTTTTAATATGAGTGATTTAGCATTCATCTACCAAATGATTAAAGTTACAGAAAGCTGTGCAAAGCATGCATTCATAACCAGGGCTATGGCAAACTCTCTTTTCCTTTCTTATCTTTCCCTGATCTTTTGCCCTATCAACACAAAGCACATTACTCTATGAAATGTTCTAATAAGTTGTAGTAATTTCACAGTTCATTTCTTTCTGGATGTGCTCGAACAAATTATTTAGTAGCTTTTAGATTTGAAATGAGGGAGCTAGGTACATTCCACAGAATGTATCATTGCTATCTACCCAGGGATCCCCCTTTCTTATTTTTCCAGTTCTGCAGCCTTGGATCAGTTACCTAACTCTTTTAGCTCATGATCTCTGCTTGTGAAAGCAATGCATTGTGGGTATTTTTATTACATTTATTTTTCCTTCCTTTGATCAGAATTGAATGATTCAGGGGTTTTTACTCTGAGGATAAATCAGTACTTTTAGATACTAAATAATCATAATTTGCATGCTTGTGTGATCGGCCAAAACTTATTGCATGTCTAATGTAAAAAATAAAATAAAATAGGTGATGTATGGATATCAGAAGTGATCACACAAGGCTGCAAGATGCAGATGAGTACACAACTTTTGGTGTGTTTTTGATCTAGGTGGACCCCAGCACTGGATGAACTACTCCCAAAGACCTTCCTTGTTCTACTTGGAGCCCTTTACATGAAAGCAGTTGATTCATTTGTTTAGAGGGTTAATTAAAGCCTTTCCAGGTTAATAACTCTAGTCGAGGTTTCTCAAGTTATATCTCTCTTTTTTCAAAGCATTGAATTTTTAAAACAACAACACTCTATTTGTACAGCATAAAGGTTGTTTTCTCCCCCATCCCCCCCTTTGCATACTGTCTGCCCTTCTGCCCTGCCCGCCTGCATGCCATGGAAGATGACATGGAGCTGTCTAGCGTGCGTGCGCAAACACAAACTCTGCTGATTTGCTCCTGCCCGAAAGCCCAGGTTATGGATTCATACATCACCTGCCTGTGTAAAGTGCATGTGCATGCTGCCGTCCTCAATAACCGGAATGTGTTTTCTGTTCTTTTTGTTTTTGTTTTGTTTTTTTTGTTTTGTTTTGTTTTTGTATGGATTTTCTGCAGTGTGGTTTACCAGGACGGATTTTACGGTGCTGACCTCTATGTAAGTATATACACTTGGAGTCTTCTCATCTCCAACCCATAACAAGCCAGCCTTTTTTTTTAATTATTATTATTGTTGTTGTTGTTGCTGCTGCTGTTCTTCTTATTGATGATGATGTTTTTGGTTTAGTTTTGTATTTCATAATATAATTTTCTTTAATTTTCTTCTTCCCTGTATATACATATTTATATATATATATATACGTATATACACTTATTATATATTAAAGAATGCAAGCATGTTTCTTTTTATTGCACTTGACTCTCAGTGCAAATCTGAACTGGGTTTTTTGACCATTGCCAGGTTCAATATACTGAGTATTCATCTCACAAAGGTACGGTGTAGTTCTAATCAGCCTAAGATACAATTCGCAAATGAAAATTTCCATCATTGCCCTTTTAATTGACATAATTTGGTTACCCAAAATAAAAAGGCTGATCTTGCCTCAGACCTTTTCTTTTCTTTATCCATTTCCTTTCTTCTTTTACGATCTTTGAAAATTTATGTAGGGATTGGAGACTAAGAGAATTTAAGGTCCACAAACATTTATAGGTAACATGTTTTACAACATGTTAAATATTACACCCAAAGGTAAAAAAATATATATATAGTAAATGTTTTGGTTAGCTTTTTGACACTATCCCCTAAAGGTGATCATGATATATCATGTCCTTACTTACTTTTCCCTTTAACTTTAAATTAACTGAAAAAGAGTATTTTCTTGTATCTCCTCAATCAGATGGTCTGGTTCACGGCTGTCCTTATACCAGGCTTCCCCTATTTGATGCCTTCCAGATTACACTGACTTCTTGGCCATGCCCATGCTGACTCAGATTTATAGGAACTACAGTCCAATACATAAGGAAGTCATCAAATTTGTTAGAATTTGACAAAAGTAGGCTCTAAAACAGCATAGAGGCAACTAAAAAGTATTTATTTACTACTTAGAAATCTGTAGCTATTTTCTGGTCAAAAGGACAATAAATAATACTTTATGCATTGGTTAGATAAGCTCTAAATACCAGCTGGCAATAAAACATTTCACTAAATTAATTTAAAGTATAATTCTGATTGTGATGTCAGTAGAAGAGAACAGATGGGATCTTTGTGATGATCTTATAATGAATGTAATATGTTTATTATTAAAGCTATTTCATATTAAAAGACATATTATATAGACAATATGTGGGACAATCTTCTCTTGCTTCTAGAATCTAGCCTATCAATTTTTATATTTAAAAAAAAGGTATTTCCCTTGCAGAACCGTGAGTTAGGCAGAAGTTCTGCCTAATAAACATAAACATAATAATAATAACAATAACAATAATAATAATAATAATCTATTTCAAGTTGTTGTAGGCATTGCTTGTGCACTTTTCTACTTTGTTTGGATTTCATTATGTCATTTGTGTAGGAAAAAAATAGCTGTTCTTCCCCTTTCTCCCAGCACTGCTGCATTATTATCTCATACAGAGGAGATGCAGTGAGAATATAAACAAATGAAGGCCATCCCTTGAGTTGTATATAATATAATAAGAAGTATCCAGCTGGGTAATTCCCCAACTCCAGCACAATGTCCCCTATTGCAAACTAGCCTTGATATTTACTTAAAGGTTTAAAATTATATTTTTAAAAAAATATTCAGATATTCATTCTTTTGAGACTAGTGAGAATAAATACATCTCTCAAAATGGATGAACCAAACTTTCTCCATTGTTTTTCATTGCTAACTGACATGAACGATAATAGTAACATCTTGGTCAATAATTCTAAGCCATCTGCTTTCTGCTGTTTTAATTGGCATGAATCAAATGGGTGCTGTTTCTCCATAATAATTCACCAGCAATTCATTTTCTTGCCTCTGTGGGGAAGTCACTGTTGTGGGAGGAATGAAGAAAGCATTTCTTAAAAGTAGGAAAGAAGGAAGGTTTAAACAAAACTATTCCCATGAAATTCAGTTTAATGGAACGGAGATGATACGAAAGAGAAAATAGTGGTCTCTGCTTAGATCTTTTGCTTTTCTATTATTTTCTTATCCATATCTTCCTTTTCTTTTCTGGGGCAAATATTCCTAACTACTTTATTTCCAATCTAAAGATTTATTGCTCCCTGGCATTAAAAATGCAGGCCCAGGGTGCAGAGGGTAAGTGTGGGAAGTAACAGCTTTGATCACAGCTTCCACTAGTGTGGTTTATTTATTTCACAAAAGCAGTCATCCTAAAGGATCAAACCTTTTGGTGAAACATGTGCTTGCATCCTAAGGAAAGAAAAGGCTGGTAAGCCCTTTGCTGGGGTTTTTTGTGTCTGATTGTTTCCCTCCACAGCTGTGTTTTTGAATTGCTCTTCCTGTGTTCTGTTATAGAATAGTCTTACAGGAACCAATCATTAGCGCTAAAATACCTCAGGTAGGAGTGCCAGTGTGACCTGCCAACCAATCAGATTGTGGATTGCAGTGGGATAAAGAAAAAAAATGAATTAATACTAACAGTTCCAATTAGAGATGGGAACAGAGTCTTTTTAAAAAGAAAAAGAAAAGGCCAAGATATGTTTGGGAGCATATGATTAAAACTCTCATTTGTCTCAGTGCTGCACAAATCCCATAACATATAGGAAGGTTTTTCCAAGCATACGTAGGTAGCAAACTAGGAGAACTTTTTGTGTACGTGACAAGCATAATTTAAGCATGTGTGGCTTTTTTTTCTTTTCTTTTGTGTTTCTTATCCATACTTAAAAGCATATTTGCTAGCCTTCTTGAAAGAAAGCTCGGGAATGCTAGTCCTATGCTTTGTGCTTTTAGAAATATATAACCTATTGTAGAGAAGCACAGAAGTGAACACATTAATTGCAGGGTATTTTTAAAAAACACTGAAATCATTGACTCTCAACTATTTTCTGAAATACAGCAACTCTCAATAATAAGCAGTGTCAAGATACCACCTTCTAAACAAGAGGCAGAATGTAGAGTGTCATGATAATATTTCATGGGTGTCACAGAACAAAAGTAAAGGTCTTTACAAGTTAAACTTTTGAAACAGAAGTGTAGACTCTGCAGATCCTGGACCACCGCCTTGAATAGAGAACTCTTGATTCTGGATCCATTTTTCCTCCCCAGCTTGCAAGTCCAGCTATTTCTGAGTTTGAGAGTGTCCAGCATAAAAAGCTCCTAAAGAAGATCAGCTAACATGTGGAGGAGCTCAGTTTTGTGAGATTGCAAGCCATGCTTTCCCCAACTCTCCATCATATCACCAAACCAAGGGGTGAAATGTAGACCACAACTTAGCTTCTCCCAATCTCCCCTATGCCTACCTTGCTTGCTATAGAATAAAAACTGTCTATATTTGTGTTCTCTGAGCTTGATTGTTTATTTGCAGATGTTTCATTAACCCACTCTACCTAATCAGAATTACCAAGGAGAAAACAATACCCCCAACAACTCTGGCAGAAGAAGCTACTATATATAAACAGGAAGCAAACCCTAAATTCACTAGCACTCATGATGTTTATGATGAATGTATTTTTATAATGACTATGATCATGATTTATCACGTATTGCTTGATGTACACTGACAGCTGATGCACCAGAGACAAATTCCTTGTGTGTCCAATTACACTTGACGCATAAAGAATTCTATTCTGTTCTATTCTATTCTAATGTCTGCAAACTCAGGGAGCACCAAGGATTCCATAGTTCAACCTTGAGCTCCATATATTCTCTTCTATTGGAGAACTAGGACATCTCCCCTATTTCATTTTCCATCTGCTAAGCTCCAAGCACTACAGTGATGAATATTTTGGAATGTTTTCACAACAGGATAAGAGTGCTCTGCCAATTTTTTACAAATTTACTCTGTGGCAGAATATTTTTTGCTCATATTAATATTGGAACTCTGCTGTTGGAGATGCAGCCCAAAAGTCTATCATTCTGGGGGTAGGGATGGGGAAAGTCTCTCTTAAATTTAGTCTCCTGGGAGAGTTTAAATCTTGCACCTGAATATGGCTTCAGGTAGTTCTCTCAGAACATTTTCTATTGACCTAGTCTTCCCTGGATAAATGCTGACAGATCAGAAACATGGTCAGTAGCAACTATTATGACCACAGGGTAATTTTCTAGTTGCTACAATAAGAGGAATTCTTGCTGTTATTTATAGATATAAAAATATATTCTTCAGCATATTCTGAAGAATTTTACTTTTTCATGTTTAAGAGTTTGCAGTCTATGTCTGTTATTAGAATAGATGGGATCCTCTTTTTTATTTTTATTTTTTTTATTTGTTTTCAACATTTGAATCTACTGTCCCAAACCCTCAAATTAGATAGTATGCTAAAAAATTTCTAAGCATATATCTTACGATGTTAAAAGTATTTATTTAGGATTAATGTTCATTCAGTACTTTGAGGGAAAAGCTTCCAAACACATGAGGATTTATTTTTTTAGCATGCATACATTGATGCAGAAATGAGTGTATGAATCAGCACCTGCAAATATTAACTGAAGTAGAAATTCATCAGTTCCAGCATTATATATTTGTCACACAGGAGCAAATGTTCTGGCAAAGTCGTGACTACATGTATGGAAAGCAAGCATATTTTGTGCAACTTGCATCTTGGAAATAAACCTTGTCCATTATTTGAGAGCAAGAAGAGAATCTCCAAGCAATGTCCTATGAATAAATTTTCAAACCCACTCATTTCCTGCTGTATTGTGAGATCAGAGGAGGTAATCCAAGGAAAAGGACAATTCCTTAGCTGTCTAGGCCCTGAGTCACATAGTTTTATGTGTGACAATCAATACTTTGAATTGTTTCTAGATGTCAACTGATAACCAGGGCAGTTGATGAAATAGAGCTGGCATATAGGCAAAACAGTTTATATACCACCTTCTGGATCAACGTTTGTTTTTGAATAATCTTCTAAAGCAGCTCCATGCAGAACTCATTGCAATAATTCTGATTAGAGATGACCAAGAGAAAGACTTCTCAACCCAGAAAAGGATGAAATTGGCATACTAGATAAATCTGCAAAGTCCCTCAATGCCATGGCTGTCATTTGCTCCTTAAAACTATGATTTCAGGAGGATTCTTAATATATATTCACTAATCCTGGGAAATGCAATTTTATATGGAACTAAACATGGACATTCCCTGGAAATGGAAGGTTCCTAAATTCACAGCCAACCTCTTCTTCCTCTCCATCCAAACTCTAAGAGCATCCAGGCACACATGGAGAACCTTGACAAATATCTCATGGGGCAAGCTATGCAACTGAATATCAACCTATTGGAATATATAAAATCAAATGTGTTTTGGTGTATTTTTGTTTTTAGTTTGCCTTTATACCTGCTATTTCGATTTACTTAACTGTGAAAAGAAGTAGATTTCATTTCAGTACTCGTCTAACATTGTGCTGAGAATACAAATAGGAAACCTGTTGCATATTGTAGATCTCTTCAAGTCTACATATCATGGGGGAAAGGTTAATAAAAGATGTTTACAGCAGCACCTGAAACACATCAAGTTTAAATGAATTCCAGACAAAATGAATGAAACTAATCTCCATCTTCCCCCTTGACTAAAGCAGCACTTGGACAGTCCTTGTTCTAATTTATTGCCCCACGTTGAAATAAGACAGCTGTGCAGTGAAGGGCTCTTCCCTTTATCTGGCTATTTCTGATAACTTGATCACTGTCATGTTATAGCAACCTCTTCCTCCTTTCTATTTGCAACAGAGCCTCAGGGTTGCCTTACCTATAGGACAAAAGAATCTGTCATCACATGCCTAACAATGCCTTCTTGAGAAGGTTTTCCTCTCAAGGTGAAAAATGAAAAACTCAAGTCTAAATAATTAAAATTTGGGACACCTATTATAAAGATTATATGATTTGAAACATATAATTTTTATATGTGTTTATATATGTTTTTATTGTCCAGATACAGATAAATATGAAAGAACTGGTCCTGGTCTGTGTCTTTTACTGATTAACACAAATTTGCTAAATTCTGGAATATTCTGTAGTGAATTAAATAATATTTGATTGGGTGCAGAGAAATATAAAACAGATGGAAGGCAGGGAAGGGAGGAAAAAAATGTGAGTAAGTAGGCAAGTCTTTTCTGCCAAAGCGGCAGGAACTGGGGATATTATAAGTAGCTTGGACTTATTCCATGGAGTTTTAAATGAATTGACAGGGCAAATTAGGAGTCCCTAAAATTTCACAACTCAAAATTTCAAAAATCTTTTCTGGAGTAAGCTTATGCCAGAATTTATATATCTGTTTCATGTACATCTAATTTCTTGTAAATTGGGGGAAATGTGTACACATTATGCTTTTTCTTATCCTAGCTGAAGTTTATCTGCTAATTTTTCAAGCAGGCATCGTCTACTGATATAATTAAATGTCCATGTTCATTTGTCAGGAATGTGTTTTGATTCTGTTTCTTGATTTTATGCAATGTAGATCTAATGAACATGTTCAGATGACATCATGCTGATGTCAGCTGCTCCCTTTGGTTAATTGACTAATCCCATGTGCAGGAACGCATAATTGCTGATGAGTGGGAATGGTCATTTTATGTTTCTTTAACCACCTCATGTTACATGCTCCTGTCTTTCTCTCCCATGCACACAGAGAGGGTGTGTGGGAGGAATAGGATAGGATCTTACTCTATTCCAGTCTTATTTCTGCTCCCTTTGCATCTCTTAGTGGTTGTGGGGGCCAAACAGCAAATTGATAAAGTGGGATGCATAGAAAAAGAAGGAATAGGTGACCCAACTGCCTTGATTGTTTGCAGTTAGTTTAGCTTCAGCTTAAACCTAACTATCTCAACTAACACTGCAATTCATTTCCATAGTTAGTTAAGATATTTCTACATCTCCTCTTTGACCCAGTTAAATGTCTTGTGCATACAGATCAAAAAACCACGCAAGTTTCATCACATAGATATGATCATTCATTTATATACAGCATACATTTTTCTAAATACAGTAATTTCACATCTGTATCCATGCCTGCTTACCCCAAAATACACAATGGCTATTTTTAGCTTCATTTTTCCAATGAATTATTTTTTTCCCTTTTTTGTTGTTGTTTATTGTGCAGTCAGCTGAGAAATATTAATATCTTGCTCGAAATCTCTCAGTGGAGTCTCTGTTCCCTTCTCTGATATAACAGATGGGTTACTGCTTGTTATAATTATTAACATTCGTGGTGTGGGACAGGGCTAGGGTGGGAAGTTTCTTTTTTATTTTGGGGTAGATGGGAATTGTTTAAGATTTGGAATGTTAACTCCAGTGGTGACTGACTGTTTATGTAATAGCAGGTCGTTGTGGCTGCACGCTCTAGTAATTGAGGCTGTGTACTTCACTGAGCTTGTGGTAGAGCCTAGGGCAAAACTGCTGTCCCAAGAGAATGCTGGGATAGATAGAACTAGCCAATATGAGTCTGAACGTGGTGACTTTGCTGGTTGTTTTTTAGTTCCAAATGTCAGCATGCTTAGTTTTATTTTCATTTTCATTTAATTAATAAATGTTTTACCATTTCCCACCCTAATTCCAGTCCTTTTTTTCTTTGTAAGAAATGCAAGTTAAAATGATTTAAATTGAAAAAAAACATCTTTAGTTTCAAACTGCATCTTGTCCTCATATTCACAGTTGGGCTGAACTCAGCTGATTATCTCAAATGTCAAATTTAAAAAATTATGTTGGGAATAGAGCACACCAGGCACATTATGAGACAATCTGCTCAGCAATCAGTGTTGCCAAAGACCAAGATGAATACATCTGAGCATGCCTGAATATCAGATGTGTTGAAAGTTCCACAATCTGGATTTTTTTTTTAATCAAGAAAAGGGATGCCACTATGTCTGAAGCTTAGTTTTAGCAAAACCCCTTGGAATAAAATTCTTCTTCAGCTACTAATACTCAATAGAATGAAATTAATAAAGAGCTAAACAAAGTCAGAATAGAGACTATCATGAGGAGAAGCACTAGAACAGTTATTCATTTGTGGTAGGAGGAGATTTGAAGTGGTGGTTAATTTCAGAACCGTATAAGTGTACCATTGTCTTTTTTCCAAAAGCTCTAAAGAATAGATTTTTAAAGATTGCTATTCTTTTTGAAGAAGAGCCTCAATATTTTATAGTAATTGCTATAGATTCCCCATTACTATAATCTTTTTTTTTCCTTTTCTAATTTTCTTTCTGCATTTATTGTTTTTAATTTATTTTTTGGTTTGTATTAATAATGTTTAGCATATTACTGTATAAAAAAGTATTCCCTGTAATAGCTGGATAGAGAAAAGATAACCCTTTGTTTGTACGTAGTTTACATTCATGAAAAATCTTGTTTCATACCATGAACACATGGATTTTCATTCCCAATTTCTCCTCTTCTACATTCAGAACTCAGTAAAATTAATTAAAGTAGACACTTGGAATAGTAATTACAATTACCTGATACAACAACTATTAATGGTTGATACAACTATTAAGAAAGGGAAAAATTACTTCTCTGGGTTGTATACCCTTGAGGCTGATTATTCCATGTGGGCCTGAAACAATAGAAAAACGGTATATTGCAATGAGCCAATTAAGATTGGCTTGCTGAATATGAGGAGTTTTTTGGGGGTGGGGGTTGAATTGCAGAGGAATATTCAGTTTTACAGGTTTTGGTTTTTTTGCTAATTGTCAAAACATCCAGTCTTTTAATGTTTTAACATTGTTCAAACCTAATTGTTGACTGATATCAAACCTAATTGTTGACTGATATAATTTCAAGACTATAATTATTTGTTACCATGATTTAGTCTGTGAAGTCTTCTTATATGTTAGATGAGATTTCTAGGCACAGGATTTTTACAGTTTCAAGCTTGTTATTGTTGCATTGGTTATCTTAAATACAGTATTTCTGCCCTGGATTTACAATGAAATGTTTAGGTATCTGCTTTCTTTTCATAAAGATTGCACTGGTCAATTCTTAAAGCAACAGTATAATAGATATAGCACCAAAACAAGATTGTTTCATAAATTCATTCTCCCGGCATCCAGCTGAACTACAAATTAAAAGGAAACAAGTTTTCAGATATTAATGATAAAATAGGTAAAACATGCTGGTTATTCTGCAGTATGAATAGCTGAACACAGTCTCTTCTTTTAAAAATTATGTTTAAGGCAGACTCACTAAAGTTAGTTCTGTGCCAGACTGACAAAATAGGCAAATTTGTAATTTTGAGAACTTGTCATGAATATTCTCAAAAAATGATTGTTTTGAGAGATTGCCCATTTACTAAGTGGCTGCCATGGTAAACATGAGCCAAGTAAATAAGAAAGAAAGTTTACAACTCACACATATATGCACATTAATGTTTATCAGAAGACAAATCCCTAAGTAGGTACTCATCATTTCTGGTTTCTTAGATACTTTCTTTTAAGCCCAGATATATTCTTAAAAGACGAATCCTGTTGCTTTGTACCACACTAGCTTCCTATTTAAAAAAATAAATGTTAGATAGGAAATCATTAAAACTGGAAGGAGCATCAGGCAGCTTCCGTCGTTATAGGAAATGTAAGAAACAAAGAGGATTGGCTTTTACTGGGACAGGATTATGATGTCCCAGGCATAGGACAAAAATAAAAGGAAGGCCATATGTAGCTAAATGAAGACTCTTAAAGGTTAAGCCTTACAATCTGATGTACAAAATCAGACGAGCTATTACAGAGATTTTGGCAAGAAAAAAAAGATCATGATGTAGCAGTGAATTTAAAGCCATTAAATTCTAAATTAAGTGAAGGAATTGGCAAGGAAGAGACTACAGGACAGACGATACAGGAAGGAAGATGGTACTTAGATCATTGGAGACAAAAAGAACTTGTTTTGGAGAGTTCATTTTAATGTGCCTTCCATATATAGAATTCATTTCCTAAACATTAGCTTGTGTGGGTGTTTGATTTGAATTTATAATCCTGGAAACCTCTTGGAAGATTTATTATGGACAACTCCGGTGGGTAACAATGTTTTCCTCCTATTTTTATATTGATTATGATCAGGGTGGACTAAAGAGATGTATTAGCATCTTTATTTTTGATATTCTTGTTCATAAATTGACCTACAAGTACTATGATAGTGTAGGCCTTTTCCATTTGATTTCATCAGGTAACACATTGGGAAGATAGCAAAATATATGAGGATCAGGGAGTGCTTTCATATTTAAATGTGACATGGGAGTTGATGCAGTTTGAAACATTTCCTCTGTACTTGTGTTGTGTAGATCACTCTGCTTTGTTTAAGGAGAAAGATATCTATAAAGTCAGTTCTTTTTTTTCCCCCTGCAGGGTGGATATGCAGCCTACAGATATGCGCAGCCCGCTACTGCAACAGCAGCCACTGCTGCTGCAGCTGCTGCAGCAGCTTACAGTGATGGGTATGTAAGGAAAGGCATGGTTTTCATGTCTCTGGAGAGAATGCCGTTTTAAAAGTACAGTACATTTCCTCATATTCTTCAGTATGTGTCCTACCTGCAAATGCCAAAAGCATGATCTCCAGGTTTATGGCTAGGAAACATTCAGTAAAAACAGTTCTTATATGCCTAAGGTTTATGTGTTTCCAAAAGAGATAGCAGTCATGCATCAGGATCAGCATTCAACCTTGTCCTTGTCTGTAGACAAAACAGTAGTTTGCCTTTAGGAAAACAATCAATAATCCTGCTGGCATTTTTAAGTGAATTTGTGCTGTTTTCAAGCACAACCAATAACCAGATTTTTCCCCTCCAGTGCCCTGTCCAGGGAAAATGGCTAAAAATTGTGAGAAATGAATTCATTGAAGATGAATTACACTATGCTCCATATTTTGGCAATAATCTATGAACACACAAAAAAGACATCATTGACTTGTACATACAATGGCCTCTGGGAGTTATTGTGTTGCTTAGCATAATTGTTCTCTATAATCACAACCATTAGAACATAAAATAATAAAGTTGGAAGGGACTTTGAAGGTCTTCTAGTGCAACCCGCTGCTGAAGTAGGAGACCCTACATCATTTCTGACAGATGGCAGTCCAGTCTCTTCCTGAAAGCTTTCAGTGATGAAGCTCCCACAATTTCTGAAGGGAAGCTATTGCATTGGTTGATTTTTCTCTTACAAAATTTCTCCTCAGTTCTTGGTTGCTTGTCTCCATGGTTAATTTCCCTTCGTTGTTTTTTGTCTTGCCTTTTGGTGCTTTGGTCATTAAGGTAATGATAAGTGAAAATGAAAGCCTTTTTGTACCCGTGAAAAGGCTATGTACACTGGCTAAGCAACTAAAACACTTTCTATGGCAAGCCTTATATCTAAGGACAGATAGGAGTCATAAGTAGGAATGATATAATAAAGCCTTGCATGAAAGTACGGTACATTTTACTTTTATTCTTGTACTGCTCTTTCATCTTCAAACACCTTCCAGTGTCCTCTTTGGTGTTATTGCCACAATGATAATATATAACTTCTGAAGTTGCACCTGAAAGGACTTGGTATACTGTCTGAGCACTTGTTCAAATGGAAAGCCTGCCTCATTTTCCTGCAAGAATTACTCACACTCATTTCCCGGGGATGATCAGTTTCGGCTGTCTCAAATTTAATATAAATAGTATAGGTGTATATGTTTTTCAATCTAAAATTGTGAAATTCTATTATACAAAAGATACTTTCCCAGCATAAATCTCAACACACATTTATGATAGGCCAATCTTCAAGCACCACCACCATAATGTGAAACATGCTTCCTTCAACATGAAGCCTTTTTGTTTCAAAGTATTAAATTATGAGTACATGGGGGTTTCCCAATGGAATATCGATGCAATAATTCCTTGAGATTTAAACAAATCCTTTAGATATGTAGGAAAAGAAAGTATAGGTGGGGTGAAGCCAGGAAGTTCATAGATTTCCATTTCTTCTAATGAGAAAAATCCTTATTGAAGTGACTTTTTAAATTCCTATCTCTCCCCCCCCCCCCTTTTTTTTTTTTAGTTACGGCAGGGTGTACACAGCAGACCCTTACCATGCTCTTGCCCCTGCAGCTAGCTATGGAGTTGGCGCTGTGGTAAGTGAGGCTTTTCCTCTTCCTTGGTGACTTTTACCTTTTATACTTTTACAAAGAAGCACAGGCAATCCTTAACACTGCTAATAGGGACTGGAAAAACTGCCATTAAGCAACATGATTATAAAGCAACAACATGTGACTATGCCGCTTATGAAAGGGTCAGCCACTGTTGACATTGTTAATCAAGGACTTCACTTAATTGTGACTTGCAGCTTCCTGCCAGTTTGCCCATCGACTTTGTCAGAAGCTGGCAGGGAAGGTTGCAAGTTGTGATCACATGAACCCAGGAATTACAATGGCTGTAAGAGTAAGGATCAGTTTTAACTACTTGTTCAGCACTATCTTAACTTGAGCAGTCACTGAATGAATGGTCATTAAATGAGGGTCACTTACATTGTCTACAGTATGGGTGGTTGAATAGTCTGAGAAGTTGTATAATAAAAAGTATATTCAGGATACTGGTTAATTGCTAAACCATGCTAGGACGAAGGATATGAGAAAGTTAATGCCAACCACCAGTCCCATTTTAAAGGGAATGCTGTGGTCAAATCACCAAATGGGAAGAGAAATCTGCACATAATATTATTCCCAGGCTTGGTCTCAAATACAGTCAGAGATTTATTACCATATTCCAGTCACGTGCATTGGCATTCTAACATCAAAGGGGATAATTTATTCTTTTGTTTGTATCCAGAGCTGTTGTTCTGGTTTCTGTTTTAATGAAGAATTACAAATTAAACTAATGAAGCCAATAATTGATTTTAACCTTGGTAATGAGTTTACTGGTGCTGAAGGACTTGGAGTTCATTAATCCCATTGATTTTGTTAGCAAGCTGAGCAATAAGACTTGGACCTGGCTACTTTCTTTTTCAAAGTTAAATGTTCTCAAATGTTATCACCATCATAGAGCAGTCTGCCTGCAGATCTTCTGATTTGCATTTTAAACAAATCTTAGGATAACTTGCAGGAGGTTCATGTTTTTAAATTTGAAGAAATTGGCTAGGAAGAAGAACAGTAAAAGAACTGCCAGGGACAAAGAGAAATTCAGTTTCAAATTCAAATTCAGGAAAACACAGAGAAAAGTTGTTAGGGATAATCTAGGATTAATGTGCTTGATCCAGAAGACAAATATGGCACCAAATTTTCAGACACCCAAATTTCAGGTCAGTTGAAACATTTTAAAGAAGAATTCTACAGCTTCTTAAGTCACACAGGGGTTACATGGGAAAACAGTCATACATGCATTGTTCTTTTTTTTTAAAAAAAAGTCTAAATTTCCTCTTTTTTGTCAACTTTTGCAGGCAAGTTTATACCGAGGTGGCTACAGCCGATTCGCTCCTTACTGAAGTGACATGAGCCCCCCCCTTGCAAGTGGGACAGCTCCCTCCCCCCAGTTCATGAGGCCTGGCTATTGCAATATTTACTAGTAGAGGAACTCTATAGCAAGAAGAGGAGGAAAACAAAAGAAAAAAACAAGAGAAATACTTTTTTATACCTCACTATGTTCTTTAAATATGTATTTTCCTTTAAATTTCTGCCTTTAATTCTTTTGTTCCAAAGATTGTGCATTTTTTGATCTTTTTTTTTTTCAATTGTTTGTTTTTAACTGTGGTAAACATAATGCATTTTGTGTCTATATATGCATAGTTTATCCTATCAATCACACAAAAAGAGACAAATAGTGCTAAGGAGGGCTGTTAGGATTCAATATCATGGAAGGTAGTCAGGAATATGTAGATATTTTTGCTGGGTCTGAGGCCCAAAAGCCAGAATAGTGAGGAAGAGCTCCCTCTACTGGGGGAATGGGGGGGGGGGTGAATGTTGATTGCCTGCAGCTGGAACCTGCATGCTCCTTGGAAACACAAAGACCCTCCTCTTTTATCACCAGCTGGCACTTATATGGGCTCAGGACTGCTCCAGCAGCATCAAGATTTTTTATAATTTTCAAGACAAAACTGCTCAAAGCTGCCCAAAGACTTCATCTTATAATGATTTTTAGAGGACAAGGCATGTAACGAATACATAACTCCTACCTTTAATTCTTATGATCCATTCTACCATGGCTTTACTTTAATCATTCCGTTGCTTTGGTTTTCTTCTCTTTCCCCTCTTCCCTCTTTCCTGAAGGCATGTTTGGGACAATAACCCATTGAATTTGGAGCTATGATGGAATTATTATTTTTTTCTTTAGAAAAACCAAAATTTTAATTGCAAAGATCTACATATTCTGAGGTTCTGGATTAGTGATTATGGGAAAAGCTTGCACCAGGGCTACTCTGATACTCCACTGTACAAGATCCTCCTTTTTCACCCTGTGGTAGTTAGCTTTGCTGCAAGTGTGTTATAAAAAATATTGCATGAAAAGGAAAAAAAAAATGCATTCTGGACCAGAAAAGTAAGGCAAGCAGTGGGGGTAGGGGGATTTTTTTTCTTCCTTTTGTCATAACACTAATTTGGAAATGCTTGTATTAGCATTGGTATCTGGAAATGAACTATTTTTAAACATAATATAAAGGCATAATTGATGTTCACTCTGATTTGCAACCAGAGTCTTTTAATGGTTGCCCGTCTAAAGACAAACTGCTTAATTGGGTCAATACTGCCAGTTTGGAATTGAAAAAGGGCTTCCGGAAAGCCTGAAGATTGTCTCATGCTGGAATATCTTCCTGGAATACTCTTTCTTCTACTACGGTCCGAAGTCTTGTAAATTCATAATGCATGCAATTGGATGAAAAGCAAACCAAGGCTCTCAAATATTTTATCACTAATTATAGACATTAGAATAGCATAAGAGATCCTTTTTTATTCTTGTACTCTTCCGTTGTTATTTTTGCAACACCTCCTGCAGACGCCCCACAGATTTAACTTAAAAGTCCATCATCTCAGACTTTTGACTATGATTAAGTGTACCATCTTGTGTAGTATAACTTTAAAGCCATACCCATTACAAAAGCACAATTCCCTGTTTCTTCAGTGCACTAAAGTAGTATCAGAGGACTTTTCGACTAGAAATAGGCAGTTGGGTAGATGAAACCCTATTATCTTTTGCTCCACAATGATGTCAAAATGGGCAAGGAGATTTGAAAACCTTCAGTGATATCACATAAGTGCACTGTTCCAGTCATCTACAACTTAAGCATCTTTAGTTCCACTGCCATTGTGTTCTCTTGTGGCTTGCCAGAGATTTGTGTGGATTGCTAAAGAGGAGATCTTCATGGAAGTGTCAGTTTATCTGAGCAAAGGGGCACTAAACTATTAGACCGTTGGCCACTTTTTAAAAAGACAAGTTGCTGTAACAGTTGCTAAGTTTGTTTTGTACATCCAGCTTAAAATGAGAAGAGAATATTACAGCTGTCACAAAATTGTGGAAATGAAGAAGGAAGAACAAATTTTCCAGCTACTTTCATCTCAAGGAGGATGTGATTTTACTTCTGCCTGTCGAATAAGAGACATCAGAGTTCCACAGTGAATTACAACTGTCAACAAGTTGTCAACTGTCTTGTGTTGACATAGAAAAGATATAATCTGCAGTTTGTAAGATACAATTCTTGGACTAAATGTTTTTTTTTTACACTTGAAAGATTGAATACTAAATCTTGATAAATTCTCCAAGTTGCATAATTTTATTAATTTTTTTTCTCCTAAAAGACAAAGGTGGAGTCCTTTTACAGATCATTCCTGGAATGACACTCAAGTCATCCTGGCTGTCACCTGAGTAATATCACTGGCTCTGCAAGGCATCTTTAGTCAAGAAATGTCTCTAGTCTAATTCCTTAACTATAAAACGAAAGAACAAAGCATTCACCTCTTTGTGAAACACAGATATGTGATGAAGTACACTATTCCTATAAATACCTTCTCATCTCTTGATTTTTCCAAAGCCTGAACTAACTTTGCAACGAAGCAAAATTTTAGTAAGATGATGTTTACCCTGTGATTTCTAGAACAGTTGAAACATCTTCATAGATGGTAGTACAAATCCAAGGCTTTACAAATCCACTTCCAACCACCTCCATTTACAGATGTCTAGTAGATATATAGCAGGACACTTCAGTTTTCAAGACCAGATTGGGATGGATGTGTCTTGTGCTGCAAAAGAGTGTGCAGGCAGCCTGGGAAATAGAATGTGCATGTCATTCTCTAGCATGCTAGCATCTGAGGAATCCATTGCAGTGGGGAGTGGGGTGGGGTGGGGTGGAGAAGAGGCTTAGGAGTGTATTGACTGTCTGAACGGGTTTTACAATAGGAAGGCAAAATTGCTAATGGACAAGGTGAATAACCAATGTAACATTGTGTGTGTTTTTATTCTGATTTTCTCCTGATAATTTCAAACATGATTGTAGTATACGCCAGTATACTTGATTTTTGTTGTTGTTGCATTGTTGCATAAAACACTATTTGGGTGATATTATTGTTACTGTCAACCCAACCTTTTCTGCTCCATTCCCTATTCATCCACCCTATTTTAAGGTTTTTATTTACAGTCTAATGAAACTAAATCTCCCATTAATGAGGCAAACTGTCTTCTGGTAGTCAGAGTTAAACTATTAATATTTTTACGGTATTTCCTCAGTGTGCTGTTTTCCCTACCTATTTGGTTATATAACCACAAGATTTGGACTGTATCCCTGGCACCTCTTCTGAGAAGCAAATTCTCATAAGTGCTCAATTTGCAGAACGTATACTGCCACGAAGGTGGGGAAACAATCCAACACTAGTCCTCTGCAGTTATTTAGTTCAGATGATACTTCAAGCCTTGGACAATTAGAAGCTTCTTGTGAGGTGTTCTAGATATATAGACCCTAAACACTGCCTGTTAACAAGAATGAAAATTGAGTGATGGCCCGCTCCTTAGCAATAGCAGATTTGCTGCCGCTTTATTTTTTTCTTAAAGCCGTCCACTGAAGTATTCATTATGACTTGTAGTCTGCCTCACGTCAATTAATTATTGACGTCTTTAAAGGAAAATCAGAAGCCTGGTACTTGGTTTTCTCTCTTTTGGAGCAGGATATTCAAGTGCATTTTGCAGTTGCTCTGAGAAGCAGCTGTGAAGGAATTTAGTCTATATATTCAGTAGAGTGATGTGTCACCGTTTTGGCAGCTCTTTTTTTTTTTTTTTTGCCTGGAATTGAATAAGTGATAAAGTAATCTTACTAGGTTTTAATTTGGTGTTTTTGTTTTGTTTTTGTTTTGTTTTGAGTTCTGTTTGTAAATACCTGGGGCATGACCCTGGCATGATGATAAAAGTTGAGGCAGAACTGTAGGGCAGTCCCAAGATGACAGAGACTTTACTGACCACCCAAGCTGACTTGATAATTCTTGGAGTTTGTCAGAAGAAGATCTAATATATGCCCTGAACTGGCTTGGCTCTTGGTGCAGTGTCTATTGCACTTCTCCCTTGCCAGGTAATTTTGGGACATAGGATGCATTGTAATTAGATGCTCCCCTCTCCTTGGATCATTCCCCAGGATGCCCAGGCTGCTTGACCAGGTTCCTGTTTCCTGACTGACTCTGGAAAAGTAGTAGCTGCATCCCAGGACTTTGTGGCAATCTCTAACATCCCTATTCCCTCCCCTTCCCCCTGTTCAAGTATCATATTGTACAGTAGCTTTCAAACCATACAGTATTCATTGGGTTACTCTTATTATTATCAAGTAGCTGGAATTGTGAAGGTCAGAGTAGTTAGCTCTTTAGCTTTTATTCTTTTTTTTTGTATTATCCATGTGTATAAATTATTGATCATGTTGCTGGCTTTTATAAACTCTAAGCAAGGGAGGTGGAGTCTTTCTTCATCCTTTGCAAATGGTAATGAAGCACTGTTTTTAAATAAAAGAGAAACACCATCTATTGGATTCTGTGTTTTCCTTCAAGACTGGGATGGATGGATGCATGGATGGATTGATGTTTCTGTAATTCTGTTTTATTATGAGAAACAAATCTAATAGATTAAAGACATACAATATGATGTTTGATAGGGAAAACTAGCCCAGTTCAGGTGGTTAAGATTCCATTGTACCCAAAGTCTAGGCAAAATAATAAGTTATATAACCCTTCCAAAATGTATTTTGTGTAATGCTTGAAAGTCATGATTTTTATTTTGCTTACTGGATTTTTTAAAGTTAGAAGTTAAAAGCAATACCATTAAAAACACTTAATTTTTTGCATAGAATTGTATCATAAGTAGTGTTATTGGCTTTGTATAGGACTATTGATAAATTATGTTTGTTTCTTTCCTCCATTCATAGAAATAGTGCCATATAAAAGTTCAAGACTGAAACAATTAGCTAGGCAGATGATAGAGAGGTGGCAAGTCAAGGATTTGAAAGAGATTCCAGCCCAGGTCAAGGAGTATAGTTCCCTGAGGCCTGCTAACAGATAATCTCCACATCCGAGCCATCAGATTTAATCAACTTACTAGAGATGTTTGAAAAAAAAGAGTCTGACATTGCACGGAAACATTTGCATACAGAGCTTTTACATAGACTTTCCCTTTTTCAGATGCCCAAGCCTTGAATCCAAAGATGTGCAATAGATGAGACTTCATTTCCATTAGCTAGGACAACCACCTCTATTTGAAAGTTCTCCAGAGGCGTTAGACTGTAACTCTCATCACTCCATGCCAGCAAGGCAATTGCCTAATGCTGGTTGGGGATGTTGGGAAGTGCAGTTCATTATATCTGTTTAGCTTTATGGTGAGGAAAGCTGTGTGGACTCTTATTACAGATATGCAAACTCTGAGGACATTTGTTATATTAATTTGTGGTTTGTTTTTTTTAATTTGGAGTTTGCCAGATTCTTGCTGTTTGATAGATGAATAATCTCTTGATCATTGGCAGCAGAATTCGGTTAGTATTATGAAAGGCTTGTCTCTGACTGAGACCTTTTGCAGCTACTTCTAGTCTAAGTAGATGCTATGGGGTCACACAAAAACAAATCATACATACCTCACTTCTAAAACAGAAATTAAGAAAACAGTGAATGTGGCAGGTGCAAATGTTTTGATATCCTTACAGTCGGTACTTTCCAACACCTCCTTTGGCAGAAATAACACCACCTAAATATTTCCTTTATCTCAGAAATTAGCCATGAAGTACATACAGGGAAACATACAAATGGTTTTACAATTGTCAGATTAGCATATTATTGAGAAATTCTGGGAAAATTCTGAACATGCAAGGGTGCCTTAAGAACCATTCTGAGTAGAAAGACTGCTTAGACAGTGGTGGTAACGGTAAATTCCAGAAGCAAGGAATCGGAAGATTCCTAGCTAACTAAGGCAATTTTTGAAAGTCATTTTTTTCTTAAAAGGAAGTCAGATTGAAAGAATGTCTGCTTTGTACGCGGCATATTCAGTGTTTTGATCTTTTGAATCTGTTAACAATAGTTAATAGTATCTATTAAAATCTTTAATGTTATACTACAGATCTTGTATCAGCTTTTGATCACTAGTTTCAAGTGTTTGAATGCAGTTGTATGTCCTTGAAATAAAGTAGGTGGGAATTGCTTTTGCTTTTAAACTTTTAGTAGCTGAATCTTTGAAGTAGATGGACTCAGTAACTAATAATTAGAGCAACTTAGTAGTGGCATGTAGTGGTTGATTAGATGTAAATATAAGACTCCTCTTCAGTTAATACTTCAAGGTGAGACAAGGGAGTGTGACAAAGTTAGGATAGAAGAATCATTAATACCTTTCATTTGTATTGTTGGAGGTAAATATGCACTTCAAGTATAAAGCATATATCTAATGACATTTACATTATTTATTTTAAAGAACTTACGGGTGCTGCCTATGATCTTTCTCTAGATTTGATATTTACAGCAGATCTGTAAAATATATTAAGCTAAGCGAGCTGTCTATATAATATTATCTTGGACAAAGTTACTTATTTGAAAAAGATTCTGTATTTGTCTTGTGTAAAGTCCAGCATTCTGTCCAGAAACAAACTATTTCACTGAGTCACAGAAGTCTGCTAAAGATTCTTCTTCGATGCATCCTCAAGATAATTATCAAGTCTTGTTTGTAGGATGGGAAAATGTATATATAATTAATAATGTAGTATGAATTTATTGAATCTTGGCCCACTTTTACAGCATTGTCTTCATTGTTGCTGAACTTATGAATATTGTTGTTGTAACTTCAGCCTCATTTTAGTATACTTTCATATGCATAAGGTTCAGTTCTTGGATTTCTCCAAGTCCTATGTGAAAGATGTTCATAAAAGCTAGAATAATAAGGTTGGAAGGCACCTTGGGAGGTGCTTTGGAGTCCAACCCCTTGCTCAAGTAGGCTTTCATCCAGGACAAATGGTTGTCCAATCAATTCCTAAAAATGTCCAGTGAAAGAGCACTCATGTTTCATGTTCCATTATTAATTGTTCTCATTTCACTGTCAGGAAATTTCTGCTCAGTTCTTGATTGGGTCTCTTTTTAATCATCTTCCATCCTTTACTTCTTGTCCTGACCTCAGGGGCTTTAGAGAATAAGTCAACCCCCTATTCTCTGTGACATCTCATCAAGTACTAGAAGATTGCTGTCATATCACCTCTAGTCCTTGTCTTTATTAGACTAGTCATACCTAGTTCTTTCAACCATTTATTGCACACTTTAGGCTCCAGAATATTTGTCATTTTTGTTGCTCTTCTCTATACTCTTTCTAGGATCTCAGCATCTTTTCTGTATCATGGTGACTAGAACAAAATACAGTATCCCAAGTGTGGTTCACCAATGCAGTAGCACTATCACTTCACATGATCTCGATACTATCCCTCTGTTGATGCAGCCTAGGACTGCATTGGCTTTTGGTTCTTACTTAAGTGATGATCATCCTAGATCCTTCTCACAATTACTGTTGTTGAGCCAGGTACTACCTATATTATACCTGTGTGTTTGGTTTTTCTTGCTTAAGTGTATGACCTTACTTTTCTCATCACTGAACTGAATCTTATAGGATAGGGCCCATTATTCTAGTCTGTCAAGATTCTTCTGAATTTTGAGTTTGTCTTAGAAAGTGTTAGCTATTCCCCCTTGGGGATGTCTGCAAATTAAATGAATTTCTCTTCTATTTTCTCATCTAGAGAAATTAGATGAACATTTATGAAAATATTGAAGCGTACTGGGCCTAAGATAGAATCTTGAAGTACCCCATTGCATTCTTCCCTCCATGTAAATATAGTTCCATTAAGGACTGTGCTGAGTGTGGTTGGTCAATTGTGAATCCATCTGGTAGTGGTACTGTCTCTATCCCAAATTGTTCTATCTTACCAATAGCAATAGCAATAGCAGTTAGACTTATATACCGCTTCATAGGGCTTTCAGCCCTCTCTAAGCGGTTTACAGAATCAGCATATTGTCCCCAACAACAATCCGGGTCCTCATTTTACCCACCTCGGAAGGATGGAAGGCTGAGTCAACCCTGAGCCAGTGAGATTTGAACAGCCGAACTGCAGAACTGCAGTCAGCTGAAGTAGCCTGCAGTGCTGCATTTAACCACTGCGCCACCTAGACGGTGGTCTATTTTGTCAAATGCCTTACTGAAGTCTTAGAAAACTATGTCCACAGCATATTCCTGATCCACTAACTTATTCATTTTGCCAAAGAAGGCAATACGATTTATCTGGCATGATTTGTTTTTAACAAACCCATTTGTTAAACTGCTAGTTGTCTGCTAGTGATTGCCTTGCTGATATCTAAGTGCTTACAAATCTGCTGCTTGATTATCTCTTCCAGGATTTTTCCAGATATAAAAATCAGGTCTGTAGTTTTCTGGATTTTCTATTTCCCTTTTTGAAGATTGGAACCACATTAGCTCTTTTCCAGTTCTCTGGTAGTTCTAAGAGTTTGAAAGATTCTGTTCAGTGGTTCCGAGATCATAACTGCCAGATCCTTCAAAATCCTGGGATGTAATACATCTGGTCCTGAAGATTTATACCTGTCTAGAGCTGATGGATGTTTTATTACCATGTTCTTGCCTATATTGACTTGCATTCCGGTTCGGTCTCCTACACTGCTGCTTTTGATAGTTGATTTTTTTTCCTTTAGATAGATAGATGCAAAGTATGAGCTAAGCAGTTCCACTTTCTCCTTGCTGCTTGTCACTTCCTTGCAATCTTCTCCCATTAGTGGACTGGTCATTCCCTTGACTTTTTTCTTGCTTCTTACATATTGAAATAAACTTTATAATTATTATTTTTATTATTATTGGCATTTGTTGCAAGTCTTAGTTCATTCTGAACCTTAGCTTTCCTGACTTCACCCTTGCAGATTTGGACTGTTTGTTGATATTCTGCTTTGGTTATGTGTCCTTTTTCCATTTTTTTAAATACTTGTCCCTATGTCCCTCAGTTTATCAGAGAGTTGTTTATGCAGTCATAACTAGAATATTTATCTAGGATTTCTTTTTTGTTCCTCTGTGGTATTGTGTTAGATTGCGCTTTGATAATCTTTCACGAAGTGTATTTTGTGAAACCAGATTCTCTCTTTGCACATAAACTTCCCCAGATTTGGTGTACTCTGCATGGTTACAACTTGTTCAGAGCCCGGTGTCACCAGTTCTTTTTGTCTTGAGTTACTCTTAATTTCCCAGCCCAACACTGTCTGCTGCTTTCTCCATGGGGAATAAGAGAAGATGTATTGTGTTGCTATAGAAGCACAATGAAGTTGCCTAACTCCTAAAGATACTAGGAGAGCTGCTTTATTTCTTGCCAAATTGATGGAGAATCCTATTTCTCTTTCGCCCTGAGTGCCCCTGCCAGTTTCTCAATCTGTATCGTACCAGAAGGCAGAATTCAACCTTTCCCTGTGAGAGCCCCCCCCCCCGCCCCCACCGGTGACAGTTGGCTCCCTGGCTGCTGAGAGCAACTCATGCCTGAAATCATTGGGAATGTGTCTTCCTCCCCATGGGAGCCAAGACCAGCTGTTCTGTTCAGTGTCACTTTCCTTCATACCACCACTTTATTTAATTTGCTTAAGGGCAGGGCTACGCCAGGATATATGCAATCAGTGTATTGATGGGTATAAGAGTCCTTCAAATCCATTTTGTTCTTTTCTTAAGAAGCAGCTAATGAATTTTTTTTTGAAATTTTATTTTTTATTTATTTATTTATTTTATTTATTGGACATTTATAGGCCGCCCTTTTCCCTGAGGGGACTCAGGGCGGCTTACAATCAAAAAGGAAGGGGAGTGTAGGACAATACAAAAGAAATGTGAACAAAAGTAAATTAAACAGTAAAACTCAACATTCACTCAGCATTCGGGAGGGGCGAAAGTAGACTTATCCCCAGGCCTGACGGGCTAGCCAGTTCTTGAGGGCTGTGCGGAAGGCCTGGACGGTGGTGAGGGTACGAATCTCCACGGGGAGATTGTTCCATAGTGTCGGAGCCGCAACAGAGAAGGCTCTCCTCCGAGTAGTCGCCAGTCGGCACTGACTGGCGGATGGAATACGGAGGAGGCCAACTCTATGCGATCTGATGGGACGCAGGGAGGTAACTGGCAGAAGGTGGTCTCTCAAATAGCCAGATCCACTACCATGGAGCGCTTTATAGGTGGTGAGTAGGACCTTGAAGTGCACCCGGAGATTGACAGGTAGCCAGTGCAGCTCACGGAGGATCGGTGTTATGTGGGCGAACCGTGGTGCGCCCACGATCACTCGCGCGGCCGCATTCTGGACTAGCTGAAGTCTCCGGATGCTTTTCAAGGGCAGCCCCATGTAGAGCACATTACAGTATTCCAGCCTGGAGATCTGAAATGGTAGCAGTAGAAGTAGTTACTGTACATTGTACCTTATATGGTGCTTTGTTTATTTGAAACAAGATGTACCCTGAGTTATGAGTTAAAACAATTTAAAAGGTGCTATGACAACTAAAGCAGCTAATTTAAAGAGCAGGAAAATGAAAATGAAATAGTATCCACCAAGTAAATGTCAAAAGAAGCATGTTAATGTAACCTACTGACAGACCGTATGAATGAAATAGCCTTCATCTAGTGTCTAGAAGCTGAGACAACTGATGCCAAGAGACTGTTCTTGAGAAGGGCATCCAATAGAAAAGAATCTGCTAGAGCCAAGCTCATATATTGCCTTTAGTTCTTTAAACTTACCATGTCTCTGTTTTTGAGAATCTTACCTACTCCATCTCAATTTCATTTCCCAGTCTTATCTGTTGCTCTCAACTTAATTCATTATTCCTTTGTGAATCCTTTCTCTCTCTGTGGATAGGATACCTTAGATTAGGATGTTCAGCCCCTGTAGCATACTATTAATTACATTATCATTTTATAAATGCATGGTTTTTAAAAATTGTTTCATCGTTTACCCTGTATTGTTTTTAACAACAAAGGTGCCCAGGGTCTTATGAAATCCTTGCAAGAGTTTACTGCCTTTTCCAACCAGTTGCTCATCTTCACATTTCTCCACCCATCCATTGGACAAACACACCTTCCCCTGATTTATGGTCTCAGATGTTCCAGGGGAGATTTGCTATCTCTATTAGATGGTGCTGGTTCTTCTTCTTCTTCTTCTTCTTCTTCTTCTTCTTCTTCTTCTTCTTCTTCTTCTTCTTCTTCTTCTTCTTCTTCTTCTTCTTCTTCTTCTTCTTCCTCCTCCTCCTCCTCCTCCTCCTCCTCCTCCTCCTCCTCCTCCTGGATCCAAGGGGCCCTGACACATTGGCTATTTTTTTTGCATATATTCAAAACCTTTTGTACTTTCATTTAAGGATAATTATTCAACTGTTCAGGCAAGGTGGAAAAGTTATCAATCATGTCAACTGCTACCAAAGCCACTTCAGCAATAGTCAATACACCAGCAAAAATACCTGCTGAGCCGACAGTAATTTTGGCAATTGTACAGCCCTTACAGGTCTTGTCAATGTCATGGACTATTTCCTGGAGAATTTGGATGCTTGCTTCAAATCTCTTTCAGGGAAGAAAATTCTTTCAGAAACTTAGCAAAGTTGCTACTGGCAACTTCCTCTTCCTTTCTGTGAAAAATGAAAGCAACATAAATTTTAAGATTTGAACTAATAGGAAGTAGATTTGAAGTGGGAAAAAACCTCATTGAAAGTAGAAATAATGAATAAATCTGTATGACACACATAGAATCAAAGAGATTCAAAATACATGGTCCAAAGCATGTAAACAGAACAATTTTTGTAGGTGGTGTGATATGGCTTGAGTCACCCTGATGTTTACAAAATATTTCTGAATTCTGATTGGCTTGAAGTTTAGTGGTTTCTAAATTGTTTTTCATGCTACTACCATGTATTCTGGCATAGTAAAGTAACTGATTTCCTTTGCAACCCAGGCAAGCAATGAATTGAGACCAAGCTTTCATCTGCTGTCGTCTTGATAACTGTCCAGATGAGTCATTTCATTGTGACAATGATTCCATTGCCCAGTGAGCCTAACAACTCTATTGGCCATCAAATAGTCATTGCTACATACCCCATGTATGGTACTTATCTAAGGCTGAATCTGAGGGTGATGATTATAAGGCAAGCACAGGGTTAGGACAGGAGAATAAGTGGTGACCATCCCATTGCCAAGCAGAAAGCTTAATATGAAAGAGTGATGTAAAGGTTGGGGGGAACACATGATGGGAAGATACTATGGTTTTTAGACGGCCAGCCCCTCACAGATTATTTATTTTGGAGTAGTGATGGACATGACCTCTGCTGTCATGGAGGTAGGTCCATGTGGGATGAGCACAGTAGTTGGCTTCACACAATGTACCTAATCCTAAACTGAGTTAAAATAAAGTCCCCAGTATTTAGTGGTCTGGTTTCTTTGTGGGGTGGTCTGCTGCCACAATTCTTATGAATCCAACTCCTAGGGCCAACTGTGAATTATCAGAAGACCGTGAACCTCTCATGCAAGTGACAATAATGTGACTTGTAATATAAAACACTTTGGTTGTGTAAGATACACACAGAGAAGGGATAATGCTGCATTAGAGACATGGACTTGGAGGAACTTGTAAATAAAAACGGAATCATTTGTAAAAAAAAACCAATATCTTCAGCTTTACCTTGTTTTTAATTATTTACCTTTTTCTCGAGGTAAATGCATGAAATATAAGCCATGCTGATTAGCAGGCCTGAAGCCAATTGATTCAGCTACCCTATTTATTGACAACCTATTTGGATAGAGCCACATTTTATGGGATTTGAGAGGGTATTGCTGCTGAAAATGGAAAGCTTTGAGTTAGACCAGAGTCTCTGAATACTGCTTGGTTAAGTTGAGTAGCTTAATGAAGTTGCTTCCCAGCTGTCTCTCTTCCTTCATGCCACCTGCTCTTGATTAAAAAGCAGGAGGCTCATGCCAGTCTGTTTAACTATACTTAATCTGTTGCAGTTGCATATATGGTCAAGGGTACGACTTTGCTACTAAAAAAGGAAGAGTCATGTTGAATTCTTCTGAGTTGACTTAGCCAGCTGCTTGCCTTGCCTGTCTTAGTTTCTTCATTTCTCATCCCTTGCTGCTGCTTGGTCAGAATAGGAAAATTATACACGTAATGTCTATATACTGTAAATAAGTCAAGGGAAGGAATGACCTATTCACACCAAACTCAGTTGTTCCTTTTTATCTGGCAATTGACTTCACTGCCTTGCTGGCTATGCCAAGAACGATATATAAGTAACTCTGAAAATCAGCATTATTGAACAAATGTGATATCTACAGGGCCTAGGGATACAAAATCTAATAAGGGTTTTCTTACATCTACAAAGCATTTGCAAGTAATTTCCATTTCCAAGAACATGTTGTGTGTTAGAGACAGTTTAAAATCTCAAAAACGGATGGTTGGGAGGGAAATAGGGCTGCTATTTAGGCCAGATCTATTCTAGATTGGGGAATTGGACAATTCACCATGGCCAGCTCACCATAGGACAACTTGCTACAGGATTCACTTAGTTCCTTTTATTTTGGTTGACCATATTTTCATCAAAATTATTTTATCTCTTGTATCAAAGGAAATCTTATGACTACCAGCTTTTGTAATGCTTTGATGAATAATAAAAGGAACTAATCCCTCACTGAATTGTCCCATAAGTTGCCTTGTAGCAATAGCAATAGCAGTTAGACTTATATACCGCTTCATAGGGCTTTCAGCCCTCTCTAAGCGGTTTACAGAGTTAGCATATCACTTCCACAGTCTGGGTCCTCATTTCACCCACCTCGGAAGGATGGAAGGCTGAGTCAACCTTGAGCCGGTGAGATTAGAACCGCTGAACTGCAGATAACAGTCAGCTGAAGTGGCCTGCAGTACTACACCCTAACCACTGCGCCACCTCGGCTCCTCCTTGTGGCGAGTGGGCCATGGCAAGTTATGCTGCAGTGAGTTGGCTGCAGTAAGTAGACCATGGCGAGTTGGCCACAGCAAATTGGCCACAATGAATTGTCATAGACCCTCCAGATTGCAATCTCAGATGACAAGAAGGAATATCTGCAAACTGGATGCTATCAAGTTGTAACAAGAACCTGCAGAGAAAAAGAAGCATGCAAATAATTTTTGGCAATGTAAAATACTTGGCACTTGCATCTTTATCACATTCACAGAGATGCACACCATTTCCGACTGTATAATCCAGTTGTAAATAGGGTCCTGAATTCTATAGGTGATTAAATAGCAATAGCACTTAGACATATACTGTTTCATAGTGCCTTAGTGGTTTAGAGCATCAGCATATTACCCAACAATCTGGGTCCTCATTTTACCGATCTCAGAAGGATGGAAGGTTGAGTCAACTTTGAGCGGGTCAGGATTGAACTCCTTGTAGTGGAATGCAGAATTAGCCTGCATCAGTGACGTGCAGTCAGGGAAGGCAGGGCCTCACCACTGTCATGAAAAGAAAAAAAAATTAAAAGGAAAAAGGCTGAGGTAGTTGCTGTCAGAGTCACAGTGGATGACTCTGTTTAGTGCTTAACTGTTTAAAAAAGCCTCTTTAAAAAGTGCCCTCTGCAGGAGGAGGTGAGAGAACCATGTGCCTCATTTAGTCTATCTTTATGATCACTTGAGCAGAATTAAGCAAGGGTTAAAAGCCGAAAAATTCCTTATGTAGATGAGGCACATGGTTCTCTCACCTCTTCCTGTAGAGGGCACTTTTTTTAGAGGCTTTTTTTAACCGAAGAGGATGAGGAGGAGGAGAAGAGCAGTGAGGTTTTGTGCTGGCCGGCCAGGTGAGGAGTAGGTTGGGCAGGAGAGGTGGGCTGGCTGGCTGGGGAGGGGGGATCATGGCCGCTCAGGTGGCCCCCGAAGCCCCGCTGAAGATCCACCGCTGTGTCCGCCATAGAGGCGAGACACATTCCGCTCTATGTCGGACATGGTGGCAGGGCCCCGGCGCCATGTCCGCCATAGAGCAGGACGTGTCAGGGCTTCGGGGGTGGCTTTCAGAAAGCCGCGCCGGGCTTCAGCGGGAAAGCCGCGCCAAAGCCCTGGTGCGGCTTTCCAAAAGCCGCTCCTGAAGCCCCGATGCGTCACGCTCTATGGCGGACACGGCGCCAGGACTTTAAAGCCCTGCCGCTGTGTCCACCATAGAGCGGGATGCGTCGGGGCTTCGGGGACAGCTTTCGGAAAGCCATGCCAGGGCTTTGGCGTGGCTTTCCGAAAGCCCAGCCGAAGCCTCGGCGCTGGCAGACATAGGGTGGCAGGCATAGGGCGGCTTTTGCCTGCTTGCCTCACCGCCCATAAACCTCACCGCACGTCACTGGCCTACATACTGTATTCAACCGATTGTGCCACTATGGCTCTGAAATAAGCTTATACGTTGCAGAAGTCCCAAAATGAAAATATAATTAATATAATTATTATTTTTTCCAGAAAAATGTTAAAAAGTTAATCAAATAATGAGTTTTCAATTTAGGGTCAATATAGCATTTAAAGTCACTATGCAAACCATCAAATAAAGAGCAATAATCTGAGAATTCTGCACATTCAATTTTGTTCAGCAAAGCAAAGGGTTCAGAGAGCGGAGTATTCAATCCAGTGAGAGGAAGATAAAACGGGTTGAGAGACTAGAAGAGGGAAACATTCACTTCACTCAGGGTTTAATTATAAGCGAGAGCAGAAAGAAAATAGGCACTTGCCACAATAAAGAAAGCCAGAATTGTGTAGAGATTTCATGCAACACCGAAGGAGAGACATACGGTACACACACACACACATCAATAGTGCTAAGGAGGAACATCTTTTATGGAGTCTTTCTTTGTGATGGAGTATAAAATAGGAAAATATTTCTGAATGGAAGCGAGGGAAAAATGAGTCATCATCACTTTGCAGCTTGTGCAGAGTTTTTGTCTTTCAAGGACAATTTCATATGGACGCTATAACAGTTCAATAGAGCAGAAGATAGGGGAGCCTGCAATAGCTACCAAGAGCTTTTTTTGTCAGGAATGTATGGTTAGGTTTCTTCAATCTGCTTCTTGGATTCCTGAAATCACAGATTTTCTGGAGCCAAGACATCAGACACAAAGACTAGATATTGATATAGTGCTTCTTTCTCTGATCCTGGATGTCTGATTCTCAATTCTGATCATCTGAAGCCCACTAGATCTTCCAGCTGTGAAAACCAATGCAGCATAGCTGAATTGGGGAACCAGAAGATGGTGTTTCTGAAGTCTTTAAGAAAGGGACATACCAGAAAGCAGGGTTGTTGTTTTTTAGTTCCAGGAATTTTCCTAGGGCTGCATCACAAGGCCAAACCAGTGAAGGCTATTGACAGGCCTCAGATTGTTTGATGATAACAAAGGAAGGCTGAAATCCAGAGTGCAAAGTGTTTTTTTCTCTTTATAGCTAAGCTATAAACTGGCAAGTGAGAAGGTAAGTTCAAGATTGATGCAGTTCTCCTGAGTGATTTCAGTTATGGATGGAGAGCCAGTCTGGTGTGGTGGTTAAGGTGCTGGCCTCAAAACCAAGCAATTGTAAGTTCTCGATCTGCCTTAGGGAATGAAAGCCAGTTGGGGCAATTTTGGGTTGGCCATTCTTTCTGTCCAACTCATAGGGTGGTTCTTATTGGGGGGAAAAGAGAGGAGTGTTATGTATATTTCGTACGTTACGTTGGCCAAATAGATAGATAGAAATCTAATAAATATAAAAAAGGGAACAGGAGGTGGGTTTTTCTGTCTGCTTTTACAGAAATGCCCACCCCAAGGCAATCAATTTGCCAGTACAAGTAGCCTATCTATAAAAAAAATGGAGAACAAAAGAAGAGATCAAGACTTCTTGCTAAGAAGACATAAAAATGAGGAAAATATTGGGACAAGTGACCCAGGATGGGTTAATAGCTCCCCCGCCCCTGATTCAATAAAGATTTTGAAATTGGATGAATCTGAAAAAAAATTTCTCCAGACACCCTTTTATTATCAAAACAGATTTCAAGCAATAGCGATGAATCACTGAAAAAAGTAGGCCTCTGACTAACCAAAGGAATGTTCCGAGAATTCATGTTTCTGGTAATATTATCTTGTGAAAGTGTCTTTTTGCTGCACCTACCTCTGCTTTATCAAGATCCAATCAATGCTGCTGATTGGAAAAGTTTAGGAATATGTCTGCTTAATCTTGGTTTAGAAAGGTCAGACCAATTAGCATTCCCTGTAGCTGTTAGAACTGCTGAACATAGGAGTCCCGGAAGGGACTCTTCTCTTACACCCTGCTTTCTGCAAACAGGAATCCTTTTCCTAATCAGGCTTCTTGTCCAACAGAGACCCCATGTCCAGACAAAGAAGTTAAGGATGAGGGTGGAAGCTGTCATCCTATCTTACACTCTGCAGGTGACATAAAAAGATGAAGCTTTCTTCTCAGCAGCATTCTTTATAATAAAAGAGAAAACAGCAGTCTAAGGAGCTGAATGTCATTCTGCCTTTGACAGTAGGCCTGCCCTCAAAGAGAAGGAAAAACCCATTTAAGAGGTAGTTAAGAAGAAAATGTGCATCTCTGCTTAATAATGTATGTATGTATGTATGTATGTATGTATGTATGTATGTATGTATGTATGTATGTATAGGTCTTTGGTTATTCGGGTTTTCTCCCGTGTAAAATTAGAAGTGTCTTGGCGACGTTTTGACGAAGTCTCATTCGTCATCTTCAGGCTTCGTGCTTCCAGGAGCAATGTGAGATCTCGGCTGTTTCTTCCTTTTAACTGCCAGTGGGGGTTTGAGCTGATTGGGTGGGAGCTTGGCTGTGTTCTGATTGGGTGGAGGTATGTTCTGATTGGGTGGGGGTTTGTGTTTCATGTAAGGATAGGAGGGGTTTAAAGTGGCTAATGGTGCAAAGCTCCCACCCAATCAGCTCAAACCCCCACTGGCAGTTAAAAGGAAGAAACAGCCGAGATCTCACATTGCTCCTGGAAGCACGAAGCCTGAAGATGACAAATGAGACTTTGTCAAAACGTTGCCAAGATACCTCCAATTTTACGCGTGAGAAAACCCAAATAACCAAAGACCTACATACTAACGCCCACGAAAACCTCAGAAAACAAATACACACACACAATATTAAGCAGATATATATAGATATATAGAAACAGAGGAGAAGTTTCAAAAAAATATTAAGTTTCCCCTCTCTTGCGCAATTTTAAATTGGTATGATGAGTGCATGAGATTGTATGTGATTGAGTGACTTTTACTATTTGTTACCATTGTATTTATATGTTTTAACTTTTATGTGGGGACTGCTTGGGTGAGTGAATGAGTATGTCTGATTCGGAGGACCTGCCGGGGAAAGTGGGGGCCATTGGGGTGGTTGGGGGGACTACGCCCACGGGAGAGGGCCGGAGCATTGCGGTCATAACAGGGAGAGGCAGATACGGCGGGGACTTTAGGGCTGGCCATTACCGGGGAAGGAGGGCTCGCTGTGTCATAGAGATCCCTCCTTCCGGCCCTAGGAGTCCCACTCCAAGGTCAGATGGTGCGGGTGCTCAGGACCCTGGTCTCAGGCTGCTGTCGCTAAATGCCAGGTCTGTCGTTCATAAGGCCCCCCTCATCCGGGACTTGATAACTGATGAGGGCGCAGACCTGGCATGTATCACTGAAACATGGCTGGGCATGGAGGGAGGAGTCCCCCTCGTTGAGATGTGCCCAGCCGGATTCCAGGTGCTACATCAGCCGAGAGTCCAGGGAAGGGGTGGCGGTGTGGCTATTGTAGTCCGGGAGTCTTTAGTACCTCGTAGGGTCCCTGCTCCGGAGCTTGTCGGGTGTGAGTCCCTGCTGGTGAAGCTGGACCTCAAGGGTCAAGTGGGTCTGCTGCTTACGTACCTGCCTCCCAACTGCGTTGCAGCAGCCCTCCCCTCGCTCCTCGAGTCAGTAGCCGAGCTAGCAGTTGAGTTCCCTAGACTTATAGTTCTGGGGGACTTCAACTTGCCTTCGCTCGGTGAACACTCTGATGGAGCGCAGGAGTTCATGGCTTCCATGACAGCCATGGGCTTGACTCAAGTAATCCGAGGCCCAACTCACTCAGCGGGTCACACGCTCGACCTCGTATTCCTCTCGGAGCAGTGGAGTTACGATCTTGGTCTGAGGGGTAATGAGATCATACCCCTGTCGTGGTCAGACCACTACCTACTGAGGCTAGACTTCCGGAGGCCAAACCCCCACTGTAGGGAGGAGGGACCGACTAGCTGGTTCCGCCCCAAGCGACTGATGGATCCTGTTAGGTTCCAGACGGAGCTTGGGGTTATTCCTTATACCCTCGCCCGCAGTTCGGCGGAGACCCTCGTCGCTGCCTGGCACTCGGCAGCTTCGGAGTCTCTGGACCGGATTGCGCCGCTACGGCCCCTCCGGGTCAGCGGCCCCCGGAGGCCTCCTTGGTTCACTGAGGAGCTCCGGGAGGTAAAGCGCCGGAGGAGACGCCTAGAGCACTCGTGGAGGTCCGATAGGTCTGAGTCGAAACGGGCACTTTTAACAGCATGCACCAAGGAGTATATTCGGACTTTAAGAACAGCAAAAAGAACATACATTGCCTCCTTGGTAGCGTCCGCCGAGTCCCGCCCAGCTGCCCTGTTTAGGATAACCCGCTCCCTCCTAAATAGGAGGGAGACGGGGGACTCCCTACAGGGTAAGGCTGAGGAGTATGTCCAGTTCTTGGCGGACAAAGTTGCCCGGTTTCGAGCGGACCTGGACTCCACCCCAGTAGATCCAGCCGAGACACAAGGAGAAGACTTGGCAAGCCATCTCTGGGTTGAGTTTCAGGAAGTTGCCTCTGGGGATGTGGACAAGACTATGCGAGCTGTGAGCACCTCCACCTGCGTACTGGACCCGTGTCCCTCCTGGCTGGTTGCCAACAGCAGTGAGGTGACACGAGGCTGGATCCAGGCGGTTGTTACCGCCTCTCTTCGGGAGGGGTACTTTCCCACCGCGCTTAAGACAGCGGTGGTAAGACCCCTCCTGAAGAAACCGTCCTTGGATCCAGCTGTTCTTAATAACTATCGTCCAGTCTCCAACCTTCCCTTTGTAGGGAAGGTTGTTGAGAAGGTGGTGGCTCTCCAGCTTCAGCGTACCTTGGAGGAAGCTAACTATCTTGACCCCTTCCAGTCTGGCTTCAGACCCGGTTACAGCACAGAAACCGCTTTGGTCGCATTGACCGATGATCTCTGGAGAGCTAGGGATGGAGGCCATGCTTCCATCCTAGTTCTCCTGGACCTCTCAGCGGCTTTCAATACCATCGACCATGGTATCCTTCTGCGACAACTGCGGGAGATAGGGGTGGGCGGCACTGTTTTGCAGTGGTTCTCCTCCTATCTCTCGGACAGGTCGCAGTCGGTGTTGGTGGGGGGGCAGAGATCGTCCCTGAGGCCCCTAACTTATGGGGTGCCGCAGGGGTCGGTCCTATCCCCCCTACTATTTAACATTTACATGAAACCGCTGGGCGAGATCATCCGGAGGCACGGGATAAAATACCACCAATATGCGGACGATACACAGTTGTATCTGTCCGCCCCGTGCCAACTCAATGAAGCGGTGGACATGATGAACCGGGGTCTAGAGGCCGTTAAAGACTGGATGAGAGCAAACAAGCTGATACTCAACCCAGACAAGACCGAGTGGCTGTTGTGTTTTCCTCCCAAAAATTTGACCAACATACCATCACTCAGGCTGGGGGGACAAAACTTACACCCCTCAGAAAGGGCCCGCAACTTGGGAGTCCTCCTGGACCCACAGCTGACTTTTGACCACCATCTCTCAGCTGTGACCAGGGGGGCATTTGCCCAGGTTCGCCTGGTGCGCCAGTTGCGGCCCTACCTGAATCGGGAGGCCCTCACAACAGTCACTCGAGCCCTTGTGATCTCCAGGCTGGAATACTGTAATGTGCTCTACATGGGGCTGCCCTTGAAGAGCATCCGGAGACTTCAGCTAGTCCAGAATGCGGCCGCGCGAGTGATCGTGGGCGCACCACGGTTCGCCCACATAACACCGATCCTCCGTGAGCTGCACTGGCTACCTGTCGATCTCCAGGTGCACTTCAAGGTCCTACTCACCACCTATAAAGCGCTCCATGGTAGTGGATCTGGCTATTTGAGAGACCGCCTTCTGCCAATTACCTCCCTGCGTCCCATCAGATCGCACAGAGTTGGCCTCCTCCGTATTCCATCCGCCAGTCAGTGCCGACTGGCGACTACCCGGAGGAGAGCCTTCTCTGTTGTGGCTCCGACACTATGGAACAATCTCCCCGTGGAGATTCGTACCCTCACCACCGTCCAGGCCTTCCGCACAGCCCTCAAGAACTGGCTAGCCCGTCAGGTCTGGGGCTAAGCCTATTTTCGCCCCTCCCGAATGTTGAGTGAATTTAGTTTAATTTATTTTTGTTCACATTTCTTTTTGCACTGTCCTACACTCCCTTTCCTTTGTGATTGTAAGCCGCCCTGAGTCCCCTCAGGGAAAAGGGCGGCCTATAAATGCTCAATAAATGAAATGAAAAATGAGATATATAAAAGCCAACTACTACTCACTCATCAGGAAATCTCCAGAATGGTAAAGCCTACAAACTTAAAATTTAGCACATATCAGGGGTGGGTTTCTGCCAGTTCTAACCTCTTCTATAGAAGAGGTTCCACGAATCTACAGTACTGTTTAGAACCAGTTCCAGCTCCCTCCCCCTGCCCATCTGCACATCATCAAGATGAAGAGCGAGAGGAGGAATTCTGGGAGTTGAAGTCCACAAGTCTTAAAGCTGTCAAGTTTGAACACCCCTGGGGTTTTTTTTTCCTAAAGGGTTAGGGGTGCAAGGGTCTTGTAACCTGACAGCTTTAAGACTTGCGTGCTTCAATGCCAGAGTTCCTGAGCCAACATGACTGGAGGAGGAATTCTGGGAGTTAAAGTCCACAAGTCTTAAAGCTGTCAAGTTTGAACACCCCTGAGGGTTTTTTTCCTAAAGGGTTAGGGGTGCAAGGGTCTTGTAACTTGTCAGCTTTAAGACCTGTGTGCTTCAAATGCCAGAGTTTCTGAGCCAACATTTTGGTTGTTAAGCAAGAGCGTTGTTAAGTGAGTGTCATCACATTTTACAAGTTGGCCATGCCCATGCAGTCACATGACTGCCAAGCCACCCCCCCATTCAGTCACATGGCTGGCAAGCCACTCCCACCTGGTCACATGGCCAGCAAGCCACTCTCACAAAGCAGGCCACACCTACAGAAGAGGTTCTAAAAAAATTTGAAACCCACCACTGGCACGTATGTTCCTCTTGGCTTCTAAGTGCTCGCTAAAAAAGAATTTTTCTAAATGACCATCAGATCATCATTATTCCTTATACAGTATTATATTATGTCGATGCTAAGAGTTGGACATTCTACTCCCCTTGCTAGACTGGGGGTGGGCATGGCCAGTGCATGACTCATCCATCCTGCGGGCTTTACGTGTCAATTTATCAAGCCTGATCACATAGTTGGGTAGCGAAGTACGGGTATCCTGCTAGTATATCATAATCTTCACCCAACCCTTTGGAAAATTTCAGCTTCTTCCTACATTTCCCTAAACATTCTTTACATATCAGTAGCCTGGATGATAATACTGGCTTATTCTACAGGGTTATCTACAAGTCTTTATTCTCGGTCTTGGGTTAAATGGCAGATTCAACATCATTGGCCTGCTTTTGCCACAAACAGAGAAGAATCAGGTATTTAATGCATTGGCAAAACAGAATTTTTAAATGTTTACCACTCTAGAGAAACTGCTCATTATTTACAGGAAAAATTGCATTGGAAATATTATAACTAGTATCAATAAAGGAGAAATATAATAACCAGTATCTTTAGTCCCCAATTATAGCTATATTAAACCACTGATGTTCATACAAGTTTACGCGGTGTTACCCTAATTTTCTGAATTTGAAAAAAACCTCTGAACCATGAATGAACCACACAGATTGGGTTCACAGAAAATATCTGTTAAAAAGTAGTTAGCTAATTTGTGGTTCATTGTGACATACAGATCCAAACGATATGCCTATCTGTCAATCATATGCTTCTCCGGGAGCTTGCTGCTGCTTTTGTCAAAATGACAAATGCCGTGTTGCATCACAAGCGTCATCCTTTTCATATGTGTGCATAATATGACATATGTGCAACAGGGATAGAGGTTTTACATTGTGATGCCACAATGCTTCTTTTGTTATTGTGCATTACCACCACTCCATCCCATCCCTACAGAAACCTCCACTATCAATTGTTGCTAGAACTGTTGCTTATGTGGAGGTTAAGGCATTCTCTGTATAGCAACATTCTTGACCGCAGGCATCTGTCCTAAACAATGATTAGAGATGTAGGTTTGAGAATTATAGCAGAAGGGAGAATTATTTACAAACATACTGTAAACACATAGACAATGGCTAGCACCTAGCTAACTACACTTCTAAAGTCAAGGAGAACATGCGCTCTCTGTATGTGCCTAGAAAGAAAGGCAGAAGTATATAACTTCGGATTTCCAGTGTCTCAAACAAAGGGAAGGAATATTGCCGAATGATAGACATGGAATAAATCCTTTATTTTCAATCAACACCCTACTGCCCCCTTGTGATCAGTAGATCAAGCGGTGCGGAAGAATATTACTATTGGATTTGGATGTCTAGCAGATACATTGTTTAAAAACATTCTAAAGTGGAGTTAACAATATTTTTTAACAAAAGCACAATAGCTAATTACAAATATAGTCCTAAATATATTTCAATACCTCCAAAAGACAAATATGTACTCTCATTCTATATCGATATCGATATCGATATCTATCTACACACACACACACACACACACACACACACACACACACACACACACGTGTGTTTTTTTTTTATTTGTGCTGATAAATAAATAAAGGGAGACTAGTATAGATCTATTTAAAGCTATTTGGCTCTCATCAGCTAGCTATACCCTTACTGGGATTCGAACCTGTGCTGTATTGCATCTTAGGCAAACGTCTTAGCCATTAAGCCATAGGTCTCCTCCTTATCAGCTTATAATTTATATATAAAAGAGAACTAATCTATTTGTTCTGGGAAAATCTCAGGTGAACCTCCTGTATTAATATTATTATTTTTTTATGTAAAACATTTTAGGTAAACAGAGTATAGTTTTGCTTCACATTTCAACTTCTAGAAGGGCTGGGGACCATTTTTTTTAAATGAAATTTTCGAATTTCAGAAGAAACAATGTTTCTCACTCCTGTTTTGTGGGTGCCCATAATAGTGTCTCTTTTTCCGAAGCATACATATATTTAAAAATAGGCCTAGATATACAATTCCTAGTTGTGTATCTTCTCTATCGTCATTCACTTCACTGACCATTAACAAGGAGTTGCGGTTAAAATAAGAAACATTATATTGAATTCTCATAGGCAGACATAGCCATCATGCTCTCCTTTTCTCCATCTCTTATCCGTGTCACTGGTTCCTATTGAATGGGAGCAAAGAACACAAGACAGTGTACCTAAAAGCCTTAGAAGTAATGCCCAGTATATCCAATTCAACTTTTACAGGGCTATTGCTTTCTGTCAGCAATTGGTTTTCATACTAATTAGATTAGTAAAGATTAGTTTAAGACTAATGTACTTGAGTCATGTATATGGAAGAATTAGCTTTACCGAGCAGGTACAAATTCCAGGTTTTGTTTTGTTGTGGTGTGTGTCTCTTGCTCCCACTGTGTGTTTGTATAGAAATCTTTTTGATTAGACAAATGGGACTATCTAAATATAATGATTAAATCAGTAAAATCTAGGCAAAATGATGTGATACAGCTGTTATTAGGCTAAATCCATTTGAAGATTCAGAATATTCAGATAATATGCAGTCAGGGTTCCAAGTAACACCCCCACCTAAAGAAGACTCCGAGGCTAGCAATTCCTGAAAGTTCCATTTTATTAGAGATGTCATATTGGCACATCTGGGAACATCCGAATCTGAGAGTTCCAGGTTTTCTCCACCCAAAAGAAAGTCAAAGATCCATCCCCTGCACCCACCAGTCCATTGCATGGGCCAATCATTTCAACATCCCAACTGGAGACAACCCCAGTCATTCCCATCCAGGTGCAGGCTGAGTGTCCTTGACTCCCATAGAAAAGAAAGTTGTTATGGCTAATTGCAATCCCCCCTCCCGTTTCCCCAGGCACTAAATGTGGCAGCCCTGAAGCTCCAACAAAATAGATAGCTTCCAGGACTGGCAATGGTCCTATTTCTTCACCAGGAGATTCTCCCATAAAGAACAGCAAGAAGCCTCTGTTTTCTGAGAAGAAACAAATAAATAATGCTACTCCTCCATGTTTTTTTTAAAGAAAATCTGTTGCATATAAATGATTCTATTTTTTGTGATATGCACACCCCTTGATAAGTGCAAGACAGAAAATGTTTTCTATGAAGTTCCATATTTTTCAAAAGTGCTAAAAGATTTTAGAGATGCTCTTCTACACTCTTTCTATTTTCTAAGAATGCCCATTTCTGGCTCCCCCTTTCTTGGGAGAACCAGTTTAATGAGCTGGCCTTTTCCACAAACCACTTCCCATTTCATCATCATCATCATCTCAAGGCAAATCTCACATCAGTTTGCTTTGTGTTGGTTTGGTGCAGTGGTGGGTTTCAAATTATTTTAGAACCTCTTCTGTAGGTGTGGCCTGCTTTGTGCGAGTGGCTTGCCAGCCATGTAACCGAGTGGGAGTGGCTTGCCAGCCACGTGACTGGGTGGGCGTGGCCAACTTGTAAAATATGGTGAAATTCACTTAACAACGCTCTTGCTTAGCAACCAAAATGTTGGCTCAGAAACTCTGGCATTTGAAGCATGCAAGTCTTAAAGCTGTCAAGTTACAAGACCCTTGCACCCCTAACCCTTTAGGAAAAACACCCAGGGGTGTTCAACCTTGACAGCTTTAAGACTTGTGGACTTCAACTCCCAGAATTCCTCCTCTTACTCTTCATCTTGATGATGTGCGGACGGGCGGGGGAAGGGAACCGGTTCTAAACGGCACTGTAGATTTGTGGAACCTCTTCTATAGAAGTGGTTAGAACTGGCAGGAACCCACCCCTGGTTTGGTGAGAGTAGACTGTCCCAAAGCTCCAGTGTTTTTTATTCAAAAGCTCCAGTGTTTTTTGAAAGTTAACATTTTATTGGGCCTGCCTTTCTGTGCTCTGCTTGCTTTACTAGCTTCCACAGTGCCAAACTTGTCTGGGAACATGGAGACATCCTTCCTGTTCACATATGGTCTTCGTGCTGGAGGGAAAAATCTTGGGAATAAATTGCTTGGGAAATAAATTGTTCATCAGAAGCTAATAATCCAATGTTATAAAATCATTGTCCAAAAGAGAAAGTGCACAAAAGAGCAAAGTGAGACGCTAGCAACTTTTTATTGGCTGATAACCTGTGCCAACAGTTTTTAAATCTCACAATGCAGCCATACATCGCACCAAGATTTTGTATGAGATTCTACTGAAATCTCATGCAATTTTCACTCACAAAATGTTGATAGTCCTGCATAAAATCTTGGAAATCACAAAATTTGGGTATTTTTTTTATTTGACAGTGAGAAGGATTTCTAGAGAGTCATGGTGTTGGTGATGCTCATTGATTAACAAAATGTTATGGGATTATGCCAAAAGATATCTTTTAAAACATATTTCTCAATTGTTAAGATTTCTATCAACCCTAGTATTAGAACTTTAGTCCAAAGATGGTTGTTTGCTGGAAAATCATCAAAATAAGGTCGTTTTCTTACTTTCAGAATTATTTTTCAAGATAGTAATATCAGCACCTCTACAAAGCCGAACTTCACAGGTTTGAGAACTTTTGAATTATTCAGAATAGAAAGTAATTCATGCAACTGTTTCTACTTGTTGCAGTTGGACATATTTATTTATTTTACATCCTGCATTTCCAGCAGAACAGCCTTTAAACAGCAACTGTCACCCAGGGAGACGTGTGTTGCAAAGCAACAAAAGAATGGCAATTATGCAAGTAAAGTTTAGCTTTCATAGCAATCTGAACAATATCAACTAATAACAAAGAAATGAAAATGATTTCAAAAAATCAAATCTATATGATTCATAATTCTTATAGTGTAAACCTATGTTAAAACCAATATCTTGCTGACACATTGATTTATCCCAAGCAAATGAATCCAGCTCATCTGATAAAACCAATAAATGAAAGAAACACAAACTTAGATAACAGTTCATAGCTTAGTGGTTTGGAAACCACATAACAACACTGGGCCACAGGACCTTGGCAAGAGTGGGTTTCAATAGCTGGGGGGGTGGGGCAAAACAGTAAGGACTAGCTAATGTTAAGCAATTTAGGACCTTTGTCCCCAATGGCACACCAATCTCAAGAAGCAATAGGCAGTTTTCAGCAGTTGTATAGGTTTATTGATGCACAGGTCCATATAATTGCCCCTTTAATAGACTTCTTAATTCCTGCACAAGTTAGATAGAGCTATACAGAACTTCCTTATCACTAAGGTAAATAGAGAGATACTATTTGTTAGTTACATAGTTTCTAAAATAAATTTGACCTATGGCTCCTCATTCACAGATATATGCATGTCTTCAAATTGGCAGAAAAGAAGGGTCAAACAAGAAGAGGGAAAGAAAAGAACATAGAACAAGTCAGAAATGTATTCAACTGAGTTGAACAAAGAAAACTGAATTAATCAACCTTTCCCCCTTTTTCTTTTCTTAACACTATCTGGCAAAACAATGTTGGATTCTGACCAGCAATTTTCAGTTAATACAGTTCTAGAGAATACTGTGTACATCCCTTTCAAATGGAAGACGTTGAGATAAATTTTCTTCCAATCTCTGGAATGATATGATTGCGTCCTAATATGCCATAATTTATCCTTCAACCTGAGCACTTTGGTTTTTGATCTTACTTCTTATGATTTGGGTTTTGGTCTCATTCCTCCCAACCATTCCATGACCACTTTTGATAAAATATCCTTGACCTGGAAGGAATGTCTTCCTGGTCATTTTGCCATGACTTTTCACCCATCACTCATGAAGCAAATAATGTTGTTATTAAATATATTTACATGAGCTACTGATTACAACATGAAGTCTTTTGAGAGTTGTTTAAGTTATATTGTCACATATTATCTAGACCCATCATAACAAATGAGAAAGAAGTCCTTAGCTATAATTAGCCACTGAATTTAGGAGTATCTGAAGAAAAGCCGCTAATGGTGAACAGGAAGCAGGCTGGTACATTTGGTGCAAATCTGCTTTTCAGTAATCCAAGTCCCAAATGATTTACAACAGAAATATACACACAGAATACTGCATAACAGAGTTGGAAGGGACCTAGGAGGTCTTCTAGTTCAACTAGCTCAGGCAGGGAAACCTATACTATTTCAGAGAAATGGTTGTTCATAAGATGAACTCAGATCTAACGATGTCCCCCTCCAAATCTTGGGGAACACTTTTCAATTTCTCTTATTACTTTAGTTCAGAACTTAATCATTTACCTATTAATTATCAAACGAGTCTGGAAATATTCAAAGCTTGAAAAGACAATCCCTGTTTTTCCTAATTTGGACATGAAACTTGCAAAGATCTCAGAGGATTTACACATTTACTTTCTGAGACCAAAGCAATTATAGTCCAAAAACAAGCAGAAATATATGTTAAAATAAAGGTTGAATAACAGTTAAAAATCTGGTAAATTAAAACCATCACCATGATGATTGTTTGTTCCCCAAAAAGAGAGAAAGAAAGAGGAAATCTGATCTTTAGCTTTCCACACCAATACAGTATTTTCAATAGTTACATTGTGTAAAATATCTAATAAGACTTAACAGTGGAATCCCTCCTAAAATATATTTTAGTTTAAATACAATATGATGAAAGATATGTATGAAAATGCATATTGATTTGCACAAAGAAATTTCTGTTAATGTGATTTTATGGGGTAAAACAAGCCTAATCAGGAAAACAGTTAAATATTAACCTATGGCAGTGGTGGGTTCCGGATCTTGTTCCAACCAGTATGGTTGATAGAGGCCCAGCGTCGTCCACATGGATGCACAGAGAGCGCACCTGCACATGCGTAGAGCGCGCTTGAGTCTTGCCATCCCGCCACGTCTCCATAAGTCTCCGTGATGTTCCAGCTGCTCGGTGGAGCATTGTACAGGCGCTGTATGCGCCATGCACATGCACAGAAGTGCCAAAGACTTTAAAGACCGGTAAGGAGCGCGAGCAGCCAGGTGGGCCCTCTGGAGCACCATACCAGAGCGGTACGCGGTGCTCCGGGCAGGCTCCAGTACCGGAGCATACCACCTGCAACCCACCACAGACCTATATCTACATCCATATGTAGATCATATCAGAAGTTGTATTCAGCAGGTTCTGACCAGTTCTGGAGAATCAGTAGCGGAAATTTTGAGTAGTTGGAAAACCGGTAAATACCACCTCTCACTGGCCCCACTTCCATCTATTCTCGGCCTCCCAACTCCCAGCTGATCGGGAGGAAATGGGGATTTTGCGGTAACCTTCCCCTGGGGTGGGGTGGAAATGGAGATTTTACAGTATCTTTCCGCTGCCATGTCCACCAAGCCATGCCATGCCATGCCCACCAAGCCACGCCCAAAGGACTGATAGTAAAAAAAATTGAATCCCACTACTGGGTCATGTAATACCTACTAAATAGCCTTTAGATTATTATAAGCGAAACCAAACTGTATCCTCATGATTGTCAGCTCCCAAAAGTACTTCAGACTAAGTAAATGCTGTATTTGCTATATATATGAAGTGGTTCTTGGCTCTTTCCTTAAGTTTACTCCACGTCTTTTAGTTCATTGTAGAGTTTGCTGAGATTCTGCAGTTCCTCTTCAAGTAAGCTTGCCTTTTTTCTTATCTCTGAAGCCAGTTGTGCTTTGCCTCCCTTCTTCAAATGTTTAGCATCCCGGACAAGGCCATAGGCATCAACCAGGAGAAACACTCCAGCTGATACAGCACTTAACATCCTAGCTCCTTTGGTCATTGCAAGGGTAGGTCCACTGAAAGCTTTTTAAATATCTTTTGAGTTCTTAAACCTACTCCAGGAGCTCCTTCCGGCATTAGCTGCTTGCTTTGCTAACGTCTTCAGGTGTGTTTGAGCAGTCTTCCATGCCTTTACATTTGTTTAATCCTCTTTGCAGCCATTTCCATGTCAGGAACCCGACCGGAAATATTAGAGACAAGCTGTCTGACATTCTTCCCCATCACTCCATTATTTGAGGTCAGCCCAGTTCTGGAATATATTGTTAGAGACTGGACTGATTTTCTTAGGCTCTTCTCACATTCATTCATGAGACCTTCAGCTCTCTCCCTTTCTTTTGAATTGATAATATTCTCATATAAAGCTGCAGAAAGGCTGATCGCTGTGGCTCCTGCTCCCAAGCCAGTCCCAGTGGCTGTTAGGATTAAGCTCCCACCTGCTGAGATAGGAGCCAAGGTCAACCCCAGAATGGTCAAGATGCCAGAGGTGGCATTTATGGAACAGGAAACAAGGCTGGCAGTGGTGCAGCCCTTGTGGATCCTGTCAATGTGATTTGCCACTTCCTGAAGGCAACTGAAGCACTTTTCAACCTCTCTCTTCTGGGTAGGAAATTCTTTCACAAAATATTCTCTAGCTGTTTCTTTCCAAAGCATCTTTCTTTCCTTTCTGTCAAAAAAAAATCAAAGTAATATATTTGTGGTTTTTAATCACTAAAATATGACAAACTTTGTGGATTTTGCCATGTTTTTTTCTAAATCATAACTCACATCCAAGACCTGAGTTTAAAAAAATTGAAAGCAAAACAATTTTGACTGTATTTATTTTCTCTGTGACCCGACAAATGCGCGAACGGCAAAAGCGCGCCGACAAAACCGCGGTGCTAAAACCGTGATGTCAAAAGCGCGCCGATAGAAGCGCGATTTAAGTTAAGGTAAGGTTTAGGGTTAGGTTTAAGGTTAGGTTTAGGGTTTGGTTTAGGGTTAGGGTTACAGCGCGCTTCTGTTGGCGCGCTGTTGTCGGCGCGCTTCAGCGCTCATTCGTTGGCGCGGTTTTGTCGGTGCAGTTTTGTCACCGCGGTTTAGTCAGGCACGCTTTTGTCGTTCACGCATTTGTGGTGGAACCTATTTCCTCCACCCCCACAAAAATTAGAAGTCTGACTTCTGTGACAGTTTCTCAGTCATTAGACTGTTCTGATTCCCTCCTCTGAAACAGGAAGAATTCTGATTTTATAGATATTTGAAATTGGGTTCCTTCTCTTGCCATCTCATCACTCCTTCCGACACTAGGATTTCCCAATGTTAAAAAGACCTAAAAATGAGTCATAACAGAGATTTGGCAGGCAGCCAAAATGATTGGAACACATAACAAAGGGATTCTTTGAAGGGGAAATAAAATCCTTGACAGGACTGGGACAACAGCTGCCCCTCCCCCCATTTCCTTGATCATATGCAGGCAGTATGCAGAATGAATCTTGGAGTACATCATTTTCAGAGCATTCCAAAAAACAGGTAATGTTGGTTTTTGCTGTCCTTGCATTTTAATCCAGGGAAATTCTCTCAGGCAAGCTCTCCAACTCAAATATTCTATCTTCAACATCAAAAACAGATGTGATGATGTCTGGGCAGGTGGATGGAGCCTGCTACCGAGAACACCTGCAAAGGTAAGTAGAACAGCGAGGGGGGGGGAAATCCGCTGTGCCACATGATTTAGATTAGCTAGAAAGCAGGAAATCCTGCTTTCTAGCTAATAGAAATCGCACATCACAGCTGATTATCGGAAATACTGGTTCACTCGAAACAGCTAGTATTTGTTTATTAGCTGTACAGATGAACCGGTAAAATTTCACCCTGGATAACTTCTTTTTTTAACCTCTGAGTTTAAATATCTTACTACTTGTTTGATTAACCAATTGAAATTCCTGCTGAAGAATATCAGTGTCTCTCTCTCTGCAGAACAAACTGGAAAATTTGAGGCATGCTTTTAAAAAGAAATCATAACTCATTTACATGCAGCCATTATCTGTTTACTGCTTAAACCTTCCCTTTGGCAGTTCTTTAATGTACATTTTCTATTAGTAGTGGAGATTAATGGCTGTGCTCCAGAGGAAAAGCAGCTAATTTGGGGGCAGTCAAAATTAAGATGCAGAGCAAATGGATAGTAAATGTTATATATTCACTTGGAACAGTGCCAAATTGAAGTGCCTGCATAGAACTCTGGCTAGCTCTTGTAAACTTTCTACAACTTTGTGTAGTTTGAATTGTTAAAGCTGCTATGTCATGAACAGATGTGTTTGTTTTAAAATGTCACATTCATGATTTGCCACATATGTACAACATCCATAGCATTTCTTCTGAAGCATTTGCAGAGCATACACAGCTGTTCTCTTTTATGTATATGTCTGAAAAGAATGATTGTCAGCTGTTTTGTTTGATTATTAAAATGAGATGTATTCGTGCTGCTCTATTAAAGGTAATCATTCTAAATGCAATGGCAATAATTACATGCCTTATTTTCCCTCTCCTTGCCTCCTTCCACCCCCCCTCCCTTTTAAGACCACTGAGAACAGTACATCCATAATGCATATTTTTCTAAAGGACTCCAATGGCAGTGATTGTTGCTGAATTGGTTACTGTGACTCAACTTCTCTTTCTTGCTAAGACTGTTAACATTTATCCACCCTGCCTCTATAGCTTCTGTTCCTATGATGACAGGGGGAAAATGGTGGAGTTTGGAATCTCTCAGGCAGATCCATGAGTAAACAGTCTGCATTCAGGGATATAATAAGGAAGAACATGCTGGCAAAATTGTTATTGCTAACAATAGCATTTAAAGTTAAAGCCACATAGCTGATTTTAGTTGGAATAAAAAAAGCACAGGAAAATATTTGCTGCTGCTGTAGCAAAAGATGAGTTTTCTTTATTCTTTTCCCCCTCTTGGAATGGAGGTCAACAAGGATCAAGTTTATTTTTAAATAACATTTAGAGAGCAGTAGCATCTTTCTCCTGATTGCTATTTTTTCTGTTTTGCACATAACATGCATATATTCTTGGCTGATCGGAAATTGATTCTATAATTCTGGCCTTTCTGGCTAACATATAATAGGTCAAAGTACATATGAGAAGGTAATAAACAGAAAAGGTGATTTAGGTTCTGGGTACTACCAAGAAGTATGGCCTTTTTCCAAAACCCACCCGAAGAGGTTTTGCTGGTTACATTTTTGAGGCCTTTGGACCAAACTGAAAGGGAGCAGAGAGCGAGAAAGTAATTGCATATTGTCTTCTGTGCACTCAAACATTCAAAGAAACACTGTACATGCAGGAAAACAGATGATGAAACTGAGCATTTGTTTTTAGCTACAACCCTCAAATATACAGGAATTGAAATAATTTTGAGCCACTTATCCAGACCCAAAAATATGCTTCAAATCAGGTTTTGCTATAGGACTTGCAGAGATGACTTAAAGGGAAGTTAGAAGATCTGAAGATGTCTTATGTTTGAAGGTTAGTCTATTTCAAGATAAAGTACTCTAAGACTCCCTTGAATGGGTCCCAGAAATTGCCCCTCAGCAGTGAAGACTATACAGAAGACCAAGTAGGCAATAGGGTGGGTAACAAATTAGCTGTATATCAATTTTATAACCTTATTTATTTTTTAACGTTTTATGCTTCATTTAATTTAATGTCATAAGCCACCTAGAGTTGCCTTTGGCAAGATAGGTAGCATACAAGTTTCATAAATAACTAAATATACAGTATGGCATAAAGTATATAAGCTCATTATTAATATCAGAGTTTTTTTTTTAAATGTAAGTTGCTAGATAATACTGTTTCTGCCCACTGAAACTGAGTTTGCAAGTTGTCAAGGAACAATGGAGTCCATTTTCCCAGGAAACCTGCTTAGAGAATAAATACCTTAAATACAATAAATCCTTCCTTTTCTTCATCTCAATGGATGGGATCCATTATACTGTACTTATAATATTTGAAAGACACAGCAAATGACACACTTTGCCTTACAACTTTATGACAAATTTTAAAACAACTAGTTTAATAGAGTCTACGTGTTCTAAAAATCACAGACAAATAAATTTTTAAAAGCTCTTATGGAGAAAAATCTGAAAGTTATTTGAATTGTTTTGGTGGTGATTGAATCAATAACTAGAATGAGAGAAATTGAAATCATTTTTTAGATTGTCCTGTGTCCTCTATAATGCCTGAATGATACCTCCAAGAATTCCTTGGCTGACTGGGATTGTAAGATCTAATAATACCCTGATACTGCAGGGTATCAGATTGGAGAAGGCATCCCAATAAAATGGGGTACCAAAATTGTTACACACGTAATTATAATTTTCTACACAATTTCAAAACTAGATTGAAAGATGGATATATACACCTAATATAACAGTGTAATATATGTAACAGCAAACCCTGTAGTGTGAAAAGTAAACTTTGCCTCCATTTCATTCTCTTTCCAATAATGGCTACTTGCCCAAAAGAAGTTATTGCTTAGAGTGAAAAATGTACGCTGCTTCTTAAATTACAGGCTGAAAATCCTCTCCATTTCATGGCTGGGAATAGTCATAGCTTATCTTCTTGTGTAGTTATTTCTATTAAATGTAGTTATTTCTGTTCTATCAGTGATGGCCTATGATTAACACCTTGAACAATAGTAAGAAGAATGATTATTTAAGAAGTCTTATCTTGGTTACCTTGCAAGTTCAATTGTATTTTGTAGGCCTAGCTGCTGTTCAGTTTGGTTTGTCCACCAAAATCTCTGTGACTCCCACTATGCCATCATTCTCTAATTCTCTAAATTGAGAGAAAACAAATATCTTGTTATACATCTTATTATCTTAATTCTTGATAAGAGGATACAGAGGTTAACAATAATGCTTTGAGTTTGCAATGTTTTAAACTTGGCTCAGCCAAGAATTCTCACTCTAGGTGCAGGAATATGAATCAACAATTACAAGAGTGCCACTGACCATGGCAAAAACATTTCCATCACCATGATTAACCCACCCACATGAAATACCTGGGATGAAAACATATAGATCCTTGGTTTTAGGTAGATGTAAAAAACAAAAAGCTACTACAGTTAATATGATGGCCATTATATTGTTGAACATGTAGTTTGAAAAGTGGCAAACAGAAACATCTGGAAGAATGAATGGATGATAAATGGAAAAGGAAAAATTGACTGGGACTTGAAAGAGAGAGGGAGTGGAGGGATAAGCAGGAAAGAATGTGTTACTTGTTACTTTGAAGCTAGAAGTTGGAAAACTAAGTGAAAACTAAAAGAAGGCCTTTTAGAGGAGTTAAAAGACTGTGACAGAGTTGAACAATAGTGTGTAGCAAGAACATTGGATAGAAGAAAGCAACAGTTAAGAAGAAATGACAGAAAGATTGTTCAAATGACCTGTTGAGTCTGTAATTGCTAGCCTATTAGCTGACCTTGCTAATAGGATCTTGCTCCTTAACGGTGTGGAATCTAACAAGACTGAGCTGGATGGGGAAAAACAGGTGCTTTAATATGAAATTTGCAATGGCAGGGAAAGAGAGGTGGCACTGATACTCTCCGAGGCTCTGTTGGTAACTAGATGATGTTTATAAAAAACCAGATGAGAGGACTTGTTTGTGATGTTGTGATTAGTGAACAATTGGGAATTTTGCTGGTGTGTGTCTTCTTTTTTGCACAGATAAATTTCTCCCAGAATTCTTATTAAGTGGCTAATAGTGAACTGTCCAGATTTGGGTGTTCAGGGATATCAGTATTAATTTGGCCTTACTATTTCGTAATGATTAAAGTATGATTGACAATGGATGATTTGCATTTATATTTTGATGGATTTTTATAAAGATGCTATTTTTATCATTTTAAGAGTTAGCTCTTGAAACATGTTTGGTTCTAGTTTGGACTAAGGAATGTATACACTATACTTCTTTTCCATCTGTTTAGTTTGGCATATATCCTTCTGCTTGCTTTCTATAGTTTAGAATGTCAGGAAAAAATGGATATTTCCCCCAACGTTTAGTCAATAGGTAAGATTTTTAAATAGATTATATCATACTTACGATGGTTTCAACAATGGATCTTCCCATTTAAATCAGATGGGAAGGCAAATTCCTTGTGTCCAATCACACTTGGCTAATAATTCTGTTCTGTTCGGTTCAATTCAGTTCAGTTCTGTTCCGTTCCGTTCCATTCCATTACGTGCACTTCTTAAAATTATTGCTCTAAAATAAAACTGATTTTCTTCTGAGGCCATTGTTAACAGCACCATGTTGAAAATTCTTTTCAAATTCTTCTAACATTTGATCACTGGACAAGAAATGGAATGCAGAAAATTGCTGTGCAGTAAAATCCTTATTCGTTTAATTGTCATGAATTTAATGGTTACCACTTTTTAATCATCGAGGCATTTTCTTCAAGAGGGAAGCTTGCACAAATGTAATAATATTGCATTATTTCTTACATATATTGTGTTTACAATAGCAACAACATTTTATGTCTAGCCATAAAACCATATCATAATAAAATAAATTGAATAAAGCTATCCATGACAAATATCTAAAAATATTAAACTCAGATGTGCTTTTCGGTCTTAGATTTGACCCAGTCAGAGCTAAATATGTATTTTTTCAATTATGCTGTTTCATTCAAAAAGAAGGACAATTTAAAGACCTAAATATATTGTTTTGACATATGGATTTCAGTGAGCAATTTTTCTTCATATATATATATGTGTGTGTGTGTGTGTGTTTGTGTGTGTTGTATTTGTGCTGATAAATAAATAAAGGGAGACCTTTATTTATTTATCAGCACAAATACAACACAAAATGTAACTAAGGCAACAGTAAAATATTGGGCTTTCTGTCTGGATGGTCTCTTGTGACGAGCTGATGGACAGAGAACAGAAGCAATTAGCTTCCTCCCATAATTGGGGCATACCAGGGGTTGTGACACTATACACACACACACACACACACATATACATACAACTGGCACTCAAATATGTGTTGTATTTCCAATCTCTGGTACAATTTCTATATCAATAATTTCCCACCAGTAATTACCATATGCCCTATATAAAAAATTCTCAACCTGTTTTAAACTGCAGCTGTCACTCTTGCCCAGTGTACTCAAGTGACATGAATGACATGTTTTAAACCCCATAATTTATCCCCATATAAAGGTACGAATGTAACTTTAGCTTTGTACATCTTGTACAGATCGTAGATAACAATGATTTACTAATTTTAATAATGAATTCATATGTGCTGTTGTGCTAAGTGAGCTCCTACCCTGATGACCGAGTCTCAGAAAATGTTACCACTAAGTAATGAAAGATATTAACTTACTCTATTGGTGTACTATCTACAAAACTGCCATGTCTGTTATGCGTTTTTCCAAAGACGTTTGGAATTTTTAAGTTAGACTTGAAGACAGCAGAACAGAAGAGAAAGATCTGGATAAAAATCCAAACTAAAAAAACCCTGCAGATAAAAATAAAATGGCTGTGGCAAAAAGAGAGCAAAGGGAGTACCAATAATAATGGGCACCTTGGGTGTAATCCAGGGGTGGGTTCCTGCCAGTTCTAACCTCTTCTACAGAAGAGGTTCCACAAATCTACCGTGCCGTTTAGAACCGGTTCCAGATCCCTCCCCCCGCCTGTCCACACATTATCAAGATGAAGAGTGAGAGGAGGAATTCCGGGAGTTGAAGTGCAAGGGTCTTGTAACTTGACAGCTTTAAGACTTGTATGCTTCAAATGCCAGAGTTTTTGAGCCAATATTTTGGTTGCTAAGCAAGAGTGTTGTTAAGTAAGTTTCACCACATTTTACAAGTTGACCATGCCCACCCAGTCACAAGACTGCCAAGCCACTCCCACTCGGTCACATGGCTGGCAAGCCACTCCCACCCAGTCACATGGCTGGCAAGCCACTCCCACAAAGCAGTCCACACCTACAGAAGAGGTTCTAAAAATTTTGAAACCCACCATTGGTGTAATCCCACAACAACTGGAGCACCATTTGAACTCCATCTGCATTGACAAAATCAGCAGCAGTCAACTGCCAAAGGTAGCTTTACCTGGAACGGCTTACATCCTGTAACAATGCCTGTAATACCATCAAAAAACATTCCAGGTCCATAAGATTTGAAGGTTTGAAGGTTTTATTCGACTTGTATGCCGCCCTATTCCCGAGGGACTCAGGGCGGCTAACAAAACCAAGGGAGGGGGGGGGAGACAATACAAAAAGGAAAACCACAATAAAAAAACAATAGTACAAAACAGTCTAAAAGGTCTCAACACACATACCCATTCGAGTAGGGGATGGGACTCAGCAGCCCCAGGCCTCCTGGAACAGCCAGGTCTTGACGGCTTTACGGAAAGCCTGAAGGGTGGTGAGGGTCCGAATTTCCACAGGGAGATGGTTCCAAAGGGCCGGAGCAGCCACAGAGAAGGCCCTCCTCCGGGTGGTTGCCAGCCGACATTGGCCGGCCGATTGAATTCGGAGGAGGCCTAATCTATGGGATCTAATGGGTTTTTGGGAGGTAATCGGCAGGAGGCGATCTCTCAAGTACCCAGGTCCAATACCATGTAGGGCTTTATAAGTGACGACTAGCACCTTGAAGCGTATCCGGAGACCAATAGGTAACCAGTGCAGCTCGCGGAGGATAGGTGTAACGTGGGTGTACCGAGGCACACACACAATTGCTCTCGCGGCTGCGTTCTGGACCAGCTGAAGTCTCCAAACACTCTTCAAGGGCTGCCCCATGTGGAGCGCATTGCAGTAGTCCAGTCTTGAGGTCACAAGGGCGTGAGTGACTGTTGTGAGAGCCTCCCAGTTCAGGTAGGGACGCAATTGGTGTACCAGGCGAACCTGGGCAAATGCCCCCCTGATCACAGCCGACAAATGATGATCTAAAGTCAGCTGTGGATCCAGGAGGACTCCCAAATTGCAAACCCTATCTGAGGGGCATATAATTTCACCCCCCCAGCCTGAGAGTTGGAGAACATAGCCAATTTTGGGGAGGAAAAAACACAAGCCACTCGGTCTTGTCAGGGTTGAGAGCCAGTTTGTTGACTCCCATCCAGACCCTGACAGCCTCCAAATCCAGTTTAAACATCTGGCTGATTCTATTTCATTGAAGGCATTAAAAGGGAGAACATTTGTTATAAGAAATACATTTGTGTCAGTGGTAGGTTGCAATTTATTTTACTACCCCTTCGCTTGCACATGCTCCTGCAATGCTTCTGCGCATGCACAGAAGTGTCTGGGCAGGTGGGTGGAGCCTCCTGCCACAGCCAATACCGGTTCACCCGATCTGGGATGAACAGGTAGCAAACCACCTCTGATTTGTATACTTGAAAAAAATTGATATTTTAAGGTCCCTTCCAACTCACTATTTTAAGATTATAAGCACATGATATTTTTTGTTCAGCGATCCTGTATCTTTTTGGTTTTGTTTTGTTTTCAGTCTACTAAGATCAAGACTATTAAGTGACTATAAAGTTTACTAGGGCTACTCAAACTTTTACATACTTATATTTTCGCCCATTTCTCTGTTACTTAAGTTAACAATCTGGAATACATTTATTTATGAGTCAGCCCTGCAGAGCTTGTAAAAATTTATTTCTAAATAGAAAAGAATCACATGATTTCTTCCCTTGTTTTAATTTTTTAAAATCTAAATCCTCTCCCTTCATTCAGAGACAGAACCCTGATAATCTTGGGCAGCGTTTTCTTATTTTACATTTAGAACATCAAATAAACTCCACATTTCTTAATTGACATCTAGTTTGTTAAAATGAAAAGGATCAATCAAAATTTGAAAGCTTACCTTTCTAACTCTCTTAGATGGTGACCCTCTAAAATGCATTGAGAAGCTTCTCTGGGAGTGGCTGGAATTTCTGATGAATGACTAAAACAGAGAATAGAAGCTGGTTTGTAAAGAGATTCCAGGTTTGCTCAAGCAACAAACAACCTCATTGTGTCATCTCATTTGTTCTTTCCTGCTGTCTCAACACAGAACTCTCAAATTCCAATTGGATAAGAAATACTCAAAGATTGAAGGAGTACACCAGCTCCCAATTGTCCCACCATTGTGGCTAATGTAGAGGAATCCTGGGAGTTTGGACAGCTTCTCAGAGTCACAAATCTCTGGTTATTTTTATTTATATAATATGTAGCCCCCTTAGGAAAATGTGTAGGAATTCTGTAATAAGTAGTGTGGAATTAGCTACACTTATTTGCTTACTTCTAGCCCATTTTTAGAACTTCTAGGGCTCTTTAAGAGAAACTTTTTTAAAGAAAAAGAAGCAAAATTGGTGTCAACCTCAGAAAAGCTTATCTATTTTATTTACCTATTCCCCCAACTCAGTGGTGGGTTGCAGGCGGTACGCCTTGGTACGTGCGTACCGCAGCCAGCCCAGAACATCAGATACTGTTCCGGTACAGTGCTCCGGAAGTCCCACCTGCCCGCCTGAATTCCTTACCGGAATTTAAAGGCTTTTGCACTTCCGCACAGGTGCATGGCGCATACAGCACCTGCGCGACACTCTGCGGAGCAGCTGGAGCATCATGGAGGCGCTTGAACACATGCATGCACTGCACGTGTCCATGAGGACACTGCCGGCCCCGTTCCAACCATACCGGTTGGAACAGGATTGCAATCCACCACTGCCCCAACCCCACACTAGACAGGGCACCTCTTAAAGGTGGCAGACTTCAGCGCTGAGTTCAAATCATAGAAAATATGCAGCAGTTCTAATAACTACTAATAATTCATGCAAATAGGTGTCACAATAGCTCAAACGTCTTTTGTGCAGGCTTGCCTTGTAATAACAGAAATCTTGTCACTTTTATGAACAGGTTTAGAAGGCTTAATGCGGTTAAATCAGAGTAGTAAAAATAGCTACCACTTACTTTTAATTGCTCCCTGTGTGTACCAACCTGGGTGAAGGTCTCCAGAACCCCATCTCATTTGACATGCATACATTTTGCTCATGGGTAATTGAGGTTCAAGGTGATAGCAATTCTGATCCTGTTAATCAAATGTTAATTAGTCCACCTGCCACCTTCTTCTTGTTGACTTTCTGAAAATTGAGACAACTTTGCCCTTCTTAGCCCATAAAAGCAGATGAAAAAAAAAATCCATCTCCTTTCATCACATTACACGGCACAACATTATAATAGGGTCATAAATTATTCCTGAATAATTTTGCAATGAACATGATAAAGCTTCATTTGCTGTTCTTTTCCTTTACAACCACTAGATGGCACTGATTATGTACAAAAGACCCAAGGCTGGTTGTAGCAGCACTAAAAAAAATAGTTGATACATTCTTGTGTTACCAGGCAGTATGTTTTTGTCTTTTTTATGAGTTAGGGTTGCACGGGATACATCACAATGATATTAACTGGAGAGTCTGGTGTTTGAATTCATCAAAACTTGAAAACCTCAATTCTACCCTCCTGAAAAGTTTCTTTTTCAGGAGGGTGGAATTGAAGTTTTCAAGTTTTTTTTTTTTTTTTAATGATACGCTTATTTTAGTCCTTGGGAATAAAGGCACATAAAAATGTGCTGATTTCGGCAATGCATTCTTGGAATGGTGGAGTTCAAATATTCAATTCCGATAATAGTTGACCGCAATGCCAGGTACACATTGAAACGTTTAGTGATAGAGCTGGCAGCATATCATGTACACGGTCTGCTTTTCAACCCCAAGGGGATTTGACTAGACGTTATATTGCAAACAATTTTCTGAGGGTACACAACACCGACAAATAACAAGGCTATAAGGGGAGAGGGATAAAAGTAGATTTTGGCTCTAGAAGCGCGTTAGAGACACGAAACCTAGGACACATCCAAATACACAGGAGTATCAGGAGTCAGAAGTGGGTTGCTCCCGGTTTGGTCGAGTTCAGCCGAACTTGTAGTGGAATTCAGGCCTGGGTCGCAGAATTAGCAGTGACCCAGGCCTGCTACACCCCCGAACCGGTTCCCTCGCCCCCGCTGGGCCACCGCCATTTTGGTTTTTAGTGACTGCTCATGCACAGTTCACTGTAAATTGTTCTGCGCATGCACAAAGAGCAATTTCTATTGAACAGCGTGAGTGCAGTGTGTGTCTGGCACACACAGGTTGTGTGTGGGTTGCGAACCAGTAGTAAAACTGGCAGCAACCCACCCCGTCTGAGGTGTTTAAGTGGTCAAAATATCAAGATGGCAACACCATGGCCTATTAAAATGGGCAAAGCCTCAAACACAACATTATGGCTGCCATCTTGAGGAAGAAGGACTTTTCCCTGACCAGAAAAGAGAGTCACACATTTTTCCATGCACAGAAATTTCTGCCACAGAGGTCAATGGATATTAGTGGGAATGGATAAGCCGGATCTAGGAAGGAGAGAAGGAGAGAGGAGAAGGAGAAGGAGGTTCTCCTCACATTTGACATTCTCCTGTCATGATTTGTCCTGTAGTGAGTTGCCCTGGGTGAACCGACATTGGAGACCCACCAGTAACAACCTGGCAGTGGCAACCCAGCTGTTGTCCCAGCCTGCAGACAGCTTTGGGATAATTGTCCACTGGTTTTCCATCGTCTTGTTTTAAAATAGGTAAGATTTAGTGGGTTGGTATGAGAAATAAAGTATGTGAGCTAAGCCAAAAACAAAGCACCCCTCACCTCCCTGAATGAATACTCACAACGTCCTGTGGTTTTGAATCCGGCGTAGTTGCCATTTTCAGTTTACCGATTCCACTATCTGCAGTAAGTTTTAAATTCCAGTTTCTATAAACCCCAGAGAGCAGATGCTCCAAGTCTGAGCAACAAGACGTTAATAAGCCATATGTGACAAAAAGTAAGATGGCAACTTTGGGGGCTGAATGTGTCTTCTAAACTCTGGGGCATTGGCTGAAAGTGAATAAGGTCAGACGTAACTGAACACAAAACTGAATTGGAGTCTGTTGATTAACATGAGATGGGACCCCTTGATTCTGTCACTCTGAAGGTTAGACTGCACATCTCCCGGAGGTCCAAAAGTGATGTGATTTTTAATTTTAATTAAGGGAACCGGGAAAAAGGGTCTGCACATTTTATCAGTCCTGGGAGATGGAAGTATCTAATTACATTCCCATCCTAGTCACCTTCCTTCTTTCTGAAGGAACTATTTCCAGCTACTCCTAATGTTTAAAAAATGCATCTGTATTTTCCACCCCCTTGTCCATTGTGGTCTACTTAAGATGCAGGTCAGGCTCATAAAATGTTGGGGCTGAGTGTTATGGAGGGATTCAGTTTATTATGTGTTCCATAGTGCTATTGATCACTGATCTCCCTTGCCATGTGTTTTTTTTGGCTGTCAAAGATAAAATGAAAAATTAGAAGCTCTCCTCTGTTCTTGGGATGGGTGATGAATACCAAATTCCTGGCACTGATGCTTGGCCGTGTCCTTTCTGTGGGACTTAGGACCTGTGCCAGTCTGATACCAGAGTCAGCAATGATTTCATCTGGGTCTGCCACAATAGCACCCAACTCAAAATAGCTTTCCACTAAGAGGACGTTTGACCAGAGTGACCTAGAGTGGAGTTGTCAAGTGATAGGTGTCAATCTATAGCCAGCTTATTAAACCAACAGGTCTCTCTGTTCAACCTTCACTCAAGGAAGAACACCCGGGCTGTCTGTATCTCTTCACACTTTCCATTGTTTCTGCTCTTGCAATATTATGGGGCTCAGCGAGCAGGAATGGCAGAAGGTCGTAGACATCTGGGGCAAAGTGGAACCAGATCTCTCTTTGCATGGACAGGAAGTCATCATCAGGTAAGCAGAAATTAGGAATGGAAAACTGAGTAGCAACATTCCCGAGAAGCCAGCATGGTGGCGCTTTAAGGATCTGCTTGGCAGGGGGTTCAGAGGTAGAAGAGAAAGAGATGCAAACTTGCTGATAAGCTGGAAACTATTTTAATTTTGTTATCCTCAATTTTCATTGACTTCTTTATTAGATAAGCCCTTGGAGGGGGAAAAAAGGCTTTCAAAGGAATTTAATCTGTGGCTGAGTGAATAATAATAATAATAATAATAATAATAATAATAATAATAATAATAATAATAATCACCATCAGTCAAATGCAAAAAGCCGCACTGCTTGGATCTGCACGTATATTACGAAAATACGTTACGACGTCCTAGGCCCCTGGGTGGGGCCCGACTAGTAACCAATGCCAAATCCGGCGAAACAACTGGCCGCTGTGATACAATTGTGTAATAATAATAATAATAATAATAATAATAATAATAATAATAATAATAATAATGTAAGTGCTTTTACTCCTTGCTGATTGAAAGTGCTCCCCATCCATCCCTGAGTGAGCACAAAACTATGCTAACATAAAACTTGTGCCTCTAGAGCCACATCTTATACTGCCTTTCCTTTTGAGTTCCTGCCAAAAGGTGCTTGGTTGATTTGTGCATCACTCATTATAGGATGCGGTGGCTCAGTGCCTAAGACACTGAGCTTGTTGATCAGAAAGGTTGGCAGTTTGGTGGTTCGAATCCCTAGCCCTGCTTAATAGAATGAGCTCCTGTTACTTGTCTCAGCTTTTGCCAACCTCACAGTTTGAAAGCACATAAAAAAGCAAGTAGAAAAATAGGAACCACCTTTGGTGGGAAGGTAACAGCGTTCCATGTGCCTTTGGCATTTAGTCATGCCAGCCACATGACTACGGAGAACATCTTTGGACAGCACTGGCTCTTCGGCTTTGAAACAGAGATGAGCACCACTCCCTAGAGTCAGGAACGACTAGCACATATGTGAGAGGGGACCCTCTACCTTTACCTTTACATTATAGGCAAGGTGGGAAAACTAACAAATAAGTAACAAATGCCCAATTAACATGATTCTTCTCTGGACAATGCAGCGAAACAAAAATCAGGGTGCCCCATCTAAAGGAAAATATATATTTTAAAATGCCGTTAGTGTAAGTTAACAAACATTAACAATGTTAGGATTATGTTAACAACCGGGCCTCCTCTTTCCCCCCAAATAAAACGCTAGAGCTCTGTTCTGTATCTTCTCCATCTGTTGGGAAACCTGGATAGATGTTGGGGTCGAAAATAAGGAAAATAGTAAAATGAAGGGGATGAAAGGAACTTAGGAAGCGTACAAAATGCTAACAGAGAGAGGAAGACTTGGAAAAGAAAGGATTTTACTTTGAAACTGGCTTGTGATCAGTTTGGAGTGTGCATGGCCATGATTTTCAATATTTGCAAGGCTCACAGCTGCTCAGCTGGCCTCACTGTCAGATTCACGAGTGGGTTCATGAAAAATTCATCTTCACACACCTTCATCTTCTGTATAATTTGGAACAGTAGGACCATCACAGATAGGCAATATTTGGGCAATGGCAACGACAGTTGGAGGAAATTGGTAGCAGTGGGGAATAGTACAAAAAGGGTCACTGAAGTTAATACCAGGCCTGTGTGTTTTCTACCATCTGGCTTAAGTAGCAGAAGACAGGGAGAATAGAATAGGATATGAAATATGTTTGTCTTTTCCATTGATGGATGTATCTCAAATCATCAGACCTATCTGATCTTTCATCAGCTCTAAATTTGTCCATGTCGTTGTACATAGTTGACCCATATCAACATTTCATTAGACTATCAACTTGCTTAGTTGCTTTCCATTTGTTGATTTCTCATTTCCGTCTGTTTCCTGAGCCATAAGAAGTTAATATCTGAAATTTAGATATTTAAATATTATTTATAATATGGCTCAGTTATAGTGACAATGCAGCTAACTATCTGCCTAGGAGATCATTATATCATTTTAATAATAAATACTAGAAAGAGAAAAATAGAAGACAGATACATGAGGCCATGTAAAAATTACTAGCATGATACAATGTGTAGGGTACTTTTCCCTAATCTGATTGATCTCCAGACTTCAATACTTCAATACCCTAAACAATAACGTCTGACTAGAACACTTTTTCCAAGTGGCAAGACAGTGTTATGAATACATATCTATGTAGTCTAACATATTTAAACATGATCACTGCTATTGAGTTTGATAGTCTCAAGCATGCCTAACATTATAGTTTTAATCAAAATTATGGGCAAAATTTCCTTCCTTCTGTGATCCATAATCCTATTGAAATTGCCTTTTGAATCTACTTTGTTGAAGTCTGAAACGAAAGATGGGCATTTCTTTTTTTTAATACTCAAGGGGAGAGATAAGTTGCAGGAGAGCCACATAACTATGAATGAGTGTCTAAAAATGGAAATCCCACACTCTTAGGATCTAGTGAAAGGGCAACACTCATAATTCATCAGCTTACTATACCACCTAAGAAATTTTTGTAAACAGGGTCTATAAAAGTATCTAAAATGAGTTTGTAGGCTTAACTGATATACGTGGCTATAGGTGATTGAGGACTCAGCATCACTGACTTGCTTCTTCATGGGTTTCTCTATATAATTGACAGGATGTTCCAGAATCACCCTGAGACGCAAGAGCGCTTTGACAAATTCAAAAATTTCAAGACTCTGGATGAGATGAAGAGTTCAGAAGAACTCAAGAAACATGGAACCACCGTCCTCAGTGCTTTGGGTAAAATCCTGAAACAGAAAGGGTCTCATGAAGCAGAACTAGCACCACTGGCACAGACTCATGCCAACAAGCATAAAATTCCAGTCAAATATTTAGAAGTAAGTATGTACATGATGAGGATGGTGGTGCAGCCATGCCAAAGAGCTAATTATTAAGCAGAAAAGGAAGGGTTTGTATTCCGAGCCTGTGTAGGCCTGCTTGCTAAATTTTAGAATGGATATAGGAAGTTTTGGTGAAATAAAAGGGCAATTTAGAAGTATAACGTTGACAAAAATAATCTTTCAAGGGAAAGTTTATTTATTTTTCATCAGACCATGACATTACAGGTCTGATAGCATCTTTTTGACCTTGGCTGATTTCCTCAAACAAAACAAGTTCCTGCTGGGTTAACTACTAAATAGATCAGCTTCAGAAAATCTCAGGACAGAAGCTTAGATTGGGAAGTCCAAGAAGAAGGCAGTGACAAATAGTTTCTGCATCATTGCTGTTCAAGAACACTATATGAACATATCCAGTGGTGGGATCCTGCCAGTTTAACAACTGGTTTGGTGATCGCGTGCTTTGCGTGCCTGCATGTGCTCTGCACACGCCTGCACCTGATGCACGTCCCACGTGCCTCAGCAGTTTTAACAAAACTTACTTTCCACGTTACTTCTGGGGCAGTGATGGTTTCACATTTTTTTAGAACCTTTTTTGTAGGTTTGGCCTGCTTTGAGGGAGTGGCTTGCCGACCATGTGACTGGGTGGGCGTGGCCAACTTGTAAAATGTGGTGAAACTCACTTAACAACGCTCTTGCTTAGTATCCAAAATGTTGGTTCAGAAACTCTGGCATTTGAAGCACAAAAGTCTTAAAGCTGTCAAGTTACAAGACCCTTGCACCCCTAACCCTTTAGAAAAAAAACCCAGGGGTGTTCAAACTTGACAGCTTTAAGACTTGTGGACTTCAACTCCCAGATTTCCTCCTCTCGCTCTTCATCTTGATGATGTGCAGAGGGGTGGGGGGAGGGAGCTGGAACCGGTTCTAAACGGCACAGTAGATTTGTGGAACCTCTTCTGTAGAAGAGGTTAGAACTGGCAGGAACCCACCCCTGGATTACACCCAAGGTGCCTATTATTATTGCTACTCCCTTTGCTCTCTTTTTGCCACAGCCATTTTATTTTTATCTGCAGGGTTTTTTTTTATTTTGTGATTTTTATCCGGGTCTTTCTCTTCTGATCTGCTGTCTTCAAGTCTAACTTAAAAATTCTGTTCTGGGGAGTAACGTAGCTGAGGCATGGCAATCAGCTGAGGGGATATAGGTAAGTAAAGCGCAGGTTGGTGGGCGAACCTGATCATCGGAGCGAACCGGTTCTCTCCCCAGCTGATCGTCAGATCTACCGGTTGGCCTGAACCGGTCCAAACTGGCTGAATCCCACCCCTGAAGATATCTATAAAATCAACAGAGGGGACTTTACTTTTTAAAATGGTGAAGGTCCAGGTTTACTACTAAGACAAAGAATCTCTGCCTTATTTGCAATTAGACTTTTTGACCATTGATGCTAGCCCAGCTTGAGCAGGGAGTTGGACTAGAAGACCTCCAAGATCCCATATTCTATGTTCTAAATAGAAAAAGAAGTAAATATGCTGCCACACCATCAAACTTAGTAGTGACTGCCCATACAGTGAAGTCTTGCCCTAGGAATATAAAATTGATATTGAATTTGTTGAGAAATCATCAGAAGATCATAGTGTGGCAGTAGTTATTGCCAGATAAATGCTAAGTATGGATTACCCAAGTAGAAACTGGACAATGCAATCCCTAAAGGATAATATTTGTAACTCAGGATTGAATCGAGGGGTTCTTGGTGCTCTCTGTGCTTGTTTGTTTTCTGGCAAAGGTTTCATTAACCAAACTAAGTAATATCTTCAATGATAGTCACTACACTGATGATGTTACTTCGTATGGGTGATGAAATGTCTGCAAGGGAAGAAAAAAAGCAAGTCAGAAAGTACCTCAGTGCTAGCCCTCTTATTTGATTGAAAATGCTACCCTTTGATTAATAAAAAGGGAAAAGGAAAAAAGAGAAAGCTGTAGTTTTTAGTAGCTGAAGAGCAGACTAATGTCCATTCTGGTTTAACAGTAGTTCTAATTTGTTGCACTGGGAAGGAGACGCCATGTGAATAAATCAGCTCAATGTACATTATTGAGGGTTCAGTTAGCATGGCACAGTGATTAAATATTGGATTATAATCAAAGGGACCTGAGTTCAAGGCCATTGTAAACCATAGAAGCTCAATTTTGGAGGGAGAAATAGATTGCCTTTTACTAGTGGGGGAAAAATAAGAATTTAAATCTAACAAATAAATATACAATGACATGTATATGCAGTTCATATGCAGACATTGAAACATGCAGTTCAATAGTGAATATATAAAATAGTTTATCCATGGTCAAATAGTCTAACTTTATATTTCTCCTTTCTGCTCTGCACACTTGACCTTTAAATCATTCCTAAGTCACCACTGGCTTTGATCTTTCATCACTCTTTAGCATTTAGAAGGCATCTTCAAACGTTTCACCAGCTGACTTTGTAAGCCCCAGAAAGAAACATTGTCTGTGGATTTCGTGTTGGAGATGTTGCATGTCCTTGATTAATCTTTTGTATTCCTATTTTGGCAATCTCAATTTTGTTTACTTCCATGCCTTCAAACTCTATGTCAGGTAAAAGGGGTTTTAAAAAGTTTTTATCCATTGAAATTTGTATCCTTTTGGAGACACTAGTTACAGGTAGTCCTCGACTTATGACCACAATTGAGCCCGGAATTTATGTTGCTAAGTGAGAAATTTATTAAGTGAGTTTTCACAACTTTTCTTGCCACATTTGTGAAGTGAATCACTGCAGTTGTTAAATTAGTAACATGGTTGTTAGGTGAATCTAGCTTCCCCATTGACGTTGCTTATCAGAAGGTTGCAAAAGATGGTCACGCGCAGTGGTGGGATTCAAATATTTTTACTACCAGTTCTGTGGGCGTGGATTGGTGGACATGGCAGGGGAAGGATACAGTAAAATCCCCATTCCCACCTCACTCCAGGGGAAGGATACTGCAAAATCCCTATTCCCTCCCGATCAGCTGGGAATCAGGAGGCAGAGAATAGATGGGGGCGGGGCCAATCAGAGGAGGTATTTACCGGTTCTCCGAACTACTCAAAATTTCTTCTAGCGGTTCTCCAGAACTGGTCAGAACCTGCTGAATACCACTTCTGGTCACATGACCCTGGGACACTGCAATCATCATAAAGGTGAATCGGTTATCAAGCATTCAAGTGTAAATCGTGATCGTGGGGATGCTGCAACCGTCATAAGTGTGAAAACTGGTCATAAGTTACTTTTTTCAGTGCCATTGTATCTTTGAACAGTCACTACACAAATGGTTGTAATTCGAGAACTACCTGTATTATTCTTTCAATGTTTGGAATTCCTTAAGATAAAACAATATTATAGTCAACCTAGCCATTTTAACTCTTTTCTGTCTGATCCTTTAGTTCCCTTATTGTCCATTTTTCAAACTTCACCAAGCCTCCCTTCCTAATAATGGATTTAGTTCCATTTCAGTTGTTTCTAGTGGGTATATTATTCAATTGTATACTGGTTTTTCCCCCCAAATCATAGAGCCCAAAATAACCAAATCTGAAACCTCTCTGTTCTCCAAATCCATTTAAAACTTTCTTAAATTAATAACCTTTTTGTTTTGCTTTTTGCTACATTTTTTGTACAGTACATTATTTTAAAGTCGTAAGTCTCTGCTCAAAATTTCTTAAAGCCACAGAAGGTAAAACTTACCAAGTATTCAAATTTTCCACTTTGAAGGTCTGCCATATCTCTAAAATGGCTAAACTGACATTTCTGAGTGAGATTAGAAAGGGAGTTTGGTTGACTTAGCCTCCTCATGAAAGGCTCTGCCACTGCTGAGAGCAAAGATGTCATCTCTTTGTCATCTCTTTTGCCTCCCGGTGCTCAAACCTGTGGGAGACCGCTGATTTACGTGAGAAGTTGTAATACAGAGCACTCTTGAGTTATCTCCTGGTCTCTTGCTCTCTGGAGAGATTTAAAGGACTGGTCTACTTGCCAATCTTTCTTTCCTCACAGTGGTCGTCTCTTATTCGCAGAAGTGTCAGATGACTCACATTGGAAGCCCAGCTTCTTGTTACTTTTCAATAGAATATGTAAAATATTAATATATGGGATAATTGAAAATGCACATTTAAAAATCACAACAAAACTGTGAAAATGTAGCGAACCCTTACTCCTACATTTCTTTCCCATTCTCTGCTGTGTAAAACCCCAATAGGAAGGTTTGCAATCTTTTGGAAACTTGTTCCAAAAGATAATAAAATAAAATAAAACGAAAACATTTTTTTTTCTTTGACAAGGTTCAATATGTACTTCTTAGCTAACAGATTAGAAAGAAAGGTCAGAGAGAGGAGGAATGTATGGCTCAGCCAGATGATCTATTTTACAAAGCTCACTTAACTTCAGGAATGAAATAGATCCCAATTCTAGTTAAGGGGGAAAAATGTTGCAGAAGTGTGAGTACTACTTCCTATATTGTTTCCACTACAGAGAAAGGAAGAAGATATAAATCTATTATTCTGCTTGAGAAACATTTTTAAAATGTTTCTACTTTTGAGTCGCTGATACAAATAATAAACACGTTTCTCCTAGCTTTGCAAATTTTCAAATACTGAAGAAGTTGCAAAGGAGCAGGTATAAAGCAGAAGGGTTCATGAATGCCAAGGATCTGTGCCTGGACAGTTTTAGAATAAAATTACACCTCAATTATAAAGAAACATTTTAACTAGGGGTGGCATGATAGTTGTATTCCAGTATGTGAGAGATTGCCACAAAGAGGAAGGGGTCAAGTTATTTTCCAAAGCACCTGAGGGCAGGACAAGAAACAATAGATGGAAACTAATCAAGGAGAGAAGCATCCTGGAACTAAGGAGATACTTCCTAACAGTGAGGACAATCAACCAGTGGAACAGTTTGCTGTCAGAAGTTGTAGGTGCTTCATCATTGGAGGTTTTTAAGAGACTGGACAGTCACTTGTCTGGAATGGAATAGAGTTGCCTGCTTGAGCAGATGGTTGGACTGGAAGACCTCCAAGGTCCCTTCCAGCTCTATTCTGATTGAATTGTTTCAAGCTTCAGTTTACATTAGTGCTTCTCAATCTTAGCAACTTGAAAATGCATGGACTTCAACTTCCAGAATTCCGCACCCAGCCATGATAGTAATGCAAAATATTAGATGTTATCTTAAATATGAATTATGCCACAACTTCTCAACTCAGGAGTAATAGCATTATTAGTGCATGTATCTGGGTCCATTAATTCAATAATGCAATAATACCAACAGGGTACATTAATTGTCCTGGGAAAAGGATATTCTGTTCTTGGAAACCAAGAAGAGGATGTGGAGCAACAATAACATCACCCCTGATCACAGGAAGTGCAGTAGAAATAAATGCATATTTCCTCATTCTCTCCCATGAGAAAGAAATAACTTTTCCCATTACTAGTGTCCCCGGATAGCAATAACATTGATGGCATTAGCAAAGCCTTCTAATGTACTGAACCCAGAGGTGGTATTCAGCAGGTTCTGACCAGTTCTGGAGAACCGGTAGTGGAAATTTTGAGTAGTTTGGAGAACCGGTAAATACTATCTTGCCCCCCTCCCAATCTATTCTCTGCCTCCTGAGTCTCAGCTGATTGGGAGGGAATGGGGATTTTACAGTAACCTTCCCCTAGAGCAGTGTTTTTCAACCTTTTTTGTGCAAAGGCACACTTTTTTCATGAAAAAAATCACGAGGCACACCACCACTAGAAAATGGTTAAAAAATTTAAATCTGTGCCTATATTGACTATAGGCGGGTGTTTTTCCCACGGCACACCTTACACTATGTCACGGCACACTAGTGTACCGTGACACAGTGGTTGAAAAACACTGCCCTAGAGTGTGGAGGGAATGGAGATTTTACATTATCCTTTCTGTGCCATGCCCACTAGTGGTGGGATTCAGCCAGTTCGCACCACTTCAGGAGAACCAGTTGTTAACTTTCTGAGCAGTTTTGTGAACAGGTTGTTAGAAGAAATCATTAGGGCAGAGAACCAGTTGTTCAATTATTGAATCCCACCACTTATGCCCACCAAGCCATGCCACATCCACCAGAACCGATAGTAATTTTTTTTAATCCCACCATTGACTGCACCTCTTTAGAGATCTTTTCATTCAAACATAAAGAATGTATGAGGTTACAATATGCATCTCTTCAGTTGTCAATTGACTACAATTCCTAGCTTCTTTCATATCTGTTGGGAATTGTAGTTTAGAACATTCTTCACTCTGATAGCCAAGAGTAAAAGAGCTGTAATGCTCCAATATCTAGAGAACTTTGTACCAGTGGTGGGATTCAATTTTTTTTTTACTACCGATTCTGTGGGCATGGCTTGGTGGGCATGGCATGGCTTAGTGGGCATGACAGTGGAAGGATACTTTAAAATCTCCATTCCCACCCTACTCCAGGCAAAGGATACTACAAAATTCCCATTCAGCTGAGACTCGGGAGGCAGAGGATAGATGGGGGTGGGGCCAGCCAGAGGTAGTATTTACCGGTTCTCCAAACTACTCAGAATTTCCACTACTGGTTCTCCACAACTGGTCAGAACCTGCTGAATAGCACCTCTGCCTTGTACCTCTGTCCCACCAGTAGAGATATGGATGTGCCAACCTTTGACTTAGGTCTGAGACACTTACATGTTAAGAGAAAAATGTTAAATATATATTATTTATGTTTTCTCATTTCTTGCCCTGACCAAAATTAATGTAAAGCTATCATGTTTGCTGCTTTGGTGTTTGACATTTACTTGATATTTTCACTTTTTGTCTCTCCCCTCCCTTTTTTTTCTTATTCCTGCCCTTATTTCTCTATACCACCATCAATTCTTCTTATGTAGTTTATTTCTGAAATCATCATTGGTGTCATTGCTGAAAAACATTCTGCAGAATTCGGGGCTGATTGTCAAGAGGCAATGAGGAAAGCCTTGGAGCTGTTCCGGAATGATATGGCCAGCAAATACAAGGAACTTGGATACCAGGGCTAGTAAGGAAAAAAGATGTCACCACCGAGAAGACTTAGTGTGGATAGGTGTGTGGTCAGTTTAGGAGAATATTTTCATGTCGTGACAGGAAAATAGCTTGAATAAATTGAATTATGTTAATGTTACACTTGAAGGTGGCAAGATATATTGCTCAAAATCTCTAATGTCTGCTAAGGTCATTTTGGCTGAGACGTAAGGGAATAAAACCAATACATTTGTAGGATATCTAATGAGGTCAAGAGGGAGGTTTAAAAACCTAGAAAGTTGGAGGTGATAGGACTGGATATGTAATCATTACACCCAGTGGTGAAATTCATTTTTTTTTACTTCTGGTTCTGTCGGCGTGGCTTGGTGGATGTGGCAGGGGAAGGATACTGCAAAATCCCCATTCCCTCCCCACTCTGGGGCCAGCCAGAGGTGGTATTTGCTGGTTCTCTGAACTACTCAAAATTTCCACTACTGGTTCTCCAGAACCTGCTGAATTTTACCCCTGATTACACAACTTTTTAGTTCAGTGGAATGTTCCTCAAAATCACCACCTACAGCCAGGTTCTGATGACAAACAGGGAGGGAAAATTGGGGAGCAGATGCCATGCGGTATTCGTGGTTCACTGATTTAAATGAGATCTGCCTTGGGATGGATAATCATCTGCTCCAGTGTTCTGCATGTAATTAATGAAATTAAAATTGAATTACATTTTAATTAAAAGTTGCCCAGTTTATTATGAGTATGATTCTGATAATACTCAAAGATGAAGCACATCCCTTTGTCTAAAAACAATTCTATGCTGCTGCTGCAGCTTTAAGTGTGATGGAAAGCTTGCCAACTTCATGTGTGGTTTGGGTTATCAACTGTGGTTCTTTTTGATCTTCAGCATTTCTTAATAAAATATTAATCATGTATAATAAAAACAGCTGCATTTACTCTTTACATATTGCCTAGTCCACGACTGGCTCTATAATATGTCAGTATTCAGAAAAAGGAAAAGTGAACAAGTTATTCAGGAAGGTGAGTGAAGATAAGGTTTCTAGTTCTTGACTGGGATATTGTCAACTCTGAAGCTAGCCTGACTGAGGCCATCTTGGAGACTTCAGTGCTGCCACAATGGTGCTGGGAAATAGGGAGGGAGGAATAGAGATAGCTGGGGTTTTGTAGCCAAAACAAAATAGTTTCCCCTGTGAACCAAGGACATTCCCACAGATGGCTGAAGAGAGCAGGAGTGACGTTTTCAAGTAACTGGACAGCACCATGATTGGACCCGGTGATTGATAGTTTGGGAAAAGGGGGAAAACCTTTACTTTTGATTAAGTGAAGAGTTGGTTTTCACCAGCTTGTGTCAATATGATATATCCAATAAACTTGTTATTTGAGGAACCACTTGCCTCGGAGTTTTGTTTTCTATGAGTATATTATTTGGAACCCTGAGAGATATAGCATAACTTGTTATTTAACTTGACTTGAATAGAAAGTCCTACTTGATTATTGCTCTGTATATTGTACAAGATTTTCCTCTCGCCTGTACAAGCAAAGAGGGGGAAAAGGTATTTCCACTGGCTAGAGCCAAGGTAAAACTACAAGTAATTTTGTAAAATCAAAAGCAAGGAAATCCATAAATAAATGACTTTCAAATTGTGGTTTATGGTGTCTGTAGAGATGCTCCATCAGCTGGCCCATGAAAACCTTCTCTTGTTCATGGAGCAGATCCATCTCATTGTTTCTCCAAACACCAAGAGATAATAGGCAAGAATCCATTGTTTTCCTCAGCCTCTGACTTTGTGAACTAAGAGTTAAATGGTTTATAATAATGGATTGCTACTGAAAGGCACTTCATTGAACAATACAAGTATCCATAAGTGTAAGGTTAAGGTTTTGGATTAGGAGCAGGATGGTCTAGATTCTAGTCCATCGTGAGCTGTAGAAATTCTCTCACAGGGTTGTTATTGTGAGGACAAATAGGAGGAGGGAGCTCAATACCACATTGAATACTTGTAGAAAAGTGTGTGTGTGTGTGTGTGTGTGTGTGTGTATAAATATAACAAATCTAAATTCAGAAACTGACAAGAATTAAGAGAGCCCAACTATTGCTATTGATTATTGACAAGCAACATCTGTTTCCAAAAGGCCAATAAGTAATATTATATGAATGCCTAAAAATGGAGATTGCATTTTACTTAATCTCTCCTTATTCCTCATTTATTTTTATGTTATGTTCTATGCTAAAACTATGAAAATGTCTAGCAAGGCTTCTTGGAGAAAGTAGGTACAAGTAGGTATGTTCTACTCGGATCCATGCTTGGATTAATATGTCACGAGAAGACATATATGTCAACCAGAAGAAGACCATTTTTTTCTATACTGGAATCTTTTATTATTATTATTATTTATTAGTTTTGTATGCCGCCCACTCTTGGAAGACTCTTTGACAAACTCTTCTTCTTCCTTTTGCTATGTGAAAAACTATCTTCCTCTGTCATGGTCAAAAATGTGAAAACTCAGCAAATTAAGGAAAAATCCAGTCCACAGTAATGCAAGTTTGTTTGTTTATTTGTTTGTATTAGAAAAAGGGGGATTCTGGATGTCCACTTCACAAAAATGGTTTTCTTTTTCAAAATTTTCCATACTTCTAAGAATGTAATTTTTAATGTACAATCTACTACGACTGCCCTGTTTTCCCAAAAATAAGACCTCCCCGGATAATAAGCCCAATTAGGCTTTTGAGCGCATGTGCTAAAATAAGCCCTCCTCCACAGCAGCAGCCATGAGGTGACCACGCTTGCCGCCTCCCGCACCTCAAAAATAATAAGACCTATGTGGTTGTGTCTTTAAGTATGAATGATTTGAGGTAAAAGCATGTTCAAATAATTGTAGTCAAATGAGAATTGTGGTACATTGATAGTAAAATATACAAAGATTTTTGACTTAAAGTGTATAATCTAATATGAAATATAAGTAATGACTGTGGAAGAAACACACGAAAGTTATCTGTAACCAATCGACACGCTTTCTACAAGATGTAATGAAGGATGATTCTTTTTTGTGTTTTTGTTGAATTAAAATAAAAAAAATTCAAAAATAATAATAATAAGACCTCTCTGAAAATAAAGCCAAGTGCTTATTTTGGGAGTCAAAAGAAAATAAGAGTCTGTCTTATTTTCGGGGAAACACAGTAGTTTATTAATTCATTAGTCTTATGACCATAGTAGTTTATTAATTAATTGACCATATGAAAAAATAAAAGTAAAATAGACAAATCTAGTTCCAGGGTAAAAAAGATATAATACACTAATAATAATTCATATGTGATAAATACAAAGAGTTGGCATCAGACAAATCACCTTACAGCAGTGGTCTCCAACCTTGGCAACTTTAAGACCTGTGGACTTCAACTCCCAGAGTTCCTCAGCCAGGAAAGCTGGCTGAGGAACTCTTGGAGTTGAAGTCCACAAGTCTTAAAGTTGCCAAGGTTGGAGACCACTGCCTTACAGGATACCCTGATCTGTTCAAATTAACAGGTTCTTAGCTGAAGTGCCTTAATTGTAAACTTAAGAATTCTGTTCATAATGAAAACATTAGAGCTCAGGAGAAAATTGGGACAATCATGACTCAGATCCCAGAGAGCTGTTCTTTCAAGTAGGGTTGTTAAATATCAAAATCAGGGGTATCCAACACTGGCAACTTTAAAACCTGTGGATTTCAACTCCCAGAATTCCCCAGTCAGCATGGGTAACAGAATGGCTGGCTGGGGAATTTTGGAAGTTGAGGTCCACAGGTTTTAAAGTTGACAATGTTGGGCACCCCTATCTAAACCTAAGACAAGTATATAATTGTCACTCAACCAAACATGAACAATATTTTTTGATACTGAGGTATTGCATATAAATGTGGTATGTCATCTATTGATATGGCAGATAATGGCAGGTAATGAAAGCACCTATGTTTAGCCATGGATTCCAACAACTGAAACCTTGATCTAGAATATCTCCTTCTTAAGAATTGTGTCAAACACATTGGCAGGTATTTTTCAGATGAAAAAATAGTTTTCTTCTTAGCAACCAATTTAAAGATCTACTTTTTTTTTGCCAATAATCCCATGTCAGTTTGGGCACTGATATCAAAGAATCTCTGTTTAAAAATTTCCTTGTCTAGGGGGTAGTTGAAAGTGTACTGGGCAAGAAGATCCATGCTGTGAAATAACTTTGATAAGTCAGCTTACCCAGGAATTGGACTCACCCATACTTATCTACTAAGCATATTTGGCTACCCTATCTGGATCCACTGTATGGATCCTCTGACAGTATGTGACAAGTTTAATTATTGATTGGCTATATATGGAATGGATATCTGTTTTTGTTCTAACTGCAGGAGCTGACATCAGTTGCTAGCACAGGTCTTTAAAATGTTTGTGAACTTGTTCAAGTCAGATATATTTTGTAAAGCCCCACAATTCCATACCATAAATCAACATTGAGACTATTTTCTCCTAAATATGGTCAAGGTATTTGGGTAATTATAATTAATATAATGTCATCTTTTAGTATTTGCCTTGGCCCTTAACAAGCTTTTTAAAAAATGATTTACCAGTGACCCTGTGTTGGTAAAAACCACTTCTAAATCAGTACAAGAATTCACTTATTCAATATGCTGTCTTCTCAGGCCTGTTTCAAAATGAGCCATTAGAATCATACCATCAGCATAGATGAAATGCTTCCCATTTACACATTGACATTGAATTATATTTCATGCCCTTTTTGGTACATATAATTTTAGAGTTTAGGCTTATTGGTCTAAAATTTTGGGGGTCAGCTTTGTCTCCCCTTTTTATATATGGGAATCATAATGGCAACTCATTTATGTAGAAGGGAGAAAAACCCTGCTAACAATGGGGCCCACCAATCAATATATGTCTTAAAGAATTTTGGGGTTTCTTATTAGACTTCAGCAATTGACTAATACATTTAAATTCTTTTATTGACACTGGAAGCCAGATTTTCGAAGGTTAGAGTGTCAGTAACTTGCATATATGTGAGGCCCTGATTAGTAGTAAGCAGATTCATAAAATCTTCCCAAACTGAAGCTGGACTAGGAATATTGAATGGGAGTTTATGTTTTTCAGTAAATCTGATACAATATTCCAAAAGAAAATTAAATTTGTCCATTTCACTGAAAATTCCAGATCTGGCTTTAACAGTTCTGTGACAGTTTCCCAGCCACTCTCACAATTCTTTACTCCATCGCACACTCAGCAATATTAACCAGGGCCTCTCATATATGCAAGTTACTTGCCTGCCCAGAAGGGAAGGGAAAGTATTTAAATCTCTCTGAATTTTTTCATCCTGGAACAGTTTACATTGGTTAGATTTTATAGTTTACCTTTGATCACCACATTTGTTCAAACTATAATGGATTATTCTAGTTTTCTATGACTGCTGAGAAATGATAGGGTTGTATGTGTTTCTTGAGTTGCTAGAGAAACAGTGTGTTACATAAATGCTCATTATGGTCTGTCCATATAATACTGTTCTCTGCCCAAGAAACAACTGCTGCCATGGAAGCAGGACTGGGCTTGTGAGTGAGTTAAATTCTGCACCAGCACCAGATGCTCATGTCAGTCTCAGCTGAATAGCAGCTGGGTATAGAAAGGATATTAAGACTACCTTAGATTATTAAAGGCAGTTTGCTTCTGGATTTCTTGTTGTATAATATGGAGATTGATAGCTGGTTAGTCAATTCTTTGGCAAGGCTGAAGGCTGAATAAACATTACGTTATTTTGGGCTAATTTTTTTCAGCCCATCTGGCAATTTTCAGATATATGAAGACCAGAAAGGGATTCTGGCTGGATCACACCTGTCTATGGGACCAGAAGTTTCAATGTTTCCCTGAGCTTGAGGAAAGCTGTAGCATTTTATTTGTTTTTAAAATTGTGCTATGCTTGCTTGAAGGTAGTTTTGGAGTTTTTCCTACCTCTAAATTTGGAGGCGCAATGTAGAGCTGGAACTATTGTTTGTCTAGCTATGATACAAATACTCAAATACTCGTAGGTCTGGAATATATGACTAGCTTGTGTCATTTTGATAGTATTTGTTAGCATTAGAATTATCCATTGACAATTGGCAATATAAATAAATTCTATAAATAAATAGCTGCAACTTTTAGATAATTATATAAAACATAAAGCTGTTAGAGTATTAAACTTTCCAGCGGGAGAAGATAGAAGAATTAAAATCCTACCCACATACTGCTATTCAATTCCAAATCTCCCACTCACCCCCAGTTACTACTTCATCTTTTGATGAAAATACTAAGATATGAAATTCATTCATAAATATATTACCTCCATTGTGCTGGAACAGGGGTGGGTTCCGGCAATCGCTCAGGGATGCGCTTGATGCTAGCTATGTGTGTGCGCTTGATGCATGCCACGCGTGCATGCACAGTATGGGGAAAAGCTCCTGCGCATGCACAGAAGCAAAAAACAAGATGGTGGCACCCATGGCACTGCCAAGAGCATCTGTTCGGGGGCAGGGCATGCTAAGTTACTACCTATTCGGCCAAACGGGTCCAAACCAGTAGGAACCCACCTCTGGGCTGGAGAGATTTAATGGCCTTCTCCTTGCTGTCTTCCAAGGGTTGTGGGGAGTTGTAACACCCCTTGGAATCTGAGTTTGAGGAGGGTTAGGATCAAATGCATGCCACATTCCAAAATGACTTCCCTTCCCCCCTCTATAGAACAAAGTTGTTGTGTAAAAATAAATGTAATAACCAGCAGCTGTTTTGGCAATAACCATTTATAAAGCAGGAGTTTGAGAGGGAAGATTAGTGATCAGTTCCATTGTGGGAACATGAGACTTTTCTGTGTGACAAGTAAATGCAGCAGATGAAACTTTTCTGGCATGCAATAGAGATGGAGGCTTATTGCAGGAGTCTTGTCAGCAAATAAAAACAAATACTTGCCTAACAGGTTGAGTCCATTGTGGAATGAGATGCTGTGCCCAGTGTATCAAAACTGAAGTAAAAAGCATAGCTGAAGGATGGTCCTGAGGGAGCAATGGAGTCCTGATGGGAATCACAAAAGTCAAGAGGGTGATTTCACTTCCAAGGTTGCAGTTGCCATCTTGACAGCTCTCCATGCTCCCCACTCAAAGAGCCAGTGGAGAATTGACTGTCTCTTGATGAAAATCAACAACCTGCTTTCCCCTCAGATACTGTATGCCGGAACTACACCTTCCTGAATTTCTAATCAGCATGGCTGTTGGCTTTTTCTTCTTGGGAATTCTGGGAGTTATACTACCAATATATCTTAAAAACATCAGAATTGGGTTATTTATAACATTGTTGTCTGCAGTCTCATGATGATTGATGGGAAATTTCACATGTTCAATACATTATAAGAAGATCTGGCTGTCTTGAGAATTCACTGATGCTGGGAAAGAAAAGACAAGATTTTTAAAAACAAAACCAGCAGTGAGATGGATGAGCTTACCACAGTGATGGGTGTACTGTTGGAAGATCTAAAGGATCATTATCATCATCATGCATATAGAATAGAATAGAATAACAGAGTTGGAAGGGACCTTGGAGGTCTTCTAGTCCAACCCCCTGCTTAGGCAGGAAACCCTACCCCACTTCAGATAAATGGTTATCCAACATCTTCTTCAAAACTTCCAGTGTTGGAGCATTCACAACTTCTGGAGGCAAATTGTTCCACTGATTAATTGTTCTAACTGTCAGGAAATTTCTCTTTAGTTCTAAGTTGCTTCTCTCCTTGATTAGTTTCCACCCATTGCTTCTTGTTCTGCCCGCAGGTGCTTTGGAGAATAGCTTCACTCCTTCTTCTTTGTGGCAGCCCCTGAGATATTAGAACATTGCTATCATGTCTCCCCTAGTCCTTCTTTTCATTTAACTAGACATACCCAATTCCTGAAACTGTTCTTCATATGTTTAACCTCCAGTCCCCTAATCATCTTTGTTACTCTTCTCTTCACTCTTATTATTGCTATTGCAATATTATTAATATTGCTAGTTCATCAGTTTAAATTACTGTAGAATCCTAAATAAATGATCGGCATATAGCCATAATATGAGATCATGAAAAAGTAAATTTTTACTTACTTAGATGATTTATGTGGCTGCCCCTAGACTGCAATTCTGAGGCACTGACACAAATATAAAATCAGGAACAAAATACAAGTAAAAAACAGAATACCACTGAGGTCAAACCATAATCGTAACCATATTCCCCAAATATTTCAAGTGTGATACTCTGGGGCAACGAAGAAGAGTATGATTCAAGGCCTTATGGAAGTCTAATGGGTTTGGGGCCATCCAAATCTCAGGGGGATACTATTTCAAAAGATTTATTGCCACACAATAAACAGTTCTGCCTCCACTTTAGTTGTGTTTTATAATGTGATCACTTGACAAAGACTGAAGGGCTAAAGAGTTTGCTTTCCCAAGGTCTATGGATTTGAAGTCTTGCGTAAATCTCAAAGCCTGAAAGGTCAGCCTCTAATAAGATTCATCAAAAACAGAGGCTCATAGTTTCCTAAGTATTGGCACTTAATTTGATGACTATTCTCTGCCCTTGATGTTGTTTTGGTCCTGCAAAATAACCACTTCCCTTCTACAGCTTTGTTCAGTGTTTGTTCTGAACTGATTCATCCTATTTATGACCAGTTTGTAGGAATTAAATTAATGAGTGAATTGGATAACTCTGATGTTATCTCAGAGTTGCAGAAAAGGGGTAAGGTGCAGAGGTAGTATTCAGCCAGTTCTGTCAGGTTCTGGAGAACCAGTAGCGGAAATTTGAGTAGTTTGGAAAACCGGCAAATAGGCTGGCCCCGCCCCTGCTGCCTCCCAGCCGATCTTCTTTTGTTGCCCTGACAGGAGAACGGAACTGGAAAACAGTGGAGTGGGGAGGGAATTTTGCAGTATCCTTCTCCTGCCATGCCCACAAAGCCACGCCTACAAAGCCAAGCCACTCCATGCCCACAGAACTGGTAGTAAAAAAAATTGAATCCCACCACTGGTAAGGTGCATCAATGAGCAGGAGTGGGTTCCTGCCAGTTCTAACCTCTTCTATAGAAGAGATTCCACAAACCTACAGGGCCATTTAGATCCGGTTCCAGCTCCCTCCCCCCGCCAGTCCGTACATCATCAAGATGAAGAGTGAGAGGGAGAATTCTGGGAGTTGAAGTCCACAAGTCTTAAAGCTGTCAAGTTTGAACACCCCTGAGTTTTTTTCTCTCTAAAGGGTTAGGGGTACAAGGGGCTTGAAAGCTTTAAGACTTGGGTGCTTCAAATGCCAGTTTCAGAGCCAACATTTTGGTTGCTAAGCAAGAGCGTTGTTAAGTGAGTTTCACCACATTTTACAAGTTGGCCACACCCACCCAGTCACATGGCTGGCAAGTCACATCCACCCGGTCACATGGCAAGCAAGCCACTCCCACAAAGCAGGCCACACCTACAGAAGAGGTTCTAAAAAATTTTGAAACCCATCACTGATCAATGAGGGATATACTGTATGTGGACTGTGACTGGAATTGATAATGGATGTAATCATAAACACCAATATTTTTATATCATGGCTGGTCCCTTTAATGAAGAAAAAATGTGTGTGAGTCAGTGCTCTTAATCCCTGGATTACATTGTCAAGTGACCACTATTCTAAATGTATACTCCCTTGTGGGTAGTGCTGTGTGTGAAGGGCAATCAGAAGACCATGCTCTACTCCAACTTTCTCCAGATTTGCTGCTCCCCAGGTGCATGGATTTATTTTTCCAGACTTCTTAAGTAATGGCCAGGCTGATTAATTTTAATTAAGGAGAGGGCGTAACTGTTTTCACCTTCCTTCCCAGGCAGCCTCTGGGGTGGACTGGATCCCAAGAGGAAAAAGAAATACCTATTAACTCTGGGTGGTGAGTTCACTCTTTCACAATATAGATAGTCCTCAACTTTCACAATATAGGTAGAGTCCTCCTCAGTCCTCTACAACTGAGCCCAAAATTTTTGTTGTAAAGAAAGACATTTGTTAAGTGAATCGGCCATTGTTTGTTAGAAGATCGCAAACAATGTTTACATGACCCTGGACACTGCAGCTCTCATAGCATCTGAATTTTGATTGTGACTATGGGGAAGCTGAAAATGTAACTGTGAAAAATGGTCTTAACTCGCTTTGTTCAGTGCCATTTGAACGGTCACTAAAAGAACTGTTGTAAGTAGTGTTTATAAAATGTGTTTTTAGCCCCTGGACCTTTATTCAAATCTATACCTTGTTTTGTTCTCACCATTGTTTCTCTAGGGATGACTTATAAGCAGCCTTCATAATGACAAATTTATCCCTGGACTGTGTTATTGCAGATCACAAATTTTGGGAATTTTTCCTATATCTTAATGTTCATAGACAGAGCTTGGTGGCAACAGGAAATCCTTGTTGATTATATCCAGTATCCTGCATACATGAAGCACCTGAAGCTCCATTTGGCATTTGTTTCACAGCCAAATCAGAACATGTTGGAAGTCCCTTAAATGCAATTATTGAAATTTGAGATTAAAACTTCATAAATTCTCAAGCCATTGCTCCTGAGTTGTTCTAAACTAGGACATTGTCAAGAGTGCAGATTAGATTAAAAGATCACTCTCACAGAAATGGAAAATTATTAAAACCCTCTCTGTGAAGAAACAGGCTCTCCGCATTGCCTACGTGACAGCAATCCCATCTCCTTGGCTCATGTGAGCTCATGGGTTATCTTAACAATGGCTGATATGTGAGAGTAGCTCTGTTTTTTCTCACAGTCTAGCTGCAGTAGAGGTAGATAGATATGACCAGTCATCATGAATTTGGCCAAAGAATAAACCAATGTCAAGCACTGCAGTGGGAGGAAAAAAGACATCTGTTGCAGATGGCCTTTGATCAAGAAGACCCAAGTGTCAATTGTCAGTCTGTCACAAATTTTGTTGGGCCATTTCTTCTTCCATAGCCTCTCCAATACGATTGCTTTGGGCAAATGTCAAGAAAAGAGCATGAACTTTATCTAGCAGTGAAATAAGGACATGATATAATGGAAGAAGAAGAAGAAGAAGAAGAAGAAGAAGAAGAAGAAGAAGAAGAAGAAGAAGAAGAAGAAGAAGAAGAAGAAGAAGAAGAAGAAGAAGAAGAAACATGCATATAGAACTGTTGGAGGTGGGTAGAGAACATATTTGATTACCTTGCTCCAAAACTCAGAATAAGAAGTACAATGCAATTTGGATAAATGAACCATTTCCTTCTCCTAAGAAGCATCACTTGTTCCTAAAGAAGAACTATTATGGAAGTGCCTTTGACCCACATAATCTCTATCTACAAATGTTGTTTGGACAAGGGATATAAGGACATTTAAAGCAGCCTTCCCCAGCCTTGGAACTCCAGATATTGTTTGATTAAAACTTCTCTATCCTTCTGGCTAGAGGAGTGGTCCAGAACTACATGGCATTGGGAATGTCAGAATGCTTTGACCTTGACTAAAACAGAGGTCCCCAACCCCCAGTCCATGGACTGGCACCAGTCCGCTGCATGCCAGAAACTGAGCAGTGCAAAAGAACGGAGACTCATCCGCAGGATGTAGGTAGCACATGAAACCACGCCCCCTCTGGTCCACGGAACCGGTCCCTGGTGCCCAAAAGATTGGAAGCTACTATATACTAAAATCAGGTGTGAGTTGCTCCCAGCATTACTGCTGGTTCGGTGCGTGCAAAAATGTGCACTCTGTGCATTTGCGCATTTGCACAAAATAGGTCTGCGCATGTGCAAAATGTTAAAAAGAGAAAAAAATTAAATTTGTGCAATTACAAATTTCAAGATGGCGCCCCCCCCATAGGAGAACCTGTTTGGGGGCATGGCAAGCCTGGGTCGCTGCCGGTTCCAGTGTTCCAGGCCACCAAACCACTACTGGTTCGGCCGAACCAGTCTGAACTAGTAGGAACCCACCTCTGACTAAAACATGTGCCTCTTCTCACCCTTAAGTATTTCTTCTGGACTGTCCCACCTCTATGTATTCTAATCTTTTGATATTGCTCAAAAGATATTTTTAAAAACCTCGAGATCTTTGTTTGCATGTTATTTAAATGATATATATTTGTTGTTGGGTTAATTACTATAGTGAGAGTTTATTTAACAATTAATTATTTTCAAATCAATAATTAAAAAAAATAAACTAGTTGTTTCTCTACAAACATTACAAATTATTGATGTGAAATATATCCGATTTCTCTGTCTTTGTCATCTTGTATGTGGAGGCTTTGCATAGTTGTGCTTAGAAGCTGTTATCAAAAAGGGTAGAGCATATTAACATAGCAGGAAGGCAGACTGATTCAAAGCAGGGAGATGATTGAAGGCCTCACACAGAGATTCAGAAAGCTTGCAAGACAGGTATGTTTTTACTGCCATCCCGTGGAAGGAGAGGGAAAGTTTAAGAAAAGAAATAACTTAAAAGAAGTTGCAGGGGAAATATAGTGGGAGACAGTCAAACATTTCTCCTACAATAAGACCTTCTAAGCTAAACTAGAAACAACTTTCTATCAGTGCTTTTCCTTAGGCATATAGTCTATTAGCCATTAAGATTATAATCCTCATGTGAGTTCCAGCTCACAAGACATGATGAAAAAAAGGTCAAGATGGCAGCTACGATGGTGCAATTGAAATTCTACCTTTTAAAATATATGCTGCACATTAAAAAATGCCCAGTTTTGATAATACTTTTGTGGCCATCATTGTGCTTGACCTATAACCTCTGTATACATCTGAGAGAGGAAGAAAAATAATCTTGTATATTATCAGCTATAAAGACAAAATAAATGTTGCCTTGACAGTGACTATGCAGTCAGGTAATCCAAACTGGTTGAATCATTTTCCATGGCTTGTTTCTTATTTAGAAGAACACAACCTCATAGAATCCTGTACTTATTGGATATTAATGATCCAGAAACCCAGAAGTAAAAAAAAAGGCATCTACCTAGGCATGACCCTTTGAAACACAGCTTCAGAATATAAACCTTTGCATCAAACCTTCCTCCTGCCATAAGGGAATTCAATTGTGATTTTCAATTATTTAGTTATTTATATGTCCATCCATGTTAAAGCACAACCCTGGGTAGCTCAAACAATATAATCACAGAGTTATGAAAATATAAATAAAATAAAAATAAAATTTAAGAAACCTCGGCTCTTTAGTCATCTTCCTGACATGGTCCCACAACCAACTCCAAACACCTTCATTCTACCCCAGTGTGGGCAAGGCTTAAATGAATGTTAATAATTACCCAGATTACCTTGTGATAATATGCGTGGCCAATAAATCACTGGACACATACCCTGCACTCGGCAGTGGCATGGTTTATGGATGAATTACTAAACCATGGCTTGTTTTTAAATAGTAAGCTGTAGCTGAATTCAGCACTTGTGTGTGCTTTACTGATTGCAAGTGTGCACAGGCATGATTTGGAAATATGTTTGTGTGGATTAGTGATGATTCTGTTGGAAGAAATGTCCATCTGAGTTCAGTTCCAACGTGGTATGACATAACCGCGAACGTCAAAAGCGCGCCGACAAAACCGCAGCACTAAAACCACGATGTCAAAAGCGCGCCCACAACAGCGTGCCCGCAACAGCGTGCCCGCAACAGCGCACCCACAACAGCGCACCGACAGAAGCGCGATTTAAGTTAAGGTAAGGTTTAGGGTTAGGTTTAGGGTTAGGTTTAGGGTTAGGTTTAGGGTTAGGTTTAGGGTTATGTTACAGCGCGCTTCTGTCAGCACGCTGTTGTCGGCGCGCTTCAGCGCTCATTCATCTCCACGGTTTTGACGGCGTGGTTTTGTCACCGTGGTTTAGTCACACACGCTTTTGTCGTACGCGCATTTGTGGTGGAACCCAGTTCCAAGTGGGGAGAAAGACACTGGAAACAATGGTGGCTGTTTAGAAAGATGGTTATAATGGTGGACAGCACCACATGTTTTGAGGTCCTGGGCAAAAAAGGTGCATTGGTAAGTGAGAGAGATTTATACCTTCTGTTGGCTTTGAATTTGAGATTGTATTCTGATTGGTTATCAGATTCCTATGAGACCGTGCAGGGGCAACTCTGTAGGCCGTCCTGAGTTCCCAAGTTTGGTTGACTCTTGCTGGATGATGATGTAATAAAGGGCTTTGGGATTCCTATTATGGCTCTGCCTGAAGGAGGTAGATCTTTGCTATGTAGAATAGACTGACCCAGGCCTTAATGGTCCATTGACAAAGGGGTATGTGTGTGAGTTTCTGCCTCCCTTTTAGGGGAAATATTCTGCCCTTGTAGTATTTTCTAAACTATTTCATTTTTTCTAGGAGAGGGATGGATGCTAACTTCCTACAGTTCCTTGGATTGTTTTGGGGCCCCATTTAAACTCCTCATCACTGTGTAGAAACACAAAGAAAGAACAGCCAGAACAGGAAGGGAATGAAGGAGAATCGTGCCAAATAAACCATGAGTATTTTGCCTCCCTTGCTTGATTGTGGCCGTAGTTTAAGCAAGCTACATCTCAGTGACAGACAGATTCTTTTTTCCAATCTTCAACCAGACCTTTGCAGAAGGATGACAGTGACATTTCATGGGAAAAGTCTCCTTGTGTGGGTGAGCTGCTTCGTGATGGGAATACATAGGAACCATGCATCATCTTTGCTGCTTCCCACCATATCAAAATATGGGAGCATCATTCCTACGTTCTCACCCTTCAAGAAACAATGCCCTTAACACTTCCCCCCAAAAAGGTGAAAAATGCCTTATTAACCTAACTGGGGGAAATAATTAGTCTCAGGAGATTCCAAATGTGAAAAGTATTTGCTTCTTTGCTTACCTGAAAAATTCTCTGCTGTAAAGAGCAGATAGCAGTCATCAGCTCACTTATTTTTAATTAGCTTCCTTCCTTCTAATAAAGTTTTATTCACAATCTATTTCCAAAAGTTTCTCCTCAAATATATACATATACCCACCCCATGTAATTACTCCAGGCTGAGCTTAAATGAATTAACTATTAGACAACTGTATTTTATAGCCTGGCATAAAATACTAGGCTTGATTACTGTATAGTAACTTGCTCTATGTGGAGCTACTTGGAAATATAGTCCAGGGTTCACAGTGAATACAAATTATAGCTCCCTAGCAGCTGATGGGGACCTGCTGCACTAACTGAGAGCCACTCCAAGGGTTATTGGAAATTATCTAGAATCAGTTCTAGTCAGTGGTGGGCTTCAAATAATTTAACAACTGGTTCTCTGCCCTAATGACCATCTGGGTAGGTGTGGCTGGGTGGTCATGTGACTGAGTGGGCATGGCCAACTTGAAGTTGCTCACATCGAGGGACGCTTAGCCTCGTCCGGCCTCTCATGATCATGGGGATACTGCAATGGTCGTAAGTGTGAAAAATAATCATAAGTCACTTTTTTCAGTGCCATTTTAACTGTCAAGCCTGCAGTTATATCCCTTTTAGGATCGTTGGCCTGCCACACACTCTCTTATTTCATTATGCTATTTTATTAGTGTAGTAGTTGGGAGAGGGGGAATAGAAAGGAGTAGAATGGTGGAATGTGTTGTTGTCATTCTTTTCTAGAAGCCCAAGGTCATCTTTTGTCTCCGCACCTTTGCTCCTGACCGGAAACAGCGGGGTGGAGATGCCAGCGTGGAAGAAGAAGATTGGACCATGTGATGGATTTGTGGGTGTGGGGACAAGATCATGAACTTTCAATTGGGTGGGAATCCAATGTAACATCCAGAATTGGGATTCCACAGATGTGCTAAGATGTCTGATTTATTAAATTGGAACTTTAAGGATTGTTTTGCCTTGGACTCTGATTTAATTCTACACGATACTTGGAACGCTGACAGTAACTTTGAATGGTCACTGAATGAACTGTTGTAAGTCAAGGATTACCTATACAAAAATACAAAAAGCTTCTTTGGTTGCAAAAAGCTGCCCTAAATACCAATCATTATATTAGAAATGGGTGAATGCATTCTGAAGATCAATGAGTCACCGCTGTCATGGAAAGCTAAACCATTCTGTCTGAATACCTCCCTTTACTTCAGCAATACCTGCAACCAGAGTTACAAATCAGGCAGGGTGCCAGAGCACATTGAGGAATTAAAACAGGAGCCCACCACTGGTTAAAATACAGCCAACTCTTGCTCATAAAGTGAAACCCTTTTCAGAGAGGTCATTTAAGCTCTGCAGAAAGTGGGTGGGCATATTTGGGGTACCAAATGCCGAGCTAAAGAGACAAATTAACAAATTAACATCTTGAGTGAGGGCTAATTCCATTCTGTCTTTGTTCAGACCTTGTTGCAGGGATCTTTTGCCTATGAATATAGTTATCTATCTCTTTATCTCTTAAGTGCTGACATCTGCTGTGGGCTATTAAGGAAGGTGGGAGCTGCTTTCTCCCTCTAAGAAAATATGTTTCTCCATTTCTCATCCAGGGAAATATATTCTTCTTTTTTAATATTTCTTAAAATATTTAATTTCATTAGTGGGTACTAATTTTCTACATTTGGTGTCATGAGAGCAAACTATAACAAATCAGAAGGAGGATTCACTTATTATCAGTGAGCAATCATGTAGCTTGGCCACACTGAAGCAATGCAAGAGACTCCTGTCCCAAAGGTGCCTTTTCAAGAGGCAACTGGACTTTCTGGAAACCAAGAAAGGTCAGTTGCCTCTTGAAAAAAACACCTTTGGGACAACCATGACCTGGATGACTGAAGAATCCCCATAGACAAGAGACTCCTGTGCTCAGTGAGCTGACAAAGCATCCAGGAGAAGTAATCATTAGATCCAGTGGTGGGATTCAGCCGGTTCGCACCTATCCGGGAGAACCGGTTGTTAACTTTCTAAGCAGTTTGGAGAACCGGTTGTTGGAAGAAATCTCTTTTCTTTTTGTTTCTTTCCACTTTACAGGGCTAATCCTGTAAGGAAGGCAGGAAGGAAACATTCTGGTGTTGTTTCTAGTTAATCTTTGTTGCCCTGCTTACTGCCTCTCTGGTTAACCCTTTTTACATTGTAACAGCTAAGGCGAAGCACCCATCGACGTGAATGATGTTAAGTTGGCCACACCCACATAATCACATGATCACCGAGCCACACCTACCCAGCTGGTCATTAAGGAAGTGAACTGGTTGTTAAATTATTTGAATCCCACCACTGATTAGATCCATTTGTACTACTTAAAATACCAGCTGGTGTCACTCACCTCACAAGATATACTAAGGTAACCATCCAGATTTAAGGAAAAACGACATGCCCTCAGAAAGGCGGTAAAAAAATCAGACAGAATGCCAAACTTACATCCTGCCTCTCAGCCACTTCTTCTATGGTTATGCCAACCCTTCTGTAAATAGCTGTTCAAGGACCAGTAATAAAAGTACCACAAAAAATTCCAGGGTGCGTGTGTGTGTGTGTGTGTGTGTGTGTGTGTGTGACCTCCGGAGAAGCTCAGCTACAGACAGAAAGTTTGGGCATACTGCCAAGATCATTAAGGCTATTAGAGGCAGTTTCTGAAAACACTTAAAGCAGCAGGGGCAGCAATTAAGATAAGGATTAGGATAGAAATACAGGCACACTAGAATCTTTCCTTCCCATGTTCCTTGCAGGATTAGCCATGTAAAGTGGGAAAAGATTTCTTCCAACAATAGGTTCTCCGAACTGCTCAGAAAATTAACATACGTTTTGCAAGAACTGGTGTGAACAAACAGGAGCCCAACACTGGTTCTATCACTGGTTCATTTTAAAACACTTAAGATATATTAAAAGAATCTCCTCTCCTAAGTTATTTCCTGCCTGGCCCCTGCAGGTAAACGGTTCCTTATATTTCTTTAAACATCAGAATGCAGTGAGAAATAGCTTGGTTTCTAATACTGTAGACCAGATACTGTAGACTGGCAGTAACTGGGCTAATTCACAAAGTGCATTGTTCTTAAGGAGGAGTTAGACTTCTGTGTCATTACACGTCACGTAATGCACGAGTCTGTTGTTCACAGATGGTTGCATACTATTACATTTATACTTCTGCGAATGTTAATATTTTGGCTAGGGCGGGGTGTCAAACTCAAGGGCCGGGGCCAGATCTGGCCTGCAGAGTGCTTAGATCTGGCCTGTGGAGCTGCCCTGGAAACAATAGCAATAGCAATAGCAGTAGACTTATATACCGCTTCATAGGGCTTTCAGCCCTCTCTAAGCGGTTTACAGAGAGTCAGCATATTGCCCCCAACAATCTGGGTCCTCATTTTACCCACCTCGGAAGGATGGAAGGCTGAGTCAACCCTGAGCCGGTGAGATTTGAACCGCTGAACTGCTGATCTAGCAGTAGCCTGCAGTGCTGCATTTAACCACTGCGCCACCTCGGCAAAGGACTGACCCATGATGCCTCTGCCAGTAAAAACTGGGGCCCTCCTGAGCTCCATTTTTGCTGGCAGAGGGTTGCAGGAGGCCATTGCAGTTGAAAATAGAGGTTACGAGGCCCACGGGAACCTGTTTTCGCTGGCAGAGCGCTTGGGTAGCACATGACAGGCACCCCTGACATAAGTGACGTCAAGCTAGCCACATCTACCCTGAGTCAAACACAACCCCATGGCCCTCAATGAAATTGAGTTTGACACCCCGGGTTACATCCCCTTGCACTTAAAAAAAAGGAAAAAATCTTTAGGGAGCAGCTATTTGGCCAACTAGTTGTGGGTATTGATGGCATCTGTTCTACTTATCAAAGTCATCCCATTTCTCCTGAGCCTGATCAGGAATAAAGTTGGTAAAGTTAATAAAGTGATTATGCTTTTACCAAAGGTTTGCATCTCAATTGGGGAAAACTATATGTTTCACGTGAAAGATTTCTCCTTCTGTTAACTGCAAATAATCTAACAGCATGTCCAAAAACAATTATCCAGCAGGGGGTACTCTTGTGCTTCCTAGCTAAAGATGGTTAGTTTCATTTTAAAGATTACCATAGTTTGAAATTTAAAAGGAATCAGGATATCGTAATGTTGCAATATTTATTTGCCACAAGGCAATAAAACATATACCTTGAGTCAGTTTTGTGAAATAAACAATGAGTGAAATGCCCCAGTCTAGAGCAACCTGTTGTTAATCGGATGTTTTGAATTTCAACTCTAGGCAGCCTTGGCATATATGCTTTTGATTGTCTAAAGCTCCTGGACTGCAACAGATTACCATATTTTTCAGAGTATAAGATGCACCGGAGTATAAGACGCACCAAAGTTTTGAAGAGGCAAATTAAAAAAAAAGTTTTTGCACTCTGCAAACCTCCCCGTTTTTGGTTTTTTTTTTGCAAAAATTGGTCCTTTTTTTTAAAAAAAAAAGAGGGCATGAATAGCCTTTAGGAGGCTTGTATAGTGCTGCTGGGGATGTGTGGGGAGGAAAATGAGCAAAAAACGGTCCATTTTTTAAAAAATGGGCCCTGTTTTGTCAAAAAATGGCATGGAGACTTAGGAGACTTATAGAGTACTCCTGGGGGCTGGGGTGGAGGGCAAAATTGAAAAAAAAATGGCCCATTTTTTCTGCCCTCTCCAATCCCTAGGAGCTCTCTGGAAGCCTCCTAAAAGCTATGCATGGCCATTTTGGTGAAGGGGCGGCATTTCAGGAGGCAAAAAATGCTTTATTCAGTGTATAAGACCCACCCAGATTTTCAGCCTCTTTTTTAAGGGGAAAGACGTGTGTCTTACACTCCGAAAAATACGGTATTTGCATCTGTTATAAAATAAAGGATATTCCTTCCATAATATGTTAAAGTTAAGCAACTAGCTAGCACAGGGTTTTCAAACTCAAGGCCCCAGCCCATGGGTTACTTAGATCTGGTCCATGGGGTTGCCTGGAGACAGTAAAGGACTATCCTGTGGCGCGAAAACAGGGGAGGGGGGGACTATGTGTGGCCCGCCCGAGTTCCGTTTTCACTAGCAGAGGGTTGCAGGAGACCATAGCAGCTGAAAACAGAGCTTAGGAGCCCGTTTTCGCTTGCAGAGTGCTTGGGCCACCACAGTGACATTGAGCTGGCGATGACCCCTGGCCACGCCCACCCCAGCCCCCTGAGGTGAAACCCAACCCTGATGTAGCCCTCAATGAAATTGAGTTTGACACTCCTGAACTAGCACGCACCCCTTACAATATCCCAAACTCGGTGTGCTGAAATTGATAGTCATTAATAAAATCCTCAAAGTCACATTGACCATTAAAAAACAGTAGCTTGGATTTCACATGGTTCTAATGAACAATATGTGAGTTTTTCATTCCATCATATTTAATTCCCCACCCACCCCATTTTAGATTTTTCTCACCCCATTAATAAATGCATCAATTGGATAACCTCTTTTAAAAATGGACTAAACAGAATCCCTATTCATGTCTAGTTCGAATTCAGATTATACCTAATTTTTGTGCTGTTCAGTTGTATTGAAACTAGAACTCCCAAAATTATAGGTAGGTATCATTGCATAACACAAGAATATTAAATTAGGGAAGGCTGTACTAACTTAGCACTTGTGCAACCAGTCTGCTCAGGACAATTGTTAAAATAAATGTCTGATCAACACAATCATTTTGAGAACTGGTCCTGACAACATTTTCCTCCAAGTCTCTTTTGTTCAGAATGGAGAAGCCTATAAAACAATAAATAAGTATTGATCACGTCCCTCAGCAATCTTAGCTACTGGACTGTGCATGAATCATTGCAGAGTTTATTTCTATTAACACTTCAAACAAATAAAAGGTGGCACACAGGAGGTCATGCACTCTGCTGGAGTGAGGGGCAAAAAAAATAACAAAATCAGATTAAAGATTGACAGATTTAGACTGAAGGTTAGAAAAAACTGCCTAACAATAAAAGCTATTAGATATAACCAGTTATTATATTATGCTTGTATTTATTAGTTTGTCAAACATGTACAAGATAATTGGTATAAATATAAACATGGACATGAACGAAAGAAATGAATACAAATAAATGGGGACAGTAGGACAGGGATGGTAGGCCTGCTGATGTGCTTATGCATGCCCTCTTTAAAGATCTTTTAGGAATGGTCCACAGTAGACAGTTTGAGGTTGAAGCTGTGAAGGTTAGGGGATGTAACAACGGAGTCAGGTAGAGCATTCCAGGCATGTAGGAATGGTTACTTGTGGAAATGGTGGAATTCATTTTATGTGGTCAATATAGGTTTATTTGGATTCTTGCGCTGAGCAGAGGAATGGACTCTGCGGCCTTCCAACTTTACTGTTCTCTATAATACTGTTCACCCTCAACTTGAATTATGGTGAGAAAGAAGAAAATGAATAAACATTACTTCCAATTTCATCCAAATCTCTCTTTTTCCATCAGTTTTCAAAGCCAATAATTATATTATAATACATGTGGGAAACCTATCAGAATTAAACAGAACCTCTAGCTATTCTGTATTGTATTGCTTTGAATTATGTAATGTGATTATTCTTCCAAAAAAAGATCCATGAGTGGCTGGCAATAATATTGCAAAGAATGACAAAAATAATAGACTGTACATATTTATGAAACATTTTATAAAAAGGTAAAGTTATTATTATTTTTTGTTTAAGGTGTGAATTTGTTGACTTCATGGACATGTCTCAAAGGGTTTTTCCCCCCAAAGAAATGTGCTTTTTTCCATTCTCTTCTTCTAGGAAAGCAATGCAATATAATGAAATATCAGCAAATACCAATGGTATCATGTGTCCTGTTACGTATGGACATATGTCGCATATGATTTGCATGTCGTTGCGGATTGGTTCACCAATCTGCAGGAAATTTGAATTGCTGTCATTGGCTGGCTAGTCTGCCGGAGCTCAATAAATAGAGAGCTCCGGCAGCCTGTCGGCAGTTCGTATTGCAGCGGCTAGAGAAATAAAAGGTGCTGAAAGTTTTCTGAGCCTGGAGTCTATTCTTCCCATGCTGATCTAATATGTCCCATGAAAAATACATTTTAAATCTGGTCTTGAAAAAAAAAAGCAAAAGGTAGACCAAGATTAATCTACCTATGTGTTGTCTAAGGTCAATCAATTGGCTGATGAACCAGTTAATGGCGTACTAAAAAAAAAAGTCTGATTGCACTGGTCACAAAGCAATAATGAACATGAACAAATATCTAAAAGGAAAGACTTCAGCCCAGCAACCAAATGCAGGCTAGTTCATTCTATTTCAAGGGTGTCAAACTCAAGGTGCTTAAATCTGGCTCGCATGGCCAGCCTGGAAATAGCAAAGGACCAGCTGGTGGTGCCTCTGGCAGCCAAAATGGGGCATGGGGAGGGCTGTGTGCGGCAGCTGCCAAAAAAGCCAACACAGTTCTAGGCTACATAAACAGAGGGACATAATCAAGATCACGTGAAGTGTTAATACCACTTTATAATGCCTTGGTAAGGCCACACTTGGAATACTGCATTCAGTTTTGGTCGCCACAATGTAGAAAAGATGTGGAGACTCTAGAAAGAGTGCAGAGAAGAGCAACAAAGATGATTAGGGGACTGGAGACTAAAACATATGAAGAACGGTTGCAGGAACTGGGTATGTCTAGTTTAATGAAAAGAAGAACTAGGGGAGACATGATAGCAGTGTTCCAATATCTCAGGGGCTGCCACAAAGAAGAGGGAGTCAAGCTATTCTCCAAGGCACCTGAGGGTAGAACAAGAAGCAATGGGTGGAAACTAATCAAGCAGAGAAGCAACTTAGAACTGAGGAGAAATTTCCTGACAGTTAGAACAATGAATCAGTGGAACAGCTTGCCTCTAGAAGTTGTGGATGTCCCAACACTGGAAGTCTTTAAGATGATGTTGGAAATGTCTGAAATGGATTTGTCTGAAATGGTATAGGGTTTCCTGCCTAGGCAGGGGGTTGGACTAGAAGACCTCCAAGGTCCCTTCCAACTCTGCTATTGTATTATAACACCTTGCTGACCAAAATAAGGTATGGGGGTCTGTGTGGGTCCCCCAGCCTGTTTTTGGCCTGGATGCCCTTCTGTAGCATCATGCAAGCTAAAACAGGGTGTGGGAGGCCACACGAGACCTCCGCCCACACCCCATTTTGGCCAGCAAGGTCCTGCAGGAAGTGTCCCTTCCTGTCTCTGCCCCCACTAGCCAGCCTGTAGAGGAGAACTAAAATGCTGATCCAGCCTTCAAAGAAATCCAGTTTGACACCCCTGCTCTATTTGTTTCCTGCAGCTATCTATGATTGTGAAAGTTGGACCTTAAAAAAGCAAGACAGAGAGGGAATATCAACTTGTTTGGGCTGTGGTGCTTGAGAAGGCTTCTAACTATTCCTTGCACAGCAAATGTGACTAACAAGTGAATCAGTGGTGGGTTTCAAATTTTTTTAGAACCTGGCTTGCTGGCCATGTGACTGGGTGAGAGTGGCTTGGCAGTCATGTGACTGGGTGGGCGTGGCCAACTTGTAAAATGTGATGAAATGCACTTAACAACGCTCTTGCTTAGCAACCTAAATGTTGGCTCAGAAACTCTGGCATTTGAAGCATGCAAGTCTTAAAGCTGTCAAGTTACAAGACCCTCGCACCCTTAACCCTTTAGAAAAAAAACCCAGGGATGTTCAAACTTTTCAGCTTTAAGATTTTAAGGTTTAGATAGGACTCTTAGAGGCAGGCGGGGCGATTGGTGAACCAGCCAATCAGTGAGCGGCGGGCAGGGCAAGCGTGGTGCGGACGGGCGGGGGGAGGGAGCTGAAACCGGTTCTAAACGGCACTGTAGATTTGTGGAACCTCTTCTATGGAAGAAGAACTGGCAGGAACCCACCCCTGAAGTGAATGCATAACACCAGACTTGTCACTAGAAACTAAAATCAAGAAACTGCATCTCACTTCCTTTGGCCATTAATTCACTGGAGGAAGCAATTACGTTTGGAAGAGTCAGCAGTAAAAGGAAACCAGGCCATCAAAGGACACGGTGGCTGGACATCTGGTTGACACCAGCCAGAACATAGAAAAACTGAAAGAAATAGTGGACAATCAGAAGATGTGTAGAATTGCCAAGATTCAGACTCGACCAGGATTGTTACCAAACATTGATCATAAGCTATAATCCTGTGTGATTCATTTGCAATATTATTCCAAGCTCACCGAGAAGCAAGAAAACAGAGATAGCAGCTTTGTAAGACAATAACAGTTTACATTAGAGCCTTTAGACAGCATTATGACAATGACTTAGATAGTTATGGGTTTTGGCAGAACTTATGAAAGGGCATTAATTTTATTTGTTAAACACCGAAGAGAAAAATTGCTGTTTTCTCATGGTTTGCTGAATACACATTCCAATGAGAAGAAATGGGCAGAAACGACTTCTGAACTGACTGATATAACTTTGTCTACAGCAGTGGTCTCCAACCTTGGCAACTTTAAGACTTGTGGACTGAAGAACTCTGGGAGTTGAAGTCCACAGGTCTTAAAGTTGCCAAGGTTGGAGACCACCGGTCTACAGTACCTGAACCCAGATGTCTAATTCCCAGAGGTTTAGCAATGCCAGAAATAAAGGAACTTTAGAGTGTTTTTTTCCCACTAGCACTACAGGCAGTCCTCCACTTACAACAATTATTTTAGTGACCGTTCAAAGTCACAACGGCACTGAAAAAAGGGAGTTATGACAATTTTTCACAGTTACAACTTTTATTGCATCCCCATTATCAAAATTCTAAGAGCCGAGGTGGCGCAGTGGTTAGAGTGCAGTACTGCAGGCCACTTCAGCTGACTGTTATCTGCAGTTCAGCGGTTCTAATCTCACCGGCTCAAGGTTGACTCAGCCTTCCATCCTTCCGAGGTGGGTGAAATGAGGACCCACTGTGGGGGCAATATGCTGACTCTGTAAACCGCTTAGAGAGTGCTGAAAGCCCTATGAAGCGGTATATAAGTCTAACTGCTATTGCTATTTCATAATCAACGTTCAAAATGCTTGGGGATCAAAATGCAGATGCTTTGCAACTGGTTCGTACTTATGACCGTTGCAACATCCCAAGATCATGTGATCACCTTTTGCAATCTTTTGGATATGCAAAGTCAATTGGGAAGCTGGATTCACTGGGTTACTAACTTATCAATTGCAGCGATTCACTAAACAACTGTGGTGTGTAGTGTTAGAATGCAGAACTGTTGGCTACTTCTGCTGACTGCTGGCTGCAGTTCGGCAGTCCGATCCTCACCGGCTCAAGTTTGATTCAGCCTTCCATCCTTCCGAGGTCGGTAAATTGAGGACATGTTGTCAGGGACAATATACTGACTCTGTAAACTGCTTAGAGAGGGCTGTAAGGCACTGTTAAATGATATATAAGTCTCAGTGCTATTGCATTTCAGAAGGCCGCAAAATGAGGCAAAACTCACTTAACTAATGTCTCACTTAACAATAGAAATTATGGGCTCAATTGTGATCATAAGGACTAGCTATATATATATATACCTTTTGTTACAGGTTTTGATTCATATACATTAGAACTGGATACACTTGGCCTTCTGAAATTCACCACCAAATCTGCAGGGAGTGAAACTGAATAGATAAATTCTTACGTTTTTTTCTAGCCTTGCCTTCAGACCTTCTCCAAAGGTTGCAACTATTTCAGAGGTGGGTTCCTACCAGTTCGTACCTATTCAGTAGAACTGGTTCATCAAATCTACCAAACTGGTTAGAAGAGGTTCCACCAGTGGACCCGGAAAGCAGCCACAACTACAGAAGAGGTTCCAAAATTTTTTGAAACCCACCACTGGTCCTTGGATATGATTATTCTACACTATCATGCTCATATTTATAAAACTCAGTGCCTCTGTGAAAGGTAAGGATGACTAATGCATTTGAAGTGCAATCAGAACATTGCGTGTGTTGAAGTTGTTTTAACACAAACCAAAGATGCCTTTAAAAAAACAAGTTTACATCATATTCTTATGCATGCCAGTGCTGTGTGTGAGGTAATTTAAGGTGGTTCTGACAAGTGTTGTCAGCATCTTCATATCTGGTCACATGGGCGGCAAGCCACTCCCATCTGGTCACATGGGCAGCAAGCCATTCCCACGAAGGAGGCCACACCCACAGAGTAGGTTCAAACAATTTTTGAAACCCACCACTGTATTATTTCTAATTTGACAAAAGGGGGAAATTATTAAATGATGATTATTCAAGCCTCATCAGTGGTGGGATTCAAAAATTTGTACTACTGCTTCTGTGGGCATGGCTTGGTGAGCATGGTGGGGGAAGGTTACCACAAAATCCCCATTCCCTCCCGATCAGCTGGGACTTGGGAGGCAGAGAATAGATGGGGACTGCACCAGTCAGAGAGGGGAATTTACTGGTTCTCTGAACTACACAAAATTTCCACTACTGGTTCTCCAGAACCGGTCAGAACCTGCTGAATACCACCTCTGACCCTCATCTGTGTTTTGGAGGCAGAAAGCACCCTTATCATGAAAAGGCTAAGTAGGTCCTTCAGATCCCACAAAGTCTGTAATGATTGACAGCAGCTTCCCAGGTTTCAGACAGATTTGATTTTGACCACTGCCTAGAGATGCTGAGGATTGAATTTGGCATTTTCCATGTGCAAAGCAGATACTTGACCACTAAGCTACAACCCTAAGCTTCCACTTTCTCAGCTCTGCCTTCTGCAATTTTCAGCTCTGTTGGGCTACAGTTTGTTTTCTAAAGTTAATTGTATGATGACTTCCTGGTTATTAGTGTAAAATAAATAACTAAAAATGCTTTAAAATGGATAAAATATATTCATTTTTGATGAATGGTAATACATTTTGCCTTTGAGCAATATATTCAGAATAGAATATATTTAAAAAATATATACTCTACTTTTAAGGCTTTAGTTAGAAAGCTTGCATTATATAACTACCGGTATGCAGACACCGATGAGTCATTGTTATTGTCAATCAAAAAGACAATCCCCTTTCTAACTTGCTTTTTTTTTTTTTTGAGCTGTGTACAAGATAAATATATGTCCTGATCTCTGGAATAAAAATTGCACTGGGCTTTGTAAACTGTAGAAAGGATTCATCAGCTGACAATTTCTTGCCTACCTTCTCATGCCCATTAAAGTTTTCGATTAAAAGATCCAATGTGGGGGGGTGGGGGAGTGGAACGGGACTTCCAGGGAAGAAACAGCAAACTGAAGATGATTCTGCTGAGAATAGAGCTAATAACCCTGGCAGAACAGACAGCTGGTGAATGGTGTTCCATGCAGTTCCTCTCCGGACAAGTATTCCAGACAGCTGCTCCTTATGACAAGGGTATTTGGCAGGTTTAGAGCAGTGGGAGACAAAGAAACCATCATAGCCCAGACCATGGTTTCGTATTTTCAAAAAGTTACAAGTTTGCAAACTACTTTTCAAGGAAAGCCTTCAAAGTGATCTCCAAATTCTGAGGAGGAAAAATCAGCCTTGAACTGGCCTGCTAAAGGATGCCAATAGGCGGGTCATAACTGATTTCAATCAGCTGAAAGATGGAAGGCATATAGTGAAATTCTGTATAGCAAAGATATCAACAACCAAGACATCTTAGACATTGTTCACCTATTTATCTTCCAGTACCCGAATATAAATTTTGAAAAGCACTCTGGCTATTGCTGAGTTGGAAAGCCACTGTTATTGATGGAATATCATATAAATGGATTTTAAAAAATAAATTACAGAGCTAAGCATGTGTAGGACAGAAAATAACACTGTTTGGAGCTGAGTGACATATAAATAAATATCACTGCGTGTCCCTGCACTTTGGACATCTAAGCTCCTTCTTCATCTGCAATTCCCATAATTTGCCCTGCTTTCTGGGAATGATTGAAGTCACAATCCAACAGCTTTTTAATCCCTGCTGTACCATAAAATTGTGATGATGTGACGTGTTAACCATTTATTTATAGGTATTTGTTCTGTCATGGTTAATTTCCATGGGGAAGGCATCATTTAACTTCTCTCCCTGTGAATCAACTAGTAGTTTGTTGTTGTTAGCTGCGAAGTCGTGCCCGACCCATCGCAACCCCATGAACAATGTTCCTCCAGACCTTCCTGTCCTCTACCATCCTCTGGAGTCCATTTAAGGTCATGCCTACTGCTTCTGTGACTACATCCAGCCACCTCATTCTCTGCTGTCCCCTTCTTCTTTTGCTCTCAATCTTTCCCAGCATTAGGCTCTTCTCCAGTGACTCCTTCCTTCTTCTTTTAAAACACACAACTATTTCATCATTCCTCAATCATTAAAACATCGAAGTACAATTTTTTTGTATGCCCCTCCCTCCCTCCACCCCCCTACCCCCTCATCCTTCCCCCCCCCCCCGACTTCCCAGAACCCGTACACGGTATGAATTTTTAACAAACACAGTCTAAAATCTATTGAGAAAAAAGAAATAAAGAAATTAATGACATTCTACATTGACCTTAGCTTCTTCTTGCTGAACTAACTTTAAACAATTTAAATCATTTCTGATCTTAAGCATAGGCTAACTGGAATTTCTTAGTCCCGTATTTATTTTGTATATAGTCAATCCATTTTTCCCAGTCTCGTTTATATCTCTCATTTGAGTGATCTTTAAGATATGCCGATATTTTAGCCATCTCGGCTAAGTTTGTGATTTTCAATGTCCATTCTTGAATTGTAGGCAAGTCTTCCTTCTTCCAGTATTGCGCCACCAACAGTCTTGCTGCTGTTATTAGGTGCAGAATCAAGTTAGTCTCTACCACTGTAAAGTCAGTACATATACCTAGTAAAAATAACTGAGGAGTAAACTTTATCCTTCTTTTAAAGATATTTTGCATAATCCACCATATTTTTATCCAGAATGTCTTAACCTTTTGGCAGGTCCACCATATATAATAATACGTAGCATCGAGAGAACCACACCTCCAACATTTAGGCTGTACATTCGGATACATAGAAGCCAACTTTTTAGGATCTAAATGCCATCTATAGAACATCTTGTAAAAATTTTCTCTCAGATTTTGAGCTTGTGTAAATTTCACATTTCTTACCCAGATTCTTTCCCATGTATCCAACATTATTGGTTCTTCAATATTTTGAGCCCATTTTATCATACAATCTTTAACTAATTCTGTTTCTGAATCCATCTGTATTAATACATTATATATCCTCTTTATATGCATTAAGCTTTGATCCTTCCTTCTTGTTAGTAACTTTGCAACTAGTAGTTACTCAGGTCCATAGTCCTCCCCCTTCCAAAATAAGTTTGTATATGTGAGTGTGTATCAAAACCGTTCTTTTGTTTTATTCAGGTATTCAGCTTTTAGATAGTTTTGCCCTGTGTGGAATAGATGTGCTTGATTTATTTCTTCATTTCTTATAAACTACAAAATCTAGTTTACAATCATCTAGCAAGCCAGCCGTATTCACTTTCATAATCCCAAATGTTCAGGCATTATTCTTCACTGTACTTTGTAAAGCCCATTACTTCTCCAAACAACAATATGAACTTCAGAGGCTTTGTGGGAAATGTTCCCTGTGCCCGCACTGTTTCTCTTCCACCTACAAAGTATTTCTTAGTTTGCCTATTCCATGTTAACATCCCTGCCATGCTGCAATTCTTACTCTTTCTGTACTCAACCTCCGCACATGGCTTGAATGACACTAATCAGCTATGTGGGAGGAAGAATATTAGTACAGTAACTGACAATGTTCACTCATAGCTGGGAAGAACTACCTTAGCAGATAAAGAAAAGATTTAACAACTATTTATACAAGGTCTCTTCTAATAACACAATACAACAGCAGTAACAAAAAAAAATGACTCATTGCCTGAAGAACCTGGAGATACAAGTGGGACAACTTATCTGAAGAAGAAAAAGAGTTGGTGCTCTTTACTTTTTTCTTTTCTTTTCTTTTCTTTTCTTTTCTTTTCTTTTCTTTTCTTTTCTTTTCTTTCTTTTCTTTTCTTTCTTTTCTTTTCTTTCTTTTCTTTTCTTTCTTTTCTCTTTCTTTCTTTTCTTTTTGGTTATGAATTTAATTACACCATGTATAATGACTACCAGGCAAATGGAAAAAGAGAATGAAAAACCTGATAAACATTGAATGATTTCCATCAAGGTCTTTGCTTCGATTCTGATTGCCTCATTGTTTTTATTATTTATTTTAAGACACTGCAAACATGAATTAGAAAGTTTGGGTCCTGATTAATTTATGTCAAAAAGACAGAGTGCAAAGGACATTTGCACCACAAAGACTTAAATATGGGAGGGAACTGTCTCCAGCAATTAAGCATGGATAGAACTGAATTTTGTAACATTCAGTGGGTACTGAGGCAAAAAAGTGACAATATTTATTTAGAATTCTTATTCCTTATATCTCAATTTACAGTTGGATGAGGGTCATATATGACCATAAACCAGAGTTTGTTTAATCAAGATTTACTAAATTATATTTTGAGTTCATATAATTGTCTGTTGCAAACCATGGCTTACCATTCACAAGGTTGAATTCACACAATCAATATTATCACTCTATATTCCAAGAGACTTCCATCTCTGTCTCCATCACCATTAAAAGCAGAATTTAAAAAGTTGTTCCAAGATGGAATAAATTATCTGCTTCTTTTTGATAGATTTTTCTAAGATGGTATCTTCTGAGACAAACTATCTTCCCTTCTGATGGGTTAACATGACCATTGATTAACATCTCAAAAGGTTGGGAAAAGTCAATTTATACTCTCCAGCAGAGGTTCTCTATAGTTTGACACACGTACCTGTCTTTCTTAATGATGCTATATATTAAACATGGTACCTTTTGCATATAAGGAATAACATGCTTTCATGCCTGTAGTAATTGTATATATTATTTTCTTATTTGCTACCAGACTGCCCAGAAATGTATGTATGATATTCCCCCTCTCAATGTGTTCTAGGTATGCCTGTCTGAACAGGAGACAATGATCACTGACTTTCTCTTAACTGAAGTATGGGATCAACTAGATTCCCATCAAAGATGAAAATGGCTGGTTTGGATTATGGCTGGCCTGGATGATGGTATGTGCCACTCAATCTGGGGTTGATGGAAGGATCCAACCCATTTAGAATGGAGGAGTAGCAGTTAATATGAGAGCCACTGAAAAGGGAATCTAACTGTAACTATCATTGGTTGCAGGATGCTTCACTTTATGATCAGGTGTGTTTGTTTGTGTGTGTGTGTGTGTGTATTGTACAGAACTGTATTTTGGATAATACCTTGGTCCAGTGGTGGGTTTCAAATAATTTAACAACCGGTTCTCTGCCCTAATGATTTCTTCCAACAACCAGTTCACCAAACTGCTCAGAAAGGTAACAACCGGTTCTCCCGTAGTGGCAGTGACGTGCAGTGAGCTTCATGGACAGTGAGGCAAGTGTGAAAGCCCCCCCCCCTGAAGCCCCGGCGCTGCGTCTGCCATAGAGCGGAACCCTCACCGGCCATGAAGGTCACCGCACGTCACTCGGCAGTTCAAACTCTGCTCTGCAGCCCAAACTTTCTCCTCCCAGCAACTTGGCCTGTTGGACACAGTGGTGGCAGGGGAGGAATGGGATGGGTGGGCTGGCTGGCTGGGGAGGGGGGAGCCCTTTAAAGCCCTGCTGCCGCGTCATCCCAGCAAGACTTCCTTTCAGCTCGCGGTTTCCCTTGCCTGCCTTAACCAAAGCTTGGCGCCCTGCCTCGGCTTTCGCGGTCTCCCTCTCTCAGCTGTGCAGCAGTGTTGGCGGCAGCTCTCGGCCTACGGCGGCAGCGTCGCGCAGGCTGTGGAATGAGAAGGAGGAAGAGGAAGGAACCAAGAGAGGCGTTTAATGGGCGTGCGCCCCACACCAGGACCGTCATTGCGCCTCAAGCCATGTTTCTTCCTGCAAAGCCCTTCGGGCAACCCGAGAGCTCCACCTGAAGGACTTTGCAGGAAGAAACACGGCTTGAGGCGCAATGACGGTCCTGGCTGTGGGGCGCACGCCCAGTAAAAGCCTCTCTTGGTTCCCTCCTTGGTTCCCCCCTCCCCAGCCAGCCAGCCCACCCAGCCCATTCCTCCCCCCGCCACCACTGTGTCCAACAGGCCAGGCATCTCACGTTTATGGCGGACATAAACACGAGACACCTGGCCTGTTGGGACACAGCGGTGAGAACGTCCCTGCCGCCTCTGCGCTCCGCCGCCTCCCCCCCGCCTCCTCCGACCCCACCACTGTGAAGAAAGACACACACACACACACCTCACAATAAAAAAATTACAAATTAAATTACAATAAATTTGAACCCCCCCCCTCCCTCCGTCCGATCCAGCTTTTCCAGCTGTGGAAACTCTCTCAACCCTCCTCTTGTCCACCCAACATAAGCGTGCTCAACGTAAGCGTGCTCATAAGGCATGATTCACTGCTCCCCGATCAGGAGGCGGGAGAATCAGTGCCTCTTTTGCATATGAAAGTTTTCGCTTGTTAACTCCTCCTTAACTTTTAAAAGATGAAAAATTCCTTAGGCAAAAGGGCCCCCGAGTTCTCTGGCCTCCTCCCATAGTTAACACTGAGAGCAGACACCAAGCCACTCTGACTTTGAATCTGGTAGCAACTACCCTGGCTTTAATTATTTAAAAAAAATAATTTAAAATTCTTTCTTTTCCCTTAGGAGACTGGTGAGGCCCCGCCTCCCCTGCCTCTAGTGACTGCACATCCCTGCGTAGTGGTGCGAACTGGCTGAATCCCACCACTGCCTTGGTCTATCTAAGAGGAAGAGCAGCATAGCAATGAAAATAAAATAACATAAAATAAGCCTAGAAACATGAATAGGTGCTACATGAATAGAAGTTACTTAAAAATCTCTTCTGTCAAGAACTTTATAATTAGAAGTTTCTCTAAGGACAAAAAAAAAGTGGTTTTGGAGCTACATGTTGGACTTGGACTTTCAGTTGACCACCTCTGAGATGGGGAACTATTTGTGCTTTCAGAAATCACCAGAATTTATGAAAATTATGACCTCAATGGTCCTTATATCAAACTTTTCCAATCTCCAATTCCATCCCCATAATATGCAGCCGACAAGCCTAGAAATGTGTTAAGTACAACAGATCTAGAAGGTACCATGTTGGAGAAGATACCATACATCAATCAATTTCATCTGTGATCTAGTTGTATAACTGCTAGCACACTTCTCTTTGATAGAGCTGAAGCCAAAGATGAAGTAAAGTGATTCATTATTTATCCTTAGTAATAGACCAATAGAAGAAACAAAAACAAAACAGTCTCTGTGCCACAACATTTACATGTTAACCAAAGTAATGTTAATGTTAGGAAAAACCTGAAAGAAAACTTAAAGTTATTTATAATTTATTATTTAAAAAAGACCATAGTTTATTTGATTTATTTTCTGTTCTAATGTATAACTTCTTATTCACTTATAATTTATTATTCCACACATAACAGCATAATGCATCTGATTCATCTCCTTGTTTGGTGATTTCATAGTCCCTTCGGAGTTGTTATAGTTTTCCTTGTTATAGTGTTTCTTCCCTGCTCAGACACCGAGGAAGCAAGATTTATATATAGTACCTCCTCATAAAGAAACTGTTTCTTCAATGCCACAATATTATTTCTGTTGTCTTTCCTGTGTTATTTCCCAGCCTCCAAGCTTAGTAACATGATGTTCAGCTCCCAAGGCAATATTCCAATGTCACTGTTATGAGATCAGCTGACATGTTTATTGTGAAGGAATCTATTACTATATCACTGAGGAAGACTCAAAGGCTCAGCCAAGGAGATGCCAACTCTGTGTTATAGAAAGGAAGGTAAGGTAAATTACTTGCTAAGTATCCTTGGAAAAGAAATGAAAATAAAATGTCCATTATTATACTGCCGCTATATAAATCAGTTCTACAATATTGTTCTATTTGGAATGCTTTATGCAATCCTGGCTACCTCTTTAAAAATGCATTTCACAATGTTTGAGAATCCTAGTAATTTTTCAGCTTGGAAAGGACAAGTGTGCCATATATAGAGAGAAGAAATAACCTAGAATAGAACAACAGTTGCACAAGATTTTTGTCTTTTTCCAGAACCAGAATAGGGCTTGAAACAATGAATGTTTAACAATATCATGATTTATTGAGTAAGTAGACCAGAGGTAGCAGGCCATTGTTGAGGGACACCTTGACCTACCACATCTAAATGCCAAACTTACTTAAGAACACTCTACATCAAATGCTTCATATACACTTTCCTAAAATTAGTATAGTTGTAGTTTACTCCAACTGACAACATGTGAAGAGAAATTTTAAAACACAATCAAGAATCACATTGGAGGTGAGGGGAGGTGTTACATCGGCGGCAGTAAAGACGAAGAGGCTTCTGAGGTAACCTTCATTAACCGTTTTTTACAGGCAAGAACAGTAACTGTAAGTAGACCAGCACCTCTCCTCCGTCTGACAGCCTTTTATATAGAGCTGTCAGACAGACGAGCCAATAGCCTTTCGTATGACAGCCCGGCAACTCGCAGGCGCGTCTGATTGGCTAAGACGCGCCTGGCTGCTGCCGAGCTATCATTAGTAAGTCCTCGGACTTACGAGGCTATTACACTCCTTCCCCCCCCCCAGCGATGCGCCTGCGTCAGAAATGGCGCAGGCATAGTCGCGTAAGTAGGTGGGGGGATGGCGGACATGCCCTGAACGCCTCAGTTTTACTGCAGGCGTCGACTGGAGAGGATGTCCCTGTAAGAACTCCTCCCTGCGGGGAGTGGAGCTCCAGGCGACGTCAGAAGAGCGGCCTGGTTGGGAAGGCAGAACTCAAGGACAAGGTAGGCTGGCCGAAGGGGGCGCGGTCGAGGATGGCGGTGGATTTGGAATAGGCCGGTAGGCGGCCTGGGACTGGGGAGAACTGGGCCTGAGAAGGCCTAAACTGTTGGGAAAGTTTATTGCGGGCTCGGATGGAGAGGCGGAGGACGGGCCAACAATGAGCGGATGCGACCCGGAGGCCCTGGCAGGCTGGCCTGAATTGGGGAAGGCCATTGGATCGTCTGTTTGCGACCACTGTTGCGGAACTGGGGCCGGTTGCGAGGCGTCGGTGGCCGGCCTCTGCGGGACGGTTTGAGCTGGATCTTCGTGGTCGTGGCGGCTCCTCAATTGATCCAGGTGCTGCCGCCACATGGTGCCATCGGATATTCTGGCCCTGTAGGAGACGGGTCCTGTTATCTCGGTGAGGGTGGCAGGCACCCACTGAGGATCCCCAGAATAGTTGCGAGCCCAAATAGTGTCCCCGGGAAGGAAGGAACAGGAGGGAGACCCCAGGTTGCCAGGCTGAATTCCTGAATAGAGGGGGTGTAGTCTATCCAGGGTGGTCCGCAGGCGATGACCCATCAGCAGCTCCGCGGGCCTTTGCCGAGTTAGTGGGCAAGGTGTGGAGTGCTGTGCCATTAAGTAAGCGTCCACCCTTGCCTGCCAGTCGCCTTGGTTCATGCGGCCCAAAGCCTCCTTGGCCGATCGGACCACCCTTTCCGCTCGGCCATTGCTGGCTGGATGGTAAGGGGCGACTGGCGCATGGCAGATCCCTTGGGTGGCCAGGAATGTTTGGAAGACAGCAGATGTAAATTGCGGGCCATTGTCGGACACAACTGTGTCCGGCAACCCATGGGTAACAAACAACCGTCGCAGGGACCGCACCGTGCTCTCGGCTGTGGTGGAGTGCATTAAGACCAGCTCCACCCAGCGAGAGTAGGCATCTACAGCCACCAAGAATACCTGGCCGTGGAAGGGCCCCGCAAAGTCTATGTGAATGCGGGACCAGGGCCCGCGGGGTATCTCCCACTCCCGGGAGGGAGAGGAGGGGGGAGATGGGTGGGATTCCTGGCATGGGACGCAGCGGGCGACCCAGGCCTCGATCTCGGAGTCCAGGCCGGGCCACCACACATAACTGCGGGCCAGCGCCTTCATGCGCGCGACCCTGGGGTGATCGGCATGGAGCCGCTGAAGGACTTGGTTGCGGAGGACCAATGGGATGACCACGCGGTCGCCCCAGAGGAGGCAGCCGGAGTGGAGGGAGAGTTCCAGCTGGTGGGACTTGAAGGCCTGGCAGTCCGGGCGGACAGCCTCTGTAGGCCAACCTCTCAGGACCCATGCCATGACTTGAGAAAGGACAGGGTCAGCTCGAGAGTGGGAGGCCACATCAGTGGAGGTCAGGGGCAGGTCCAGTTCGGCAATGGAGAGGACCGAGAGGCAGGGGACCGGCTGGGGGTCCTTGCAAGGAAGGGGGCAGCGACTAAGGGCATCGGCATGCCCTAGATGCTTGCCCGGATGGTAGCATAGCGCGTAGGAGTACGCAGCCAGGAACTCTGTCCAGCGGGTCATCCTAGGGGAGAGGATGGGGGGGTCGGCCTATCGCCTGCCAGAAGCCCAAGGAGAGGCTTGTGGTCGGTGTATAGTGTAAAGTGCCGACCATAGAGATAGTCGTGGAACTTTTTCACCCCGGACACCGCAGCCAGAGCCTCCTTGTCAATCTGGCTGTAGTTCCTCTCGGTGGAGGAAAGTGTCCGGGAGTAAAAATCTATGGGGGCTTCTGAGCCATTGGGGAGGACGTGGCTCAGAACCGCCCCCAAACCCACGGGGGAGGCATCACAGGCCAAAGTCAGGGGCAGCTTGTCACTGTATTGGACTAAGACTGCCTCTGATGTCAGCAGGGATTTGCGTTCGCGGCTGCCCCAGCGCCAGGCCGCAGATTGGTCGAGCAACCGATGCAGCGGCTCGGCTAGTGACGCCTTGTGAGGGATAAATGGCGCGTAAAAATTTAGGAGGCCGAGGAACGCCTGGAGCTGCGCCTTTGAGGTTGCGGGGGGGAGCGTTCCTTATGGCGGCAATTTTGGAAGGGGTTGGGTGGATTCCCTGGGCATCAATCAAGAAGCCCAGGAATTCCACTTGGGGCACAGCAAAGGAGCATTTGCTGCGCTTCAGTTTTAATCCTGAGCCCCTAAAACGATCGAGGACCTTCCTTAAGACTTTGATGAGGTCTGAGTGGCTGCTTGCAGCGATCAGGACGTCATCAAAGTAGGGAACAACGCCAGGGAGCCCATGGAGCAAGCGCTCCATGAGGCTCTGGAAGATCCCCGGGGAAACGGATATGCCGAATTGGAGGTGGCGACAGTAGAAAGCCCCCCGGTGGGTGACGATGATCTGGGCAGCCACCGCATCGTCATCCACAGGGAGCTGCTGGTAGGCCTGCGCCATATCCAGTTTGGAGAAAATGCAGCCCTACCCCAAGGAGTGGAGCAGATGCTGCACGACAGGGACTGGATAGGGGTTTGCCTGGAGGCCAAGGTTGATCATCGACTTATAGTCGGCGCAGATCCTGATGGACCCGTCGGCCTTCACGGGGATGACTATGGGGGTCTCCCAGCGTGAATGGTCAATGGGCTCCAGCACTCCATGCGCCAGGAGCTTATCGAGCTTGGCGTCAACCTTTGGCCTCAAGGCAAAAGGCACCCTGCGGGCCTTCAGCCTGATGGGGGCAACCTGGGGGTCCAAGTTAAGGCAGATAGGGGTGCCCTTGTATTGGCCAAGCTGTCCATTAAAGATGTCAGCATAGTCCTTGAGGACTGCTGCTACATCAGGGGGCGTGTCCACCACACAGTGCACTCCTGTCAGGGATAACCCTAAAGGAGAGAACCAATCAAGGCCCAGGATTGAGGGAAGCGGTTTTAAAACAATGAGGGCTGGGAGGACTGCACACTGGCTCCCATAGGAAACCCGCACCCCATAGCACCCCAGGGTGGTAATATTCGACCCCTGGTATTCCCTTAAGATGGTGTCAGCTGGAGAAAGCTGGGACTTGGACACATGGGGGCAAAGTTTTGTGAATGTAGCCCAGGAGAGGAGGGAGCGGGAGGAGCCGGAATCGACCTCCATCAAGCAGGGGGAACCCTCAATGGTGACTGTAATGGTGATCTTCTGCGTACCCGCTGAGGCCAGGTTGATGGACACCGCAGGGGTGGCAGGCACATTATCGGTCAGGGCATAGCAGTCTTCATGGCGTGGCTGCTGGCGTCTGGCTGGTTGATTCTTAGGAGGAGGAGGAGGACTGTAGACTGGAGGTTGTTCGGCCGGTGAGAGAGGAGGCAGGCGGCCTGGCAGACCTGCGCCAAGTGACCCTTCTTGCCGCATCGGCGGCAGACGGCGGTCTTGAAAGGGCAGGTAGACCGGGTGTGAGAGCCTCCGCAGCCGAGGCAAGCATGAGAGGCCGTAGGAGCTCGGATCAGCACCGGCTGCTGTTGTTGAGGCCGGCGAGGGGTGGCCCGTAGGCGATCCACCTGGTCAGTATAGAATTGTTCAGGCAATGGAGCCAGTTCATCTATTAAGTTAGTAATATATGTAGATGGCTGTGGTGGTGCGGGGGCAGGCCCCGGCAAAGCTGGCAAGGCAGGCACAAGGGAGGAAGCGGCTGCTTGAGGTAGATAACAGTCAATCTCTACTGAGGAGAGGTTGGCAAGTTCAGTGGCACCCTAGACTAGGGTGACTTTAGGCTTCCCAAGGAGCCGGCGCCTCAGGAAAATATCCTTGAGGCTGCACACAAATTGCTCCGCTAAGTTGTCTTCCAAGTCAGGGAAGTCACATTGCGCCGCGGCGACTCGCAGAGCCTGCAAGAATTGATTCACCGATTTGGACAGCTTCTGCACTCGCCTGCGGTAGGCGAAACGGCGGGCGATCTGAGATGGGGTTGGGGCATAGTAAGCTTGGAGCCCCTCAGTTAATTCTTCCCAGGTCACATCATATACAGCCCTAGGGGCAGCGAATGAATGGGCCGTTGCAAACATCTCAGGACCGCAGGCGGTTAAGAAAAACCCGCACTTTCTGGCCTGAGAGTAGCCTTGCCGGTTGTTGGCGATGAGAAAGCATTCAAATCTTTCTAAAAATGTGGCCCAGGACTCTCTGGCAGTTCTGAACGGAGCGAAGGCTGGCATGCCGGCCATAACGGTTCGTGGCTGAGGCGGCGAGGCGGCTGAGGCGATTTGAAGCGCGGTTTTCTTGTCCAGTCTACGCGCCTAACACGATCGTTGCTTGCCCTCTAGGTCATGCTCAGAGCTGGAGATCCCACTGCTTGTCACCAGTGTTAGATCGGCGGCAGTAAAGACAAAGAGGCTTCTGAGATAACCTTCATTAACCGTTTATTACAGGCAAGAACAGTAACTGTAAGTAGACCGGCACCTCTCCTCCGTCTGACAGCCTTTTCTATAGAGCTGTCAGACGGACGAGCCAATAGCCTTTCGTATGACAGCCCGGCAACTCGCAGGCACGTCTGATTGGCTAAGACGCGCCTGGCTGCTGCCGAGCTGTCATTCGTAAGTCCGAGGACTTATGAGGCTATTACAGGAGGCCCAACCCCACAACCCAACTGGACTATAGTAAACTGGCAAAAGTTCTCACTTCTTGTTAGCAGATAAGGTTACTTTATGAGAAAGAATTTATGATTGAAACAATTAAATGCAAAAAAATATATGTTGGAATATGTGAACTTTGTCTATCTGTCCAGCTCTTCCATAATACTGAAGCTTCAAGTTGCTCAGTGAAATAGAAGAATAGCCACTCAGCCTGTCGAAAAAGGCTTGAAAGTGAATTGCATTCATTTTTATTTCTGCCAATCCCAAAATGCTGAGAACAAAGAGTAAAGGATATCATTTAATTAACAGCTGCAAATCCTGCAGTAAAAACACCCCCCATGTCTCATTCCACCCAAAAGGATAATAAAATGCATTTCTTGTATTGCACCCATCTGTGTTCTTACTTCCTGCTGTGTGCATTTATGTGCTCCACAGTTTCAAAGAAAAGACCAGTTTTGGCTTCCAATCTACTGCAAAACCAGAAATAGATTCACAGAGGTCTGAAACTGCTGAACCTCAGTCACTTTCATACAGTAGAAGGAAATAGGTGCCCACTGTGGGAAATAAGATGCTAGATTTGATGAGGCCTTCTCCTCTATTGAGACTGAGAATGTTTCTGAGTTGATTCCCTGTTTAGATATTTGGAGGTTGACATTTTTCAGAAAGTCGATGGGACAAAATTGCATTTGGACATGATCAGACAGAGACATGAGGGAAGGTCCTTAAGGAAGTATGGTAATGGGAGTAGCGCCCACAGTGTTTGGAGGAAATTCGTAACAGATTCATGTCTGTGGAGTCCTTAGTGCTCTGCAGTTCAATCCTGAGCTACATATATTTGTTTTTATTGGTTTAATGTATGAATGTCAAAGATTCATGTCTTTCTGGTTTCCTGCAAGAACTTCTAAACATAACACATAAATAAGGTGACCAGATTTTCAGATTGGTAAAGAGGGACACCTTTGACTGGGGGGCGGGGGGGCTTGATTAAAAATTCTATACGGAGCAACAAAAATTTTCATACAACGCAAAAATAGTATTGTAATTTTTTTTATTTCAACATAACTACAATTTACAAACATAAATTGTAACTGATGCCAAACATCAAAATTTTGATCACGTGACCATGAGGATGCTGCAACGGTCGCTAAGTGTGAAAATGGTCGCTAAGTGTGAAAAATGGTCATCAGTCACTTTTTTCAATGCCATTGTAACTTTGGTCACTATATCACCTTTCTTGCCACAGTTCTTAAATGAATAACTGCAGCTGATAAGTTAGTAACATAAGTGAATCTGGTTTCCCCATTTGACTTTGTCAAAAGGTGATTATAGGACACTGAAACCATCATAAATACAAATCTGTTGCCAAACATCAAAATTTTGATTGCGTGACCATGAGGATGCTGCAACGGTCGCTAAGTGTGAAAATGGTCACTAAGTGTGAAAAATGGTCATCAGTCACTTTTTTCAATGCCATTGTAACTTTGGTCACTATACCACCTTTCTTGAGAGATATAAACGAGACTGGAAAAAATGGATTGACTATATACAAAATAAATGCGGGATCAAGAAATTCCAGTTAGCCTATGCTTAAGATCAGGAATGATTTAAATTGTTTAAAGTTAACTTAGCAAGAAGAAGCTAAGATCAATGTAGAGATGTTATTAATTTTTTTATTTCTTTTTTCTCAATAGATTTTAGACCATGTTTGTTAAAAATCTATACCGTGTACGGGTTCTGGTACATTTTTTCAGACCTTCTAGACATTTTTTTCTTGGCTACATGAAAATGAAGACTTAATAATATAATTTGATGAACAAAATAGAGAAGAGGTAGCAAGAGAAGAAAGTCTGACTTTTTAATAGACTATGGCATGTAAAGCAAATTTCTAATTAGGGCTAAAGTTATTTTTAACTCATTCTGCAGAGATCTGGAAATCTTATCTGTTAATGCTATTTATCTTGTCCATGTGGGCATGATCTTTAATAACAAAACACAGATGCAAGCACAAGTTGTATGAATTCAGATATTCCAGAATTAAATCATCTGAGATGTGGCTCAGATTAAAACTCTGTCTTGGCTTATATTTTAAACATATGGTGAAGGCTATGAAAGGTTATGAAATTGTTATGAACACGGGAACTGTACTTAAAAAATAAACCCAAGAGCTAATAAGGTGGGATGGATAATAGAATTACAGTCTTGGAACCCAAGGAAGTCATGTATAAATACCCAGACAATAATAGAACTAGAGTATAGTTAATAGAGGCTTCAGCAGACATTTCTGAGTAAGATCAGGGAGATGGTTTATGGTTTATGGTTTTATTATTTATAGGCCGCCCTTTTCCCTGAGGGGACTCAGGGCGGCTTACAATATATAGGGAGGGGAGTACAAGACAGTGAGACATAAAACAATACATAAGTAAAAATAGTACACAACATTCATCATTCGGGTGGGGACGGATTACGATCTTTATCCCCAGGCCTGACGGGATAGCCAGGTCTTGAGGGCTGTGCGGAAGGTCTGGACGGTGGTGAGGGTACGAATCTCCACGGGGAGATCGTTCCAAAGGGTCGGAGCTACTACTGAAAAGGCTCTCCTCCGTGTAGTTGCCAGTCGACACTGACTGGCGGATGGAACTCGGAGGAGGCCTAATCTGTGCGATCTAATAGGTCGCAAGGAGGTAATTGGCAGGAGGCGGTCTCTCAAGTACGCAGATCCACTACCATGAAGGGCTTTATGGGTGGTAAGTAGCACCCATAACTGTATATTCTTAGCATTCGTTGTTTCTCTGTCCAGTACTTTTTAATGTGTATACTTCTTAAACTACCTATCAGAGAAAGAGAAATTTGTCTGCTTTTCCTTTTAAAGCAAAGTTAGCAGTCTTTTAACAGATGCACTACTGCTTCATAGTGCTTTACAACCCTCTCTAAGGGGTTTACAGAGTCATCTTGTTCCCAACAATCTGGGTCATCATTTTACAGATCTCTGAAGGATGGAAGGCTTGAGCCCATCAGGATCGAACTCCTGGCTGTGAGCAGAGTTAGCTTGCAATACTGCATTCTGCACCACCAGAGTATGTATTAGCAAAATAATTAATATAAGACAAATACAGGTAATCCTCAATTTACAACAGTTCATTTAGTGACCATTTGAAGTTATAACGGCTCTGAAAGAGGGTGACCTATGACTGTTTGCCACACTAATGACTCTTGCAGCTTCCCCATGGTCATGTGATCAAAATTCAGATGCTTAGCAACTGACTCATATTTATAACATTTGACGTGTCCCAGGGTCATATGATCACCTTTTGAGACCTTCTGACAAACAAAACCAATGGGGAAGCCAGATTCACTTAACAAGCTTGTTACTAACTTAACCGCAGTGATTCATTTAACGACTGTGGCAAGAAAGGTCCTACATCTCAATAGAGATGTTAATTTTGTGCTAGGATTTTTCTCAGAAAAATTCTCAGACAAATGTGCAGTAAGCAAGCACAAATGAAACAAAGAGAGAGAAATAGGAAACCACAGAAAATGTGACTCACCCCTGCAAATAAAGGATCATTATTTTCTGTCTGCAAGACATATTTATTTTATCTAACTTTTCTTCTGGGGATTTCAGTTCATTACATAAGGTTATACATCTCTCAAATACTTTAATGATGAGTGTGATGAAAGACTTGTAGCTTACTGTGACTTTGAACTCAAATCCTTTGCTTCTGGACTGACCCCTTCCCCATGTAAGTGGATATGAACATTAGCTGGATGAAGCAATGTTTAATACCTTGAAATAGGAGGGTGGGCAGTCCATCTCCCCTAGCCCCAATTTCATTAATTTTGTAGCCTGTTAGGCTCTGTAGATTCTGCTTCATGTAACTCTTGCTAATATAATTGCAATTGATGGATCATGTTAATTAAGAATTGTAGCAATAATTGCAAGCCACACATGGTAAGAATGGCTTCAGGTGATAACGACATAAGAGCAGCAAGGAAGGGAAAAGAAGTAAACATTATTTATCCTTTTTGTTCCTCCACCAATGTGAGCTGTCTGAAGTTATTCTATTGGGCAGTAGATAAAAGACACAGGTCAGATTCCAATATTCCTGCTTTTCTTGTCCTGCAGGCATGACTGGTGGTATGGTCATCATTTTGTGGAATTGCTTAGGAAATGATGGTTGCTACAGAAACCAGGACAAGGTATCTATTGTCATAGTGTCTCAGATTTCAGGCTGCCTCAGACAAATTTCTCTGGTTCTCCAGAAGCAAATTTTCTTTCTATTTCCAAAGTTATCCTTCAATCAGGATTGACCTAGTTCAAGTTTGATGGGCTTTTTTTTTGATGGGCATTAACTCCTGTGGTGGTAAAGGACTATTATTTATTTTTTACATTTATATGGATGTGGGTTCCCCTTTGATAAGAAACCTTACAAGGTCTATAGTGAGGGAAATTGTTTTTCTATTGCTGAGAATCCATCCATTAATTTAAATCGTTATTTTTCAACTGGAACATTCTTATGAATCTATATTAGAACAATGGTGTCAGTTGCATCCATAATATACTACAATGATGTGTAGGATAGCACACAATCACACAATTTTGCATCACAATTTTTGATGCAAATGTGTAAGTCATCACTTGCCCTCTTGTAGACTTCTGTAAATTGTGTGATTCAATGCATGGTAATTTGCTATTAAACAGCTGGCCATCCAGAGCAAATCAGCTACCTGATCACATTTTTATAAAAATAAATCAATCCAGGACACAGTTAATAAATAGATCACATTTATCGAAAGAGAGAGAGAGAAACATCTATACAAATGCAGAATCTTTTCAAAATGACATAAATGGCTGAAATGGCATTAGGAAATACTGAATTTTATATAACAAACAAGGAAGTATATAATCTTGTAGAAGTAGATGGGAGACCATTTAGTCCCACAAAAACTTCTACATATACTCACCTTACTTAATTATTAGACATCAGAGTGAACTTTTGTTTATGCCAGTAAAGCTTGCATTGCCAACTAAAGCACACATTACTATTCACATATATACAGTGTATGAGGTATAATATTACACAGAGGTGTGATATTCAAGGGCTGGTAGAACATTTTAGAAATCTAAATTGTGGATAGTAGGTTAACATTACGGAGACTGAAGTGTCTCTTCTCCCTGCTAGGCACGCATGTTCATACACAACCACATACATTACAGTACACATTCATGTCTGAGGTAATTTTATAAAAAATTCTATTAGTCCATTGGAAGGAAGGGAGGAGGGAGGGAGGGCGGGAGTGGAGGAAGAAAGGAAAGAAAGAAAGAAAGATGGAAGAAAGAAAGGAAGGAAAGAAGGAAGGAAGGAAGGAAGGAAGGAAGGAAGGAAGGAAGGAAGGAAGGAAGGAAGGAAGGACGTCAATGAGACTGATGGGGGCAGGAGGGACCTGGGCTAGCGCAATTGTACTCCCATTATTCCTTACAATATCTCCCTATTCAAGACAAATGGGTTAAAACCTTTTTAGTAATTCTGAGGTATGCAAAATTCAGTTCTGGTCTGATATATGACCATTATGATAGCTGAAAATTATCATAAGTGAAAAGAGAGAGAGAAAAAGACCACCAAGAAAGGAGGAAAGATATTTAGGCAGCTGGCTCAGAACAAAATCTAATTCTTATTCACATGGATACTATAGATACTAAGAATTATTTAAGAGTCAGATAAGATAATCAAGTAGGCTTTTAGTAACAAACAAAGCTAATTTTGACATCGCTTTTTATTTCCATAAACATTCTGGTAAACAGATTGTCTGGAAGAAATCCAACAATATTAAGGTGTTTTGTTTTAAAAAAAAATGGAAACAGGTGCAACAGATGTCTTCAACTTGGTTCCCTCCAGATGTTTTGGACCAATTCCAAGCAAAGGCCAAGGAATTCCAGATAGACCCAACTGATCTAAAGGGCAGTAGGTTGAGGAAAGAAAAGCTATGTTTTTATTATAAAAGTATATAAGCTCTCACTCACTCTGTATTAGGGTGCACTCAGTATTGTGGTACATGGACAATGGACACAGCTTGGAAGACAATCATGCTAAATTTAAACTCTGAACCCTCCTTTTGCAAATAAATAATTTCTCAGCCATTTGAACATGAGAAAAATGTAGCTGGTGGTCAGATATTTTTAGTGAGAAATAAATATCATTGTTTAATATAACTTGCTCAACCTTAAGTGCAAGCTTTGTTCAACAATGCATGCTTAAATTTTTACTCCAATTTTTAGTCTAGATTGGCCTAGAGCCTTATACGGTTTATACCACAATCTCATGTGTGTTTATATAAAGTTCTACTGTTCAATTGGACTTACTCTCAGGCTTACTTTCAGCTTCATCTCACTCTCAGGCTTACTTTCAGCTTCATCTCCACAGGTTTACAATTTTAATGTGAGAAAGTTGGAGGACAGAGCATAACACCTGGCATTGCACATCCAATGTCATTATTACCAGTATGGTAGAAAGCATAATCATTATTGTGGAATAAAAATGAATGGAATTTGGCTGGGTGTACAATAAAAGTTTCGAAGTATATGGATATGTTTTTTAGGAACAGAAAATCACATGAAACATGTGTGCTGGTTCTTACAGTACATACATTTCAATTATTTACATATCATGTAATTGAAAATCAGCTGGTATTTCTAGATCATACTTGACAACTAATTCACACATTAATTAAAACAAACACTTTGTAATTTACAAAAAACAGAGAAAAATTATGAAATGTAGTATTTGTAGCACAATGAAGAATTATCATTGGCACAAAGAAGTATATTTTTCTCAAAATGTTTGAATCTTCTTCGATTGAAGAATTGGAGGAAAACAACACTCAATTTTCATCTTGTTATCAGATTGTCTCCTGCATGATGGCTGCTTAAGAAACCTGTACAAATCAGGCCCGTCTTTTAACTGTCTTTATATAAAATTGAAGTTCAAATTTCTTTATACCTTGAAGTTTCTTGAAACAAAGGAAAACCAAAAGAGAAAATTAAGAGGATTTTTTTTCTGTTAAAAAAAATACAAAAACCAAAAGATGAAATAATGATAAGGGCTGTATATGGCAGTTACAGTATCTACCATAGCAGCTTCAAGTGTTTACAATGCTGTGTTTTAATTTATTTATATCTTTACAGAAATGGTACAATGCTCTAGCCAAAGTATTTTCATGACCGCTGTTCTCAGCCATAACTCAGTAAATATTTTCAGACTGTCTCTCTTCAGCCACTTTTTTAAGGCACTGCAGTTATGCTATGGACTACTTCTCAGTGGAGTGTCTTTCACTGGATGGTGCATTTTTCTCTTTCCCTTGCTTGCCCTTCTCTGAGGACTTTGGATTTTATGTATTTTAGATCACTGTTGACACTGGGTCGACGAGCAAAGGGGGAAATCATGCCATAGGCATCTGTCTCTTTGACCCTATGCATCCTGAAGGACTTTTGGTGGAAAGCGTCACCATATTGCACAGAGATCTTCCTATGAAGAGCAGGACTCATTTCATGGGGTAATTTGGCCATGCTGAAAAGAACATAGAACATCTCGTTCACGTTGGTGTTTTTCTTGGCCGAGACTTCAAAGTATGCACAGTTCTCATCACTGGAGACAAGCTTCTCAGCTTCATCAGAACTCACCCGGCGATAGAGTTCACCGTGATCACTCTTGTTACCACAAATCACCATAGGCAGATCCCCTGTTTCCTTGGTTTTGTTCTTCAGACAAGATTTGACTTCAAGGATCTGATTCTGGAGCCTCTTCACTTCATCAAAGGATTCTCTGTTGTCCAAACTGAATACAAGAATGAAAACATCTCCTGCAATATTTCAACAAGGAATAATAAAGGCAGTTGGTTACAATTTTATCACACAGAAATATGTGTTTAAAAACAGTAGACAGCAAAACTATTATAAATTCTATAGATTTTTTGGCAGAATTTGCCAGTCTAATGACTTCTATTTGTCAGAGTTCAAAGCCCATAATACCTAATACTTTCTAATCAAAATCCATGCTACCTAGGAAGGTGAGAGCTAATGTCTAGCATAGGTGGAGAGTGTTAGGGTGGAGGACAGTAGTAATAAAACAAAGACATTCAGGATATTTAAATAAAGTAGTTATTATTTAAGAATTCACAGAACTAAGGGACCTGTTAAGGTATAGATAACCGAGCGCTGAAGAGGTTGCATGGAAGCATTGCGTGCAAGCTCATCTGGGTCATGCTCTGGAAAAGCCAAACTTCCAGGTTCTAGCGCGCATGTGTGCCAGACAATCAGCTGGTTGGCACGTATGCGCAGGCCGGTTTTCAGCACTGCCATGTTCGTAAAGGACAGCTGATCATTGCGTGCGCATTCATGCCAGAAACCCAGAAGACAAACAGGCAAGGCTGCACATGCTGGGTGACATGGCTTTGCCATCACAGGTATAGATGCAGTGCAATGAATTCAGGTTGCAAAGCTTCTATGTCACCAGGGAGAATTTTAACCTTATTTTTCTGTAGTGGTATCCTCTTCAGTGAAAAATTGAATTGATACTATTACTAGTATTATTTTTCTTCTATCTTGTCTAGCTCTAAGAACTAAATGCTGAACAACCTGTGAAGTTTAATGCATTCAGTATCTAAAACATTTCTTGCCCAATCTTCCAATGTTTTCTTCAAGTTCCATTTTTACTTTTTACAATTTTCCATATATCAATCTCTGTATATTGCTCCCTTGTTATTGTTTGGAAGCTAAATTTCATAAATTCTAACAGCAAACTATCTGACTGTGGTTGCTGTTTTATATATTTTGTAAAAAATGATGATGCATAGTATTGTCCAATTGCAGTACTTCATGTAATGATTGATGCAGATAAGCCTGAAAAAGGAAATAGTTGTGTGATCCACTTATATTAAAAATAAGATTGAATCAGTTGGTTTCAATGTATTATGCATGTATATTTTTAGTCAATCGTAATACACTTAAACCATTTTTAAGAGACTATCCAAAGTTACAATGGGACTGAAAAAATTGACTTATGGTAGTTTTTCACACTTATTACTATTGTACCAGTCTCATGGTCACATGATCAAAATTTTGACATTTGGCAACTGGCACACATTTATGACAACTGCAGTGTCCCAGTGTCATGTGATCACCTTTTGCAACCTTCTGACAAGCAAAGTCAATGGGGAATCCAGCTTCACTTAAGAACCGTGTTACTAACTTATGAATTGCAGTGATTCACTTAACAGCTGTGGCAAAAAAAGGGTTATTAAATGTCACTTAACAACTGTCTGGCTTAGTGATGGAAATTTTGGGCTCAATTGTGGTCACGAGTCGAGGACTATTTCTATATAAATATCAAAAAATTCCATTGCTGTGAATGGAAATGTCCACTTCAGATGCATCGTTGGACTCACATACCAAAGATCATTGGTGGCCTCACATACAACCAAATATGGTTTTATCCTCTTTGAACAATAGACATTAATGTTATCTCGCATGCTGCTCTAGAAACATGTTTGAATTTTCTGAGCAACTTGTCATGCCACAAGAGTTTGTTTGTCCAAGAAAACCAAGGCCAAAGTCTTCTTGTCCAAAAGCATCTGACTTAGTCTTTGGGAAATTGGTGGTTGCCTCCTAAGGACAGGATTTAGACAATATATGGGGCAATTCTTGCCTTTTCCTTTTAACTTTGGATTTTCCCAAGCATCCTCAGCCTGCTTCTTCTCCCAAAAAGTGATCTGCCCTGACTATGACAAACTTAACTTGCCACTGTTAAGCCTCACATGTATGTTTCTAACCTGTGAGGATGGAGAGCCTCCTCATGGCAGGGAATGGATGATTCCCAGATGTATCCAAGATGTCTAGCTGATACATGTCACCTCGAATGTTGTAAACTTTGCGATGGAAATCCTCAATAGTGGGTGTGTATTGGTCATCAAAGCGACCGTTGAGAAACCGAGAGACAATGGAACTCTTGCCCACCCTGGAGGCTCCCAATACAACCATCCGGTAGGAATTCTTGGCTGGCACATTTAAGGTGCAGTTCCCACTGGACATGGTCTTCATCATTGCTCAGATCTGAAAGGATGTAAAAAAGGAACAATTGTTACCAATGACAGAGAAAATAACAGTGCCATCAGAGTAATACAGTAGAACAAAAATTAACTATAAACAATGGCATGACAATGTAGCAACAATGCTGCATTGGAATATCTGCAAGAAATACCATTTACCTACAAAGTAAGAACTGATAGACCACAAAATAGACAAAGTAATAGAAAATGAACAAACTAGAGTACTTAGGAGCTTTAGAATTTAAACAGACAAGCACCATCTATAACACCCCAGACATAACAATTGTTGATAAGAAAGGCAAAAAATGTCTGTATAGTGGACATGGCAGTGCCTGGAGACAGCAGAACAAAAGAGAGAATTAGAGAAAATGACAAAATGGAAAGAGCAGAAATTGAACGATTATGGCAAAGAAAAGATAGGATAGTATCAATAGTAATTGCCTCATTTGGTACAATCCAAAATATCTGGAGCACCACTTGCACACCATCAGCATTGACAAAATCACCACCAGTAAATTGCAAAATGTAGCTTTAATTGGAACAGCTTACAGCTTATATCACTGGAGGGTTTTCAAGAAGAGATTTGTCAGCCATTTGTCTGGAATGATATAAGGTCTTTTGCTTGAGCAGGAGTTGGGTTAGAAGATCTCCAAGATTCCTTCCAATCTTATTGTTTTATGTTTAAGTTCCATCCTGCAATGATACTTTTAGTATCATCAAACAATAACATTTATCTATCCTTGGTCTTTGGGAATAACTTGATGAAAATGTCAAAGCCAGTCTAAACATCTGGGTGATTGTGTGACCAAACATCATCATCATCATAATACTTTTCAGTGACAGTGAAATCCAATATTATCTTTTTTGCAGATAATAGGTATCTTTGGATGCTTTATTTTGACAAATATCTTTCAGCTAAGAATCTTGGAGAAGGAATATTGTGTGGGAAAGGCAAGGACATGGAATAACACCAATGCATATGGCACTAGTGGTTAATGGTGGACTAACCGTAGCTTAATTGTGGCTTATAGTAGTTAAACGTATAAACTCATCGCCTACCATTTCTAAGTATCAGTAACAAAAAAGTAAACATCACTAAGGGAGGAAAAAGAAATCTTAGCAAATGGCATGTGGGGGGAAAGAAAATTCAACTGATGGCCCTATAAGTACTGTTTATTATCCCTGAATAAATCCAGAATGTTATTTAGATATTTCTGGTATAGTATAGTACTATATAAAAAAGCAGAATATGTAAGGAAGGGACAACTTTTGTAATTTTTATTTCAGAGACTATTCCAGGCTACATTAGATTCACAACGTATTGTGAATTGGATTGATTTGGGATATATAGACTTTCAGGTAATTAATTTTTGTGTAAATCAATTGCATCATTTTCAGCATTTTAAAATGCAGTATGAGACAAGAAACAGTCCCTTGTTTGAATGTCATTTCACCAGGTGGGCTTGAATGATGAGTCAGCCAGAAGTATTTTAATGTTATGGAAAGGCGTCTGATTACTAGCTATTCATTTATTATCTTTTTTATTGATAGGATTGAAAATAATTCTTGTTGTCCAGACTAATTTAGGACAATTCCATAAGCAGTCACTTTATCAGTACAAAATTAGTTCTGGATAGCTGCAAAGTTTAACTATGTTCCCAAACGGATTCCTTTCTCCATCAGCTACGGTGTGTCTGGAACTGTAATGCACCCAAAATGCACATGCGGCTGCTCTTCTACTGATGGACCTCTTGATTCAATGTATCTCCTGCTTGCTGGATTCAATCCAACCACTGCTTCCTTCCCTCCCCACAGAGCTTCCAAAAGACGTGTTACTAATTTAGTGTGATTATATTTCACTAAGTTGTTGTCAACTCTTAGTGACCACATAGATAGATCTTCTCCATGCTGATCCCAAATCTGTCTTTTATTATATGGGTTTGAAAATGCAAAAAGGTATGGGTAGCCTTGTAGCATCACCACCTCATAACTCCTTAGATTTTTTTTATACCACCAGATAAATGGACACAGCATGAAATAAAGATATGGGATGTGGAGCAGAGAGAGTCTTTCTTTTGTATGGAATAGTTGAAATTTGTTTCTTTTATATATGAGCAGAAGAAACTTGGCCCAGGGCACTAATTGAATTATGCGTTTCATACATCAATGGTTGACTGGGGACGGGGGATATTGATCAACTCAAGGGGTTACCTGCCAGTTCTCAATATTTTGAAATCTGCAGATGTGAAAAAGAACACATCTATTTCAAACAATTGAAACAATTCCTCACAAACAGTTTGTGAGGGATTGAGAAATAGACATGTACTACGACCATAGGAAATGTATGTGGTATGCTGATTGATTCATGCTATGTATATATGCCATCCAACCAGGGGACAGCCAGTTCTGACTCAGTGGCATAACAAATGAAAACTAGTTTGATGGAACAGTGCTGGGCTAAAAACTGGAAAAAAAAGTGATTTCTATTCCTTTCTTGGTCATAAAAGCTGGCTTAGTTACTTCAGGTCATTTGATCCCTCTTAGTCCAATCTCTCTCATACCGTTATTGTTGTAAGGAAGATAAATGGAAGCATTATATATATATGCCACCTTCAGCTGACCAAAAAAATCAAGGTGAGATAAAATCAAAGAAATAAGCAATATATTGAAAAGTGATCCTATGCAAAAAAAAGCTATCCTATCCTAAAGACAGAATCAAGAATCTTCAGAGGTTTTCTACTGGGTGGGCATCATGTCAGGGTTCCAAGTAATAAATCCATAGCAAGCGAGACTCCGAGGCATGTAGATTCCTCAAATAATACTTTTATTTGGAACTATCATATTGGCTCAAATCTGGTGAAAACCTACTCAACTGGATTTTCTGCTTTGTTTGTTTTTTTGAAGATGTTTCGCTTCTCATCAAAAAAGCTTCTTCAGCTCTGACTGCATGGTGAAGAATGGAAAGATTTATACTCCTTGCAGACAGTTGTCCATTTGACAGTTGTCATTAAGGCCACCTGGAGGTTTAGCTATGTTGTGAGGGTCACCTGAGTGGGCAAAATGGGTGTGGAGCCTTCTTGAAACTATTAAAAGGACTGTGTTGTAGACTAGAGACAAATGATGTCTTGCTAAAGAATGCAAATGACCAGCTGTCTGCCAGAAGTATAAATTCTTCCATTTCCTACCATCTAGTCAGAATTGAAGAAGCTTCTTGGATAAGAAATGAAAGGCCTTCAGAGAAAAACCAGAAAGTTCAGTTGCCTCTTAAAGAAGGCCCTTTGGGGCAACCATGACTTGGATGACTGAAAATCTCCATAGACATTTGTTAATCCTTTTACGAATGGCTTGTTGCCTAAGCCTGGTGTTGGTATAGCCTTTCATACTGGCTGGAATCATTTGATAAGAATGAAGATGTGGAATGAAAAACCTGGGTGCAGACCATCAAATATCTCTAAGGAGTACAGACCAGAAAATGTCAAATAGGCTTGGTAAAACATGTAAATAAACATCCTTACAGAGATACAAATATCTCTAAAGAGTACAAACAATGTACTCCTTAGAGATATTTGATGGTCTGCACCTAGGTTTTTCATTCCACATTTTCATTCACATCAAATGATTCCAAATAAGGAAGGAGGTCCCGTTTTGGAAGTTCTATTCCTCAATCAATATGCTTCTGATTGCAACCTCAGTCCCAATTAAGTCCCAGTGTGCCTAATTTTCTTCTTGCAAAGGGCCCTCTCATTGCTCATAAACAAGGTCATCAGATAATTAAAGCTTTTAAAACCAACCATTTAATCACCTTAATCACTTGTCAGCAATCTCTCCCTTACCAAGCTGTTTTCTATTCAAAAGAAAGAGGCAGTTGCCATAACACAGGCTTGATTAAACAGACTCATCAAGATTCTTCAGAATTTAGAAAACATAGGCTTTCTGATCCTAATGAACCAGATGGAGATGTTAGACCCTTTATTATTTATTATTTAGTCTTTGGCTGTTATGATCTTTCCTATAGTTAGTTCTTTAAAAATCATTTTCTAGCATATCTGTTAGTTTCTAGTGAACATGTGGTGTATTCCCACATGAAATTTCTGCACACCCTCATTCATAAATCGTTCTTAAGCCACAATTTTGTGGTTAGGCAACATCTCGCACAATTCTGTCTGACAGAAAAGATCAAACCGTCAACTAATCATTATAGAACCCAGATTTTACATTTTTAGATATATGCCTCTAAAATGTATTAAATGTACAATTAACATACAAATATTAGTATCATGCTGATACGCTTACCAGAAAACATTTACTTCCATGTTATTTGTAAATCTATTCATAGGTCAGTATTAGGATTTCTGCCTTCCAACTATGATCTTGCAGAATGTTTTATCCTATATATTTATAGAAGTGATCAAAGTTCTGAATTAAAATATATGGATCAAATCTTTTTCTTGCTTCCCATTCAGGGTTTTTTTTGATACAAAAGTATTTTATCTTTGTTTAAATTCACACAGAGAAGGTTTCAGGGGTCAGACCTTAAGTTTATATCTGCTCCAAATACTGAATTTCAGGAAATCAAAATTCCATTTTGAAGCTGTTTTCTGCTCTTCAGCCTCACTGTAACAATTTGTTTGTGCCTTGTTCAAAATACTTAACACATTTGTCTCATCCTTTTGATTTGAAATGTTCCCTACCTAGATACAAAACACAAACCTTAAGAGTCTATTCTGCAGAATTGCTGGTTATGTCCTAACCAGCTGTTGATACTTTTATCTTCATGGTTTAGATCTTTCATTGCTATAAATACATTTCAGCTCAACAGCAAAGTGCTGCATTCATAATTTAAACATTTTGCATCACCTCATGCAGTTTTTAACCTGCCGCTCTTAAAAATAATAGCCATAACTTCTCCCTTTTCAACATTCATCTGCGATATGATTTTTAGATGTGGGAAATAAAACACTAATGAATGATTTGCCCTCGATCAGTAAAGTCAGTAATGATAATGGTACTTCACTATTAAATTGAGATTGTCTGATTCCTCCCAGCGTCTAAGCACCAACTGGACTTCTTACTATCTTATGAGGTGTAGTATATAGACAGTAAAATATCAAATAAAAAACAGAGGGATTTATGCGAAGGGGGGAAAACCGCTTCTTACTACAAATTAATTAGCATTGCTTTGTATTCATTTTGGCTGTCCAATTCCATTTGTTTTGTTACTGATTCCAAAAGGGCACCTTATCTGCTACAAAAGCAATTCAGATCCTTCAGCACATCTACTGCTGCAGCTTTTTTTTGTGTGGTTTCTCAAAAGTCCAATAAAAAACGAGAAGCCATACTTGAAGATAGCTTAGTCTTTCATGCACCAAGCCTATCCTCCAATTTCTCACCTCTCTGTTTTTCTGCTTTTCTGATTAAGTGATTCAGTTAATGTTTGGGGAGCTGTGTGTGCATTTGTGTTGCACTGAAGAGGTAAAGGAAGAATGCTGGAGTATTTAATTGCTGCAAGTTTAACTTCTGTCCCCCCCCACCCTGCTTCTATTTTTAATTCCATTACTTTATTTTTAATGGCAATTTATTAGATCACAACCTTTTCCACAAGTTCAATGACAGTATTTTCTTCCAAACACTTCAGCTAGTTTTCTAGGAAACATGAAGATGATGATGCAAAAAGAGAAGAATTCTCCGTTGAGTTACTCAGTGAGCCCGTAGATAGTTGGTTTACTTTCTAAAGATTGTGGAATCTTTATTAATCTCTTTATTCCATTTAATTTATAATAATGGAAATAATCAACCCTCTATAATGGGTCCTTAGGTAACATATTTTCCAGTTTTATTTATTGTGCCTTTGATCTACAGAAGCTCTGAACCCTTAATTGTTTTAGTACCATATTTTGAGTCTATGTCTACAGTCAAAGTGTAGTGGGAAGCAGTTATCTTCTCAATAGCATGCATCCATAAAATGGTGATACTAAAAACACATAGTTAGAATAAAAATGACCCATTCAAAACTGGCATGCAGAGAGACAGAAAGCCTGAAAAGAGAGCGAGTTCTCACTGAGTCCAAATAGCTGGTTTCCCAGACTATTGTTCTGTCATGAGCATCCAAAGCAAACAAATGCACAGCATTTATAGGAGGAATTGTAATTGCAAGCCCCTGTTCTTTCCCACTTTTTTGTCATTCCTGAATGGTTAAGTTATGAACCCAGCAATAAATTTTGCAAATCTAAATCCATTCTCTCTCTCTCTCTCTCCCTCTCCCTCCCCCCCCTCTCTCTCACACACACCTTACTTAGAAAGTCTTTAAATGCTTTCCTTTTGAAACATTCATTACTGCTGGGAGCTATTGTTCCAAGGTATAATAAAGATACAAAGCTCATCACTTACCTTTTCCTTCCTTGAGAAGGGAAATCTTTGATTCAGGTGCAGCCAGCAGCCTTGGTTCAGAGGACTGAATCAGCAGCTGCAGCCGCTGCAGCTGCAGCCGGAGCCAGATGCTTCTTCTCCAAGTCACTCGCTTCCTTACCCCAATACTCCACCCACACCCCACACCCCTTCACCAGGCTCCCGGGAGGGAAGGGCAACTGTGCCTCAGTGATTGTTCTATGCTGAATCAGGAGGCACACATGGCCAAAAGTTTGTTCTTCAGGAATCAGCACTCTGCCCCTTTGCCCCTTTGGACTCTGAGAAAGAATGCTTGATTGGGGTTTCTTGTGCAGAAGAGCTACCCACTCATCTTAGTTCACTCCAAAATAGAGCTGTCAGTCTCCTCCTTGCAGAGTTGTTGCTTTGTAACTTCAAATCTAGGAGGTTGACTTGAGAACTCTGCTGTGACATCTACCCATAGAAACTGGCCAATGCATCTCCCTGACCTCTGCCTCCCTCTGGTGCAGATTTCCAAGGGGGAAATGGAAGAGCAAAAGGGCTGGAACCAATAATATAAATAGCAAGAAAATAATTACAATAGTACAGAAGCCTCAATCCAAAGTCCTTGCTTTTATAAAAATTAACATACTTTTTTTTTAAAAATGCTAAGATTTCTTCTGCCTTTCAGTACATGAAGTGATGCTTTCGCGTCTGTGACACAGTTGCCTTCTGTCTCTTCTTCCCTTTCAGCTGCTGGTGAACTTCACATTTCTTCCTGTAGCTAATCTGTTCACTTCTCTCTTGAAGACAGTCGTTGTCAGTTGTTGTTAAGGGGGTGGGATCTTGTGGAAGGAGCAGTAGGAGACTTTGTGTCAAAACAAAGTTTTTTTCCTTAATAAAATTGAGATTCTTTCCTCCCTGTTTATCTCAAAGAGGGACTAAATAGCTATCATAATGATCTCTTATATGGTTGCTTGCTTTCTGAACAGCCAAAATTCCTCTCCTGCAGTATTCAAGTTCAAGAAAAGCAAAATAAGAAATGGATCAGAATGGCTCTGGATTTTATTTCAAGCCTACAAATTCAGAGAACATCTTTCTCCTCTGGTGTTTTCCTGCTAAAGGGAATCAAACTGACTGCTGAGCCTAATAAGGACAAAAGATGTTGTTAAAAGCTGTGATGTGTCTTTTGACCCAGCCAATCTCCTTCAATATTAAATCAGAATTGGATACTACTTATATCATTCTGCTGATAATTTATGAATAGGAGTTAGATTAGGCTGAGAACCAGAAATAGCTTGGAATTTCATTATCAGCCTAGTTCCCTTCTGAGAAATCCAGGCAGCTCATTACCATGGTTATATATTGGGGAGTTGGTCAACACATTGCCATAGTAATCATCCAAATCTGTAGTGGACAATATAGCATGAGTAGCCCTAAGCAACACCCGTTGATATTCTGCTGAAGTATTTCAATGGAGGTTGAGTGATAGATGGAGGCACAGAAGATGAAGAGAGAGGGCTTCTATTTTCTTGTTAATACATTTATGCTTTAAATGTTAAACTTTGAGTCATCTTAGCTTTTCCATTTTAATTTTGATTCCATGTAATAATGGAAGAGCCTGGAAATGGAAAAGCAAAACTACATCAAAGCTAAAAAAAAAAGTGATAGCAATTTAAACATACTCTAATCTTACAAAAGATTTAGTACAGATGAATAAACCTTGGTCAGACATCAGAACTTTAGGATAAACATAAAATAGAGATACATTCCACAGCATCAAATCATGCAATGAAGAGCTGCTTTATACAAAAATCACAAGTGATGCCAAAAAGTTTACGCCACTATGACAATCTATAGATTATTGAGCTGTGAAAAATAGTTCTCTTATTTGAAAATAAGGAATCACAGAGGACTGTATTAATGTGAAGAAATGCATTTTTGAGATAATTGCAGAGTAGAATAACAGGGTACAATTGGAGAAAAACATCTATTTCTCCAATTTAGATCTAATAGTCTTTTGAATCAGGCTTGACTCCAAGAAATGTGTCCATATACTTTTCTGCTACCACATTGAAGTAATTGGATTTTTCTTCCTTTTAGTTTCAATCTACCCTGCCTGCACCTTGGGATTTTCTACTGGTCTCTCATACAAGTAATAAAATCCAACTCTCTCTTTAAAAAAAAGTTCAACCAAGAGCAAGGAGCAACTACGGTACCTGAAGAAAATAAATAAACCATGCTAAAATAAAAGTTTGATTTATTTATGACCTAACCCAATTTATGTGATCTGAATTGGGAAATTGGAATGGCTGACTTGGAGGAGTAAAGATTTTTTTTGATTCAACAGGAAAATGGGAGATCATCAGCAGAGACAACTGATTGGCATTTCCACTACTGTTCCTTCTGAGATTAGGAGAATGTGAGCTGTGAAGGCACCAGAATATATGTTCTGTCTATGTCTGAAGCACAAAGCAAAAAAATGCTTTTCTGGCAGTGATTAAGAAGCAAGTTTTTTTAAAAAAACAATTGCTTTATTCTAACTCATATGATTTTATCCCATCCTGTTAGTTGGCACATTTGGGGGTGATCTAAAAAAATTGTTAATATGATTTTAGATTATGCCTTAAAGATGAGTATATATTTTACAGCTATAGAGCCATATTATTACAATAACAGCTCTATTGATAATTCATACATGAAGCTATTATTATAATAAGAAAATTAACTTGAAACTCTGGTTTGCAATTCACTACTGTTAAAATGAGGTTTAACACAGATGCCAGAGAAGGTCTGTTCATAGACTGGATAAATTGTAATGTGGGTTTCTTTTGTTTTTGCTTAGTGTACCTTTTGAACTTAGCCACAGTAGATATATCATGATTTATAACTTAGCATATAGCATGAACCTACTACAATGTCCTACCTGTCAATGACTACTTCAACTTCAACCACAACATTAGACGAGCATACAATAGATACAAACTTAAGGTAAACTGTACCAAACTCGATTGCAGAAAATATGACTTCAGCAACAGAGTGGTCAATGCCTGGAATGCTCTACCTGACTCTGTGGTTTCTTCCCCAAACCCCCAAAACTTTAACCTTAGACTGTCTACTGTCGACCTCACCTCATTCCTAAGAGATCTGTAAGGGGCACGTACAGAAGTGCACCAGGATGCCTACCGTCCCTGTCCTAATGTTTCTTTTTATCCATTTCATGTATCCAAAATCATGTTTATACATATATATGTTGTCTACTACAAGCTTGATGAAACAAACAAACAAATAAACAAACAAATAATTGTGGTTATACTCAGAAGGCAACAGTTTGCCAAACTATGACTTAACCTCATTTGTGGATCTTGTTATAACATTGAAAAAGGAAAAAAATAAGAATCCAATAAGAAAGCCCAATTCATTTTTGATACTGGAAGATCAGATTGGGGGGGGGGACGTTTTAATACAGGTGAATTTCATCAACAACTTTATATGTCTATAGAAATATAAAAGAACAGCCTTCCATTCTTGACAGGTAAATTTGTATTCCTCTCTTTAAAATACGACATGACTTTTATTATCCTGAGTGAACACTAAGCTTCAGATAGAAGAATGTCTGCCTGTATGTGTACTTTTATGTGTGTATGTATATGAATGATGTTTAAGCCAATTATTCTATGCAACAGTACTTCATCTTATCATTTGACAGATGGAGAACTAATTTCAAGGTGGCTGGTTCCAGGCATTGCTTAGCAAACATCTAAAATGGATGCATGAGTGACTCAGCATATTTGCTTTTCTTGGCAAGATATGAGAGTTTTATCTGCACACAATTCTCTCCATCAAAGAGATATATCTGTTCTTTTTTGGAAGTTTTGCCAGAAGCATGAGGGACAGAGGAATGAAGAATTTATCCTTTTCCCTGTGTTGTTTTGAGTGCTCTAGCAACACAGTTGGAAAATAAAACTCATAAATCTTTCTTTCTTTGACGTCTAAATGGCTTCAGAGACAACAGTGAGAAAAATTATAAGTTATGGCTAAGCATGAATTTGAAGCAAACCTTCTTCAAGCAGATTTGAAGATTAAGGAAAGTATGATGCAAGTGATTTAAAATGATCTTAATAGTCTCTCACATTGTCTAGTAGGGTTCTTTTGTTAAGAACATTGATTTCTTTTGAATGACTAAAAAATACATTACTTTTATTCCCCCTTTCTTCCAGATGAGGACACTGTGTTCTCACTAACTATGTGAAGATAAGCTGTGGTTTTCAGAGGAAACCATGGTCCTATAAACCATGCAATAAATCAGGTTTAAACAAACCATATATTAAGGATGTGATGTGACTTTTCTCAGAAATTACACTGAGACAGAAACAACTGAATAATGGCAATATCTTATATAGACTATTGCAGTGGTCCCCAACCCCCGGTCCGCGGACCGGTGCCGGGCCGTGGAGTACCTGGCACCGGGCCGCGCAGCCGCCGGGGGCCATATTTGCAACTTTGCAGTCCTCATGAACGCGCCCTTTCTCTGCCCCCCCCCGCCGCCCCAGATGTGCGGGGCTGGGGGGGCGAGGGGAGGCCCGATCTCCCCGCCCGCTCTCTTGCTCTGCTCGCCCCGGGAGGGAGGGGGCGGCGGCCTCGGCCCAAACTTGGGATGCTGCTGGTGGAGGCTGCCTGGGAGGCGAAACTTTGTCCGCGGACTCGCCCGGCCCGCCTGCCCCGTGGAATGATGAGGGGGGGGGCAGGAGGGGGTGGTGGCGCTGCATTTTCCTCCCAAGGAGAAACTAAGGTTGTGGGGGGGAGGGGCGCAGCACGGCCGTTTCGGGGGAACTTGGGGAGCTTCACCGTTCCGAGAGGCGCTTCGCGCGCAGCCCCACCCAGGTGGGAGATGTTTTCCTCCGCCGAGGCGGGGAGGCTTTACGTAAGACTCGCGGTGCAGCTCTGCCCCCCCTCCTGGAGTGTCACCTGCCTCCCGCCCCTCCGCTCCGCCGAAGCGCTTTTGCGTCAGGCCGGCATGGCTCTCGGGGACCCTTCGGCCGCAGCCCGCCTTCTCCTCCTCTTCCCTTCATGGAGCGCGGCGCGGAGGCCCACCCCCTCGGAAACAGCCGGCCTCCGCCGCGCCAGCCGCCCGCCCGCCCAAAATAGGACACGGCACCATCTTTTTCCCCCGCCGAACTGCAGCGAGGAAAAAGGGCTGCCTGAGCAAGCGGATCGCGGGGTCGGTTCCCCCTCCCTTCCTCCGGCAGCCGAGGAGGAGGAGGCGGGGCGGCCTCACGGGCTGTCAGCCTTGGCGTGAAGGAAGCCCCCCCCCCGCCCTGAGGAACGCGCCCCCAGGATGGCCGCCTTCCCACCCGCCGGTCCGGAAGGCCGAGGGAGGCTCGTCTGACTGGTCCGCGGTGATAAAAAGGTTGGGGACCACTGGACTATTGGACTATTTTAAAATATGCTTCCAGACAGAAGTTCATCAAGCAGATTGAACAGGAAGTGCGTGATCACTAGTAGAAATCCTTTTTAATGTAAATGTAATTTTTATTAATAATCTTGATTACAGTAGTAAAAGCTAATACAAACCAAACTTAGAGAAAGAGAAGAGAAAAAAGAATCATGCATGCAAAAAAGCTAGTAGAAAAAGAAAGAATATAATAAAGAATATATATATATATATATAAAGGGACTTCCAACCTTTATCACAAATATAAACAAATTTAGTAACTCTACAGCCCCTACAAAATTACAGATATCTTTTCATCCCAGAGCAATCCCTTATCTATAAGCAAAGCCATAAAATCAACAATCAACAGAAAGTCCATAAAAGATTGCCAGAAGTAACAACAGTTCTTATTTTAAACATGATCAAATAAACCAACTTTATCTTTCCTTTCCTTCCTTTCCCCCTTTCCTTCCTGTTGTTTCTTCTTTTTCTTTTCTTTTTTCACTTTGTATTAATTGTTATTGTTGCAATTATAATCTTTAATAAAATTACCATTTTTTTCAATTCCACAAAAGACCAATAAAGAGCTGCCAGAAGTAGCAACTCTACTGTACTCTACTATATCTTGTTTTAACCTTTATCAAATAAACCATTATCTGTCTTCCTTTCTTTTACTTGCAAGGGTCTCAATCTTTAATTCAGTCAGATATTATTTGTACTTGATATTATTTTTAACTTCTAACATTCTTTCCTTTTACTCCTAACAATCTTAAACATTAATTCAATCAAATATTGCTGTAGGATTTGATTTCTCTTTGATTCTTTATCCTACTCCACAGACCTTTTCAAGGTTTTAACAATCCTCTTTTGTATAGCCAATAAGAAAATATTTTCCAAGTTATTTTCTTGATTTATTGTTTGTATTTTCCATTTAATTTTTAAAACTTAGGCAGTTTCTTTTGTATATCCAATAAAAAGTCCTTTTCAAAATTATTCTCATTTGTAGTTCCACATTCTGTACTTTCTCTATTGTTTTCAGATAAAATTTGTTCCATGGCTTCATTAACATATTTTAGACATAGTCTGTCCATAGAAGCAACATCATTTCTGATGATGTTGATATTACAGTTACTAACGTCTGACTTCATTATTCAAAGTTCTCATTTAATATTTCTGATGTTATAATGCTTTATTTCATTTTGTAAGTCCAGGTATTATTTATTTCTTTTATAAAATTTCTACAATTCCCATATCATCTAAATGATTCTGGGTGGTCTACAAATAAAAAAACAAAGAGCAATGTACAGTAAAAAAATAAAATAAAAATAGAGTTAAAATAGAATTAAAATCAAGTTATAATTAGTGGTTAGAAATGTAAAGGTTACAGAGCTTGGAGGAGGTTGCATATCACTATTAGACCCCCCCACTCCCACCCATGCCAATTGGCAGAACCAGATCCTCATGCTTTTCTGGAAAGCCAGAAGGCCTCACCTCTGGAGGTAAGATGTTCTACAGGATGGGAGCAATAGATCTCTTCCTAAATCTTGTCAGTCAAAATCTTTAACTGAGGGGGTCTATCATGCACCCTTTCCTCCTGTCTGATCAAGTGGGATGGGTTGACATCAAGTTTGTACTTTTCATCTTCTCCAGTCCGGTCTCTAAAATCATCAGTTATTTTTTTTTGTTATGACTTACAATTGCCAGGATACCCAAAAATCTATTGCCCATGAAAAGTTATTTATTTTTATAGCTAATGCCATCTTTTATAATAAAAACCAACATTTTAAATTTATCTGCACCATTAATCCATTTATAAATTTCTTAGATCAAAATCTTGTTTAGCCTTTTGTTGGTCTAGTGGTTAACACATTAAGCTAAAAACTGGGAGACTATGAGCTGATGTCTGGCCTTAGACATGAAAGCTAGCTGGGTGACCTTGGGCCAGTGACTCCTTCTCAGCCCAACTCACCTCCCACGGTTATTGTTTTGGGGAAAATAGGAGGAATAAGGAGCGTTAGATATGTTTGTTGCCTTGAATTGTTTATAAAAACAATAAAGGCAGAGTATAAAATAAAAAATTTCTTTTCTTTTTTTGAGAATTGAAGATAAAACGATAAAACAATGACTTTTCAAATGTGTCATTCTAAAAGGTCGCTGATAGCTTTAGGACAGTTAATAGACCATTTTCAAAAGTGATTAAGAAGTGAGGTTTGCAATTTAGTGTCAAAAGTTTATGCTGTGGTTGTGAGCAAGATGGCTAATCCCTTCAACTCCCATCACTCAAACCTGTGGAAAACCACTCTCCTGCTCTCTGGAGCGCAGGTGGATATTCTCTTGTCCTCTTCTTATCTGGAGAGGTTCCAAGGAACTGATCTACTGACTTGATGATAGACAGTGCTTTTGCAGAGCTTTGTTCAATACCTCCTCTGGAAGTCTATCTACAGTAGAAGTCCTGGACAGCTCATCTCTGTTATTTGGTTCCCTTTTATCTGTCTTCTGTACAATCGTGTCACCTATTGACATCTAAAGAGCCAAGGTGGCGCAGTGGTTAAATGCAGCACTGCAGGCTACTGCTAGATCAGCAGGTCAGCGGTTCAAATCTCACCGGCTCAGGGTTGACTCAGCCTTCCATCCTTTCGAGGTGGGTAAAATGAGGACCCAGATTGTTGGGGGCAATATGCTGACTCTCTGTAAACCGCTTAGAGAGGCCTGAAAGGCCTATGAAGCGGTATATAAGTCTACTGCTATGGCTATTGCTATTGCTATTGCTCTATACTGCTGAGAACAAGGCTAATCTGCTTGTCTCCTAAATTAAATTAAAAATGAGAGTCTGGCCAAGCTGGAGGAGGAGAGGAGAAGAAGACAAGACATCAAGGTGGAATTGTTGACACTGGAAACAGTGGTTGACAAATTTATATAATAGCCTTGTGTACCTCCAATTAGCTAACGCCTGGGCACCTGTAAGTAAACCCAAATGTGTCAAAATGCCTATAAGCTTACAGTGACTTCCTTTTACAGGGAACCAAATTTCTCAAACTTCTCACTTTTGAAGTGTGATGGAATGCACACCTGAAGAAGTAGGGGAGAGGAGTTTGGGCAGCCATAGCTTTTCTAGGCAGGAGGGAGTACATGCCATCAGAGAGAATCCTAAACTATGCACAATTCCTAGCTGGATGGCAGGGGGAGGAGACGTTCAGGGTAACCATAACATAGAATCTCTCAGGATAGATTTGACTGGATTTGATTGGATTTCACTGTTATCTTTGGGTATGGATCTGACAAATAGGATAAGATTAAGAAACCTATCCCATTTCTTCAAAAGTTCAAAAGTAATGATAATCTTTCAGAAATAAGGTAAAAATGTTGTGTGATGGGTAGATATTCTTTAACCCTTGATGCTCCACTATAGCAGTGGATTAAATGAAAACCGTATAGTAATAATTCACTTGGAATTTGGTAGCACAATTGCATGCATGATGATTTGAATGGTCCCATTTAATTCAACGGGCTCTATTTCCAAGTAGATGGACTTTGGAAGATCAAACTGCAGTCTCAATTTTGCCATATGTATGTTGGATTATTATTAATACCTATGGGGTTGGAGCAGCAAATAAAAATTATTTTAGGCCTCTGATTCAAAATGTTAGTCTGTTTGCACCATTTTGATAGCATTTTCTGTTATTTTATTTGCTATTGGGGTATTGGTTATCTCTAATTTGTTATTATAGTTAAAGATTTGGGTTGTGTTTATGCCAATTTGACTTAGAAATAGAAAAATCAAGAAAATTAAGGTAAGCATCAATCAAGTGTGCAATAAGATTCCAGTTTATGAGCAATAGATTAAGTTAAGGAAGAAAAAGATTACAGTTTGAGGACTAATTATATTTGCACAGCTTTTCTGCCTTTAAATTCAAAATGTATCTCTACCATCCATTCTACCTTTCATCTTCATGAGATCTTCCGTGTTATGGTTAGGGATGATTATTGTTCCTCAGATGTCTCTTCCTATAGTTTAAGATAAAAATAAATATTCCTTTGCACATATGTGCTAGTCGTTCCTGACTCTGGGGGGTGGTGCTTATCTCCATTTCAAAGCTGAAGAGCCAGCGCTGTCTGAAGACATCTCCATGGTCATGTGGCCAGCATGACTAAACACCAAACACAAAATTGAGACTGAAGTTTGATCTTCCAAAGCACTGTTATCTTCCCACCAAAGGTGGTTCCTATTTTTCTACTTGCATTTTTAGATGCTTTCGAACTGCTAGGTTGGCAGAAGCTGGGACAAGTAACGGGAGCTCACTCCATTACTCATCGCTAGGGATTCGAACCACTGAACTGCCGACCTTTCTAATCAACAAGCTTAATGTCTTCCATCTATCTTCAAAAAAAACCTTTCTTATTAATTTATTTTTAAATTTTATTTAAATTTATATGCCATATCCAACTTTAGAAAATAGTTCTCTTTTTCATCATGAAATTTTTTTAGTCGAAACATTTTCTTTCCACGTGTAAACCCAGAAGAAAAAGGAAATTGTAGAGGTGTCTTCTGTGCTACAATTTGGCTGGCTGAAGAGAGCAGTAGCTAGTACCCAAGGCTATGATTAAGCACCGCTATACAAAATCAGCTTTGAGTAGGTCATGCTGCTTAGAATGACAAGGTGAAACTGATGCTCATTAAACCGAACTAGCAAACAGCCCAAATAGAACGACTTTGAACAAGCACAGCACTGTTCCTGCTTGTACGCAAGCCATTTGGCTGGCTCTCCTGCTGTTTCTGCCTTGGGCCCTTTTATTTTGCCATGAGCATTTATCCTTCCCATGCCTACCTTACCCAAGACCTTTGTCATTACAGTATATTGCTGCATTGCTGGGTTAAAATTATTTTTAATACTTCACATACATATTCTCCAGAATCTTTTGTAAGAAATAAATAGGACAGGGGTTTAGCACAAACCATAACTCAAATAGAAAACAAAACACTTGTGTATCATAGGCCAAATGCATTTGCTGTTGAAGCTGATGTGTTTTGATATTCATGTCTTCCTTAATCTGGTACATTCAGGATAAATGGACATCGAAAAATCCCAGTTTGCAGTATGGGGATGACTTACTGGAGAAGGCTGTGCTAGGCAACTGGAGACAAGTTAGAAAGGATTAGCAAGAAGACTGAGGAAATCATAAGCTGATCCCTCCTCCTGCAGTGATCTATCCTATTCAAATCTATGCAAAGAACAGCAAAATTGTTTTACTATAACTCTTGTTTATAGGTATTCTAGAATGTTTCTTGAAACTGTTGGAAGAAATATCCTTCTGGGTTCAGTTCCAAGTGGGGAGAAAGATACTGGAAATATGGTGGCTGCTTAGAAAGAAGGTTTATTGATGGGATGATGGTTTGAGGTACTGGGGAAAAGGGGGTCACGTGCCTTGAAGATCTTGAAAAAAAAAGGGGCAGAGATGCTGAGAGTCCCTGGATTTTATGCCCTCTCTGGGCTGGACCTTAGAGTTTCCTGTTCCTGTACAAGAAATGTATCCCACTGGCTGTCAGATTTCCAGCGGGCAGGAGTCTTAGCTAACTTGGTAGGCTGTCTTTTGAGTCCAAGTTTGGTTGAGCCTTGCTGTAATGGCTTTGGGTTTCCTATTATGGCTCTGCCTGAAGTAGATAGATCTTTGTTCTGTAGTATAGACTGGCTCAGGCCTTAATGGCCCATTGACAAAGGTGGGGAGGGGGCAGGGAGCTGCAGGGAGCCGCTTTGTCTTTAAAACATATTCTCCTGGGAAATATAATATTCTGGCTTTTTAATATTTCCTAAAATATTTCATTTTTCTAGGAGTGAGGTGGATGCTAACTTCCTACAAAACAATGTCAGCTATTTTTCTGGATAAGAGATATTTAAGAACCTATATACATGATGGCGAACCTATGGCACACATGCCACAGGTGGCACGCAGAGTCCTATTTGCTGGCATGGCAACCCTCCGATCTGCCACACATACAGACGCTAATGGCCAGCTAATTTTCAGCCTTCTGGAGGCCAGGGAGGCTGTTTTCGTCCTCCCCAGGCTTCAGGAAAGCCTCCAAAGCCTCTGGAGATAGGGAAAACTCCCCCCACATGGTGGTGGTGGCCTTGCACGCATGCACACGGGGGGCGGTGCACATATGTGCGGGGGTGAGGGTACGCACAGGGGTGCGTGGGCACAGTTTTGGCACACCTTTAGAAAAAGGTTAGCTGTCACTGGACTATATTATAGTTATCTTCTATCAAAATGAGTAAAACATATGACACACCAGCATCTTTTATGGCCTTTGGGTCCCTGGGAATTTATGGGGTGGGGGATTACGTTTAAGAGGCCATAAGAATGTTTTTAAACTTTGCAAATGCTTCAAGTTTTATTTCACATTTTAAAACTCAAGCAACCGTCTCCAAAGTGCGCCCTGACCATTCATTTTTAAGAGGAGAGATTTCTATCTGCTGCAAAAAGAAAAGAAAAAATCCCTGATGATGTACTTTTGCTGATGGGAATTGTGGACTCCTGTCGTGTCTCTTTAAAACTTGGCTTTGGTTCCAGGTCTGAAGTTAATGTGTTTGGAGAAGGCCTTGTCATACTTTCCTTTAAAGGTTATGTTTACTTTAGGCTGCCTTGTTTTGCTTTGTTCATGGTTTTTTTTTAAATCGTTTTAATCTAGTATTATATTTTGTAAGCCACCCACAGTCCACTGGAGTAGGTACATTAAATTTAATAACTTAATAACATTAATAATAATATTTGTCCATCTCAGGACCTTGGGAAGGACTTGATAGGTCGACAAAAATGCCATATCCTGTCTGAACATCTGGCTGACTGTGTGTGATGAACAATAATATTAATTACCATGTCATCACATCAATAATGGAGCAAAGCCTTGTTTTGCTTTGTTCATGGTTTTTTTAAAATCGTTTTAATCTAGTATTATATTTTGTAAGCCACCCACAGTCCACTGGAGTAGGTACATTAAATTTAATAACTTAATAACATTAATAATAATATTTGTCCATCTCAGGACCTTGGGAAGGACTTGATAGGTCGACAAAAATGCCATATCCTGTCTGAACATCTGGCTGACTGTGTGTGATGAACAATAATATTAATTACCATGTCATCACATCAATAATGGAGCAAAACCTTTTCTGTTTCTTCAGAGGACAGCATTTGAATTAGTGAGTTCAAACTGCAAAAACAAAGAGATTTCAACTATGTTGGAATGGTACATTAAAAAAAATCATGTGGTTGTCTTGTTGCTTTTAAGCAATGTTACTCTAAATGTTTTTTCCTTGTGGGTCAACAAGAACCAGGCCTACTATTCATCAGTGAGAGGCAACAGCCTTTGGACATTTCACTCCATCAGAGGGCAGAGCTGTGCTGCTTCTCTAAACTGACCTGCCTACATAAGTTGGAAGAAGATGCTACCTCTTCAACCCCAAAGTTAAAAACCTTTTGTTGCCTTTCCCCTCAGGCAGCATAAGGCTTTGGGACAGCGTTGTAATCAAGTTAGCATGCATTTGACTTGAAGTGGTTGGGTTCAGGCATGAAATGCTATCATCTTCGCTATCGGTTTGCAACCAGGAGCGAGTGCGGGGCACTTCAGCGCATGTGCAGAGCATCCGTTATGACGTCTGGGTGGGTGGGTGGAACCTCCTCCCGCCGCCACTACCAGTTCGCTCAAACTTGAGCGAACCGGCAAAATACCACCTCTGTTTGAGTTCATATAGTTCCACTCAGGGGTAGTATACACTTATCTTCCCTACCAGTTCACAAATGTGAGAGAGCACAGCCTTCCGCGCATGCACTTTTGGTGAAAAGAAGGCCTAAATGGGATGCCCTAGGACCGTGGTGGGTGGGAGGGGTCACCCATGATTTCTGCTACCGGTTTGGATGAACCGGTCCAAACCAGTAGAAAACCACCTCTGTTCCACTAATTTCACTCTTTGAAGGAAACCCAACTTCTGCAATCTTACTGATGCCTGTCAACCTTGTAGCCATGTACAACTGAGAGGCATTCATTAAGTACCTGAGCTCATATGAACCAGGAAAAGAGAGAAAGCACATCTCTTCCAGCCCATGGTGGTACATATTCATGCTAAGATGACTAGTTGTTAAGCACTTTCTAGAATTAATATCCTCATTGTTGCTACCTTTAATAATTCTTCATGATGGGGAAAGTGTCCCATTGCACATTGCCAGCTTAATTGTAGAGATTTGAAATTGGGTCCACAGAGCTACGGTTGCTATGACAACGCCTATTCTCAATCTTGCTGGCACTCTCCCACACATATAAACATGTGAGAGAAGGGAAAATGCAGATACAGGAGAGATGATGGTATAATTGGCCCATTTATTTTCTTCTTAACAATATTTATGAGAGTTCTTGCTTTCATCTATTCTATGGTTAATGTTTTTGTCCAGTGGTAAAACAGAACTCATGATATGGCCTTTTTGGAGACTTTGGGAAACACTTATGAGCATAGTAAGCAAGGTTCAATGGTAAAGCTGGTTAAAGAGAGAGTGTTTTGGAAAATTGATTGACATGATTCCAATCTAGACAGGAGAAAAGAACCCTAGAATTACAAGTATTTTAATATTTTTATGGCATTCTCAAGAAAGAGCTGTTAAGTGAAAGGCACCAAAACTACTAATGTTTAAAAACTCCTGTAGGGAAGAGAAATAGACACAGGGCAGTTTTCTAATAGCTAGAACTAAAGAGAAATTTCCTGACAGTGAGAATAATTTGTAGGCAGAATGGAGTATCTCTGGAATTTGTGGGTGCTCCGCAGTGGTGGGATTCAGCCAGTTCGCGCCTATTCAGGAGAACCGGTTGGTAACTTTCTAAGTAGTTCAGAGAACTGGTTGTTGGAAGAAATCTCCTTTTGTTTTTTTCCACTTTACAGGACTAATCCTGTAAGGAAGGCAGGAAGGAAACATTCTGCTGTTGTTTCTAGCCTAATCTTTATTGACCTGCTTACAGAAACTGCCTCTCTGGTTAACCCTTATTACATTGTAACAGCTAAGGTGAAACATCCATCGACCTGAGTGACCTTGAGTTGGCCATGCCCACCCAGTCACATGACCACCGAGCCCCACCTACCCAGATGGTCATTAGGGCAGAGAACCAGTTGTTAAATTATTTGAATCCCACCACTGGTGCTCCATCAATGCAGGTTTTCAAGAAGAGACTGGACAGCCATTTGTCTGGAATGTCCTGCTTGAGCTGAGGGTTATACTAGAAGACCTCCAAAATCCCTTCCAACTATATTGTTTTATGTTCTATGTTCTAAAACAGGGGCATCAAACTTGTGGCCCGCGGGCCAGATGCATATCATGCTGGCCCCGCCCCTGCCTGGTTTAGCGAAAGGGGGGAAAGTCCCAATACATCATGTGATGATGCTGTTTGACATCCCTATTCTAAAGCTTTCAGAACTCAGCATACCTAAAGACATTTGGGTGATTGTAATCTAGACAACCTGGAGAGATCACTTTGCAGAAAGCTACCATAGTGCAACCATGTAGGAAGAGAGTTATATTAGTCTACAATAATACCTTTGGTGACTAATAGGTTTTATTAAAAGGCAGAAGTTTGCAAAAAAAGTAAGCCATTTATTGCCCCCAACAATCTGGCTCCTCATTTTACCCACCTCGGAAGGATGGAAGGCTAAGTCAACCTTGAGCTGGTGAGATTTGAACTGCCAAACTGCAGCTAGCAGTCAGCTGAAGTAGCCTGCAGTACTGCACTCTAACCACTGCACCACCTCGGCTCATATGCACAAGGCAAGCAGTGGGCAAATCCATATAAGACATCCGCAAAACAAACCCTCAGCTGTTTGATATGGTATTCAATTATATTTTAAAACTCAGGAAAGAGTGACTAAACTGGATCCAACCTGAGTCGGTCATCGGAACCCAAGGTGCTAGAGCCCATCTTTAGGGAACTTCTCTCTCACCAGAATATGTACTTATATTTTATATATTTTATTCTCTTATTCTGGTGAGAATGAAGTTCCCTGAGGATGGGCTCCAGCGTGAGTCTGAACGCTCAGAAGCCTAAACCTCAGGTCCCAGTGACTGACCCAGGTGGGATGCTGCAACACTATCCTGGGACATGTATATTTGCCTTGATTTATGAGTTACTATACTGTCTGAATTATGATTTAAAGTGTTATTGAGTCAACTTCAGAGGTGGTATTCAGCCAATTCTGACCGGTTCTGGCGAACTGGTAGCAGAAATTTTGAGTAGTTCAGAGAATCGGCAAATGCCACCTCTGACTGGTCCAGCCCCCATCTATTGCCTCCTGAGTCTCAGCTGGTCGGAGTCCCAGCTGATTGGCTGGGTCTTCTTCTGTTGCCCTGCACTGGAGAACCGAGCTGAAAGCAGGTTAGTGGGGTTGGGAGGGAATGGAGATGTTACAGTATCCTTGCCCTTGAGTGGGGTGGAAATGGGAATTTTACAGTATCCTTGCCCTGGAATGGGTAGAGATGGAGATTTTACAGTATCCTTCCCCAGGAGTGAAGAGGGAATGGGGATTTTGCAGTATCCTTCCACTGCCACACACACCAAGCCAAGCCATGCCCACCAAGCCACGCCCACAGAACCAGTAGTAAAAAAATTTGAATTCCACCACTGGTCAACTTCAATGCTGCAATACTGAAATGCTGTTGATAAAAGACTGAGATGGTTCCAGCAGTATAAAACTGATAAGGATCGAGTAAATTTGGGTGCATTTCAAAATGTTTTTAAAATTTATATATTTACTAAAGCAAACTCACTGGTGGAAGTGGTTGCAAATAGTTCCTGAGAATGGAAGTATGGCTGTTCTATAAATCTTAATTGCAAAATTTGATGGTAGGTGAATTTAGAATTTGACAATTGTGTCAGTCCTCGGGTTGCTATTTTTATTGTAAACAAATCATACTGTATATTAATTTCATTGCTTTTTCATAGTTTAAGCTGCTGTTTTGAATTTTATTATTTACAATTTTTAATGTAGTTGGAATTGCAGTATGAGTTATTAATAACAGTTCTGTTTGTTTGTTTAAAATTATTTATTTTATTAGATTTGGGAAATGACTTCAGAACTCTATGTACAAATTTATTTTTTCAACTTTTTAAACTAACTAGAAATACCTTGGGAATTTGTAAAATTTTTTAATCAAAAATGAAATGAAGGTCATCTCATATATTCTATTAGTACACTCAAAACGTCTATGGACATTCTCAGTCACCCAGGTCATAGTTGTCCCAAAAGTGCTTTTTCAAAAGGCAGCTGGATTTTGTTTTTTCTTCTGAACTGAAGAAGCTTGTTGGATGAGAAGCAAAACGTCTTCAAAGGAAAAACAAAGTCTAGTTGCCTTTAGAAAAAGTAGCTTTTGTACACTCAAAACTTTTATATCAGTTGAATTGGAGATGAAACAGGGCCACTGAGGTTGGCCCTAAACATATTTGGGGGAAAGATTTCATTAATTTTATTTAAAACAGAAAACAAAGGGGCCAATGCCCAATGATGAATACACCTGCTAATTAGTTAAATGCCACAAGAAAGTCTAATGTTGGTTGGAATATGTACAACTAATATGAAGAAGTGGAATTTTAACCAGTTTCACTTTCTCTATAGGAAAGCATACATAGCTAATTAGCCGAAGCTTGAAAAAAAATTCTCAAAGGTCCTCATTATCTTTTAGTTTTTTAGAATTTTACAGCAGAAAATCACCTCCTAATTATGAGAAAAATTTCAATTGGGAATAAATCTTGAATGAAGAACAGTAATGTATTTATTTATTTAAAATATATACATAGCTACCCATCTTATGACAAAGTCTGAGTGGCTTCCAATCAAAGATTAAAACTACATAAAATCCATATTGAAACTATAAAAAAATCTTCTGAATCTGTGTTGCATGACAAGTAATGAGAAAAAATTCTGGAAAAAGTAACCAATATATATTTTTAATAGCATCTGAAATCAATTTTCCTTCCAAGAATAATGTAACAGTGAGACTGCAATGATGTAGTTCTCTTTGGTCAATAATTTTGTACCTTCTATTCTATTTTGGGCTGAGCTTTTGGCAAAGAATGGCCACATAACTCTTTATTAATATTCTTTCAATAAGAGTTTGTCTCATTTGTTCCGGCATATCTTGCCATTTCGAATGAATTGTTTAATTAATGTTTCCAAAAGCTGACAAAATTATGGATTAATGTATTTTTCAGATTATAAGACGCACTTTCCTGCCTCCCAAAAAGTGGGTGGAAATGTCTGTGTGTCTTATAAAGCAAATATTGCAGGGGGGAGGGGGGTTGTTGCTGCACCAATCGGCTGTTCTAGGCGGCAGGGATCACCACTGCCGCTGCCTAACACTGCCTGTAGCCACCGCTGCCCGTTCACTGTTGCCTGTGCTGCAACAGTGGCAAACGGGCTGCAGTGAATTGGCTGCAGTGGTGGCAAATGGGACATGGCAAATGGGCCACATTGAACGGGCTACAGAGAATGGGCTGCATAAATGGGCTGCGACAATCCCCGCTGCCTAGAACAGCTGATCAGTGGTATTCCAGGAGGAAAATCCAATTCCAATCAGTTGCTTGGCAGTGAAAACTCCAGTGTTCCCTGGCAGCGGTGGCAGCAGCTCAGATCAGTTGACCGGTGGGAGGGGGGGGCGTAATGGGGCAGAGCCCTGACGAGCCACGCACTGAGACTGCGATAACATGCTGAAACTGACTAGGCTATTTTCTGTTTGTTGCAAGGACACTAGAATACCGGATTGATGCTAAAAGGCAGAGGCAGAGGTAGATTTTCCCCCCCTTGTTTTGTTCCCCAAAAGCTAAGTGTGTCTTATATTCCAGAGCGTCTTATACTCTGAAAAATATGGTATGTTGTGGAAAGTTTTTTAAAGCAATTTGAATCACAGTTCTAATTAATCTCATAATATTAAAGAGGTAGAAGCCTTTCCCATCCTGGTACCCAGTGGTGGGATTCAAATAATTTAACAACCAGTTTGACCAGGGTCAGGTTTGCTGTTGTGGAGGCATGGCCCATCCCCATCCTCCAGCTATGCCGCATATGCGGGATGAGTCTCCCATGATGTCCAACCTGACCCTGGGCAAACTGGTTGTTAAATTTCCAAGGGTGCTTGTCTGCATATCGGTCTCGCAGCTGTTTCAGCCTTTTGGATGTGGCTCCTTTAAGAAGCAAGGTTTCCAAGGAATGAGGAGCGGGAGTTACCATAGAGACAAGGAGTTGATGTTCCCAAGAGCTCACATGGTAAACGGAAGAATTGGGGGGGGCAGTTGAGGGAGGTATTCCCTCCTCCCTATGGAACTGTGGGCAGGGGGTGTTGGTCAGTCTGCGGGCAAAAGTGAGAGTGGCGAGAAATTAAGTTGGCAGCATGATTGAAGCTGGGCCCAATGTAGGGGAGCAGGGTTAGTTTGGCCAGGCAAATTATTACACCCCCTCACTATCAAAGTGAATCCTGGGTGCTGTTTTCTGCTGCAATGGAAAATTGCCAACAGAGCAGCTGGCACAAGGGGAGGAGGAGGAGCAGGGAGAAGAAAGTGGAAAAGTGGCTTTCTCCTTCCGTTATGCTGGATGCTTGATTGCCCATTTCTCCATTGCAGCACAGCTCCCAAGAACCACTTTGATAGTGGTGGTGGTGGGTAATTTAACAACTGGTTTGCCTGAACCAGTGAGAACTGGCTGAATTCCACCACTCAGAGGTGGGTTCCTACCTGTTTGGCCCAATTTGGCTGAACTGGTAGTGGTATGCAGGTCTGAGTCGCAGAACTGACAGTGACCCAGGCTGGCCACGCCTCTGAACTGGTTGCCTGGTCACCACAGTCACCAAAGTCGCCACTGACACCTTGTTTTTACGTTCTGCGCATGCGGAGAACAATTTCTATTATACAGCATTTACCCAGCGCATGCTTGCATGCATGCGCAGCATGCCCATGAGCGAACCAGCAGTAGCACCGGCTAGAACCCACTCCTGTCACCACTGCTGGTACCCTCCAGATGTCCTGGGATTATAAATGCAAGAACTCCTAGAAAATATGACTAATGTGAATTCCGGAAGATGTGGTTACAATAATGTAATGAATACCAGATTCTAGAAATCTAATCTAATGGAACGTCTCCCTGTTTTAATTATTTCTGGGATTTCTTTTTACACAGTATGCCATGTCATTAATATTTTCTATTTTTTCCTTCCCTTTATGGTGTTTTTTTTCTTCTTCCTGGATTTCTATCCTTACTTCAAACCTTCTTGTTATAATGGATGTCCATGGCCCGTCTGGCTACATAATACACTTTTATTAATGTTTTGGAGATGTTCATGATGTTAATGTTTGGGGCATTTTAGTTCATGCTTTTTATAGTCGGATGAGAATTAGTGACGGAAAGAACTTAATGGTTTAAACAGGGTTTTTATAGGCATAAATGTACATCAGATTAATCAGTGCAAACTTAATTAGTTGTCCCAAAATGACAGGAACACCTGGGGGTGGGGGAAGCACAAATATTACTTAAGAGAGAAAAGTGCCTGAGGAAGAAGTTTATAGTCTGACACTATAGTAATGAGATTAGGTAAAGTTAAGGGTACATCCACATCTTCAGAATCTTCTCAGGTACAGTAACGGCTTCTTTTTTCCCTGAACAGTGACACAGAATGAAATGTTCACTATGATTAAAAGAGCCTAATTCTTTTAAAGTCTTGTTTCTCATTCATGCTATCATATCTAGTTCACGTGTACTATATACTGTACAGAACATCGAACTGCTGTATCGAGAACACTGAAGAAACCAATAGGCTGTTTGTGAAGAAATATAAGTTTGTGAACTATGAATAGTTCGTACACTTAGCACTTTGTAGCCTTAGGAAACCTTGGGAGGTGTTTGGGTAGGAGAAAGAAAACTTTGATACATGAATAATGTCGGTCCCTCTGAGAGAAGAATGAGAACTAAGTAGAAATTTTTAAAATTCTCCAATAATCTGCAGGCAACATAATTGGGAGAATGTATTTTGATCCCTCCCCTCAGGAATGGAAGAATCTGTCAACCATTTCTTTGGTTAGCATTGCTCCTGAAAACACTGAATGACAAGTGTTTCCTTATGACTTCTTCCTGTGGGGTTTAATGTTAATGCTATGGAGGCTGCAGACATTCTGGAGGAAAAGTTGAAAAACAGGATATTCACACTACCCACCGGCCATGAAACTAAATAAATGCAAAACAATACCCATCTGTTGAATCTAGAAGTTTCATCAGAACGATGAAACTTGTGTAATTTATTTATTTAGTTATTCAAATTGCCAAATGACATCACAGCACAAGCTCCATCTTTTACGTTCAATTTGCTCCCCACCTGCCCCAAGAGCTTATGGCAAAAATGCCACATTTTATTTATTCTGAAACGAATTCTCTTCTATCAAACTGAATGTGAGTAGAAAGATGGAAAGAATAACTTTGAAATCCTTTACATCGGTGGTTCTCAACCTGTGGTCTCTGGACCCCTGGGAAGGGCTGTGATGTCATCACGGGAGGTCCGCGAAGCAGAGATGGTATTCAGCAGATTCTGACCAGTTCTGGAGAACCAGTAGTGGAAATTTTGAGTAGTTCTGAGAAACCAGTAAATACCACCTGTGACTGGCCCCACCCTATCTATTCTCTGCCTCCCGAGTCCCAGATAATTGGGAGGAAATGGGGATTTTGCAGTAACCTTCCCCTGGAATGGGGAGGAAATGGAGATTTTACAGTATCCTTTCCCTGCCATGCCCACGAAGCCACCTCTACCAAACATGCCACCCTCACCAAGCTATGCCCACAGAACCGGTAGTAAAAAAATTGACAGGCAAATGGGAAATGAGAAGGAATTGGCAAAGAAGTGAAAGAGGAAAAAGTCTCAGAAGCTACAAAGGGTGAAAGGACTGGATGCTTAGTTGCAATAGGCTTCATCTGAGTTAAGAATAAAGATGGATTTACACTATTTTGGATTACTGAAAATCATTTGGGTTACTCCTCAGGGTTTAAGAAGCTGCAGATGAAAGAAACAACATAGTTCCATGTGTTTATCTGGACTTCAATGATGGAGTGTTTCAAATGATGTGTTTGATAGGGAGGATCTAGTTCAGGGGTGTCAAACTCTGTTTTTGCTGGCAGAGGGTTGCAGGAGGTCATTGCAGGTGAAACAGAACTCGGGAGTTTTCACTGCCAGAGTGCTCAAGCCCCGATAGACACCCCTGACATGAGTGACGTTGAGCTGGCCATGCACATCCTGGCACCCAGAGGCCAAACACAACCCTCATGCAGCCCTCGGTGAAATTGAGTTTGCTCAAATATGTGTTTGAAATTGGTTAGATATCATACTTATTGTCATTAATGTAGAGAGATTTAATTGTATCAAGTCAGTTCTGTTGGAATCCATTCCGTGTGTGTGTGTGCAGGGCAGTTTTGGCTGTCTGAAACACACAAACACAGGGATGCAAAAACATCGCACCAGAAACATCTTTCCGGCCTAACGGTCAGGACTCACTGTGCAGCCTCATGTAACATGAACTATGTGAGCCAGCTACTCCCACACCTGCCCCTTCTCCCCCCCCCCCCCCCATGCTAGGCTGTAACTTTCTATTCCCGCTCTGCCCTCCCTATGCGATGCTGTGATTTTCTATTGGTTTATTTGTAGAATGCTGTGACTTTTTCATTAGTTTATTTGTATCATGTGTGATTATATATGCCTTTTGATACGCTCCTTTTGATGACGCTGTAACTAACTTTTTCTAATAAAAGAGACCTTCGAAGTACATTCGAAGCTCGCTCATCCCGAGGAATTCTGCCTGGTGTTTTCCTTTCAATTCAGCCAAGGACACATGAGCGGCCCTCCAGCGTGGCAACAACGCCGCAAGTTCTGCACTAAAACATTGGCAGAACCATGTTTAACACTGAGCAGAACAATAATATTACGGAGAAGTTGGACTCATCCTTCTTTTGTGACTAAAATATTTTTCCCCTATTTTAAATAAATATGTTTTTCAATATTAGCTGCACATCACAAGTTTTGCTTTCTTTTAAAAAAAGATGTATTTTGATGAAATTGCTCATGAAGTATGGCCTTTGCTTATGGCAGTTGTTGAGGCTTGGTAATTATAGTCAGAAAAGCATTTCTTAGTTTCCATAGCACTGTTATCATTTAGTTGAGGAATGTTAAAGCACCTGCACATACATATACACACAGACTGAAGAGGGAAAAAAAGATTACAGAATATTATTGGAGCCAACTCAGATCTCTCCCTCATTAGCTCAATAAGTCCAAGAGGCCGGTGCAATATGATTCAATTCCAAATGCAAACGAATTCATATTTATTTTGCCCACATTTCTACAGAAATCTTCCTGTGCAGGTAATCAGCATCCAGATTTGGACTGCCATCATTATCTTGTGCTATCCTCAGTCTTTATTGTGCTCCTGCTTATAAAACTGTGGATGGACATTGGGTTCTGTTAGCTAATTACAAGTGGAAATATGTTTAAGGATGTAGAGAACATAGCTGGTGTCTTATTAGAAATCACTATTAGCTCTAATATGCTTAGATGTGACTTTTCCAACAAGACTAGTTGCAATACTAGTTCCACCTTTTGGGACTTTAATCACTACAAGTAGTTCTCGATTGTTGTGGCCCAGCAGGAGCCGTTGGAGCTGCCAACAGACTCCGATAGCGATGGACCCTATGAGTCGGCTCTGGACGATGTGGAGGACCCTGGGCAGGGTTCAGACTCTGTGCAGGGACCAGAGAGGCTGGTTGGCCACCAGGAGGCGCCTGAGGCATGGAGCAGAAGGGAGCGAAAGGGAGTTTGTCCCTGACGTCAGGCCCTGGAGCAGTGGGGAGGAGCAAAGGAAGATGGTCCTGGACACCAGGCAAAGACGGGCAGATAAGCACTGGCAGCAATTACGGAGACATAGAAGATAATTGGGCCCAGGTGGTTGTGATTAGGCTCCTCCCAAGAGAGTATATAAGAAGAGACTTTGGGAGGAGACCTTTTGCAGGACACAACCGTTTTATTATAGCTGGAGAAGCTCTTGTGTGTATGTCTTATCTGTGGGAGTCTGGGTTGCTGCCAAAGTCTTGTCTGTGAGTAATTACTGTGAATAAATTGGCTAACAGTAATCTAACAGTCGGCGTGATTCACCATACGGAGGGGTGGGGGTTTTTCAGAACATCGACTTAGACCAGAATTGAGCCCAGAATTTCAGTTGCTAAGTGAAACATTATTAAGCAAATTTTGCCCTATTTTATGACCTTTCTCACCTCAGTTGATAAGTGAATCACTGCAGTTGTTAAGTTAGCAACATAGTTGTTAAGTGAATCTGGCTTTGCTTGTCATAAGGTCGCAAAAGGGGATCACATGACCACAGGACACTGCAACTGTCATAAATATAAGTCAGTTGTCAAGCATCTGAATTTTTATAGTGTGTCCCTGGGGATGTGCAATGGTCGTAACTGTGAAAAACGGTCATAAGTCACTTTTTCAGTGCTGTTGTAATATTAAATGGTCATTAAACAAACGGTTGTATATTGAGACCTACCTGTATTCATGGCCTCATCATTTTCACTCTCTCTTCTTTGGGACACGCCTAATATTGAAACAGATCCCAGTGCAGCCTTGACAATGTCTGCCAGCATCTCTTCTGAGTCTGAAGCTGTGATATTTCAGCTTATTTTCTGCTTATAGTAATATTTTGAGTTTGAGTTTGAGTTTGAGTTTGAGTTTCATTTTATTTATATGCCGCCCTATTCCCTGCGGGACTCAGGGCGGTGCACAAACCCAAGGAGGGGAAGGAAAAACACAAAAACTACTTTTGGTGGGTTGGGAACTGCACTTCATTTCTTAGGAGGCACGTGGACTGCAATGGTCCGTGGAGTACGAAGTGAGACTGTGGCAAAGCTATAGACACAGTACAGATTCTACCTATCCCTCTTCGTTTTCGGTGATGGCAGGGGAGAAATTTGCTTTGATTTTTTTAAAAACTTTAGACATGTCGTTTTCATGGATTTGCACCTCAAACAAAATGGAAATGGAAACTTGATCAGAATTCTGAGAGGCCTTGAGAAGTTGCTACTTCTATTAAACTTGAAATAGTGATGATGAAATTTGAGACTTTTCTGCAGACAGATCATATACCCTCCCTTAAAACTAAAGCCTTTCTCACAGTTTCTGCTTCCATCTGTGCATAGTCTGTGTTCTTTCAAGACAATTATGTGTGGCTGACATTGAATCCCTCTTGGGAGTATGCTCTGAGAAAGGATTGACTAGAAAAATTTTGCAGTGATGTGATGAACCTTTGTTCGTGCTATCAAAACAAATGGACAATGTCATAAAAAATGAAATAATGTAAATCTTGCAAGAGGACTGCAGTACCTCATACAAGTTTTAAACAATGCCAAAAACTCCTTCTGAAGAATTCCTGAAAAGTTTGTTCATATTTTTATCCCATCATTATTTTTAATGTCTAATGCCAGTATCTAATGACAGTAATTCTCTGATCAATTATTTTATTGACATTCTGTATTCTATTCTCCTGGTTGTTAGTTTTGCTGGACTAATGTCCTCTTACTGACCCAATCTAGTAATGTGACATTCACAGGATACTCCTCAACAATTTTTCTATACTGGTTTCCAATAAATCTTAGGAAAGCATTCACATTTATGTAGTGATAAGTCTGTACCAGATGAAGCAACTACTGGAACAACGTTCCTTCCAGGAACATTATGGTTAAGGTAAAGGTAGAGCTTCCCCCGCACAAGCGTGCCAGTCATTTCTGGCTCTAGGGGTGGTGCTAATCTCAGCTTCAAAGCTGAAGAGCCAGCGCTGTCCGAAGATGCCTCCGTGGTCATGTGGCCGGTGCAGTGGTGGGTTGCAGGTGGTACGCCCCGGTAGGGGATATCCGGTGCCTGCCGGGAGCACCAGGTACCGTTCTGGTCCAGTGGTCCGGAGGGCCCACCTGCCCACCTGCCCTCTTTACCTGTATTTGAATTCTTCGGCGCTTCTGTGCACGTGCACGGAGCATACGATGCCTGCGTGACACTCCACCGAGCAGCTGGAGTATTGTGGAACATCACAGGAGGTAAGGACGCATGTGCGCACTGTACATGTGTGCACATGTGCTGCTCACATTCATGGGGTGGACGTTGGGTCCCATTGCACTGTACTGGTTGCACCAGGATCCAGAACCCACCACTGGGCCGGCGTGACTAAACCTTCCCAACAAAGGTGGTGCCTATTTTTCTATTTGCATTTTTTACATGCTTTCGAACTCTAGGTTGGCAGAAGCTGAGACAAGTAACGGGAACTCATTCCGTTAAGCGGCACTAGGGATTCGAACTGCTGACCTTTCTGATCGACAAGCTCAGAGTCTTAGCTCACTTACATACTGCAATGTGCCCTACATGGGGCTGCCCTTGAAGAGCATTCGGCGACTTCAGCTAGTCCAGAATGCGGCCGCATGAGCGATCGTGGGTGCACCTCGCTTCACCCACGTAACACCTATCCTCTGCGAGCTGCACTGGCTGCCTGTTGATCTCCAGGTGCGATTCAAGGTGCTACTTATCACCTATAAAGCCCTTCATGGTATTGGACCTGGGTACTTGAGAGACCGCCTACTGCCAATTACCTCCACTAGACCGATACGATCGCATAGATTAGGCCTCCTCCGAATTCCATCATCTAGCCAGTGTAGACTGGCAACTACCCGGAGGAGAGCCTTCTCGGTGGCTGCTCCGACCCTCTGGAACGAACTCCCCGTGGAGATTCGGACCCTCACCACCCTCCAGTCCTTCCACGCCGCCCTAAAGATCTGGCTGTCCCGGCTGGCCTGGGGTTAAGATTCTAACCCCACTCGAATTGTGTGACTGTTGCGTTTTTTAATAATGATGTATTGTCTGTATGTTAGAAATTGTTTGTCCTTCCCCCCCACTTTTTTTGAACTGTGAGCCGCCCTGAGTCCCCCCAGGGAAAAGGGCGGCATACAAATAAAGGGAAATACAAAATACAAATACAAATAGCCACTGAGCCACCACGTCCCTTTAACATTACGGTTAAGTTTAAACAATAGATTTAACTTGGTTATTGAATTAAAAAATAAAGTAACCAAATGTTCTAAAGTCACACAGTATAGATTGCTTTTGCTAATTGATCCTTCTGATCCTGCTAACTCTAGATGGGCATTTTTTCATTCGTTGCCCTAAGAGAACTTGAATAGACAATGTCATCCTTTGCTTACTCCAAGCCCAGCATGGAGTCAGTCTAAAATCCTGTGATCCTACTCTGCTTCACAAATCACACATTGCAATGTTTACTGGCATGAGTTCAGCTGTGCAGTTTCTCTGCTGAACTTTAATTTAATCTAGGCAATAACTGTACAAAATTGTCAACATTCTCCCTCCTGTGTGGCTATCAGTTGCTGCCTTCCATGTCCATACTGAAGATGTCTATGTATGAGAAGAGGAACAAGTTCATTTTAAAGCATCAATTCTGATGTGTTTTCTATGACAGGTCTCGGACATCACATGAGTTCCTTCTGTATTTCCAAATAAGTAGTGCTCTGAAGCACTATTTATTCACTGTGTTTCTATCTGCACTTGCAACTACTGTAATAAACAATTTTTAAGCCAGCTTCATTTCTAGCTGATTTCAACACCAGTTTAAGATTGTCATGTAGAAGAACCATAAAGACAATGCCCCCTCACAAACCAACCTGTGTTGGTTGTGCTAGTACAGCTACAAAGTCTGTAATGTCATAGAATCTTGCCTTTGTACTCATAGCAATAGCACTTAGATTTATATACTGCTTCACAAGGCTTTCAGCACTCTCTAAGTGTTTTACAGAGTCAGCATATTGCCCCCAACAATCTGGGTCCCTATCTGGGACCTTGGAAGGATGGGTCAACCTTGAGCAGATAAGAATTGAACTGCTGGCAGTCAGCAGAGTTAGCCCAAAATACTATATTCTAACCACCACACCACCAATTATATAATTATGATTTTAGTGTTCATTTATCACTTTCATGACCTGTTTGTCATTATCATAAAGTAGAATACAAATCAGTCACAAAAATCAGGCTACTGATATCTTAAAAACTAGCAGACTACATTCATAAACTTATGGAAAAGATGAACTTTAAACAATATAATCCTCATGAAGTACTCTTACTCTTTATCACTGGCAGGCTACCTAGTGATTTATACATGTCTTAGCAATATGCTCTGATAAGCTACCTTTGTCAACTCCTCTGGGCACTGGTAACCATTTCCTTATTCCCATTTCCTTGCCTGACACATTGTTTGTTCTCTTGTTTGGTAAAAGCAGCATATTTCCTTTAGAATCCAGCCTTCCAAAAAATGAAAACATCATTAAGATTAATTGATTCCCTTACTCCCTTAAGGGAAGCTGTGAGTGTCAATCTCAAGCAAAAGGTGCTAATTGATATTACTGTGAAACAACCCAAGCCATCCTCAGAATTTTGCTCCTTTTCCTAGGCAAGGTGAGGAGAAATATAGCTAATAACACTAGAACACAAATATCAGAAAGAGATAGTGTGCACAAGCTTCATATTAAAACCATGCCTCAAAATACTGGCAAATAATTACTTCAGACAGTGGGCGGCCATCTTTTCCATTTCACCATGCCATTCGGCTGAGTGCCATTCCTTTCTCTGGGAGGACAAAAGCATTTGGACCTGTCTTGTACCTCTGAAATAGCCTGTTGTTCTCCATGTGATGGCAGGCATTGTCCTGTCCAGTGTTATAAATCACTTACACTTATTCTTGTAGGTAGAATTGGAAGAGGGTTGTCTTGTTCTTTGCAACAAAATGTCTTGGACTAGCTCTGGATGACACAATGCCCACTACATTTTTTACGTAGAAGATCTATGATTGACTCAGTGGGTATTTCACCCTTCAAATAAATGTGTGATCGGATGGCAAGAGATGCTAGTTTGGGCACAGCAGAGGTTTGATTTAACATGTGCCTTTATTCTCCACTCGGATCATCACTTAAGTTGGTGGAAAAAGTGTTGTCAGGCTTCCTAAAATGGGTTACAAAGTAACAATGTTACTACTCACAGTGTGATGAAAGAATTTTGGAGACAAATTATAATCTAACAGCTAAACAGTTATATACAAAGCCGCTTATTGTAGATGTAGAAGATAAATAGGGACGCAATTGTTCAAGGGATGTGGTGGCTCAGTGGCTAAGACTCTGAGCTTGTAGATCAGAAAGGTCAGCAGTTAGGCAGTTCGAATCCCTAGCACCGCGTAATGGAGTGAGCTCCCGTTACTTGTCCTAGCTTCTGCCAACCTAGTTGTTCGAAAGCATGTAAAGTAGAAAAAAATGAGGACTACCTTTGGTGGAAAGGTAACAGCATTCCGTGCGCCTTTGGCATTTAGTTATGCCAGCCACATGACCACGGAGAAGTCTTTGGACAGTGCTGGCTCTTCGGCTTTGAAATGGAGATGAGCACCACCCCCTAGAGTCGGGAACGACTAGCACATATGTGCGAGGGGAACCCTTACATTTACCTTTTACTAGAAGATAAATATAGGAGAAAATAGTACCATTTAAAATAACCAGGCAAAACACAGACATCCACAACAGTTAAAAACCACAATGTACACACACAGAGACAGAGAGACAAAAAGAGAGAGACAGATAGACAGAAAGACAGAGAGAGGGAGGGAGGGAGAATGAATTCTGGTACTTCTAATGACTTTGTAGTTGTGCTCCCAAACTTAGCACTCCAATCATGTCATGTGGCAACTCCTTTAGAAATCTAAAGTAGATTGTGACAAACAGCAGTGATCTCATTTCAAGGAAAGATTCCTGTGAACATGCCTGTGGTGCTTGGGCTATAGCACTGATTGTTCTACAAATAAGCAGTTTTCTTTTTGAGTAAGAATATGTAATATATATCCGCTGAGCAGCTGGAGTGTTGCGGAGGCTCGCGGAGGTGCTAAGATGCCTTCATGGGCTGCGTGCGCAATGCATGCACCCATGTGGATGTTGCTGGGTCCGTTCCAACCGTATTGGTTGGAACGGGATCCGGAACCCACCACTGGGCTGGGGGTGCAATGTGGCTCCAGACAGGGAGCCAGCAAGTAGGAGTAGATTTTATGCAACTGCTTATGATCCTAATTTATTGTGTGGATATATCATCGCAGCTTCATAGTGATGGTTTACAGATTAGTGTATTGTAGGAACCGAGTCAGGGCTTAGCCAAAATTTTAAACCAGAGCTATAGTTCTCCATAATTTCAATATTTTACAATCCTATCTGAAAATGCTGGGGACTGAACCCAGGGCTTTTATTTATGTAAACCAAGCATTTTATTCTTAAGTTATATGCTTTCTACTTTTAGAACACGGTGCTTAGTCTCAGATCAGGATATACTCATTAATGTATAAATTCATAGGTGTGATTCAACCGTTCTAACAACTGGTTTGCTTCATGTGCGCAGTGAGTTAAAACAAAGCTAAAAACCTTACCTTCTACTGCAGCGGAGGCATGCCAAAACAGCTGAGGTGCGGCAATCGGCTCTTCCACACCTATCAGTTGGGCTAAAAATAAAGGAAATATAGGTAAGTATAGTCCAGGGACAGGTGGCAGGTGGGCCCACCTGAAGGTCGGAGTGAATCAGTTCATGCTCAGCTGATCTTTGGAGATACTGTTACGCCTGAACCAGGCCGAATTGGTAGAATCCCACCCCTATAAATTGGCTTATAACTTAACATTCTATCTTCTTTACTTAAATGTGAGTGTGGGAGGGCTTACTTGAAATCAATAAAGGAAGCAGAAGCCAATGTGTTGTTTAGAGTACTTCCATGACTACCATTCTTTTGTGCAATACATCTTTCAAATAACCCCTTTTTTACAACACTATTGACATTGCACTTACTTTCTTAGGTGCTATAAATGCCTTTGGATCAATACTCTTTTCTTGGATTTTCTTTTCTTCTAGAAAGAAGAGCTTTAAAATGCAACAAAGAAATACCGATTTACTCCCCTCTCATCTCTGAGTGTTATGGTGAAGATTTATGATGTCACTGACACTAAACTGATATTTTGCTTAACTACTATCATAGCACAGACTAATGTTTCCTTAGAATAAACTAGGAAACAATTAAGAGTTGCGCAGAGAAAATGAAGCAATGAAATGTATGAAACTGCTCATTTTCATTCCTTAGTTCATTTCATGGGTTGTATTCTTGGACATATTTTTTTCCTATTTCTAAAAATAAAACTTCTATCCCCTTTCCTTCCTCTCTCCAGCTGCTCTTGGGTCTTTATTGCTTGAGGTAAAAGTTCCAGGTTGCCAAAACATGATGCGTGGGTCTATCAGTTATGTCCACAGAGACAGGTGGTGCTGAATGTTTCTTCTACCCAGATGGTATTGTATGTGGTGTTTGGGTTTGTGTTCCCAAACTTAGCACTGCAAGAATGTCATCAGCCAACCTTTAGAAACGAAAGACTTTCAAAAGCAAGTTGTGACAAACCATGGCAATCTCATTTAAAATAAAAATAAAATCAATTAGTCGGAATACAGCTGGAAGGGACTTTGGAGGTCTTCTAGTCCAACGCCCCTAGTCCCAACAGGAACCCTATGCCATTTAAGATAGGTGGTTGTCTTTTCTTTAAAATCTCCAGGAATGAAGCACCTAGAACTTCTGAAACAAGCTGTTCCACTGGTTAATTGTCCTCACTGTTAGGAAGTTTTGCCTTAGTTCTAGGTTGCTTCTCTCCTTAATTTGTTTCCATCCATTGAGTCTTGTCTTGCCTTGTGGTGCTTTGAAAAATACGTTGACCCCCTCTTACTTATGGCCCCTCAAATACTGTAATGCTACTGCCATGTCATCTCTAGTTCTTCTTTAAATCTTACCAGCATGCCTGTGATTCTTTTATCTTTTGGGGCTAAAAGAAATATAGACTCCCTAAGGATGGAATTTAGAAGGGGAAGACAGAAGCAATGACTGAGTGAAGAAGAACATATTCTCAATATAAGTGCATTGAAAATCACCCCACTATTGATTTTATTTCAGCTGCAACAAGAAAAACTTACCGCTTCTTATCTTTTTCAAGGACAATAAAAACAATTGATGGCATTTTTGAGGAGAAAAACATGTGGATTAAAAATAAATGTGTAAATTAAGGATTAAAGATTAACCTTTTTTACAGATTAAGAAGAGATTACAAGAACACAAGCAAGCAGTCAGATGAGGAGACCTGGACTCATTGGTAGCCCCTTATCGCCAGTGGTGGGCTTCCAATTTTTTTTTACTACTGGTTCACTTGTGCACACATGTGCGCTCATGCATGTGTGTGATGCTTAAGTGCATGTGCAGAAGCATCTGGGCATGTAGGCAGAGCCTCCTGCCACTGCTACTACCGGTTTGTCTGATCCAGACCGAACCGGGAGCAACCCACCTCTGCTTATTGCAATGAACAAGGATGTACATTCAATGTCGCAGCTACTAAGATTGTTGGCTGTGCAGGTACAAAGATAGCCAGGGAAATGATTGAAGACTGGGAAACGGATCCTTGTCAGTCAACCGGAGTGCTGAAGCACCAGTTTATCAGATGCTTAGGAGCTGAAAGGAAACAACAACTAATTGACGGCCATCAACCCACCAATAAACTAATAGGAAAGCACCATATAAGTATGACTTATAGAGTAGCCCAAAGCCCACATTATGCTAGAGAGAAGTTCCCTGCGGGTGAGCTCTAGTATGTGTTCAAAAGCTCGTAAGAATAAATCTCTGGTCCTGGTGATTAATCCAGAGTGGATCTTGCAGCATTGAGAAGAGAATTGAGCATAAATGACCTTTTAAAACTCTATACCCAACTGGATGATGAAATTAGGTGAATAATTTCTCCAAGGAGAAAATCTCCAACAATATCTCTAGGGCAGATTTCCCCCTTAACAGTGATAGAAGCTCTTATGAAAATAATAATAATCAGAGGATGGTTGGGATTCAACCAAAGGTGGTATTCAGCAGGTTCTGACCAGTTCTGGAGAACTGGTAGCAGAAATTTTGAGTAGTTCGGAGAACCAGTATATACCACCTCTGACTGGCCACACCTCCATCTATTCTCTGCCTCCCGAGTCTCAGCTGATCAGGAGGGAATGGGGATTTTGCAGTATCCTTCCCCTGGATGAGCCAAGGTGGCGCAGTGGTTAAAATGCAGCACTGCAGGCTACTGCTAGATCAGCAGGTCAGCGGTTCAAATCTCACCGGCTCAGGGTTGACTCAGCCTTCCATCCTTCCGAGGTGGGTAAAATGAGGACCCAGATTGTTGGGGGCAATATGCTGACTCTCTGTAAACCGCTTAGAGAGACCTGAAGGCCTATGAAGCGGTATATAAGTCTACTGCTATTGCTATTGCTGGAGTGGGGAAGGAATGGAGATTTTACAGTATTCTTCCCCTGCCATGCCCACCAAGGCATGCCCACAGAACTGGTAGTAAAAAAAATTTGAATCCCACCACTGGCTTCAACAGAATGCCAAAAGCCTGCAGAGTCCAGGAGAGCCAGTTGTATTTGCAAGGAAAGACAGGATATTAACACACACCAATACACACAAGGACATTTCACCAGTAAGAATTCCTTCTACATGCCTTACTCTTTTGAAAGAATGTCAAAACATTGCCTTTTATTAAAATGAATGAAATCTCTCTTAGAGATAAAAGTCACTCTCTGTCTTTTTACGTCTGTTTTTTCGTTCTGCAAAGCACTGATTAAAACACTTTCCCCTCAACTGGTATTCTGCTTTTAATTGGTTATTGTACTGATTAAAATGGAGGAGTAAAATGCTCATTATGAAAAAGGATAAATAATGCTTGCTTAGGAATGTGAAAATGCAATTTTCATTAAACTCATTATTTGAATCTTTAGTCACCCACCCCCACACTTCCTCTGCTATTATATAGGAAAGCTAGTTTGATAACTGCTGTTGGGATTGGGGACAATGTGTTAGGTGGATTCACAGAGTTTAAACAGACAATTGATTGCCATTATTGAAATACAAAATCACATAAGAAGTCTCACAAGTAAACTAAAATGAAAAGCTTTTGAGAATTTAAATTATTGTTCAAAGAATAAGTTAAAATAAAAATAACATACAATAAAAGTTCGGCCAAATAATGGACTCTAATAAGCTATTATATAAGAAAACTGGGAGTCTTACTGAATACAATGGTTAATATTGCAGAAAGCTAGTTTCTAGTTAAAGTCTTCTGCTTAAAAACAGAATGCATACAATTATATGGTCTGTTCAACTGACAAAGTTATTGAATGCAAAGAACTATTTGTACAAAACTTGGCCTTTTGTGACCTGACATTTCCTGTTATATAGAGAACAATAAAACTGATTTGTGGGTTTAATTAAAAAGAAACATTGCTCGCTAGTTCAGGTTAATAATCTTTGAATACAACATGATCTTTTGCAGCAAAAATATGCACTTTTGTCAGGTAAGGTTGAATACATTTTTGAGATTGCTTGGAGATAACAGCTGGAATAAAAATGGTAAGTCATTTGTTAATAAGGCTGGATTAGACCTCATTATTTCTGATTATCCCAAACATATTTTTAATGTGTTTTGGGAAACAGAATTTTGAAGGAGAACTAGAGTGTTGGGTCACTATGCTCACAAATCCTTACAGAAAGAATCTTCAAAAGATGTTTATTTTGGATAAGAAAGCATGGAAAACAGGTAATGTCACAAAGGCTTCAATATAACATTGGAAAAATTCACAGTATCACTCAGCTTAAATCATAACTTGTGCAGTGTCCTACTGAGGATCATGGACAATTAATGTGAAAATAGTCCATAATAAATTTGGATGAGGGATTTAGATGGAGAACTCATTAAATTTGCAGATTACACCAAGCTGGCAGGAATAGCAAACACTCCAAAACATAGGCTTAAGATACAAAAGGATCTTAAGACCTGAACATTGGGCACTATGTAACCAAATGAAATTCAACGGTGAAAAAAGTAAGGCTCTACATCTAGGCAAGAAAAACCAAATACACAGGTACATTATAGGTGGTGCCTCATTCAACAATAGCAACTGCGAGAGGGTTCTTGAGTTCTAGTGGACAATCACTTAAATATAAGCCAACAGTGTGCTGCAGTTGCCAAAAAAGCCAACATAGTTCTAGGCTGCATAAACAGAGGGATAGAATCAAGATCATGTGAAGTGTTAATACTACTTTATAATGCCTTGGTAAGACCACACTTGGAATACTGCATCCAGTTTTGGTCGTCACGATGTAAAAAAGATGTGGAGATTCTAGAAAGAGTGCAGAGAAGAGCAACAAAGATGATTAGGGAACTGGAGGCTAAAACATATAAAGAACAGTTGCTGGCCTTGGGTCTGTCTAGTTTGATGAAAAGAAGGATTAGGGATACATGATAGCAGTGTTCCAATATCTCAGGGGTTGCCACAAAGAAGAGGGAGTAAAGCTATTCTCCAAAGCACCTGAGGACAGGACAAGAAGCAATGGATGGAAAATAATTAAGTAGAGAAGCAATCTAGAACTAAGAATAAATTTTCTGACAGAATAGTTAATCAGTGGAACAACTTGCCTTCAGAAGTTGTGAATTCTCCAACACTGGAAGTTTTTAAGAAGAGATTGGACAACGATTTGTCTGAAATTGTATAGTTTCCTGCCTGAGCAGGAAGTTGCACTAGAAGACCTCCAAGGTCTGTTTATTCTATTCTATCCTATCCTATCCTATCCTATCCTATCCTGTCCTGTCCTGTCCTGTCCTGTCCTGTCCTGTCCTGTCCTGTCCTATTCTTCTCAACCAAGATGAATCCTCCAGAGATGTGCCTCAGCTAGTGCAGAAAATGCTAATCCTTAATGGCAAATCTGTTTCACATGGAGTTTTGTTTACTTGTATGATAGCCCTGTCACTTATCTTATGAGCCATTGCCAAGTCACGTCACTGGCTGTTTCCTAGCTGGGTCCTTACATTTTTCTTTCTAGAAAAAAAGTAACACGGAAAACATTCTTTAGCTTTTTTATACATTACTCTTTTTCCACAGCACAAAAATAGTGATATGCTTCAAATATAAATAAATATAAAGTTGTCCTTTCTCTAGCCAAGATTGCATCTTTGACCTGTATTTGAAAGTAAGAGTCAAATCTGGCTACTGACATATGAAAATAAATAGAGGGCTTTGATTAATTGAACAGCTGCATTCTGTGCTGGTTTAATTCTTAATTTTTGGAAAAGGTGGAGAAATATCCCTATTTCTAGATATGCTCTAGCTAGTAGACATTTATTTCACCAGGTCTAGCCAGTAATCATTTGTAATAGAGGTGAACATGTTTTGGGACTTAGGCAACAGAGGTGGTATTCAGCCAGTTCTGGAGAACCAGTAGTGGAAATTTTGAGTAGTTTGGAGGACTGGCAAATAGGCTGGCCCTGCCCCTGCTGCGTCCCAGCTTCCCAGATGATCTTCTTTTGTTGCACTGAAAAGGAGGAACGGAGCTGGAAAGAAGGTTAGTGGGGTGAGGAGGGAATGGGGATTTTGCAGTATCCTTCCCCTGCCATGCCCACAAAGCCACACCCACAGAACCAGTAGTAAAAAGTTTTGAATCCCACCACTGTTAGGCAGGCATGAACACAGCACTTCTCTGCTGATCATTAAAGCAGTTTGCCTGTTTCAGACTTTTCAAATGGGCTTTTAAATGGTCTCCTTAGTGATCTAGCGACTTTAACCAAAACCATTAAATTATGAAGTTGTTCTTAAGAGAAAAAAAAATGATGCAAAACAATATATTTTCTTAATTATAGTTCAGTTGATTGTTTAATTGATTAGGTGCCATCATTTTTTTACTCCTAGCAACAACACAAATAGATCCCTTCCCCCGCATGACAACTTGTGCCTAGTCAAGTCTTTCAGGTCTTCTAATAATGCACTCCAGTGCATTACCGGTGCTGTAATTAAGTCAACCCACTTTTTAGATGGAATTGCTTTTCTTCTTTCCCCCCCCCCACTTTTCCCAATATTAGAGTCTTCTCCAGTGAGTTAGGTCTTCACATAGTGTGTCCAAACCTGAGCCTGGTGATTGGTGCCTTAAATGAGAATAAGATTGAGTGATTCATTCTCTTTCCAAGTATATTTGTGACAAGAAAAAATATTCATATGTAATTACTTCTTAGATCCATATTGGATTTTTTTTTTTGAAAAATATACATCTTTGAATATATTGTTGTTGCTTAAAAAAACAGCCTAAAATAGTTCATAAAATATTAAGTTTATTATACAATTTGGATGGACTGCCAAGAGACAACTGCTTTCTTTGTACAAGTTTTCAGCAAGATGAGATCATATTGAAATGAAAATGAAATATTATGACCTACTACCTACTAAGCACTTTATAGTACTGGCTATTCACTTCTAATCTCTGTAGCCATTTCATTCTTTGTTTGTAGCAGCAGTTAATATATCAAGATATTTGCTATTTTAAGGACTAAAATCAGTGGTGGGTTCTGGGCGATACAATTCGGTACGCCCGTACCAGTAGTAGCCGGGAGCAGCGCCCACCATACCAGTATGGTGGTTCATTTGGCCCACCCGCCCATGTTCCATAGCTGTTTATAATGCGACCAGCCAATTGTGCACACGCGCACAGCGCTTGGCGCCTGTGCGACCTCTGCCGAGCAGCTGTGTGTCGCAGGGCGGTGACATGTGTCTGCACGCACAGCGCATGTGCCCAACTAGGATGCCTGACCCCATGCGTAACGTACCAGTTGCGAAGGGATCCATAACCCCCCCACTGACTAAAATCTCTTCTAAATATAATGCTAACCTACCTACCTTATATGTAGATCATGAGGATCTGATAGTCATTATGATATCGTATTTGCCTTGAATATAGTTTGTGTCGTGTTTGGCTCTTTTTTGCCTAAGGAAAATGAGTGTATTTCTTAATTGGCCAATATATATTCATATCACTTCAGACAGAGAGAACTGTTTAATGATGTGAACTCACCACTTCCACCCCCCCTCGTATCCACTTTCCTTTTCTCCAACTTCTCCACTTCTTAAATAATATTCAAAAAGGTAGGATGCAAGTTGAAAATACAGGAAGCTTTGCTATTTCATGGCACTATTGAGAGACCCTTCATCTTCTGGAGGTAAGATGCTGGAGTAGCTTTGCAAGCAGCCTCTGAAATACACAACCCAGAGAGATATGTGCTTGGAGCCATATGTGTTCCATTTTGGAATATAAAAATAAAAACAAAATTGTTTACCTCAGGCACAAAGACAATAACTCTATGTAAATATAGGAAAAATCAATTCTATTGTCTTTTCTTTCAGCAGTTGCATCTTCAGGAACAATACTAGTGCAATCCCTAGCTAGATCTTTAGTTGGATGTATAGGGCCGATGATCCAAACTCAACATCAAACAAAGTTTCCTGCAGAGATACAGATTTCAGTGGCAGCTGACAAAATGGAGTTTTTTTTGGGGGGGGGGGTATACCTTCTTTGAACTTTTTTTTAATTACCAACCTGCCTTCCATTGAGAACCTGTACACTGCACGAGTCAAAAAGAGGGCCATGGAAATATTTACAGACCCCTTGGATCCTGGACATAAATCATTTCAACTTCTATTCTCAAAATGATGCTATAGAGCACTGCACACGAAGACAACTAGACACAAAAACAGTTCCCCCCCCCCCGAACACCATCACTCTGCTAAACAAATAATTCCAACACCATTGTCAAACTATTTACTAATTTGCTGCATTATTATTACTATTAGTCTTCTCATCATTCCTATCACCCATCTCCTCCCACTTATGACTGCATGACTGTAACTTTGTTGCTTGTATCCTTACGATTTATATTGATATTGATATTATTTATCAATGCCAAGGTTTCTGTGACTTTGAAGTTTGGACTGCAATGAAGGGGCTTGTGTTCTGAAACATTGTTGGGCAATTCCTATTGTGGCTAATTGGCTTTGGTCTGGTGTTGGATCTTGGATGAGGGGCTGCTTCTAACCCTATCACTCTGCTTTTGTTAGCTGTCAAACTTTGCTGCAAGCAGTTTCAAAATATCATGTCTTGAATGAATTTCTGCCTGCAGTATTTGCTTTGTTTATGAATAGAACCATCTAGATCAGTGGTTCTCAACCTGTGGGTCATGAGCCCTTTGAAGGTTGAATGATTCTTTCACAGGGGTTGCCTAAGACCATCGGGAAAAAACATATTTTTGAAAAAATACGGAAAACATAAAATAATTTTATGGTTGGGGGTCACCACAACATGAGGAACTGTATTAAAGGGTTGCGGCATTAGGAAGGTTGATACCCACTGATCTAGATAGTTGACTACTTGTTTCAATAAACTCTTTATCTCTTAAGTGCTGACATTTGCTGTGGGCTATTAAGAAAAAGTGGGGGCTGTTTTCTGCCTTCTAAAAACATGCTTCTCTAAGTCTGCCTTTGGGGAAATTAAACATGTTTCAATAAAAGTTCTTGAAATTTAAAAAAGGCTTGGAAAACAGACTGGCAGGAAGGGTTCCTTAAAATAGTGGTCCCGAACCTTTTGGGCACCAGGGATCGGTTCCATGGAGGAAGATTTTTCCATGGACCGGAGCAGGCATGGTTTTGCATGCTGCCTTCATCCTTCAGATGGGGCTTCACTTGTTTGTACGGACCAGTTTCTGGCATGCCATGCCCCAGTGCCGGACCACGGCACTGGGCCATGGGAACTTCTGCTTTAGAAAACTTGCAACTAAACATATCAGGCATAATAATGGTTGGCCCAGTTATCCATCATCAGAACTTTGTTGAAATCAATATAGAAACACATTCATGGATGTCGCAAAAATATTAAAGCCAAGATAGTAAGTGAAGCAAAACAATGTATTGGATTTTACCAAATTATGACTAATAAAACCATAATGGAACACTTCCACAGATCATTCCAATGTCAGATGGACTTGACTCTGGTAGCAATTTCAACCATTCTTCAGTCATAAATCTGCTGAAGTCTCTTGCCAGTTATAATGCTAGCAGGCCCAAAAGTAATTTCATGGAAAATGCTACCATGCCAGAAAATATTGTCACTCTTCTATTAATGCCAGGGAAATGGGGAAAAATATCATTGAATGATTGTGTTGCATGCAGTATCAAATAGCCAGGGTTACTTGTCTCACTTTGAATTCAGGTACACCATATGTACATAATATGCCCCTATAACTTCCTGTAACATAGTTACAATAGACCGTAGTCTTGGACCATCTGATGTTGATCCTATGAAATAGCTCCTTCTGCATAGAACACCATGGTATTTTAATGCCATCTTTAAAGCCTCATATTTTTATCTCTAATACTTTGGTCCATTTCAAAGATTTTTTTTAATCAGGACTGTGCAAAAGAGAAAGTGCTGTGTGTATGTTTTGTGTATTTAATGAAGCAGAAAGAAAGCCTCAAACTTCATGTAATATTAATCACAAGTAATTCCACCCTACTGTTTAATTGTTGAATTAAATCAACCTTTGACTTTCCTTCTAACAAGAATTAGAGGCCATGGGGAGAATTTAATATTTCCTCTGTTGTTTTTCCATCTTCAAATTTATTCTTGCTACATCGTTGTGACTGCTCAAGTGGGTGATTCGAAGAAAGAAAAGCTATGAAAAAGGATTAAATATGATTAACCCCATATCTACTTTTAGCCTGATATGCAATAAATTCCATTTGATCATGTAAGGGTCATAATAGTTTGTCTAAATGTAACAGGCACTAGGAAAACCCACTTACCTGAAATTGGAGGCCTCCCAAATATCTGGTTAATCTCAGTATCTCTTCAAAGGCAGCCCCCGAGCATTCTTTAAGAGTTAAGTGGGGATGACCTTGAAGGCTACTTGGAAGATACATCTGGTGCAAAGTGCACCACCATGGGCAAACCTCATACCTCATGTTCAATTAATGTGCCACAAGCTGAATGAATTGCCTGTTTCCTTCTGGGTGCAATGGAAGATGCTGGTTACTGTAACTATTATAAGCTGAGCAGAGTCATTTGGAAGTCAGCTGTTCTTCTAAATCTAAAAAAATAAATAACAAAACTACCCATTTTTCTTACCTGTTTGTTGTTCTTGTTGTAATCAGTACAGAGATTGCACATTTGGGTTTCACATATGGTCATTTTTTAAAAAAAAAATCTATTTTCTGGAAGTTGCTATGGCAGCAATGTGCACCCAAAACTGGATAGCATCACCTTCCATTGTTTAATGGAAATTTTCAGTGGCATTGCTCAGTTAGCAGTCACTTACTGCCCAATTAATACCTTTTTTTGTCTCTTGCTATCTCCCATGACCAATTACTATTCTTGTATATTTTTAAAATCTTCTTACTGTATTGAGGATGCTCAGAATCAGTCATGACAGGAGCAGCATGTAAAGATGGCTAAAGAAATGAAGAGTTTTCCTCCTTGCCTCCTTCATTTCATTCAGCAAGGATTTTTGGATTAAGTATATTCTTCTCAGACATTTTGTGACTTGGTCCTGCAAGCTCTTCTCAACCATTTTTACCAATGCAAACTAACCTCTAAATGCAGATATTTCAGTATGAAATACAACCTTCATACTAAGCTATAACGTGTTTTGCTATGGTGTCAAGCATGAAGCTATTGATGTTTTTGTTACGTTTTTATATTTTATCATGCTTTATTGCTGAATACAATATGTGAACCATATCACACTGGTGTTTTTTTTTAATGTTGTCCAATAAATGAAAACTTGCAAAATCTATAGTTTCTCAGCTTTTTAGAAACTTTCTAATGGATTGTGTGTATTCCAAGGATTTCATTTATAAAGAAAGTTTTCCCCGGAGAAGAGAGCTGACATAGCGATGACACAACACTTTTGCCACTGTACAGTCCATCTGGACCTAAACTGTCCCGAAGAGATGGTGACAGGGAAGAGTACGTCTTGCTGATCTCAGGGACACCACAAAGTCCCTGATTGATCCAAGAGAATCTCTTCTTGCTGGTGACATAAGCACAGCCCCAAGCTGCTGAAGTTGGGACAGCTCCGCAATGGGAGGAAAGCGGAAAGAGAAAGTGTGTTCATCTGGTAAGGAAATCTTATTTTTATAAAAGACTGCCCAAAAAAGATTGAAGTTAAAAACTGATAAAGAAAAGAAAATAAGCAGCGAAATTAAGCATTATTGGACAGTGTGTTATCCTTTTAAATTTTTTCCCCCATGGATGGAAGTTTTGTAAATATTTTCTACTTTTTAAAGTGAAAGTATCAGTTTTTCTTCTTCTATTTCTTTTTTTACCTATGGATTAAATCTTTTTCTAGTTAATGACTGGAATTGTCCTGGTGTTAATTGCCTTGAGGGTATTTCCTCCACTGACTGAACTTTAAGAACTTCTTCACTCTTGTGATGTATTCTTTATTTCTACAATACTGATTGGGATGGATTTTTTCTTTTTATTTTGTTTCATTTAAGAATTTTGTTTCCTCTAAGCCTGAAACATAAAGAAGATATAAAAGGAATATAAAGAGGGTAGTAACCTCAGAGGGAAAAGAAGTTACACTGCCACTTGGAGGTTGAGTCCTGGAAACATTGCTTTTTCTTTTTTCTCTTTGATCATTTTGACCTTGCATGTCAAAGGCTTCAGCTTGTTTATAGAAGAGATAGGAAAAGAGCAGGGGTTGTTTATACAGGTACTCTTTGGATGCTCTTTGGTAGCTGGAAAGAAGTGAAAACAAAACCTAGTTTTTAAACTAGAGTGGCAGTGTTTACTAACTGGAAGGATGGCACAACACCAAAAAGAAACCATAACATTACAACATATTATGTTTAAAATTCAAAAATTATTAGAAACATCAGAGAGAGTTGAGAAGAGATTGGAAAATATTGAAAATATAAATTGTAATGTGGTAAAACCTGATGGAAAAATGGAAGATATCCAGCAAATGGAAAAAGTGGAGGTTAGAGCTCAAAAAACCCAAGGGAAAAATGAACAAAGAGCCCAGATAACTGTGGATATTGACAGTGAACAGGGTGTGGTTGGAGATGGAAAGAGTGGAATATGGAAAGGGAAGATAGATGGAAAGGTGCTCTACTCCAGGTTTCAAGGTATAGAAGAAGAAAAAGAGAAGAATTGATGGACTTAGGAAGAGAAACTTTGACAAAAGCACTACTGATAACCAAAGATAAGCTGATTAAAGAAGCTGATAGAGGGTCTCAAGATTTTACAAGATATGTAACAAGCAACAAGTTGCGAAGAGAAGTCCACACAAATTTGATTAAGGAAATAACCAGAAGACTAATTCCACAAATGGCAAAAGAAATAGGACTACACTATTACTGGAAAGACAGTGTTTGAGATATGAAAACTAATAACAAAACACTAGTTAAAGTTAGTTAAAATTAGAGCATTATGTTAAAAATGAAGTAATGATGGATAAAGTTAGATAAATAATTGATAATGATAACAATGTATACATATGTATTGGTTTGATAAGAAGAAATTCTAAATGGTGAAAAAAAGGGGAAAAAGTAAGATAAACTTAGTCAAACTATTGTTAAATAAATGACTGATAATGATAATAATGTAATATTTGTATTGACATGATAAAAGGGAAATTGGATATAAATTGTAAACAATGATTAAGAAAAGAGGTGCAAAAATTTTGTTAGCAAACATAATTAATTTATATTTTGAATGTGTTATAAAGATATAATGTTGTTGGATGATATTGAAAATAGATAATAGAATGTCATTATGTGGTTTTGTTTTAAACTTTGGAATATTTGTTATAAAGGGACATTAAAACAACTATAGTCATATGAAGGATGAGGTATGATGATAGTAATATATATATAAATATATCTGATGTAAAATATATAACTTGATATGAATCATAGGTGATGACAGTGGAAGGGATTCTTTGTAACCAATTGACACACTTTTTACAATTTGTAATGGAGGATGTTTTTATGGCGTTTGTTGTGTCTTGTTTGTTTGTGCTTATTCAAAAATTATATATATATATATATATATATATATATATATATATATATATATATATATATATATATATATATATATATATATATATATATATATATATATATATATATATATATATATATATATATATATATATATAAAAGAAAGTCTTCCCCATAGATCTTCCCCTGTCCCCATTTCTCAATTGGCACGGCATCATTCTTGTGGGAAAAATGTAGAGTTCCATTATGATCAGCATACCCACTTATATTATAAATTAATTATCCCTTTATGACGGCAGATTTTTGGTAATGGAAATTGTAGGACAGCTATTGGAAAAAAGCCCAGGAAGCAAAACATATTTTTCTATATTTTATAGGAATGGAAAGATGCAGGACATCGTGAGTCATTGCTGAAGTCCTGATCTGTCTCTTCCACTTGCCATTCCTATCTTCATTTTACAGGCTGGGTTCCATTAATTTCCCCTTTGCAGACTTGTGGGGTTTAGTTCTAGATTTCCATATCTGGCAAAGCCAGTGTTGATAGCAACTGCCTGACTTTATAGAATATTTATACTACTAAATAATTTTTATATCTCTTTAAATGAGATTTCTTTCTTCCTTGGGCTTATTTTATATAAGAGAGTGAGATAGCTAATGCAAATAGCCTTTGGTATATTCTAAAATAATTAGTTCTTCTAATATATTGTTATATTATATTAATGTTGGGGGTGGTTGGGCACGGAGGATTTTAATATTTAGAGTGCATTGGATTTTCTGCCTTAATATTAAAATATTAAAAAGCTTCTTGGATGAGAAGTGAAACATCTTCAAACAAAAACAGTTGCCTCTTGAAAAAGCACCTTGTGGAACAAATCACAGCAAAACCTAATACCAGGGACATCCATGGGGGGGAGGGGAGAATGACTGTAAAACATTCAAGATGGCTGACATGACTGTGTAGCACCAAGTAAAAAATATAACAAAATAAATGTTGAAAGAATTCTAATGAATTCTAAATGCACCTTGTGGGAAGGAATTTATCTATGAATGTTTCAGGATCGAGAAAGATTTTAAGACAGTTTGGAAGTATTTTGAGATATACGTTTTTGGTGGTGTTTGGTACAATAAATTCATAGTCTTTCCTCTTTTTTCTTTGGGGAGTGGGCTTTTTAAATGTTAGTTCTGCCTAACTGTTTTTCTCAGAAATGGGACAACACAGATTTTCCAATTTCCCTTGCAGAATGCTTTTTCCAACCCTAGGGGGAGAAATACTCATAAGTGACCCACCGATTTCTGGATTATTACTGCATTTTATTTTGCCTTTCAAACCACGTTAGAGTAAATTAATAATAGATAGCCTCTAAATGCTTTATTGTTATTATATATTATTATATTATATTATAATATTACATATTGTATTGTATTACATATTGTACATATGCCTGCTAAAGAGAGCTCATAAGTGCATAGGTTAAACAAATATGAAGGAAAGCACAGTCCCCTCATTTCAAAATATGAAGACATTTACCATCAAAAGATAAATACCTGTGTTTCTTTCCAAAAGGATAAACAATATGACAAAGAATGAAACTCTGATATAGTTTGCTGATGTTAAGAGATGAAGGAAAATCATATTTTATGCTTTGGAGTCTGACTTCATTGTACTTCTTGCCAGTCTTCTTTGATGCATTGCCTTTTTAGATAATATCAAAGGGGAACTAAAAGAAATGTTACAGAAACAAAAATGAAAGTATTAATTGGGCACTGATTAAGTATCTATATAATGATATACCATATTATGTTTTAAAGTTGATTTGCTGAATAATCTACAAGGGCTGGATTCACACAGATACTAAATCATAAATGACAGTTGGCATTCATAACACTCACTGCAATAAAATAAACTATGAGTGAGCCCAATTGTTAAGCAAAATATGTGTCTAAAACATTTTGATGTCTCAAACAGAGAAGCAGGCAGGCTCTGTTTCAAATTAAGTGGAAATTCCAAATACAGCCAAATTGTTCTGGAATGTAAATCAAAATGTCCTATATGCCTCCCTCCTCCTGTGGTAGTAAATATTACCACCGGAGGAGGGAGTAAGGAATTAAACAATGAAACATTTGCTGCTCTTGGATTTGGATTTTGGATTTTAATAGCATTTATAGGCCGCCCTTTTCCCTGAGGGGACTCAGGGCGGCTTACAATAACAAGGAAGGGGAGTGAAGACAAAACATAAAAAGAAATGTGCAATAACTGAAAAATACTAAAAACACAACATTCTCTCAGCATTCGGGAGGGGTGGAAGAGTTTATCCCCAGGCCTGACGGGCTAGCCAGATCTTGAGGGCTGTACGGAAGGCCTGGACTGTGGTCAGGGTACGAATCTCCACGGGGAGATTGTTCCATAGCGTCGGAGCAGCAACTGAGAAGGCTCTCCTCCGGGTAGTCGCCAGTCGGCACTGACTGGCGGATGGAATACGGAGGAGGCCCGCTCTATGCGATCTGATGGGACGCAGGGAGGTTATTGGCAGAAGGCGGTCTCTCAAATAGTCAGATCCACTACCATGGAGCGCTTTATGGGTGGTAAGTAAGACCTTGAATTGCACCCGGAGATCCACAGGCAGCCAGCGCAGCTCGCGGAGGATAGGTGTTATGTGGGCGAACCGAGGTGCGCCCACAATCACTCGCGCGGCCGCGTTCTGTACTAGCTGAAGTCTCCGGGTGCTCTTCAAGGGCAGCCCCATGTAGAGCACGTTGCAGTATTCCAGCTTAGAGATCACAAGGGCTCGAGTGACTGTCGTGAGAGCCTCCCGATTCAGGTAGGGCCGCAACTGGCGCACCAGGCGAACCTGGGCAAATGCCCCCCTGGTCACAGCCGATAGATGGTGATCAAAACTCAGCTGTGGATCCAGGAGGACTCCCAAGTTGCGGACCCTATCTGAGGGGTATAAATTTTGTCCCCCCAGCCTGATTGATGGTACGGTGGTCAAATTATTGGGAGGAAAACACAACAGCCACTCGGTCTTGTCTGGGTTGAGCACCAGTTTGTTTGCTCTCATCCAGTCTTTAACAGCTTCCGGACCCTGTTCCATCACGTCCACCGCTTCATTGAGTTGGCACGGGGCGGACAGATACAGTTGAGTATCGTCCGCATATTGGTGATACTTTATCCCGTGCCTCCGAATGATCTCGCCCAGCGGTTTCATGTATATGTTGAATAGGAGGGGGGACAAGACCGACCCCTGTGGCACCCCACATGTTAGGGGCCTCGTGGACGATCTCTGCCCACCCACCAACACCGACTGCGACCTGTCCGAGAGGTAGGAGGAGAACCACTGCAAAACAGTGCCGCCCACTCCCACCTCCTGCAGTCGTCGCAGAAGGATACCATGGTCGATGGTATCGAAAGCCGCTGAGAGGTCAAGGAGAACCAGGATGGACGCAAAGCCTCCATCCCTAGCTCTCCAGAGATCATCGGTCAATGCGACCAAAGCAGTTTCTGTGCTGTAACCTGGTCGGAAGCCGGACTGGAAGGGGTCAAGATAGTTTGCTTCCTCCAAGGTACGCTGAAGCTGGAGGGCCACCACTTTCTCAACAACCTTCCCCACATAGGGAAGGTTGGAGACTGGACGGTAGTTATTAAGAATAGCTGGATCCAGAGACGGTTTCTTCAGAAGGGGTCTCACCACCGCTGCCTTAAGCTCGGTGGGAAAATGCCCCTCCCGAAGAGATGCCACAGCAACCGCTTGGATCCAGCCTCGTGTCACCTCACTGCTGTTGGCAACCAGCCAGGAGGGACACGGGTCCAGTACACAAGTGGAGGTACTCACAGCTCGCATAGCCTTGTCCACATCCCCAGAGGCAATTTCCTGAAACTCAACCCAGAGATGGTTTGCCAAGTCTTTCCCCTGTGTCTCAGCTGGCTCTGCAAGAGTGGAGTCCAGGTCCGCTCGAAACCGGGCAACTTTGTCCGCCAAGAACTGAACATACTCCTCAGCCTTACCCTGTAAGGGGTCCCCCGTCTCCCTCCTATTTAGGAGGGAGCGTGTTATCCTAAACAGGGCGGCTGGGCGGGACTCGGCGGACGCTACCAAGGAGGCAATGTATGTTCTTTTTGCCGATCTTAGAGCGCGAGTATACTCCTTGGTGCATGCTGTTACAAGTGCCCGGTTCAATTCGGACCTGTCTAATCTCCACAGGTGCTCTAGGCGTCTCCTCCGGCGCTTTATCTCCCGGAGCTCCTCGGTGAACCAAGGAGGCCTCCAGGGGCCGCTGACCCAGAGGGGCCATAGTGGCGCAATCTGGTTTAGAGACCCCGAAGCTGCCGAGTGCCAGGCAGCGACAAGGGTCTCAACCGAACTGTGGGCGAGAGTATCTGGAATAACCCCAAGCTCCGTCTGGAACCTAATGGGGTCCATCAGTCGCTTGGGGCGGAACCACCTGGTCGGTTCCTCCTCCCTACGGTGGGGGTTTGGCCTCCGGAAGTCTAGCCTCAGTAGGCAGTGGTCTGACCACGACAGGGGTATGATCTCATTACCCCTCAGACCAAGATCGTAACTCCACTGCTCCGAGAGGAATACGAGGTCGAGCGTGTGACCCGCTGAGTGGGTTGGGCCTCGAATTACCTGAGTCAAGCCCATGGCTGTCATGGAAGCCATGAACTCCTGCGCTCCGTCAGAGCGTTCACCGAGCGAAGGCAAGTTGAAGTCCCCCAGAACTATGAGTCTAGGGAACTCAGCTGCCAGCTCGGCTACTGACTCGAGGAGCGAGGGGAGGGCTGCTGCAACGCAGTTGGGAGGCAGGTACGTAAGCAGCAGACCCACTTGACCCTTGAGGTCCAGCTTCACCAGCAGGGACTCACACCCGACAAGCTCCGGAGCAGGGATCCTACGAGGTACTAAAGACTCCCGGACTACAATAGCCACACCGCCACCCCTTCTCTGGGCTCTCGGCTGGTGTAGCACCTGAAACCCGGCTGGGCACATCTCTACGAGGGGGACTCCTCCCTCCGTGCCCAGCCATGTTTCAGTAATACATGCCAGGTCTGCGCCCTCATCAGTTATCAAGTCCCGGATGAGGGGGGCCTTATGAACCACAGACCTGGCATTTAGCGACAGCAGCCTGAGACCAGGGTCCTGATCACTCGCGCCATCTGACCTTGGAGTGGGACTCCTAGGGCCGGAAGGAGGGATCTCTGTAATATAGCGAACCCTCCTTCCCCAATGATGGCCTGCCCTAAAGTCCCCGCCGTATCTGCCTCTCCCTGTTCTAGGTGGCACCTAGATTTTTTGCTTGAGTCTGCAGCCTCACACTGCTAGTGCCATGTATGAACCCACCTACTGTATCCTTAAATATAACATGAAAATTTTATATCCTTAAATATAACATGAAAATTTAATATCAAGATTCATGCCCTCCATCCTGGGAGTAGGTGAGCCCAAATTGGGTTGTTTTAGAATAATGCTAACAAGTTCAATATAAACGAATTGATATCCTTTAATTACTAAGTAATTAAATTACATTTTTATTAAACCAAATAAAATTAAATTGGTTATTAAAACAAATCAAAATTAGTATAAGAAGAGTCAGCTCTTCAAATTTCAGCAGCAGTTACTTTGCATTGTTAGAAGGAAAAAAACATACTTTTGAAGTCACTGTTGCAAAGACTTTTTTGGGGGGTGCCTTCGAATCATTGTTGATTCCTGGTGACTGGCTGCAGATTTCTTGACACAATTTTGGAAATGACTTGACATTGCCTTCTTCTTCCTAGGGCTGAGAGTAAGTGATTGGCTCAAGGTCACCCAGCTGACTTTATGTCTATTATGGCACTAGAACTCACAGACCCCCAGTTTTTAGTCTGATGACTTAATCAGGACAAGTTAAGCTTTTACGAACAATTCCATAAATTAAAACTGGTTCCCATTGTCCTAGATTGATACATTAGCCAGGAATTAGGCTGAATAATATAATGGATGTAATAAAGGAACAAAGTAATGATGAAATCCTGCCCTCCCACCACCACCTGTCCAGTTATATATCATAACTCTTCTATAAACACCCAAATAGGGGAGGAAATATTTATGGCTAGTCATACAGCCAGCCAAATGTTTAGACTAGATATGGCAGTTTTATCCACCTAGCTAATGACTGGAATTGCCCTAGTGTTAATTGTTTTGAGGATATTTCCGCCACTGACTGAACTTTAAGAACTTCTTAACTCTTGTGATGTATTCACTTCTAACATTCTTCTTCACTACAGTGTGCTTCACATTATCAGCATGAAAGATGCCCAAGTATTTGTAGTGATTGATTCTAGAGGTATTTTCATAGGACAGTGATGGCAAATCTTTTTTCCCTCAGGTGCCAAAAGCGTGCACGCATGTGCCCACACCTGAAATTAAATGCCCCTCACCGCATTGTGCCCCCCTGTGCATGCACATATGGCTTTCTTGGAGCCCAGGGGAGCATAAACGACCTCCCACCGCCCTCAGGAAGGCCAAAAAATCAGCTGCCCAGTGCGCACATGCATGCTGGAGCTGACATAGGACAACGCCTCATGTGCCCTCAGATATGGCTCCGCATGGCACAGATTCGCCATCATGGCCATAGGGCATCTTCATTCCTTCGGTTTTCACTATTTTTCCTCTGTTGATAAGGGTGGCACATTTGTCCAGTCCAAACTCCACTGCACTACCTTAGCTGTGTCTACAGACAGTGTTGACCACTGGTTCTCTTTCAGATAGTGTTTTTCCTCATAGCTTTAGATCATTGATATAAAAGAGATGGGATAACCTGGCAGATGTTTTTGATTTTTGATAGGCTTGGCCTGACTTGTTCAGTATTATTGACAAAGGAAACTGTGCAATAGCAAACAACAGTGATGATAGCAAAAGTCCATGAAAGATTCCTCTCTTGATATTAATAGTTCCCCAATGTATGATCATTGACCATCAACTACATCTTTCATTGTGCCGTTGATCTTTGCACAAAGCTTTTCTAGGCACACTTGATTGCCCAATTATGTGGCAGGGAGTCAAATACCTCCCTGTAATTAATCCAAGCTACATCCAAGTTGCTTTTCTTTCTCTTGCAGTTTTCCAAAATCATCTTGTCAGTTAGAATTGTTTGTTCCTCTGTTGTTTGGGCAGTTTTCTTTCTGCTCAAATGGAAAGAATTTGATTTCAACTGCATCCTGGGACAGCATCAGGTACCACATCATTTAACAATTTGAAAGTTCTTGGTAAACAGCTAAATGGTATGTAGTTGCCTCATGTTGCCTCTTTTGCTTTCATTATCAGGTAGATTTTATCAGATGTTAACCATTCTTCAATTTCCCCTCCTTGCAGTATGTTGTTGGCAAAGAAGGGATCTTGACAGTCAGATGTTTCAATCAAAACCAAGTAGTTCATCTTCACCTGGTGCAGACTAATTTTTGCTCTTTCCTAATGTTTTTTCCATTTCTTCTGCTGTTATTACAAGCTTTTTCATTTCAGCTTCATTTTTATTTTTATTATTACAAGTCTCATAGTCATAAAGAGAACCATGTTATGGTTCCTCCAGATACATGTTTAAGAAGATGTGAGCCCACTTATAGCTGCCAAATTTTCATTTTTATTTTAAAAATCCCCTTTTTTAAAAGTTGTCTGTGTTGTCTTCCAGACCATTTATTCTGAATGGCCTCAAATGACTTTGTCCTTCAATTTAACATGTCAATTAATCATGTGCCTGTAACCAGGTATTGCAAAGCAATGATTGTGCAATGTGACTGTTGAACTGCACACTTTGAGATTGGCTAGCTCTGGAATTAAATCTGGTGTCTGTACAGCTTGTGCTTATGTAATGTTATAGGGCAGTAAATAAGTCAGAAACTCTAAAAAAAACCATGCAGATTTAAAAAGTAAAACAACTGAATAAACAATGCATACAAGAAAAATATCTAAGTCACATGTCATTAGGGTATAACTGGGATACAAAAATACTGAAAGAATAATTTCCCATAAGGTACACAGAGTCATCTAAGGTAAACTTATTCTTTAATGACCCCACAGATGGTGACCTTATTGTACTTTTATGTTTGACCTAGAATGTCAGCTTCTTATAAAGTCTCTTTCAGTTTTTCATCCCGTGGAGATAGGGGAATAGAACACTGTGATCTTGAAAAGAGATTTATTTGGTAGTTATATTAATGTGGATCGCTGAAGCATGCAAATTCACCCACTCATATGACGTTAATTTTTCTGAATGTGAAACATTGATACAATGGCTCAAGAAACAACATCAATCTTTGAATGGATCAACAATATAACTTTTGATCTAAAATTTGTTGAATGAACCCAATTTCTGGATGTGTCAAATAAAATTCACAAGCTTGTAGTAGCAATTAACAAATTGAAAGCAAGAATAGATACTGCTGAAGATGTAAAAACTTGGATATATGTAATTACAGAAATAATGCAGATGATTGTTAATTTTAGAGTAAGAGTTGAGTGTATTTCTTCTTATGTCTGTACCAAGGGCGTTAAAAGCCATTCATTTTTTTCTTTCCTTTTTCTTATCACACCCGTATCTTGTTTTCTGTTTGATTTTTCTTCCTTTTCAACTCTATTTCTTTTTTCTTTTTATTCAAGTTTTTAAAAATTTAATAAAAATGTGTTAAAAGAGAGAAATCTAATTGGGGTGTGTGGAATTGGTAAGAGCATTGTAATTCCAATATTTACTGAAACACTGAATGCAAATTTGGTCCTGCAAACCTTTGGTCCTGCAAAGAGATTTTATTGGAATCAAATGGGAAATCTCTTCTTCAGTGCCATGATCCTGACTGGATTTAAAAGAGATTGCTATGTTGGAAGAAATGTCCTTCTGGGTTCGGCTCCAAGTGGGAAAAAGACACTGGAAACATGGAGGCTGCTTAGAAAGATGGTTTAATGGTGGACAGGACCGCATGGCTTGAGGTCTTGGGGAAAAAGGTGATCACATGCTTCCAGGTGAAGAAGAAGAAAAAGAGAGTGAGAGGGGGAGCTTGCTGGGTTTTTAATACTCTGTTCAGCCCCACCTCTCTGTTTCCTGTTCCTGTGTAAGAAATGTATTCTGATTGGGTGTCAGACTCCCATGGGGCCATGCAGGGACAACTCTCTAGGCTGTGTTTTGAGTCCCAAGTTTGGTTGAATTCTCAGATGCCATGTGGTGAGTTAGGTAAAGGGCTAATGCCTTGATTCCATCATCTGGAGCTAAAGTGGAGAACTCTTTATTATGTAAAAGGACTGGCTTGGGCATCTTAATGGCCCATTGACAAAAGGAGATGGGCAGGAAGCTGCAGGAATTTACTTTGTGTTTAAAATGTGTTTCTCCCTTTTCACATCCAGGAAAATATAATATTCTGCCTTTTCAATATTTCCTAGGATATTTCATTTTTCTAGCAGAGGGATGGGTTTTAACTTCCCACAGCTATGCATTCACATTACTAAACTTTTTTTTTAAGTTGAACATTTGAACATGGTTATCACATCAAGCTTGCACCATAGAGAGTTTCCATGTGTTACTTCTCATGCTGGGGGGAAAATGCAGTCCAGTGTTTAACTGAGACAAATTGAGAGGTTACATTTGGCCTTTGAGATTCCTTGTCACGTCCTTTGATTCAAAAGATAGGAAGAGCTTGGTCAAAGGAATAGACAGATCTGGGACCTTACAAAATTAATGATATTACATAAATACTGAGTTAACTTTCTCTATGCATTTAATAAGTCCTGCCTTCTATCACATTAAAAATGCAACAGCAATTTCAACAAGTTTTTTAAAATAATATTTTTATTGTTTTATGTCACACATTCCATTTCCATTTCTATTTTGAACAGTGTGTTTTCCAGCTGTCCAAAGTGTTAAAATATAAACACCATAAACATATACGCGATAATATCAATTGTTATTGAAAAGTATACCATCTTCCATTATGATATCAATTACAGTATATAGCCAACCATTTCTAGAATTTCAACAAGTTTTGAGGAACACACCCAAAGCTTGGGGTAGGCATTGATAGCACCTTTGGCTGCCCAACATAAACATTGATTCCCAGGCATAGATTAGGAGCTTTGACATTCATTGATTTGTCTTAAACTACATCCTGTTATGAGTTGTTTCATTTCCTTTTTTCTTTTCTTTTCCCAACTCAATAGCAATTTGTGTCACTCTAATCCACACATGCGGTTTCTGCTATGGGATGTCAGTCTTCCATTTTTAAAGTTGTTGAATCCTTCTCACAATAGCCGTAAATAATGAAGGCTGTGCCAAAAAGTAATCTTTCCAAAAAGCAGTGAAAGCAGGATGACAAAGCAAGTAATGTTTTAGTTGCATTACAATTTAGAAATAGTTGCAAAAGAAAAAAGAATAGTTCAGGCAACAATATAGAATAGGAAAGAAGTTAAAGCAGGGAGTAGCAAAAAACAACAACAACAAGAGAGAGAAAGCAGGGGGATATAAGGTAAGGCAAAGTAAAATAAGGAAACGGGAGGTTACAGAGCCAGCAGCAACAGAAGAATGCCAGTAAACCCATATGATGAGCAATAAAGTGGACAGATAGGATGAGGTAATTTAGGATCTTTGAGGATTACACTGGAATCTCATAGGGCACCAGTTATAGACCTATGATATAGATGCAATGACAAAAATGGAATTAAAAACTTTAATGAAGCACATAATTCTTAAGAACCATGAAATTATATCAATGGGTTTGCATTAACTCAAACAATGAGAATTCAGACCATTTTCCTTTTTAAATGTAGATAAGAAAATTTGTTGTAAATTTCAGATTCAGTTTAGAACTCAAACATCTGTGGTTAGATCTCCCAACATGCCATCCTGCTTTAAACAAAAACCCAGGAAATGTTGTTTTTTAACTTTATTTTTTATATACCGGTAGTTTACTTAATGTAAACTCTTTCAGGAAGCCTATCTCCCTGTCTCTTTCCAAATATTCTCTTTTTGTTTTTGATCTCTGATTTACAAAAGATTGCTGTCCTGAAACAAATGTCTTTTGAGCAGGAGGGGGAAAAAGCAAAGAAAACAAACAAATAAACCTCATAAAACCTGGATGATTTTCTTTTTTAAAAACAATGGACAGCTTTTTGTGGGTAGATGGCTATGTGGTGTCAAAATGCATCATTTCATCATAAAACCCAAATATATATTTTGTGAGGGTTGAAATGTAATGAGTTTCACTCTAAAATTATCACTGGATCCATTCACCCATCTCTAATGAAAAATAGCAGTGAGTTACTGCACTAAACCTTTTACTGCTAAACAAATATAAGCTCAAGATGATTCTTATGGGTTGGTCCAACATACTAAATTCCAAGTTGAAAATTAGGAATGTGATAATTTAAATAAGGTACTATCAGAAAATAATTAAGACTAAGTATTTGAGCTATGAAAAACTGCCTCTTTGTTTCCATCTAATGGCCTTCTGGATTTATGCAGCACAGATGCTTCTTATTATTTAGGTTTCAGAAGGTCCTCAAACTAATGGAAACTAATCAAGGAGAGAACTAATCTAGAAATAAAGAGAACTTTCCTGATAGAACAATTATTCAGTGGGACGACTTGCCTTTAGAAGGTGTAGAGGTTTTTTAGGTTTACTGGAAGGTTTTTAAGAAGTGATTGGACAATCATTTATCTGAAATGGTATTATAGGGTCCTCTGCTTGAGCAAGGGGTTGAACTACAAGATCTCCAAAGTCCCTTCTAATTCTGTTATTCTGTTGTGTCTCAGTTTTAGATTTCTTAAAGTTGTGTATTTTTAGAACAAGGATTTTCTTTGTTTTTGTTATCCTGGTACAACAAATAAAATATTTAGCAGAAATGAATTGAACAAGGTTTCTTGAATGACAACAGTTTAAACATCTACATGCAATTAATTTCTCTTTTTATCCTGCAGGCTGTTCTCTGAGCCAGAGAATACTCAGAAGTTAGTTTGCATGTGCTGAAAGTGAAAATCAAATGAAAAATAAATATCTAATACAAATGTTATAACTGAAAAATTACAATGTAATCTGCAACTTGATTTCCTCCACCAGATTTTTTTTTACTATTGTATAGCGCTAATGCAACATATTAAACTCTAAGACTAGTTTCATAAAAATATGGAATTCATATAATATAGTAAACCTAAATAGAGAAAACATATTATGAGTTGACATGATGGCCTAATTCACAGATTGTGCTAATACAACGGCAGATTCCCACAAGACACTGAACCACAAACTTGTCCATTCCATTTTAGTCTAACAACAGTTAATGAATCTAACTATAGTGTATTTAATCTTAAACTTCTAATGCAGATAGGATGGAGGCAAAGCAATGATGCAAGGTTCATAATAAGGAATATGGGGATTATTTTAGATAAATGAATGTGCAAATATTCTATGTTTGTTTATTTGATCTTGTGTATGTAGAAAACTTGAAGGATAGCTCAATGGCTGAGACGCTGAGCTTGTTGATCAGAAAGGTCAGCAGTTCAAATCCCTAGCACCATATAACAGAGTGAACTCCCATTACTTGTCCCAGCTTCTGGCAACCTAGCAGTTTGAAAGCACTTAAAAAATGCAAGTAGAAAAATAGGGACCACCTTTGGTGGGAAGATAACAGTGTTCCGTGTGCCTTCGACGTTTAATCATGCTGGCCACATCACCATGGAGACGTTGTTGGACAGTGCTGGCTCTTTAGCTTTGAAACAGAGATGAGCACTGCCCCCTAGAGTCGGAAATGATTAGCACGTATGTGCAAGGGAAACCTTTACCTTTATGTAGAAAACTGCAGCCTATATGATTTTAAAGATTAAGAATATTCCCCAAATCTTATTCCCATTTAAATTAGCATTTCTAAATTTCACTGGTCAGTTAGATTCAATATTAACCTTCATTATTATGAAGAAGTTCAGTTCAAATGGTAACCATCTCAGGCTGATCTTCAAAGAGCTAAGCAAGGTTAGACCTGATTATGTTACCGGGCCTGGTGATGAAAAATCAATAGGAAGACAACAAAGCTTCACAAGCATCAGGAACTCAACAGTTCAACCTTGAGCACATACAGTATAATCTCTACTGTATGAAGGAGGAGGTAAATTCATCGGAAAGCCAACTGAACTGGGACAGATTCTTTACTCTTTTCGTTACTTGATTTGTCAACTATAACTGCTCTTTCTTTTGTTTACCTAAAGGTTGATGGATTCTCTTGGTGCCTGATGGACTGATTCTCTGCACATTTGGGTTCAAAAGTTTTGCATGGACTGATACACTTATAAGTCTTTTAAGTTATTCTATTTGACTTAAAACAATCAAAACAGGACCTGTTATGCAATCCACACCACAATACTGGTATTAATGAGCATTAAAATATAATAAATATTAGATTATAAATCATAATTAGTGTCCTAGGCAAATTCAGTAATTATAGGTAGGCCAATATAAGTACCAGCTTCAAAAGCTTTTGGGTTTTCAACTCATTAGTCAGTGGACAGATACACCTCCAATACTTAAGGAAATTCTTATAATCCCCTTCATTGTGATACCAAAGCTAACTTCATATTTTCTCAGTATAGATCGCAGAGAGATCTACACTGCTAAACTGTGCCATTAATTTTGTCATAGCTTTTTCACTGCTGATGTAAAACTCAGGAGGGCTCTTGTTCCTTTGCTGAAGATAGACTCAAAATACAGTGATGCACACATCAATTCTAGTGTTCTCAGCCATTCGAAATATACATCTGTCTGTTGTTATGGCTTCTAGCCTTGATGACATAGGCTGTTTCTGCATCATTTAAGTCACAGTTTGCTTAACCATGGATTACTGGCTATATAACAAGTCTATATAACAAGTCACAAATACTTGATTTTCACAGATTAAACAAGCAAATCGCGTTATAGACTGGCATATATTTAGTCTATAAGTTATCCCCAAATGTAACCAAGAAGCTGTTATTGTCCTTTTATGGCTTATGGAATTTCTAGGACTCACTACAATGGGAACAGGATACTTGGATTAAATTGGATGAATTCATTTCTTTCACCAGAAGTCTGACAATTTGGCTATTATTATCTGATAATCACAGTCTCTTGTTGTCCTGGGGATATCCAGATCAAACAGATATCTAGGAGCTATTGAACTAGCATCACTTTCAGCTCCTTTTTAATTTTTTTGGGCAAAAAGAAAAGCAAAAGGCATAATCACACAACAGGGGTCAGCTGCATCAGCACTGAATTATGACATATTTCCCATTTTTTAGCACTCTTTTATCTCCAGTAGGTTTTGAAATATAAAACAGAGACAGTGTTCCCAAAGTAACCACATTTTTGAAAATCTCTTCACCAGTAAGAATAGAGAATTCATCTTTTGTTAACTGCTTACCCCATGACGACTGAGTTATGGTGTTCACATGCAATATTCACCATGTCCATGACCCAGTTAGGCATACTGTAGAAAGATTACCTTCGATTTTCCAGTTCTGCGATGTGTAGTATAAGGAAATAATTAACTATTGTTCTGAAGGCATTATACATATTATTTTATCTGCATCTCTTCTATGTATTCAGCCCCATAGCAGTTTATAACCTCTCTGACTTCTTTCAGTGGATGATGTAAGAGAAAAAACTGTTACCAAGGAGAGGAGAAGAGAAAGCTGTCTAGAGATGGACACAAACATAGCCCAAAAAAGCAACTTGTGATTTTAAAAAATGTAATTACATGTTGGGATAGATGATTAAAGCAAAGGATCATCTCACCTACAATTCCCTTTAAAAGGTTTATGAAGTCAGGAACAAGAAACATTAAAAGCTCTTATAAAATATTATCGTTCAAGACTTCATTTATGGATGGAACTGGAAATATTCACCTTTTGTTTAATACATGAAGTTAAGTGTATCATTTTTATCATATGGACAAAACTAAGAAATGAAGCTGGATAACAGAAAGCTATAAGCTCAGAAAGAAACCAAATCTAAGATTTTATGTTATTCTTTGGTGTAGTGGTGATTCTGACATGAATTATTTTAATTATTATAGCCCCAAATAATAACAATAATTCCTATGGTAAATTTGTTGTTTGATTTGGAAGAAACAAAAGTTAAACATACTTTCTTTGATTTCAGTCTGAATGAAGGCAGAGAGTAGTAGGCAAGCCACTCTGAGGCAATAGGGGTTTAATGGCATGTAAGTTGAATTAATTAATTAATTAATTAATAATATGCCTATATATCTATAATTTCAGATAAAATTATTAGTTGTAAATTTATGACTGCTATTAATTTATAAAGCATTTAGGGATACTAACAGACAAGGACCCGAAGGCTTAGGCATCAGTGTTTTAAACTTACATGCATATTTTAATGATGATTAGGTTGAATAGATATATTGCAAGGAGAGAGAAAAACATCACAACAGCTGAATGGATGGAGTGATTCTATTGATCTGTCTCCTTTTCTCTCTCCCTCTACCCTTCTGTAAACATGACTGATACTTGATGACTTATATCAATGCTCAGGTGGAGTTACTGTGAATCTCATGTAAAATGCTCTTCCCTTTTCAAAGGAAATATGATAAACAGCTACATAAATTAATAACACTCATCTTCTCCAATTATTGCTCTCCAGGTGGCCCTGTTGGCTGGAGATAATGAGAACTGCAGTCTAACACGTGCTTGTTAGAGAAATGCTTGGATAAAGTTGGTTGTGTACAAGAAAACTGTATCTCTGTCATCTTCCAACCCATGAACCTGAAAATGATTAAGTGGCATATTATTAATTAATTAATTAATTAATTCAACTTACATGCCATTAAACTCCTATTGCCTCAGAATGGCTTGCAGAATACATAACACATGTCGACATTTTGATTACTAGAACCATGTTTCTCCCTCTAAAATGGATTAGGAGTACATTGTGCAGGAAGAGGTGGATCTCTCCCTCTCTCCCTCCCTCCCTTTTCTTTCTTTCTTTCTTTCTTTCTTTCTTTCTCTTCTTTCTTTCTTTCTCTCTCTTCTTTCTTTTTTGAAAAAAATAGATTAGCTTTTTTTTCATTTTTAATTCTACTTTTTATACCTCGGAGTGGGTATATCATTCTTTTTCTAAAAACCAGTGGACGAAACATGAATCAAACTTTGCTTTACTCATGTGCTGCAGCTCAACAGTTATGTTGGGTGAAGCCAAGTCCAAGTCCCATCCCATCCTATGGTTAGGATTCTCACCAAAGCCACCTGGATTCCTAGGAGACTTGCAAGTGGGAGGCAGAGATATACTTCTCTCTTGCCACTGTTCCCCTGCAACTATTTGGAGTCATGTTGCCTTCAACTCACAAATAACCCTGGATCTTCAAAACCAACAGCCTTTAATAAGCCTTTGTATTTAAAACTTCTAAATTACTTTTCCCCATAATTTTAACACACACACAAAATGCACACAAATCATAAAATAACTTCTAAAAATTGATTTAGCATCACTAAAAAAAGAAAGATCTTATCTTCCTTTTCCCAGAATTTTGGTTCACCCCATGTAGGCTAAGGTCCAGCTCACTTTGCTTCAGAGTCACTTACCAAGGCCTCAGTTGCTACAATCTTAAAAATAACCCCATCCAAAAGGTTTCCCAATTCTAAATTAATGAGAAAGCTGGGGAACATCAAGTCCCTAGAACACAAACTAATTACAATAGGTACAACAACAAACCTATTGTTAACGATGCAGTTATTAAAGTCTTACATAGCGTCTGTCTCTTAGGATCAACCATCAACAATAAAAGAACAGTCAAGAAATATGCTGCAGTTTAGTACTTGGTAGAGCAGCTACGAAGGGCTTGGAAAAAATATTCAAATGCTGCGATGTGTCTAAAGCTATAAAGATTAGAATCACGCAAGCCAATATTCCCTGTGATACTGTCTAGAAGTGAAAGTTGGACTTTGAAAAAGCAGAATAGGAAAAGTATCCATGCTGAGTATGGAAGAAGATTCCTGAGAATACGGTGGATTGCCAAGAAAACAAACAAATGCATTATTAAATACATTAACCTTTGATCTTACTTGATCTGAACTATCTCTGTGCGCATGCCCAAGATGGTGTCCTGTCGTGTTTGAGGAGAGCTTGGGGGAGATGATTGTCCTTCACAGGGCTTGCAGGGGGTACCCTATCCCATCGTTGGTTCCAGATCTAGTTATGAGAACTTCCTGGGACCTCGGGGATACCCTTGAGCTGCAATTTACTGCTTTGTAGCTGGAACATCGTGAGTGAAATGGGGCGGTTGGCGGTGAAAGGAGAATGAAGAGTGGCAGCGGCAGCGGCGGCGGGTTGCCCAGCCTGAAGTCTCTGCAGCCAGCATGGGTGTGGTCATTGTCGCCGGGATGCCCGGTGTGGGATCTCTGAAGCTGGCGTGGGTGTGGTCGGCAGTGGTGGTGGGATGCCCAGCTTGGGATCCCTGCGGCTACCGCTCCCTGCACCGTGGTGTTATCCTGACTGCTCCCCCCCTTCTCCTTTCTTATGGACATGATAATTTGGATCAGAGGGGAGTGGCTGAGGCAGCTGACATGGATATTTATGCCAGCGGAAGATGGCTTCGGTGGTTGGCATGGGCGTGGTTGGAGTGGGGGGGTCCTTCATTCTGGCCCCTCCGGTATCACCATCGTTGCCTGGGCCACTGTACTGTGTCATTTGGCCATTTGGCCACTACTCTTGTGATAATATGGACTGGGTTAATGGAGTGTGGCCCTGATGATGGACTGGCCGCTTCACCACCTCACTCCTCTGTCCTGGTCCTATTAGACCTCTCAGCGGCTTTCGATACCATTGACCATAGTATCCTACTGCGAAGACTTGGGGGGTTGGGAGTGGGGGGCATCGTTTTACGGTGGTTCTCCTCCTACCTGTTGGATCGGTCGCAGTTTGTGTTGACTGGTGGGCAGGGATCAACCCCAAGGTGTGTCACTTGTGGGGTGCCCCAGGGGTCGGTTCTCTCACCCCTCCTGTTCAACATATATATGAAACCACTGGGGGAGATCATCCGTGGTTTTCGGGTATGGTATCATCAATATGCTGATGATACCCAATTTTTCATCTCTACCCCAAACCACCCAAACAATGCTCTCGACGTGATGTCCTGCCTGGAGGCTGTGCGGATCTGGATGGGGAGGAACAGGCTCAAGTGCAATCCCTCCAAGACTGAGTGGCTGTGGCTTCCATCATCCCGATTTGTGCATCTTGTTCCATCTTTGATGATAAGGGGAGAAATTTTAGCCCACTCAGAGAGAGCCCGCAATCTGGGCGTCCTCCTGGTTACGCAGCTTAGTTTAGAAGAACACCTGACAGCCATGACCGGGGGGGGCCTTTTACCAGGTTCTCCTGGTACTTCAGTTGCGCCCTTTCCTGGATCAAGATGGTCTGTGCAGAGTCAATCATGCCCTTGTCCTTTCTCGCCTGGACTACTGTAACACTCTTTACATGGGGCTGCCCTTGAAGAGCACCCGGAGGCTTTAGCTGGTCCAGAATGTGGCTGCGCAGGTTATCATGGGGGCACCTAGGTGCTCCCATGTTACACCCCTTTTAAGCCTTTATTAGAACTTATTTAGTGGCGATACGGGTGGCAAAATGTGCACATTTTTCCGCTCTTATTGCGTCTGCAGAATCTCGCCCAGCCTGTTTAGGATAACCCGCTCCCTCTTGAAGGGTGAGGATGCGGGGGAACCCTTACAGGGAAGGGCTGAGGAGTTCGCGCAGTTTCTGTTGGACAAAATCACTCAGATTCGGGCAGACCTGGACTCCACTTGGACAATACCAGCAGAGATGCCGAGGGAGAGTCTTGATCAGACTTCCTGGAATGAGTTCGAGCTTGTCACCCCTGAGGAAATTCCTCTATCCTGGTGCTCCTTGACCTCTCAGCGGCCTTCGATGGTATCCTTCTGCGATGGCTGGCAAAGGTGGGAGTGGGAGGCACCGTTTTACGGTGGTTCTCCTCTTACCTCTCCAGCAGGTCGCAGTCGGTGCTGGTTGGAGGGCCCCTTAAATATGGTGTGCTGCAGCCAACTGGTCTTTTTGTGTGCCGGAGCGCTGACAACCTGAGTTTCCAGGGTTCTGGTATGTGCAAAGATCAGCTGAGTAGCGTGCATGCATGCACCAGAAGCCAGCTGGCAATGGTGCATGTGCCCACAGAGAGGGCTTTGCGTGCATCTCCGGCACAAGTGCCGTAGGTTCACCATCATGGGTTTAGAGTGCCATGTGAACCAGTCATTTTGATTCGACTGTTAGAATATTGAAGAAGGAAGGCAAGTCAGAAACATTCTGCAATCCTTGAAATTTTTTTTAGGCAAAGACATATAGCGAAACCATAAGCTAACAAAGCTGGCCTCTATTCTATCAGTTTTGTATTTTCTATTTTGCACGTGTTCAGTGCCATATTTAGAGATATGTTTTGCAATTATCTCATAAATCAAGCTTCCCTATCTGTAAATAATCTTTTTTTTTATTTTTTTATTTTTCCACACATAAACTCTATAAAGCAAATCCCTCGTGTGTTGTCTTCATTGTATTTCTTTGTGTTTTGTGACACTAGACTGCGGGGTAGTTCAGAATCCATCTGACACATCATCTCCAATCCATTCAAGTTGCTTGATAGCCATGCAAGCTCAGGCTATAATATCTCGAAATAAAAAAAGAACCCCGGGCTTTATGACAGCACACGCTGAGAAGCAGAGCACAGATAACATCAAAATTGCCTTTCAAGTCCCATGGAAGTTTAATTCTTAATATAAATGAGAACACACAAATCTTACATGAGCAAACAATGATTACCTTGGAAACTGTAACACTCAGAAAAAACAAAAAGAATAACTACTAGAGTACATGAAAGTCATCTATCCGTTATCTCCATGATCTCATTGTATAATGGTGCTATGAGGGTTGCGGTATTGTTGTTTTTGCATCTACGACTGAAAGAGCCTTTGATTTAAACTTACTTCAAATCAACTCTGTGGTAATTGCAAGTACGTTTTGGCTGGGATGAACATTCTCTCTGACATTGTAAGAGATTTGAATATGATTCTCTTCACCAGTTAGATGAAGTCAGTCCAACTCCAGTTCCAATGAATGAAACAGTGTTTACTACACTGTTTTCCCGAAAATTAGACCTCCCTGGATAATAAACCCAATCGGGCTTTGGAGCGCATGCGCTAAAATAAGCCCTTCCCCAAAATAAGCTCTCCCCCAAAATATTGTAACACAGCAACAGCCATGTGGTGACTATACTTGCCGCCTCCTGCACCTCAAAAATAATAAGACCTTTTTGAAAATAAGGTCAAGTGTTTATTCCGGGGGTCAAAAGAAAATAAAACCCTGTCCTATTTTCAGGGAAACACTGTAGTTGATGGTAAATATGGATGAAATGCGTTATTTTGGTTATGCTTGAATTATTGTAAGTATTGGAATAATGGAAAAACAGGTATCATTGTACCACTGTGGTAACGTAGTTTGGTGAGCTCATTGTTACCTTTACTCCTCATTTTCTCACCTAGTAACATGAGAGCATATATCTTCAAATATGACTTTATAATAGCAATGGCACTTAGACTTATATACTGCTTTACAGTGCTTTTACAGCCCTCTCTAAGTGGTTTACAGAGTCAGCACATTGCCCCCAACAATCTGGGTCCTCATTTTACCCACCTCGGAAGAATGGAAGGCTTTGTCACCCTTGAGTTGATTTGAACTGTCAAATTGCAGGCAGGCAGCAGGCAACAGAAGTAGCCTGCAGTACTGCACTCTAACCACTGCACCACCATGGTTCATAAGATGGATACACAACCTGTTTTAGATGGGCAGCAGCACATGAAACTTCAGGAATGTGGGGCTACATATGGGAAATTCAAGGAGAAGAAAACCTATACAAAAAGTGAAGATGTCCAGAATAAGACTCACATTTTTCATAAAACCCATTTTAATTTGACTCATCTTACATTTCCTCAACTTAACCTCTCCTGAAGTCAACTCAGGTTAATTTTATCTTACTTGCCAAAAAACAGAGGCAATTAATTAGGAGGTGGGGACCACATCAGTTCTTGGAATGTGATTTGTATAGCTGTGTTGTGGGTCAGGGATGGGCAATTTTGTTATTTTCTTTTAATGGGCAGCTGAAGGCAACAAGGGCTGAATAGTAAGTGATATCTCCAAAGTGGGATTTTGAGTACAGGAGTTGGAATGACTTGCTTGCTTGCCTTATTTTTAGATATCTTAGACCTAAGTAAGAGTGGTCACTGGTCATGGGTTTTTGGATCTGGTCATTGTTTTCTTCTAAAAAAACACCAGAACACCACATAAATCATTTGTCATTGCTTCCTTCCTTGGGTCAGTCACTCTCTCTCATGCCTAGGAAGGAAGCAAAGGAAAATCACTTCCGAAAAACCTTGCCAAGAAAATTGCAGACATTTGTCCAGCCAGTCTCCAAGGATCAGGCATGATTGAATTAACTTTGAGCCTAAGGGAGGACTGGAACACACAGTCTCCAAGTTTCTAGCCTGATGTCTTAACCACCATACCAAACTGGATCCCTTGTGCTGACCTTGCCAGAGCCTATGTAAATATCCAGGTCCCAAGCCATAAACAACTACAGATGATAATTACCACTTTGAAATATACATGAAAGCCAGTTTGCATATACAACTCTTCACACTTAGGATAGGATAATATTTTCTTTTTAAAAAAATATTGCTAGTAATGGCTAAGAATAGTTTTGAAAGATTTTATAACATATACATCTGAGAAGCATCAGGTGAATCCTTTTTTTTAAAAAAAACAGCTCTATTTAGACATTTATTTTCCAACTCAATAATTCTGAGGCTTAAATGGAACTTGACAGTTTTTTAATGTTTCATACAGAATTTTAAAGAACTGGAGAGTCCAATTTTGGAACAATCAAGATTGTCTTTTGAAAATGTGTGCAACATGGAAGTGTGAAGGCAAAACATGACTCAATCAGTTTCAGAATTCTAAGGGGGAAAAGTGAGGGGAGGTGATGAAAATGGGGCAGATGAGACAATTGAGTGTTACCTAAATAGCTGTGCGTACTGTAATGAACTATATAACATTACACTGTTTAGTTTGTCTCCTGAATACTTTTTAAATGTCTTGGGAGCCTCCAACAGTTGGTGTGGGAGTTACATTGAGAATTAAAAGTTTCCTATAGTTGGAATGCTGATTCTGTCAACAAACCCAAGAACCACGTAATATCAAGCCTGAGAATTACCAAGCAAGCCATGGGAAAGAGAGGAAAAAGAAGTGCCAAATTTAAACTGCTCTTGGCATAAGAGGAAACTGCATTCTCATATTGACAGAAGTGGTTTCCCCTAATATTCATTAAATTATTTTTATCTATCAGTACTATGTCAAATGTCTGTATAGCTTCTTCCTAGTTTGAGTGTGGGGGTTGCGGATTAACATCTTGCTTATATTTCCTATCTTCACCATGGCCTCCATTTAGAAGATCTAAAAGTGGATACTTTCTGTGCCAACGCCAAAAGCTAGCACCCTCACAAAAATCGTTTTTACTTGTCCTTCCTTGAACCCAAGTATACTGAATACTGTTTTACAAAAAATACATCTAAATCAAGAAGTGAGAGCTTCTGTTCAGCAGAACTGTCTAGTTTGGAAGACAGCAAACCAGATATCATGTCAGCAAAGGCTAGGCAGAAGCTGCAGTTTTATAGGTGAAATTGCTGATTTGCTGTCTTCCAGAATTGTCATGTATATAGTTGCTCCTCATTATAGAGACAGAGAACAGACAGAGAACATTAGGCCTCTGTTCAGAGACTCTTATATTGTTTTTCTTGGGTATCTTGAGATCAGTGGTGGGATTCAGCCAGTTCGTACCTATTCAGGAGAACCATTTGTTAAGTTATTAAGCAGTTTGGAGAACTGGTTGTTGGAAGAAATCTCATTTTGTTTTTTCCCCCCACTTTACAGGGCTAATCCTATAAGGAAGGCAGGAAGGAAACATTCTGGTGTTGTTTCTAGCCTCATCTTTATTGCCCTGCTTACAGAAACTGCCTCTCCACTTAACCCTTATCACATTGTCACAGCTAAGGCAAAGTGCCCATCGATGTGAGTGACATTGAGTTGGCCAGCCCACACTGTCACATGACCATTGAGTTATGCCCAGCTGGTCATTAGGGCAGAGAACTGGTTGTTAAATTATTTGAATCCCACCACTGCTTGACATATTCTGTATATATCCAGTGTGAAGATACCAATTAGGGCACATTTCAATATTATAATCTTCCTGAATAGGATATTTCCTATAGAATCTTCTTGGGAATGCTACCTAAGAAGGAGGTCTTCTAGTCCAACTCCCTGCTTAGGCAGGAAACCCTACACCACATCAGACAAATGGTTATCCAACATTGTCTTTAAAACTTCCAGTGTTGAAACATTGACAACTTCTGGAGGCAAGTTGTTCCACTGATTAATTGTTCTAACTGTCAGGAAATTTCTCCTTTGTTCTAAGTTGCTTCTCTCCTTGATTAGTTTCCACCCACTGTTTCCTATCCTGCCCTCAGGTGCTTTGGAGAACAGCTTGACTTCCTCTTCTTTGTGGCAACCCTTGAGATATCGGAACACTGCTATCATGTCTTCCCTAATCCTTCTCTTCACCAGACTAGACATACCCAGTTCCTGTAACCATTCTTCATATGTTTTAGCCTCCAATACTGATATCACAGATGTTTCCAGTCTTGGAATCCTAACTTAGTGCTGTTTTGCTCTGTCCTCATAACAATAAAATTTGTCCATGAATTGGATGTTTGTTATGGTAGATGAACTTTTTGCTACTCAGCTAACTAAGGTATGTAAGAAGCACACCACAATAGTAATGGGGGTTTTTAACTACCCTGACATTAACTGGGAAACCGACTCTGCACCAAGTGAAAGATCCAACAGGTTCCTAACAAAACTAGCAGACAACTTTGTTTCCCAAAAAGTAGAGAAGGGAACAAGGGGATCAGCCATATTGGACTTAATTCTCATTAACAGAGAGGAAATGATAGAAGGTGTTGAAGCCACAGAAACCCTGGGGGCAAGTGACCATGCAATATTGGAATTCAACATTATGCAAACACAAGTAGTAGAACAAGGTCAAACTAGAGTCTTGGACTTTAAGAGAGCTACAGTAATTTCAATAAACTTAGAGAGAGCTTGGGAAGAATTCCATCGATGAGAATTCTCAAGGGGAAAATAACTCAAGAAGCTTGGGAAATTTTGAAAAATGAGATTATAAAAGCCCAGCCTAGCACAATACCAATGGAGAAGAAAAATAACAGCTTCCAAAAGAAACCAGCATGGCTGCATAAAGAACTCTCTGACAAATTAAAAGGCAAAAAAGATGAGGAAAGAGGGGGACATAACTAAGACAGAATATCACTAAATAGCCCAAGCCTGTAAAGATGAAGTGAGGAAAGCTAAGGCTCACAATGAAGAAAGGCTTGCCACAAAAGTAAAAAATAACAAAAAAAACTTCTTCCAACATGTTAAAAACAAGAAAAAGGTTAAGGAAACAATTGTTCCATTGCTGGGAGAAAGTGGCAAGAGGGTGACAAGCAACAGGGCGAAAGCAGAACTGTTTAACTCATTTTTTGCATCTGTCTTTACACAAAGAGATAAAACAGTCCAACCTATCAAAAACAGCACCACAAAAATCAGATTAGGAACACAAGTTGAAATAGGGAAGAAAATGGTGAGCACCTGTTTACCCTAGACGAGTTCAAATCACCAGGACCAGATGGATTACACTCCAGGGTTCTGAAGGAACTGGTAGACGAGATCTCAGAACCACTGAGCTATATCTTTCAGAGATCCTGGAGCACTGGGGAACTTCCAGAGGACTGGAAAAGAGCTGATGTTGTTCCCATCTTCAAAAAATAAAAAAAAATAGATCCAGGAAACTACAGACCTATCAGCCTGACCTCAATACCAGGAAAGATTCTGGAAAAGATAATCAAGCAATGAATTAACGAATGCCTAGACGTAAGCACAGTAATAGCCAAAAGCCAACATGGGTTTGTCAAAAACAGATCATGCCAGACTAATCTTATTGCATTCTTTGACAAAGTGACAAAATTAGTGGACTAGAGGAATCCCGTCGATATAGCTTACTTGGACTTCAGTAAGGCATTTGATAAGGTAGCCCATAACCTACTACTGGATAAAGTAAAAGAATGTGGGTTGGACAGCATCACCACCAGATGGATTCGTAACTGGCTGACCAACCACACTCAACGTGTAGTCCTCAATGGAACTGCATCTACATGGAGGGAAGTATGCAGTGTAGTACCCCAAGGCTCTTTTTTGGGCCCATTACTTTTCAATATCTTCACCAATTATTTGGATGAGGGAATAAACTCATCAAATTTGCAGATGACACCAAGCTGGCAGGAATAGCCAACACTCCAGAAGATACGCTTTCAGATACAGAAGGATCTTGACAAACTTGAACATTGGGCACTATCTAATAAAATGAAATTCAATGGTGAAAAGAGTAAGGTTCTACATTTAGGCAAGAAAAACGAAATGCACAGGTACAGTATAGGTGGTACCTTGCTCAACAGTAATAACTATGAGAGGGATCTTGGAGTCCTAGTGGACAACCATTTAAATATGAGCCAGCAGTGTGCAGCAGTTGCCAAAAAAGCCAACACAGTTCTAGGCTACATAAACAGAGGGATAGAATCAAGATCACGTGAAGAGTTAATACCACTTTATAATGCCTTGGTAAGGCCACACTTGGAATACTGCATTCAGTTTTGGTCGCCACAATGTAGGAAAGATGTGGAAACTCTAGAAAGAGTGCAGAGAAGAGCAACAAAGATGATTAGAGGACTGAAGACTAAAACATATGAAGAACGGTTGCAGGAACTGGGTATGTCTAGTTTAATGAAAAGAAGGACTAGGGGAGACATGATAGCAGTGTTCCAATATCTCAGGGGTTGCCACAAAGAAGAGGGAGTCCAACTATTCTCCTGAGGCACCTGAGGATAGAACAAGAAGCAATGGGTGGAAATTAATGAAGGAGAGAAGCAACGTAGAACTGAGGAGAAATTTCCTGACAGTTGGAACAATTAATCAGTGGAACAGCTTGCCGCCAGAAATTGTGAATGCCCCAACACTGGAAGTCTTTAAGAAGATGTTGGATAGCCATTTGTCTGAAATGGTATAAGGTTTCCTGCCTAGGCAGGGGGTTGGACTAGAAGACCTCCAATGTCCCTTCCAACTCTGCTATTGTATATACTGTAAACCATCTCATTAGTCAGTTTGGTGTAGAGTTAAGGCACTATGCTAGAAACCAGGAGATGGTGACTTCTAATCCCACTTCAGACACAAAGGCACTTTAGACACAAAGACTTCTAATCCCACTTTAGACACAATTTTTGCTCTGAGAAGAAGACAATGGCAAACTACTTCTGCAAATCTTACCAGAACAATTGCAGGGACTAGTTTAGGCAATCAACTGGAGCAGTGGTGGGATTCCAATTTTTTTACTACCAGTTCTGTGGGCATGGCTTTGTGGGTGTGGCAGGGGAAGGATACTTCAAAATCTCCATTCCCTCCCCATTCTCAAAATTTCCGCTACTAATTCTCCAGAACCTGTCAGAATTGGCTGAATACCACCTCTGACCTGGAGATTGACTTGAAGGCACCCACACAACAAACCCAACTGACCACATTATCTTTAACAATTAAAGGAATTCTTGTTTTTCTGTTTGTCTGGTGGTCATATGGTTAGATCTTTGTTCCTTAACCCCTTGCCCTTCCGGGAGGGGGAGATGATACGTTTTGTCTGGTGATTGTGTAGTTTGCTGTTTCTCTTGTCCTGCTCGTGGTTTTTCTCCATATCCCGATGGTTCAGGGTGCCCCACTTTCAAAATCTTATGATAGAAATCTCGAGCTTTCCATACAGAGTTGAGACGATATCTTTGCTTATCAAATGTAACTATAATGCCAAACGGGGCATCCCATCTGTACTGTATCTGGCGCTTTCTGAGCTCTTCCACCAAAAAAGCATAATCTCTTCTGGCTCTTAGCATTTGAGGTGGTATCTCTTTCAAAACCATCAAATCCTGTCCGCCAATTTGAAGCTTGGTATTGTAGGACTCTTGTAATATCTTATTTCTGGATTCTCTTGTAACAAAATATATTACCACGTCTCGGGGGAGTTGCTTTTGTTTTGCCGCCCAGGAATTGACGCGAAAATTTTTATCAATCTGCCAATCAAAATTGGATCCCAGTCTTCCCACCAGACAGTCAAAGGCCTCAGAAAACATCTGCTTTAAGTTCTCCTGTCTCTCTTCGCGCAGCCCCCTAACTCTTAATCCATCTGGTTATACTGTATCATAATCATTTGTTTTTCAGCATTTTCAACTTTTCGTTCCACCTCTTCGGTTTTAGATGTCAAATTAGTTTTAGCCTCATTGAGAATTTCTAAGTTCTCCAGAACCTGTCAGAACTGGCTGAATACCACCTCTGACCTGAAGACTGACTTGAAGGCACCCACACAACAAACCCAACTGACCACATTATCTTTAACAATTAAAGGAATTCTATGGATTATTTATTTGTTTATAACTCAACACATACAAGAGGCAGGTGAAGACTGCCATAGTAAATATTATACCATTGCATTAATATGAAATACTCAGTATGCCAATGTGAACTGCTTAAAATGGTTATTTTTTTCCCTATACTTATCATATCGTGTTTGTCTCACAACTGCTCTGAATGCCATAGCAACTAAGAATTTTTCTTCTCCAGTGTCATTTTCTTTAGAATGGGGGAAGTATGGTAGGTTGGGACAAGAAGTCATAGAGTACCATTTGCTTTTCATAGCCAATGTGCCAAACTTCTTGCTGCAAATATACTATTATTATTTTTAGACTCAGTGTCTTGGCAGAGTTTTTTCTTTCTTTCTTTAACTTTTTTTTTTTTAAATGAAACATGTTATGTAAATTTATAAATAATAAATATTATATCAATGTTCCCCAACTCTAAAAATACAGATGAGTTTTTATATTGTCAATTTAGTAAAGGTGCTTTAAAAGGGGGACATGGATGGATGGAGGTTAGGGAGAGAAAGGAGAGAGCGGAAAAGAGAGACCGCAAGAAGTAAAGAAGGGAGCTGACTAAAACATTCAGTTTCTCTGACCTAGTTATAAAATTATCCTTCCTGACCTGCTCCTTATTCAAGTTTCATAGAGCATACATTTCAGAACGTCTTTTGAGAAGCAAAGGCCAAGCACTTAGAAATGTATGGGCAATTAAAAATTAATGGAAACACTAGAGAAATTCAAATTGTTCTATGGTTTGGTGTTCTTCCCAGAATTAGGTTGTTGATACTTTGAATGGGTGTGGTTGAGTTGCTGATAATGAAGGGACAGATTTTTACATCTGAGATTCTTTGATTGAACAATATGCCAGTATAAGGTTTCAGCCAGCTTGCTTGGCACAAGGATGCTCCAGTTACACCTAACAGATTAATAGATTAATAGAGTTGGAAGGGACCTTGTAGATCATCTGGTCCAACCCTCTGCCCAATCAGGAGACCCTACACCATTTCTGACAGATGGCAGTCCAGTCTCTTCTGGAAAGCTTCTAGTGATGAAGCTCCCACAACTTCTGAAAGCAAGCTGTTCCTTTGGTTGATTGTTCCCACTGTCAGAAAATTTCTCCTTATTTCCAGAAATGTATTGAATCTCTCTTTGTTCAGTTTCCATCCATTATTCCTTGTCTGGCCTTCAGGTACTTTGGAAAAATAGCTCGACCCCCTCCTTTCTGTGGCAGCCTCTCAAACTTTGCTGAGGGCATACAGTATTTTATAACCTCAATCTCAGAGGCAGCCTCTGCTGATGCTGAACCAGTCCAGCTTTTACCAGTATGAAAGTACTGTTTTCCCAGTTATAATAACAGAAGAGCTGTAATTTTATTTTGTTTGAAAAAAAGAGTCTTTGAAGGTCGGAGATCTGTAGGCCTCTCCTGTAGCTCTATGTCTGGGCATTGAGCTTCCATGCCTTTAATTTTGTTTTGTTGTGATGACTCCTACTCTTCTTCTTTCCTATTTGCCATGAAAATATCAACTTCATAGAAGACTAAGGTTTGTTTCTGATTCTCTTGGGTGTTTTTCTTTTTCCCTTTCTTTTTGCAAAGTCCTGAAGAGATATGAAACTGGGGGATTAGGAGTTCTGGCAGCCTGAAATTGACTAGTTTGAATACTAGATTGAAATTGACTAGCCTATCATCTATTCCTTTTTACCAGATTCCCAGTGCTGGATCACTGTTGAGCTCTCTGACCCAACACTGGAATCTTGCATCACGATTTTGATATATATCTAGTCAAGAAAAGGCTTAATGAATTATCAGGACTTTCTTCCAGGAAAATGTAAATATTATACTGCAGCATGCACTGTAATCTTAAACAGCTTGGATCTTATTGTGCAAAGTGGATCTATCTCTAAATAAACTTGTCACAGAAATAGGCTATACAAGAGCGATTTCACTTCAGTAAAACTTTTACAAACAAACAATATTTGTTTTCCTGTTTCTTTGGTGAAAAAGACCACTTTCCACACCCCTTCCCTTTTCATGCTTCCTTCTGAGGTGTTTATTTCAATAACTTGATTCATTTCCTCCTAGGAAGAATATACATAGACATCGGCTGACAAATAAAAGTTCAGGCACCCACATTACCTTGTGAAAGACATGGGTTAAGTGGAAACTGTTTCCAATCTCCACCATAGTAGTTGAACGAAAATGACATCTATTTCATTTTAATAGATTCTCACCAAAGAATCAAATGTGTGATCAGTTATTTTGCAGGTGTCATAACCCTCCTTTTCTCAATCTCCATTTTAAAATTATTTTGATTATATGATGATGAAGAAAAGAGTTTATTGAACAGTGCGCGCGCACGTGCACATGCACACACACACACACACACACACCACATTTAGAGCATAAAAAAATATGTTTGAATATTGTTACTAGAGGTGGTATTCAGCAGGTTCTGACCAGTTCTAGAGAACTGGTAGTGAAAATTTTGAGTAGTTCGGAGAACCGGTAAATACCACCTCTGACTGGGCCTGCCCCCATCTATTCTCTGCCTCCTGTGTCCCAGTTGATCAGGAGGAAATGGGGATTTTGCAGTAAGCTTCCCCTGGAGTGGGGTGGGAATTGAGATTTTACAGTATCCTTACCCTGCCACACCCACCAAGCCATGCCCACCAAGCCATGCCCACCAAGCCATGCCACGCCCACAGACCTGGTAGTAAAAAAATTTGAATCCCACCACTGGTTATTATACAGCATCAAATAAGAAGCACAAAGCAGGATTTCTTTTTTTTTTTAAGTATATTTTTTTTAAAGTTATACATTTATATTGTGTAGGAACAGAGTTGGTTCTGGGTATCATTCATATTAATCCAATTCACAATAGCAATATCAGTAATCTCTATCACATTTCTCAAATTTAAGTAATCCTTATTATATTGTTCAAACGTATATATTTTAAAAAATGCCTAACTCCTCATCTTTATCTCTACCTTCATCTATAGCTTTCTTGTTCTATCTAAACATTTCTCTATTATGTATGAGCAAGTTTAACTAAGTTTCATTTATATTGATCCAGTTTACGCTAACATTGTTAATAATCCCTATCACATTTATCGTTTATATAATCCTCATTATATTATGTACCTCCTCTTTAGAAGAAGCAAAAAGCAGGATTTTTTTTATGGCATGGGAGACAGAATGGTTGAATTTAAAGTAAGAGATTATTAAGAACAGGCAACAACTTTTTCCTGATAGTGAACAATCAACTGTTCAAATTGTCTGCTGCCTTTGGGTTTAATAAAGATTTCTTACTAACTATACAGGGTTGAGTATTAGGGAAATTTCAGTGAAGTTAAATCAAGCTATAGGAGGAAAACTGAGGCACACCATCTGTGTGAATGTCCCTGAAGCCTGTGTATTAAAGGCAGAGTGTCGTGTACTCCAGCAGCAAGAGGCCAGTCAACCGTGAAACATTTATAAAGCTAATTAAGATTTAAAGTTGGCCTTTTTCATCAAAGTCTCCACTTAATGATGCACTGGTATGAATCAGCGTTTAAATGAGCTGGTATCTAACTCCAGATCAATTATTGAATAACCAATCTTTTTGTTATAATGTCTTGTGCTCCAAAGATCATAACATATTAATTGTGTTAATTTTATAGGAAACTGAGAATGGAAAGAACAGAGTTGATAAACAGATAAGGAACACACTCTATGGTTTTAACATTGATATGGTATAGCGGGTGCTCCCAAAAATGCTTTTTTCAAGAGGCAACTGGACTTTCTGGTTTTTCTTTGAAGACATTTTTGCTTCTCATCCAAGAAGCTTCTTCAGCTCTGACCGGATGGTGGGGAATGGAAGGATCATCTGACCATCCAGTCAGAGCTGAAGAAGTTTCTTGGATGAGAAGTGAAACATCTTCAAAGAAAAACCAGAAAGTCCAGGTGCCTCTTGAAAAAAGCACCTTTGGGACAACCATGACCTGGATGAGTGAGAATCTCCATAGACATCTAGATGGCTTATACAGTCATATGTGCTGTTATTTCCCAAGTTCCTTAGGTCATGTGCCATGTTTATGGTGAGATTAGAGAGGAGTAGGTGGGAGACAAAAATGGGATGGACCCATGAGATAGATTCTCCTGTCATGAGTCCTGACCTTTATTTGCACTCATAATTCTGCACAGCAATCTACTTTTGGCCGAAGTCACCAACACTCTTTTAAAATGAGGTCAGTGTGACCTTTGAAAATCAAGAGCTGAATGAAGCTGCACATTCAGATAATTACAGTAGTTGCTAGAGACCCATGATAAGAAAGAAATATCAAAAAGAAAGACATCCAAATAATCTTTTTTTTAAAAATCCTCCTTGATTATTCTTCCATTCCAATCCCCAGTCCTATATTTTTATTACTGTGCTGACATGCTCAAAGAAGAATGCAAGTTAAATGCACCTCTTGGATGAATTCTATAAATAGACTGAAAGCCTTTTTTAATTAAAAGAGAAAATAGGTTCTAATTTAGCAATTGTTTGTACAGTCATTTTAATTGTTCAGAATAAAAATAGTTTGTTTATTGGTAACATTCTGTGCTGGGGTTGCTCGCCCACCTCCAATTTTTCTAATTTCCTCAAATATTTATGTATGTATTTCCATAACTGGAAAGTTTCTAGATGAATTGATTACCTTTAATATAACCATGTTGGTTTGACATGTTAAGAATTGTTGACTGATATCTTTACAGAACTGTAGATTTGGAAATGTTTGAAGATGTTTTGGCAGATTTCCCATACATCTGGTACCAAAACCAATAACATTCTTTAATTGACTTGTATGGTCTCATTTTATTTATTCAGAATTAATTTCTGCTAAATACAATATAGCTTGGTTGAGAATAGATAGATAGAGAGGGGGGGGGGGGTTACCACCAAGTCTCCAAAAGTACTCTTAAGTTTAGTTTAGCAAAAGTGTAACCTCTGTCCTGATCTCAATATAACAACATCAACAGAATAATTTCAGAAAATCCTTGCAAACATTTAAATTGAGGTCTGTAAAGGTTATTATTTGCTAGAGGAGTGTGGGAATAGTTGCAACAATTTTCAATTTGCTATTAGGGGCTGCATAGTTTCAGACCAAACCTTGGAGTAAGGAGATGTTAGGACTCCAGAAAGCTTTCAATCAATTTGAATTCTTATATAAAATAGACACAAAAATATGAAATATTGAGTTGCTTTACACATTGTCCTCTTCTGATTCCAATTATGAATTCACACATAGAGTTGCTATAGAAATTACTCATGAAATTAATGTACTCAAGGTCAAGAGATAACAGCAGACAGAGAACAATAATAGCACTTAGACTTACTTCACAGTGCTTTACAGCCCTCTCTAAGCGGTTTACAGAGACAGCATATTGTCCCCAACAATCTGGGTCCCCATTTTATTGACCTTGGAAGGATGGAAGGCTGAGTCAACCTGGAGACAGTCAGGATCGTACTTCTGGCAGTGGGGCAGAGTTAGCTTACATTATAACCACCGCATTATCATGGCTGCAAACCAAAACAAAATCTCTGAAAGAAGCTTTCCTGGTTGGTTTTATTTTTAACTGGAACAGGTAGAAAAATAGCCAAAATTCAGTCCAAAATTCCAAGAGCTAAGCCAGAGTCAAAATTTTACAAGCAGAAGCCATACAAATATCATGCAAGAGTGGGAGATTAGAGAGTTAATTCTAAAGATGGAATATGAGTTAGGTCTGTCTCTTAAATTAGGCTGCAAACAGCTGACTTTAATTTATTTATTTAAGAATAGCAATAGGACTTAGACTTATATACTGCTTCACAGTGCTATACAGCTCTCCCTAACCAGTTTACAGAGTCAGCATATTGCCCCCAACAATTTGGGTCCTCATTTTATTGATCTCAGAAAGATGGAAGGCTGAATCAACCTTAAGCCAGTGAGAACCGAACTGTTGGCAACCGGTAGTCAACAGAAGTACCCTGCAGTACTGCATTCTAACCACTGTGCCAAAATGTACATGTCCATCCAGTCACTCTCAACCACTCTTGGTGGCTTACAAAAATGATAAAGTTGAAGCAATGCTGGACTATATAAATGCTTGAAAAGTAATATGCTTCTCTAATGAGCTTCTGATATCTTGGAACTCAACTATTGGATGGGAAAATATAGGAAAAATGGAAAGCAAGACATTGGCAATTATATCATCTGAATTTTGTATATGACATTAATAATAATAAAACGTTTGCTTTCAGGTAAGAATATAAGATTAGGGTTACTGTATGTAACAGTATTTGTGAAAAATACTCTGGAACAGTATTTGACTTTAAACTGAAAATAAGCCAACAGTATCATGTGGCTGCATGGAAAGCAAATGCAATTTGAGACTGCAGTAATAGAAAGACAAATGACTATGGAGATTCCCAGTCATGCAGATCATGCTTGTCCCAAAGATGCTTTTTCAAGAGGCAACTGGACTTTCTTATTTTTCTTTGAAGACATTTTTGCTTCTCATCCAAGAAGCTTCTTCAACTCTGACTGGATGGTGGGGAATGGAAGGTTTATATTGCCTGAAGACAGCTGGTCATTTGCATTCTTTTAGAGAGTCATTGAGACCACTTGGGGGTTTGTCTGTATCCTCAGTGTCACTTGAGTAGTGCAAATAAATTGGTGTGGAGCCTTCTTGGAACTGCTGAAAGGACTGTTTTGTAGAGCTGTGTTTTCTGCCCTGTATCCCTTTGCTATTAAATACAGGTGCAGGCTGTTGGGGATGAGTCAGTGCTGCCTGCACCACAAATGGCTGCTGTGGTCTGCAGTTTTTTCTCTGTAAATCCATTCATATTTCTGTACCATTTGAAGGGTGTTTATCCTGAAGTGCATAGCTAAATATCTATGTGTCAAGTGGCCTCAATTACTCTCTAAAAGAATGCAAATGACCAGTATCTTCTTGGTAAGCTAAAAAAAAATGTGGAATAGATAACATCGCCACCAGATGGATTTGTAGCTGGTTGACAAACCATACTGGATGAGTAGTCCTTAATGGTAATTCATCCACATGGAGGGAAGTGAGCAGTGGGATACCAAAAGGCTCCGTCTTAGGCCCAGTACTCTTCAATATCTTTATAAATGACCCAGATGAGAGAATAGAAGGTGAATTCATCAAATTTGCAGATGACACTAAACTGGCAGGAATAGTCAACACCCCAGAATACAAGCTCAGGATCCAAAAAGATATTGGCAGACTTGAACCATGGGCATTATCCAACAAAATGAATTCTAATGTGGAGAAAAGCAAAGTTTTACATTTAAACAAGAAAAATCAAAGGTATAAGTACAGATCAGGCAAGCTCTGGCTCAAAAGCAGTAACTATGAGAGGGACCTTGGAGTCCCAGTAGATCACTTGAATATGAATTAGCAGTGTGCAGCAGCAGCTAAAAAAAAATCTAATACAATCCTGGGTTATATAAACAGAGAAATAGAATCGAGATCACATGAAGTATTAGTATCACTTTATAAAACCTTTGTAAGACCACACCTGGAATACTGCAACCAATTTTGGCCACTATACTACAAAAAAGATGTTGAGACTTTGGAAAAAGTTCAGAGAAGAGCAACTAAGATGATCAAAGGAGACTAAAACATATGAAGAAAGGCTGCAGGATCTGGGTTTGGCTAGTCTAAAGAAAAGAATTAGGGGTGACATGATAGCAGTATTACAGTTTTTCAGGAGTTGCCACAAAGAAAAGGGGGTCAAATTATTCCCCAAAGCACCAGAGGGCAGGACAAGAAACAATGGTTGGAAACTAATCAAAAAGAGAAGCAACCTGGAATTAAGGAAAAACAATGAGGGCAACCAGTGGAACAGCTTGCCTTCAGAAATTGTGGGCACTACATCCCTGGAAGTTTTAAAAAAGAGACTAGACAGTCATTTATCTGAAATAGTATAGGTTCTGCTTGAGCAGGAGGCTGGACTAGAAGGTCTCCAAGGTTCTTCTCTTCTCTTATCTGAATGTAAATCTTTCCATTCCCCACCATCCAGACAGAGCTGAAGAAGCTTCTTGGATGAGAAGCAAAATGTATTCAAAGAAAATGAAGAAAGTCCAATTGCCTCTTTAAAAAACACCTTTGGGATAATAGAAAGATCACATCCTGAGTGCTGTGCCAAGTTCTGAACACATTTTTAAAAAGGATTCAGAGAATTACAACAAGTTCAGGGAAGAACAACAAAGTTAACAAGAATCTAGAAATCAAGCAGTATGATGACAGATTGGAGAATATAGATATATTTAGGCTCAAGAAAAGAGAAAGGATGTAATGATTCTTCAAAAACCCAAAACAATATCACATAGATGAAGATGCAGACTTGTTATCTCTTGTTCCAGAGTACAAAACACAGAATAAAAGATTAAAAGTAAAGAAGGAAGGAAGATTTTAAAGAAATGTTAGAAAAATAGAACATTTCAGATTGAGACAGGCAGATGATAGGTTCCCTTTTATTCAATGTGTTCAAGTGGAGACTAGGATGACATTTGTCTAGTCAGTTTTCATTTGGATTTTTGCACTGAGGGTTAGATTTGACAACCCAAGTTGGATTTGACAACCCAAATAGCCCTTATCAACTCTATGATTCTATAGCATTGGCATAAAAAGCCACACTGTAATTTTTGTCACCTCTCATGTCTTTTCAATCACTGCAAACCAGGGCATACAAAACCTTTGCCAGACCAATTCTCAAATACAGCTCATCTGCCTTGAATCCACACTGTATATCGGATGTTAATATAATTGAGCAGGTCCAGAGGTATTTCACGAGAAGAGTACTCTACTCCTCTGCTCACAATAGAATCCCTTATGCCAGCAGGCTCGAAATTTTGGGCTTGGACAACCTGGAACTACGCCGCCTACAGTCTGACCTAAGCATAGTACACAAAATTGTCTGCTACAATGTCCTATCTGTCAACTACTAGTTCAGCTTCAACCTCAACAATACATGGGCAAACAAAGATACAAACTCAAAATAAACCACTTCAAACTTGATTGCACAAAATATGGCTTCAGCAGCAGAGTGGTCAAAGCCAGAATACTCTACCTGAATCCCTTGTTACTTTCTCAAACCTCCACAGCTTCAACCTTAAACTGTGTACCGTGGATTTAGAGGTCCGGGCGAAGGACGAGGCAGGAGGCAGTCTGAGGTAACAACAGCCCTTTTATTCCAGACAACAACATGGTAAAAACTATGTACTTAGGCAGTTCAGCACCTTCCCTGCTTGACAGCTATTTATACGGAGCTGTCAAGCAAGGAAACCAATAGTCGCACCCCTAGCGGCCCGCGCTTTAGTCAAGCCGCGTCTTAACAAATCAGGACGCGGTTTGGCTGTTGCTAGCCGCTAGGTTGTAAGTCGAGGATTTAACAAATACTCAACAGTGAACCTCATCCCATTCCTAAGAGGTCCGTAAAGGGGGTGTGCATAAGCGCACCAGCGTGTCTACCATCCCTGTCTACTGTCCCCATTTATTTGTACTCATTTCCTTTGTTCATGTCCATGTTCATATTTATATCTGCTATCTTGTACATGTTTGACAAACTAAATAAATAAAAAAAAATGAATACACTCTGCTAAACACTTTCCAAGACATGTTTAATTACATACAATTTTGCTACATTTCCCTTTGTATGAGGTAAAATAGCCTTCTAATTTTCTAGCATGAGGGTAATCTTTTATTTTATTTAAATAATTTATATAACTCTCACAATAGTGACTTTGGATGCCAACGAAGATTAAAGCTCAACAGTTAAAACAATAAGGCATGGCAACCCAGGTTAATGATACCCTCCTGTCATTGCTGAGGATTTAGTCTGAATCTGATGAAGGCGCTCCAGCTGAACCTTTGAAATGCCAGCCTCTGGAAGCACCATGACAAGAGTCATCCTAATCAAACATAGGTACCAACTAAACAACTGGAGTAGTCAGATGATGAATTGAGATCACCAAGCCCTCAAACTCAGAATGGAAGAAGAACAATGATGTTCAACGAGGTTTCTTGCCAAATAGAACAGAGACCTTCATAACTGAGGGCAGCTGTCTGCAGCCAGAATGAAGCTTTGAGTCAGTTTCCTTGTTGCAAACAACTGTGTGATCTCTGGCTCTTTCATGACGTTCTTGTTGATTTTGTTCATGAAACTCTAATCTTTGGACTGGCTGACTAACGGCTCTCTGAACTCAGACTGGATTTGGGACTTTTTCCGGGCTGAAAGAAAAACCAGTAAAGCAAGTTTTCTTCCTCAGAGACTTTGTGTTGATTTATGATTTTCCCTGGTGTGTTATCTGTGTAACTTTGAAGTAAATTATTAATTTCATAGCAACTGTCTTGAGTGTTAAATTGAAACCTAAAGCAGGCATTTTCAGACAACAACAGGGCTAGCCTGCCCTCTCGACCCAAATGCTTGAGGAAACAGTCAGGGTTTGTCTGCATTCTATTTATTTGTGAAATGTCAAGGCTACCTGAATCCATGATTCTGGGTAGCTTAGGGATAAAAAGAAACAAATAGAAAAAGAGATTATGATTGACTGGAAGAATAAAATATACAGCTATAAAGCAAGCACTACTAATGTGGGCTCCACAACTACATATTCCATGACCTTAGAGAACAATCAGATTTGTTGTAGTTTCCTATATATCATGAGGGTGGCAGGTGTGCAAATCTCTTGTGGGTGGGGAATACTATTCCAGATAGCAAGCATTGCAACTGAATAGATGCACTTTCTGGATCTTATAAGATGGCACTGTTTGATTGACAGGATCTGGAGCATATCTATCTGGTTGGATCAATTTAAATAAGTTGCATACCATAAGCAAACTACACCCATATGTTCACATTTTTTTCCAATTATCCAGTTAACATCTGCAGCCTTATCATTTTTCAACATCCTCACAATACTTAACATTTCCTTTCTGTATTATTTATCTTGGATGTTAAATGTATGGGGCATTTGTTTCATCTCAACTGTTTGATGTTTCATTATCATTCCCATATAGCTTTCCAAAATAATTCTTCCAGCACTTCATTAAAATTTAATCTCATTTCACATCATTTTTATTCAACTCAGTTCCCTCTGCTGTAAAATCCTTGTTTAATTATTTTCATTTATAGTAGAACCTCAGTTAATGTAGCATTTGTGTGGAGGGGATATTCCTTATTCTAATTATCCATTAAATCAGAGGGGACATAAGCTGCAGTGAAGTCATTATGCAAACAGCATTAAATGAAATAAATAGGATTAAAATTTCATCCAGTACATCAAGGCCCACAAAATCAAGGTTTCACTGAACTTGCAAAGCCATGTTTTATTTTCATCAAAATCATTGTAAATTTTCTTTGCTATATTAATTTTAATGGCTCCTAACTGTTTAGAATCTTCCTCAGATCACGTTAATATGCTTTCCTCCAGTCTTTTGAGTGACCAACAAAGTATATTGACATAAATTTATCATTCTTTACAAACTGTTTCTTCCCTAATATTCACTCTTGACACAATCAGAAATGGCCTGTTCCCCCATTCAGAATTCTTCTACCTCTCTGGATCCTTTGCTAATTATTTCAATCTTTCATTAGAAATAATCAATCATGCTTCAAGTTTATCTTCATTTCTTTGCCCTCTGTGCTAATGAATAGGTTTACGGATAAACTGTGTATTTAAAACAAAACTTTCTTCAGATACTTATTTACCAATCTCCATATTCATTCCCACTTTTCCTATACTGTCTTCTCTTATTCTGACCCATCCATTCAGGTCATGCTAAGAAATAACTTGTTTCCCTAGATTACATTCATTCTGAATATTATGCAATTGCCCTATGCCCAATAATCAAGTACCTACTTTTCTATTATCGCAACTCATTGGAATATGAATGCAATTTTCACCAATCTACTATTACTTTCATATGTACTTCCAACCATTTGGATGGTTCCAGATCAAAATCAGCTTCTAGGTAGGACCACATGCAAATTGTTTACAAAACAGTCCTCTCTGTTCCCAAATATTCTGTTTCCTGGCTTGCTAGTTTCTTCCTCAATACACTTTCATCTTCATGCGTGCATTTATTAGCTGTTCTCTGCTATATCATTGTACCTCCAATTATAATATTGCATCCTGCTCATTTCTCTACATTTCAGAAACATATAACATGGGGAAAATAGAAGTGTTGGATATTTGTAAAAATAATAAAGACAGGATACACATAAATTTTCTTCCTTCCTTCCTTCCTTCCTTCCTTCCTTCCTTCCTTCCTTCCTTCCTTCTTTCCTTCCTTCCTTTCCTTCCTTCCTTCTCTTAATTTGTCTCCTTTACTCTTTTTCCTCTTACAAATCCAAGTCTCATTATTCTATTATTGAGGACATCATTAGATGGCCTCATATAGATACTAACTTTTGCCATTAATCATGGCATTCATCAATGAATGCTTTCACATAATGCTTTTTAGTAACATTCCGTGTCAATAATAAGGACAGCACAATCATTTTGATCACTCAGCCTTCCATCTTTACGAGGTCGGTAAAATGAGGACCCAGATTGTTTGGGGCAATATGCTGACTCTGCAAACTCTTAGGGAGGGCTGTAAAGCACTGTGAAGCAGTCTATAAGTCTAAGTACTATTGCTATTGCCATTTAACCAGCATGAGTAGCTAAAATCCAGTTTTATCCCTTAAATGCTCAAACCATTCTATGCAAGTTAGGATTTTGAGCAGATGCTATGATGTGTTTTCTCACAACTAATATACGGTAGGAATTCTAGAAAATGTTTAATGTGGAGGCTCGTTTTCCCAGGATAAGTTTTCACAGTGGTGCCACAGAATTTTAGATCCTGAGAATGAGGAATCTGATCTAATCAGACCACTTAAGCCTAAAAAGAACAAAAGCCCTGATTATTACATGGGATCCAGTAACAACATTACCAGCCAAGGAGAACAACAGCAGCTGCTATCCCCTATATAAACAGGAAGCGATACTTATTCTCTAAGGAACAAGGGGGTTAGGAGTCAGTTATTTAGACTCCCCCATGCAATGTGAGCTTTCTCATCAGTCATGGATCTAAACTAAAGAGAGATGTGTACATTCCTATAACTCCCAAAGAAAAATAGACCTCTTTTTTTAAGCAGGAGGAATTATTCTTCATAGAGATACATGGTGCAATCCATGAGAACAAGTTAACTTCTGCGTCATCTGGAGACAACCAGCCCAAGCAAATGATTTTGATAGTTGCTTCTTCAAAATATTTAATTCATGAGCTTGGGATCTATTTCTAAATCTGAGGATGATGTCAGACCTTTAAATACTTAGGATGACCTTAAATTCTACCCCATTTACAAATTAACACTTGCAAATGATTTACCTCTGCTTTTTTTAAAAAATAAAACCTATGCTCTTTCTTACATGTATGATTGTATTGTGATCACATGTTTTAAAATTTTAAAAAAATCAATGTGTAACATTGTTTTGGATATCTTTAGTACATAAAGTTCTCTAATCCTGACTATTTAATGTTTAATTCTGTTAAGTTAAAGGGAAAGAGTGTTTCCTTCTTATCTTCCCCTGAAATTCTAGTTTTCATTTAGACTTGAACTTTTTTTCTGTTTGAATTTATAAGGGGGAAAAAATCACATTATACTTTCTAAACCAAATGCTAAACTGCGTACTTGAGAGACCGCCTTCTGCCAATTACCTCCCTGCGACCAATTAGATCTCATAGATTGGGCCTCCTCCGAATTCCATCTGCCAGCCAGTGCCGGCTGGCAACTACAAGGAGGAGGGCCTTTTCGGTAGTAGCTCCGACCCTTTGGAACGAACTCCCCGTGGAGATTCGTACCCTCACCACCGTCCAGGCCTTCCGCATAGCCCTTAAGACCTGGCTAGCCCGTCAGGCCTGGGGACAAAGATAATCGCCCCTCCCGAATGATGAATGAATGTTGCTTATTATTTTACTCTATGTTTGTTTATGTCACTGTTTGTATTATCCTCCCCTGATCCTATGTAAGCCGCCCTGAGTCCCCTCAGGGAAAAGGGCGGCCTATAAATGTTAATAAACCCTTAAACCCTTAAACTGATTTTCGGTGAGAGTAAATCTTAGAGAAAAAAAAAACCATTACAAGCAAAATACCTTGCATTCGCTGGCTGGGGAATTCTGGGAGTTGAAGTCCGGACATCTTCAAGTGGCCAAGGTTGAGAAACACTGCTCTATACTAAATTTGGGTATGTGAGGTCAAAGAAGGACATTGACTGATGGGATTTTTTTGTTTTCTAGTAAAATATGCCCTGCCAACAGTGGGAGATTCTCCCCCAGTCCAAGTAAAAATAATAACCTGCTATTTTAAAACATGGCTTTGCTGTCCTAATATACTGCTAGATAAGCATCATCTAATGGCAGGCAGGCATTGCTAGTCTCTAAAACATATCTAGAACTAATTCCTCCAAGCATATCACTTTTTTCCTGAATTTTCTTGAATGTCTAAAATGCTTTTTGCACTCTACTAAGGAACTTTGATATGATATTGGAAAATAAATGGAATAAAATATAATACTGTATACAATCCTTTGGCTGGGGAAAATAATTTAGCACTTACTAATGGAAAATATGCTACAGTAAGACAAAAGATTGGACTGGATAGGTTTCGAGACATCTTCTGTCTATCCTAACCACAGGATCACTTATCAGAATAAAGGGTTTTTGTTTTAATGTTATGCCTTTGGTTAATATTTGATTCTTGCAACAGTCTGGACTAGTTCCTGTAGTTTTCTTGGCTTTTTTGGAAGTGGCTTGCCACTGATTCTTTCTTAGGGCTAAGGGAGTGTGATTGGCTCAAAGTTATCCATCTGGCTTTGTACCTAAGACTGAAGGAGAAATCAGAGTCTCCTCTTCTAACCTGATACCTTAACCACTACACCATCAGAGAACAGTAAAAAACCAAGATACTGTGTGAGTTGTCATGAGTTTCTTTCAAATTGGATACAATTTCTCCCTGGAGAAATTTAGAAAAATTAGCCACCCAATTTTTCTATCCACAGATTTATAATGCATCTTGAAAGGCTATTTATGTCTCCCATTGGAACAAAAAACATTACTTTCTATCAGTTTGGATAAAGCTACCTTAACTGAACTTCAAGAAGGAACTTCACAAATCTTGGCAGAAAGTATGGAAGACACTGACTGGACCAAGGTAATTTGCTTCCTGCGGAGAATTACCTTTAATGCACAAGAGATGCTCTCAGCTTCTTGACCCACTCAGCCCATTTGGTGTTTTAATTTTCCTCCCTTAAAGTCTCAATTGCAGATTACTTGATATTGAAATTGAGTATATGCCGTTTACTGTACAAGTATTTTGCTTGTAGAACACTAGGTTACCAGAGGATACCAATCGTTGATGTTAATGTTGCTGTGGAAACCTTGAGATTGGAACTGGTTGAATTCAGAAATCGCATGCAGGAGAACTCAAGCAAAATTACCTTCATGGTTTCACAGCAACCTTAACTTTATAACAAATATATGTAGGCTGGGTAAGCTTGCTCTCTAGACCTTGCTTGTAGTTTCAGGGCCAACTTCTGGAAATTTCATCTTTTCCAAGTGACTTTGTTTTCTCTGTTTTCTTTCCAGCACCTTTGCTGGCTTAAGACCACTCTGGCAACAAAACACAGACAAAGGAGTCTTACTGCTTTCCCCAGTATGGTGTATTTTAAAATGTCCATTTCTTTTCTCTTCTCTGTTGAAAATATGTAACTGTGAGATTCAGTTCAGACTTCATTTGTACATTGCAGGAGAGGCTTTTATGTGCAGTTTTAGAATAAGGTATAATCAAGGCTGCAACCTGAAGCAGAAAAACATTGTGTGGTAAACAAAGATGAGTTTTAATTTTTTTCCTTTTGGCTGAAAATGAAGCCTTTCAGGCTTTTCTTTTTTCCAAGAAAGACAGAAAATATTTGCTTATTTTTCACCATAAAGGGAAAATGTGAGAATGTACCGTATTTTTTGGAGTATAAGACACACCGAGATATTGCAGAGGTAAATTTTTTAAAAAAGGTTTTGCACTCTGCAGACCTCCCAAACCTGCTGCATGCCTCATTTGTTTGAGAGGCCTGCAAAGTGCTCCGGGGGGCTGGGAGGCAAAAATGAGCAAAAAACAGCCAATTTTTTTTGCAAAAAAACAGGTCTGTTTTTGCAAAATAAAGGACATGCATAGCCTTTAGGAAGCTTGTAAAATGCTCCTGAAGGCTGGGGGGCAGAAATAAGCAAAAAATGGCCCATTTTCCACTCGTTTGTGCCCTCTCCAGCCCCCAGGAGTCCTTTGCAGGGCCCCCAAACCCTCTGCAAGTATATTTTTGTGAAGGGGGCTGGGTTTTGGTTGGCAAAAAATGCTGCATTCAGGGTATAAGACGCACCCAGATTTTCACCCTCTTTTTTGGGGGGGGGGAAAGGTGCATCTTATATTCTGAAAAATATGGTAATTTTGAAAAGAGAAGTGACTTAAGGAGCTCTCCTCCTTAGCCACAAATCAATGTGGTAGAGTGGTTAGAGTTTCAGGTGAGAAGTACCTTGCCAATATAGCACAGGGGAGAAAATGTATGCCATTTTAAGCTTTATGGAAGAAAGGTTGAATGGAAATGTAGTATGATCTGCTTCAAGCTACAGTATAAGATTCCCTAGGAGGGAGGTATTTATGGGATGGAAATTGAAAGTCAAGGTGTGATTATCCTGGGGGTTGGCATGAAAGCAACACAGTGAGAGAACAGGTCTAACTCCCCTTTATTGCTTCAACGTTGCCCCCAAACATCCATACATTTACTCTAAGTCCTGGAGCAAAGCTCTCAGATGCACCTTCAGCAGCTCTGGCTGTGAGTATTCTAGTAAGCCAGGTTAGCCAAACAGTAACCAGAGCAAAAAATTCAGTGAAGCAGGCAATTCAGGCAAGCACCGCAAGACAGAGCACAGTAATCTCCAGGCGTCAGCAAGTGCACACAAGGCTCCACAGATTCAACACTTGTTCCCAACAAATGCCCCTCCTACTGGCACCTCATTACATCTCAGTTCCCAGGTGTGCCTTGTGAAGAGGTGTGGGGCACTCTTCTCCCTCATACTGAGCTCAGTCTGTGTTGTTCTCACCTTCTGTCTTCTCTCCGTGCTCTAGGATCAGGAGAGGATGGCCCTTGCTCTTCATCTGAGCTCTATCTCTCCTGCCCATCCCTGTCTGCAAGCCTTTCTAATCCTGAAAAACCTTGCCCAGACTGACTCTGCCCTTCCCCAGTTTCCTCCAAGGCCAATGGAGCCGCCTTCTCAATCTCAGCTCTTGTTTCAGCTCATCTTCCCCCCCCGCAGATTCAGACTCCAATGGGGGCATGACACAAGGTACTGGTTGTTATCACATAATTAAAGTTACGTGTGTGTGTGTGAGAGAGAGAGATTGGGGGGAGGGGGAGGGAGAGGGAGAGAGAGAGAGAGACTATTGTATTGCATCTAAACAACTTTCTATAAGCTGTTATGGACTATTGGGAGCATGAAACTGCTCCAACCTTATGATATCCTCCTGGTTATTGGAAAATTATTTTGGGCAATTTCCAGATTGGTTTTTACCCAGCACATACCCAGATTGGTTTTTACTCAGCACATACCCAGCTAATATCTATATCCACATCAAAGCAAGCATAAATGCCATTCAGTTCAGTTGACAAAAATATAATCGAATGTTTATTTATTAAACATCAGCAACATCTAAACAGCGAAATGCCAAAATGGGACAAGAGACAGACAAGGAGACATGAACAACAGACAGATTAAAAGGGCAGAGGTCATGTATCAACAATTTACATGTTTCAGAAGGGCCCAGAACCTTCTAGGATCACTGGAAATGATATTGTGGGTAATTAGCATGGAATGGCTTTTGGTTATTCCATTATTTTAACTTTTAACCTTTTAAACATAACAGCAGCAAAATAGAGACGGAAAGTTAGATGTCAGATGCTCTCTCCTCCATTCTGCACCATGAAAGAAACAAGTGGATGTATGGGAATGATGTATCCAGCACAAGGCACCTGAGATCAGTAGCCCACCATTGGCAGAGTAGGAAGTCTTTGCAGTATATAATTGTGCCCTCATCCTGTTGTTCAGCTATTGTTGGCTGAAGCAGTCTGGGAGTGTGGCCTGGGTTATCCCTTATCTGATTTTTTTTAATTAACACTCTTTTGTAATCTGTGGATTTTTTTTTCCTTTTACTTCTTCCTCCTCCTGGCTCTATCACTCTCCCCATCCTCAACAATCAGGAGGAACCTGGTTGCTACCTAGAAAGGATATGTCTCTCTTACCAGATGCCTGGATTTATTGTTTTAAAAGAACTTTAGACACCACCCACCTCTGAACCAACTCTGTGTAGCCCACAATTTAAAATAATGCAACAGTTATACAAAATATACAAGATCAGAGTCCGTCTTTGCAATGCACCATGTACAGAAGGAAAAAAACCACACATCTAACAAGAGGACTATATAAACCCTACACCAAAGCTTTGGAGAACAGCCAGAATTTAAGTCATGTTTAGCTTCTGTCCACACTATGATCCAGACTGTGTTAAGTGCTGCTGATGGTATAACAGCAAACTATCTTCAATATTCTTGGTAATCTGAGATCTAAAGTGTGAAAATAATGGGTTTTCTAGTCTTGTTTCTAAGACATTTCATTTTTTTAAAGGTACTATGCCATAATTTCTTTGAATACAGCTCAACTGCATGTTTTAGCTACCAAATAATTGCAAGCCTCGAACACACTTACATAATCTAATTGCTACTGTATAATCAATGTATCTCACAATGTCACAATGTATCCCACAATGCCACAAGCCTGCTGTAATTATCAGGAATGTGTGCCAATATATAGTGGTGTGAAAAATTCTCAACTTTCTGATAAAACTTTCAGTGTCTCTTCTTGTCACTGTAATGTGTGTCTGAAAAACAAAAGTTGTACTTGCTTCAAATTTTAATAAACTAGCATTATCTCTTCCAGTACACAGGAAAAAGCCATTTATGGGTGAATGAATGGAATACAATGAATTGCAAAAAGGGAAGCGTGGAAGATAGCAAAAAAAAAAAAGGGGGGGGGAGGGTGAAATCATTTTTAAAAACCTCCCCTAAGGATTTGGAATGTTTTTGAAAAAACAAAAACAAAAGGTTAATCTAGTCTCACATATTATATTTGAGAGAAATTAGTTCTTTTGGACACTTGAGAATTGGGAGTGAATCACACATCTTATGTAAGAACTTAAAAAGAAGCAACACTGAATGGGGAGATCTGTTCTACTGGTGTGGTTTCTGCCCCCACTCTTAAAGTACTAGCCACATGAGGGAGGGGATTGAATTGGGCAGGATCAAAGTAGCAGCACATAGCAATGGAAGGATTAGTAATTTTACCTTTTTACAATGATCTCTTGCAGCACCAATTATTTTTGGATGCGGACTCTCACTTTCTGTATTATCTTTAAAAAGCTCAAACACTTGGGAAAGACAAGGAGTTTCCTAATACTGTGTACTGGGGATAGGCTTGTAGGACACTGAGAAGAGGGGACTATTGTCTCATTGGGTTTGGGACCTTTGGCAATAGAAATGGGAATACTGGCCCTCCAGATGATGACAAGAACTTCTAACATTAGAAGTTGGCTTCTAACACTGGCTACGCTGGTTGTGGCTGATGGAGATTGAAGACCAGCAAGGTCTATAGGATCTCAGATTATTCACCTTGATAACAGATTCAATCCATATATTTTACTCTGTTTCCCCCTCCCTCCCTAATCTCCCCCAAATTATGTACAGACAGCAAGGGGTGATCTTTATTTCAATAGCCTAGTCATTACCCAAGGAATGAAGTATGTTGCAATGTAAATCAAAAGGGCCTCAAATTTGGGTGATGCCTGCATTTGAATTTTGAATTCTCCTCATAGGGGAACCTAAAAGACTGGCTCTTCGTTGCTCTGAATTATGGAGAAAAAAAGTGAAGGTGTTTTTGACATGCAAGAAATGTTTAAAAGAAACCAACCCAGGGAGCAAGATTAGCCCTTTCACTGAATTGCACACTTTTATCTTTTGGGATAAAATAGACGAATCAGCAGGCAATTCATGAATGGATCTCCCAAAATTTAGTTTGAAAGGGGAAATGTAGGCATGCTATCACTGCCCTGGGGAAAAATAAGGTAGCGAAGAAAGCCTCCATAGGAAGCAGATGCTGAGAAGGCAGAGGGCAATTCATCATCAGTCCCTAGCTGTGAGAGATGAAGTTGGATTCAAAAGGGTCTGAACTTGCAAGAGGGAAAGTTTTAATTAACATTGCAGGGGAGATTTGCTAAATGAGATGTACTCCTAAGCGAGCATTATGGATCAAATTAAGCATAGGGAAATGGATAGTAAAGCCCTATAATACATGCTATGCAAAATCACCCGTGTATTTTCACTTTCAGTTAATTATGAGGCAAGCAAATGCTTTAGAAGCACTGAAATCCCTAGTAGGGAAGCAATTGCTTTGCAGGGTTTTTTCTTCTTCCATGATTTATTTCTCAGTCGAACGTGAGTTCTCTCCCTCTTCCTTTTCCCTCTTTGGACAGTACTAACGTCACCAGGCATGCCATAAAGGGGATCAGGAGAATAGATACTTGGCTACTTGAGGCAGGATCATCATTTAACTTGTTAAAGTAGCACGAAAGCAACACGATCCAGTGTTCCCATTTCTCCCTCCCTATTTTACCTTCATGAATCCCCAGAGCTTTTTCAAGACAGGTGATGCTGTTACTTACTTACCTACGTCAGCAGTCACACAGCACGTGGCATGCTCGTCTGCTTTTTCGTGTACTTCCTTTTGCTTCACCACCATGGTAGCTGCCAGAATCAGCACATCAAAGAAGAAAAAGACATAAATGTAACAAGCACATCTAGATTAAAAAGCTTGAGTAGTCATTCTCAGTCTGGTGCCCTCCAGCTGCCTTTGACCCCATTTGAGGCCAGGATGCTGCAACAGTAGAAAGGCTAGGATTGGGCAATTTGACTTGAAATTGAATGGTGAGTAGGGATGAAAACTGTATTAACATAAATGGTCTGCTATATTCATTAAATGTAATTGTTCTGTGGCTGAAAATTTGAGTGGGCAGAAAAAGGTTTTAAAAAAATTATTGGGAGACATTTATTCCTTGTTGGAGTCATTAGATGGGGTCAAAACCTTTGATTTCTGGCCATAATCTCTCTGTGTGTTTTCAGTTCCCAGCTAATTTAGAATTTGAAGGATGGATACCAAAGTAGGAGGGTGCTAAAAAAGATTCCTGGACCTAAATAAATCAAGTTATGTTTATTAAAATGGTTTCCATTAATTTCTTGCATTGCCAGGGTTCCTTCTCCAAACTTTGGCAGTGTGCCCACAGTGTTGAGATTGGTGTTCCATGGAATTCAACTCACAAGAGGGTTACTGTCATTAGCCCTTCAATGTCTCTCTTCCCTCCTCCTCCATCCCCCATGGAGTTCCTTAGTTTTAGGCATCAGCAAGGAGAGGTTACATATTCATGAGGATTAAGTGTCTAGCACCAGGATGGCGAACCCATGGAACGTGAGCCACAGGTGGCATGTGGAGCAATTTGTTAGGACATGCGAGGTGACTTCCAGTTTTTCGCCCTCCAGAGCCTTCAGGGAAGCCTCTGGAAGGCCCCTGAAGGCTCTGGAGGGCTTAAACCAGCCCTGCAAGTGAGCCTATTACAGCAAGCAAACCGGAAGTCTGTTCCTGAACTTCCGGTTCGCCTGTAGGGCCATTTTTTTGTGCTCCGGAGGCTTCAGGGAAGTTCCTGAAGCCTCCGGGGGGGGGGCTCTGGGGGGAGGGGGGCTGTTTTTGCCCTCCCCAGGCTCCTATGAAGCCCCTGGAGCCTGGGAAGGGTGAAAAAAGCATGCAAAAAATGGAGGGGAGCGCCTGTCATGTGTGCATGCATGCTGGAGGGGGTGTCGCACATTGCATTATGGGTGTGGCACACCCACACACGACCCCCTTGCACTCCCTCCGCTTATGGCATGCAAGCCATAAAAGGTTCGCCATCGCTGGCATAGATGAAATGCTTCCCATTTACACGTCAATTATATTTCATGCCCTTTTTGCTACATGTCATAATTTTAGAGTTTATTTTCTCAAGGTTTAAATATTTTAGTCGGTCTTCTCTTAAATTTGACAATTTATTTCACAAAATGTTTCTGGTTATAGAATCAATAGCTGTGCTGAAATCTATAACGATGGTAAACTGTTTCTTGCCATTAGTTAGTTGTTTTGTTATGTGTAAAATAAAACAACTGTTTATTGTGGAATGTTCTTGTCTAAATTGAGCTTGTTACTCCATTAAGCGACTTATTTGCATTACCCAGTCTTCTATTTTGCTCAAAATATGTTTTGCATGCATTTTAGCCACAATTCCAATAGCAATAGTAATAGCACTTATATACCATTTCATAGTGCTTTTACAGCCATCTCTAAGTGGTTTACAGAATCAGCATATTGCCCCTAACAATCTGGGTCTTCATTTTATCCACCTCGGAAGGATGGAAGCAGTGGTGGGTTGCAGCTCGTATGCCCAGCTACGGGCGTACCAGAGCCAACCTGGAGCACTGGATACCGTTCCGGTACGGTGCTCCTGAGGGCTCACCCGCCCTCCCTCGCTCTTTACCTGTGCTTTAAGCTTTTGGCGTTTCCATGCATGTGCACAGCACGTACAGCGCCTGAGCAGCTGGAGTGTTGCAGAGGCTTGCGGAAGCATCGCAGGCAAGTATGACATACACGCGTGTCACATGTGGGTGTGCATGCACGCCATGCACGTGCATGTGGGTGACACCGGGGCTGTTCCAACTGTACCATTTGGAATGGAATCCAAAACCCACCACTAGATGGAAGGCTGAGTCAACATTGAGCTGGTGAGATTTGAACTGCTGAACTGCAGCTAGCAGTCAGCTGAACCAGCCGGCAGTATTGCACTCTAACCACTAAGCCACGTAGCTTATTGGTCTATAATTTTGGGGATCAGCTTTGTCTCCCCTTCTTATATATGGGAATTATAACAGCAACTTATTTATATAGACGGAAGAAAAACCCTGCTAACAATGGGGCCCACCAATCAATATATGTCTTAAAGAATTTTGGGGGTAGAACATCTTCTCCAGGTGTCTTATTAGACTTCAGCAATTGATTAATACATTTAAATTCTTTTATTGACACTGGAAGCCAGATTTTCAAAGGTTAGAGTATCAGTAACTTGCATATATGTGAGGCCCTGATTAGTAGTAAGCAGATTCATAAAATCTTCCCAAACTGAAGCTGGAATAGGAATATTGAATGGGAGTTTATGTTTTTCAGTAAATTTGATACAATATTCCAAAAGAAAATTAAATTTGTCCATTTCACTGAAAATTCCAGATCTGGCTTTGACAGTTCTGTGACAGTTTCCCAGCCACTCTCACAATTCTTTACCCCATCCCACACTTAGCAATACTAACCAGGGCCTCCCATATATGCAAGTTACTTGCATGCCCAGAAGGGAAGGGAAGGGAAGGGAAGGGAAGGGAAGGGAAGGGAAGGGAAGGGAAAGGGAAGGGAAGGTATTTAAATCTCTCTGAATTTTTTTCATTCTGGAACAGTTTACATTGGTTAGATTTTATAGTTTACCTTTGATCACCACATTTGTTCAAACTATAATGGATTATTCTAGTTTTCTATGACTGCTGAGAAATGATAGGGTTTTACTTCCATCCTAGGTTGTATGTGTTTCTTGAGTTGTTAGAGAAACAGTGTGTTACATAAATGCTCACTATGGTCTGTCCATATAATACTGTTCTCTGCCCAAGGAACAACTGCTGCCATGGAAGCAGGACTGGGCTTGTGAGTGAGTTAAATTCTGCACCAGCACCAGATGCTCACGTCAGTCTCAGCTGAATAGCAGCTGGGTATAGAAAGGATATTAAGACTACCTTAGATTATTAAAGGCAGTTTGCTTCTGGATTTCTTGTTGTATAATATGGAGATTGATAGCTGGTTAGTCAATTCTTTGGCAAGGCTGAAGGCTGAATAAACATTATGTTATTTTGGGCTAATTTTTTTCAGCCCATCTGGCAATTTTCAGATATATGAAGACCAGAAAGGGATTCTGGCTGGATCACACCTGTCTATGGGACCAGAAGTTTCAATGTTTCCCCCATCTGAGCTTGAGGAGAGCTGTAGCATTTTATTTGTCTTTAAAATTGTGCTATGCTTGCTTGAAGGTAGTTTTGGAGTTTTCCCTACCTCTAAATTTGGAGGCGCAATGTAGAGCTGGAACTATTGTTTGTCTAGCTATGATACAAATACTCAAATACTTGTAGGTCTGGAATATATGATCAGCTTGTGTCATTTTGATAATATTTGTTAGCATTAGAATTATCCATTGACAATTGGCAATATAAATAAATTCTATAAATAAATAGCTGCAACTTTTAGATAATTATATAAAATATAAAGCTGTTATAGTATTAAACTTTCCAGTGGGAGAAGATAGAAGAATTAAAATCCTACCCACATACTGCTATTCAATTCCAAATCTCCCACTCACCCCCAGTTACTACTTCATCTTTTGATAAAAATAATAAGATATGAAATTCATTCATAAATATATTACCTACATTGGGCTGGAACAGGGGTGGGTTACGGCAATTGCTCAGGGATGCGCTTGATGTTAGCTATGTGTGTGTGCTTGAGGCATGCCATGCGTGCATGCACAGTATGGGGAAAAGCTCCTGCGCATGCACAGAAGCAAAAAAGAAGATGGTGGCACCTATGGCACTACCAAGAGCACCGGTTTGGGGCAGGGCAGGCCAAGTTACTACCTACTTGGCCAAATGGGTCCAAACCAGTAGGAACCCACCTCTGGGCTGGAGAGATTTAATGGCCTTCTCCTTGCTGTCTTCCAAGGTGTGGGGGAGGTTGTAACACCCCTTGGAATCTGAGTTTGAGGAGGGTTAGGATCAAATAACCCAAATCAGCATGGCTGTTGGCTTTTTCTGTTGGGAATTCTGGGAGTTACACTTCCAATATATCTTAAAAACATCAGGATTGGGTTATTTATGACATTGTCTGCTGTCTTGTGGTGATTGAGGGGAAATTTCACATGTTCAATACATTATAAAAAGATCTGGCTGTCTTGAGAATTCTCTGATGCTGGGAAAGAAAACCTAGCAGTGAGATGGATGAGCTCACCACAGTGATGAATGTAGTGTTAGAAGACCTAAAGCCGGGATGGTGAACCTATGGCACATGAGGAGTTGCTCTGTCAGCTGGCCAGCACGCATGCATTCGCTGGCCAGCTGAGTTCAGCCTTTTTTAAAGTCATTTTTCACCTTCTCCAGGTTCCAGAGGCTTTATAGGAGCCTGGGAAAGGCAAAAACAGCTCCCTCAACCCAGGAGGCCCTCCGGAGGCTTCAGCAGCTTCCCTGAAGCCTCCAGAGCACAAAAAAATGGCCCGAGAAGGGACTTCCAGTTTGCTCGAAGGGACGTTTTAAGCCCTCTGGAGCCTTCAGGGGCCTTCCGAAGGCTTCCCTGAAAGCTCCGGAGGACGAAAAATGACCCAACAGACAAACCAGAAGTGACTGAAGCTTCTGGAGAGCCTCCTGGGGGGAGGCTGTTTTCACCCTCCCCAGACTCCTATAAAGCTCTGGAGCCTGGGGAGGGGGGGGGAAAGCATGCAAAAAATGGGGGGTTGCACCTGTCATGCGTGCACGCACGCTGGTGTGTATGTGTCACGCATTGTATTATGGATGCAGCATGCCTACGCACGCCTTCCCTGCGCTCTCCCCGCTTATGGCATGCGGGCCAAAAAAGGTTTGCCATCGCTGGTCTAGCAGGTATTGGGCACTTGCTGTGACAAAAGAGGGAAATAATTACCTAATTGGGGTTACAGCAGAAAGCTTGTCATCTCACAACTGTAAGAGTAAATAGGAAGAGCTAGCTTATTTAAGCCAGCGGTCACCAACTGGTGGTCCGTGAGAAAATTTTGGTAGTCCACAGAAAAATTATTTGCATTTTTTATATTGCACTAAATCAGGGGTCCTCAAACTACGCCCCCTAGGCCAGATATGTGCAATGAACATTTGTGTTGCTGCAGAGAGTCTCCCCGTCTCTCCCTGCAGGGTCGGAGAGGGGGCAGAAATTCCGACTTGAGCTCTGTTTCAGCCTCTTGGTGTGGGGCTTTGGCGAAGGCTGGAGGCAAGCGCCGCTGGCGATGAGGAACCGAAGGTCCTTGTTGCAGTGGGACTGCATCATGTCTGGAACTGGCTGACCATCTCAGCCTGCTGAGCCTCCAGGCACCGATACTTGGCCTTCTCTCTGCTTGGAAAGCCTCTGCTCGTAGTGCTCAGTGAGGTGCTTCTACTGAGCCTCCTTATCGGTCAGATCCAATTTGAATTGAGCTGTTTTGACAATTCTTTCTCATGGTGCTGCATAGCTCCAACAACTGCTTCCTGTTGGGGCCCTAAGGAGCCTGGGCAGGAAGGCAAGGAGTGGCTGGGAGGGGAGGGGCGAGTAGAAGCCGTTGAGGCGCACCTCAATGTGAGTGACATCAAGTTGGCCACACCTACCCAGTCACATGACCATCTCGCCACCCCCACCCAGCTGGTCATTAGGCAGATCATATCAGTGGTCCGTGGGATTTAAAATTATGAATTAAGTGGTCCTTAATGTCCGAAAGGTTGGTGACCCCTGATTTAAGCAGCCTCTCTTCCAGATGTTGATGAAAAAAAATACAAGTCTATCACAGGACACCCTGAAAACAAACTCTTGAGAAGTTGTTTTCAAGGTGTCAAAAGCCAACAACCCTTTGGGGCTTTGGGGGGAAGGAGGGGTGGACTGAGGACATCTCTGCAAAAGTAGAGATGACAATTGCAGTGAAGACTGAAGAATTGGTGAGTAGATCAGCTCTTCATAATTCCTCCTTGGACAAGGAAAAGACTTGTGATCACTCAGCAGTGAGGTCACTCTCTCGGGTTGCTTTGTGATAAAATCCAATGATGTTGTTCTGTGTAGAACAAAGGGCAGTTTGCCATTTTGTTATGATCTAATCTTCCCACCTCCTTGCTCTGATAAACACTGTATTCAAATTGCCAGTTTCTCTGGGATTGAAATAATGAGTAGAGCCACACGTGAATCTTTGAAAAGAGCAAAAGTGTCCTGGGATTCAAGAAAGGCGTCCTGACAGTGAGGGACCACTCTGGCCTCAGCTAGCATTCTCTCTTCTTCTTTCCTTCTTTATTTCACAGTATTTATTAGGTAATGGTTTGTTTTTAAAAAAATCTACACAACGTTTAAATCACTGCCTATTATAGTTTGTGACCTAGATTTCCATGCAAATCTATACATATATCAGTGTTGAACTGAACATAGGGTACAGATCAGTTGTGAAATTCAATTTTTTTTTACTACCGGCTCTGTGGGCATGGCTTGGTGGATGGGGCAGAGGAATGATACTACAAAATCTCCATTCCCACCCCACCCTGAGACCAGCCAGAGGGGGCATTTGCCAGTTCTCTGAACTACTCAAAATTTCCGCTACTGATTCTCCAGAACTTGTAAGAACCTGCTGGATTTCACCCCTGGTACAGATGTAGTTTTCTTTTTTGATATGTCCACTTCATTTTAGCTTCATAACAATATAACAATATGCTCAACATGCCTGAGGTATATTTCTGGACATTTTAATTACTTTTATAGTCCACTTTCTGATGGCATTTCAAGACTGCATGTCATTTTATCCTTGTGAGGTACTTGGACTTTGAGGTACTAATTGGATGAATTACAACCACTGAGGTAGGTGAGGATTTGGTCTCTTTGATCCCATTCCAGTCCCTTAAACCACTATAATCTTTGAGGCAGATTTGGATTGTTGTGATTTTAACCTGATAAGATTAAGTAGGAATGGCATGCTCCAGGCCCCATCAATGCAACAATGTTATGGCACCCAGGAGGTACACTTTCCTTTTCAGTCATCAAACCTGCCCTGTGGAATTGCCTCCCTACTGAAATTTGGATGGCTCCGATCAGGGGTGGGTTCCTGCCAGTTCTAATCTCTTCTATAGAAGAGGTTCCACAAATCTACAGTGCCGTTTCCAGGTCCCTCCGGTTCCAGGTCCCTCCCCCCACCCATCCGCACATCATCAAGATGAAGAGTGAGAGGAGGAATTCTGGGAATTGAAGTCCACAACTCTTAAAGCTGTCAAGTTTGAACACCCCTGGTTTTTTTTTCTAAAGGGTTAGGGGTGCAAGGGTCTTGCAACTTGACAGCTTTAAGACTTGCGTGCTTCAAATGCCAGAGTTTCTGAGCCAACATTTTGGTTGCTGAGCAAAAGCATTGTTAAATGAGTTTCACATTTTATAAGTTGGCCATGCCCACCCAGTCACATCGCTTGCAAGCGACTCCCACCCAGTCACATGACCAGCAAGCCACTCCCACCCAGTCACATGGCCAGCAAGCCACTCCCACAAAGCAGGCCACATCTACAGAAGAGGTTCTAAAAAAAGTTGAAACTGGCCCTGATGTAGCCAGCTGTGAGGAAGGCCTTGAAAGTTTCATCCTTCCCCAAGTCCTAAAGAAACCCGCTTCAGCCCATGGGATATGAATTACTGCCTCTAGTGTATTTTTATTGTATTATTTTATTTTATTATGATTTCAATGGTTTAAGGCAGCATAGTGGCTCAGGTTCAAGATCCAAGTGGCATGTAATGGGGTGAGCTCCCATCCTTGCCCCAACTCCTGCCAAGCTAGCAGTTCAAAAGCATGCTAATGCCAGTAGATAAATAAGTACCACTTCAGTGGGAAGGTAACAGCACTCTGTGATGTCATGCTGGCCAATGTCTAGGGACAGCATTGGCTCAATGACCTTGAAACAGAGCACCACCCCTTATTGTCAGCAACAACTAGCGGAATAAAATCTGCAAATCAATAGTTTTACAAATCACCTTTAATTGCCCAGAATGGCTTGGGAAGTGTGTGGCCATACAAATGAATAAATGCATAAATATAAAAGGAGTAAGAAGAGGCCTAATGTACAGACTTGATAATATACAAAGGAATCACTTATTAAGCCTGCAGTAACGGCAATCAAGGTTTTGTGGACCTGAAAGTTAGAACTGAGCTAAGAATCATCTCAGAAAGCATCTCTTACTTCACTATTCAGACATTGGCCATTATAGGGAAAGAAAGTCAAGATGGTGACCGTAACGGAACGATTAATACCCTAGCCTTTTTGTGTATACATTTGTGTACATGTAAAAACGGGGATAGATTTCAAACACATGGTTATGACTGCCTTCTTGTTTTTGTTTTTCTTAACCCTCCCTGTATTTAGAAACAGACTAGGCCAAATAATGATAGCTAACCAAGTTAACCATCTCAGCAGTGACTAGAAGCTGATTCTAGAGTCATCCCTCATATTTGAAGAGAGTCATCTATTTGGTTGTGTAAGTATGGTTGAAAGATACAGAACTAGAAATATCGAGGATAAGGTCCTTGTTTATTGACAATGAACATCTGGACAGTAGCTGGATAGCAAGAAAGACAGGAGCCTTGAAATTCAGAAGAACAAAGAAGTTACCAAGGCACAATGAAAGACAGGGCATCAACTCATCTAATTCAAGTGCAAGAATGCAATATCATCAATGAGTATTCCTCTGAATTTCTCATGTGTGTTGAAATAAATTACAAGACCAGATTCTCTTTCCCAAATTGGTTGATTAAAAAAATGGTTAATAACAGGTTTGTAGGGGAATATTCTCTAGAGAACTTTACAGTTAACTATTTCTAAAAGTGAATTTTAAATACTAATTGCTATTTAAATATATTTAGCATGTAAAGATGGCATGAGGATGGGTTCCAGCAAGAGTCTGAAAACTCGGAAGACTGAACTTCTGGTCCTACCGTTAGTGATCGACCCAGATTGGATACTGCATCATTATTCTGGTACACAGATATTTGCCTTCATTCATACATCTCATTTGGTCTCTATTTTGGACATTCAGAAGTGATCCATAGATTTGCTACATCCAGCAACTTCTAATCCATAGTTCTGATACTCAATTTCTTTAATGTGACTCCTTCACATACAGATACAATTCACAAAAATGTATATTCTCCATCTCTGCCATCCCACTGTATTTAAAAAAGTTAAAATCAGAAGGAATAAGCTGTTTATTCCCCTCCTATGGACAATGGTCATAATAACTTTATTCATAAAGTACGCAATTTAAAAACTTTTAAAACACAAAATCCTTGTTCCCACTGTGAGTGCATCCTTTTGTTAAAAAGACAAAACCAGTTGGCTTCTTAACATAAAAGAATGGTACAGAACAACTGCAGAATTATACATAAGCTGCTCAGAAGACTCAAGCTGTATCAGAACTTCGACAATCGAACAAGAGAAAGGCAAAAATGAGAGTGCAAAAGGGCTTCTAGATCCCCATGACAACCATCAGCTTGGCAGAGAGCTCCATTGTACTCTCAAACACCCAACCCTGCTGGAAATTCTGCCATACTGGGCTCCCTGGAATGGGCAGTTCACATTCATATTCATGACTTATTCATCCTATCTGACAAGGAGCAACGTTCCCTGCAATGTTCGTACTATTTGTTGATAATAGAAAGGAGAAAGACTCTAAAAAAAAACCTTTAAGTTTGGATGGGCAAAGTTTAGGCTGGCAAGAGCCATACTCAATATTAAATCCTGGACTGATTGAGGAGACGTGAGATGGCTGAGGTAATTAGAATAGCGTTTATTTTAACAGAACTGGACAACAGATAACTATATACAAGATTCAGCACCTTGCCCTGCTTGATACCCGAGCTGTCAACTAGGGCGACCAATGGGAATAAAGCAGACCGCCCACGCTTAGCCAGCCGCGCCTTAGCCAATCAGGCGCGGTTGAGCTGTTGCCGGCTGTCAATCGTAGGTCAAGGACTTGCGGCCGGTTGTAAGTCAAGGACTTAGGACCAGTCGCAAGTCGAGGACTCAGCACTCGAAATTTTAGGAACAGAAACCTACAAAGTAGGTATGTGGCCACTTCATACATGAGGAAAGAACTGCTTCTGGTCACTCATTTCTGCCCTGAATTTGGACATGGGGGGCAGGTTGCAAAATACAGATTAGAAATTATAAGGATAACCTGAAATTGAATTGCAATCATTTTTTATTTCCTTCAACACATCCTTCTTAAACTGAATATGTTTACCTGTAATACTAATGAAGGCCAAAGCAGAGACTACTCCATCAGTTCTTTTAAGAACGCAGTTGTAGTTGACATTTAGTACTGCATAAATGCTGGCACCTAAAAATTACTTTTGATAAGAACAGGAAAGGGAAAAAAATCACAGTGCCATTTTTATTCTCTCTCATCCTGGCTTTTGGTCTTTTGGTTTATACATTTGAGGGAAGGAGCTGTCTTATTTATACTGAAAACATATAAGGGAAGTATCAAATAAGTATCAAGTAATTAAAATATTCCACATGTCCAATACATGGCACAGGATACAGAAAGCCTCTTTAAAACAGAATTATCATGTTCTGGCGCAACATCAATTAGGGATTTGGTTGTTAAAGAAAACTTGAAACACTGAGAGAGAGCCTGTTGTTTGGGTTCATTAGGCTCTGAGCTGTATCTTAAGCTGTGAATCTCTAAGAGACGAATAGGATGAAAGAAGAGATGATCGTATCCCATAGTTGTCACTTGACCACAATGAACAACCTCTAAATAGTTAAATGGATGCATTTCTTGTACTATTAACAAGTCAGAGTCAGTCTACATGAAAAGACATTGTCCAGCTCCCCCAAGTTAATGCCACTTCAGAATCCATATAGCCAAGCATTTTATTCCAGGGGTCCCCAGCTCCTGGGTAGTAGCTCACTACCAAGCCGCATGAGTGGCTGGCTGAAGTGCGGACCTGTAGAGCTCAACTTCCATGAGCAGCAGGCTGGCAGACCCTTATGTGCATGCACACCAGCGCCCCGCTCACACATCCCAGTTTCCCTCTCCTCTCCCCAGCTGGGCCACCAAGCTGCAAAAGTTGAAATTATTATTCCATTCTTAAAAAGGTAAATGTTCCTGTCACACATATGTGCTAGTCATTCCCAACTCTAGGGGGCAGTGCTCATCTCCGTTTCAAAGCCGAAGAGCCAGCGCTGCCCGAAGACGTCTCTGTGGTCATATGGCTGGCATGACTGAACGCCGAAGGCGCGCAGAACGCTGTTACCTTCCCACCAAAGGCGGTTCTTATTTTTCTATTTGCATTTTTACATGCTTTCAAACTGCTAGTTGGCAGAAGTTGGGACAAGTAACTGGAGCTCACTCCGTTACGCAGAACTAGGGATTCGAACCGCTGAACTGCTGACCTTTCTGATCTACAAGCTCAGTGTCTTAGCCACTGAACCACCACGTCCCTATTCCATTTTTACCATGTGGTTTAAAAAAAAAACCCCAAATCCTACACCTTTTACACAGAAAATAAGTTCACTGGAGGGAAACACTTCTTGCTATATATGCTATCCTTACAGGGTGGAAAATTTGAGTATCCTTGCAATCTTTCCATTTTTAAAAATAAAATGAGAATAGAGCCTTACCACAGTTCAGGTGACTAATTTGAAGCATGCAGTTTGAAGTATGAAGCCTGTCAGGGTATCAAACCTCTTTCTTTGAGGACCTTCCTGATCGTCACATTCTTAACTCTCTGTGCCTCTGCTGTGCCTGCTCTTTCCTGCCACATTCTTTAATAAGCATGTTTGAAGTAATCATTTCTCTTGGGAACCAAGCTGCATAAGCCAGGCTTAGACTTTGACTACATTTGACCTCCTGTCCCCATGCAGAACAAGAGAAAGGAAGCAATAAGCACTCTTTAATTGCATTAGTTACACACATGCTCCGTGAATGCCAGACCAATTAGTGATGTTACTTTCCCCTTCAAAGAGCCAAAAAACATAGCCTGTCATTTAGGAAATGTCAGCAGGATCAAGTGTGCTGGTCTGGATGAAACAGCATGTCTGCCACCACCTAGCCTACCAAGACGGGAGCAGGCAGGTAAATGGATGGAAATATTTGGTGTTCCAGCCGAATAAATATGCCTTAAATGTGCTTAAAGATGTAAGAGAAATCCGCAATAAATTTAAGCAGACTGTCAGTTCTACCTCCCATGGATTCTTTTCATAGATGTGAATGACTCTGGATGCTGCTGGATCATCTTCAGTTTGGGAAAAGCATCGATTTGTCGGAGGGGGGGGGAAACCCTTATGGTTGCTTGGAAGATATTTCAGAAAGGGCTGTGTAGGTTTGTGTTGTACATAATAAATAAAGATTTTTTAAAAGGTAGCATAATGCTCATTCACTCACTTTACATATGCAAAGTTCAGATTCATTTAGCATCATACCCACCTATCGTATGGGCACTGATATATTTTACAATTAAAGATTGCATGGAGGAGGTGGCGGGGAGGACAGTGAGAAAATTATATTGGGTAGCTTTTTTTTTCTCCCTAGGAAAGATCTCAAGATCACAAATTGGTCAGTAGAAGGGTGAAATAAAATGGTGGGTATGTATGTAAATCATCCAAGAAGCAGTTAGTTGTATCCTCGCTGATCTTGTCTGGTCTAAAAAGCCCATGGTTAAATGCTTGGATAAGCCACCCCGCTGTAGGTAAGGCTGAGATTAAAAAACAAAATCATGCCAGAAGAGAGAAATGACAAACCACTTGGGCACTTGTGCCAAGAAAAGATCTTGGCAACATCTATGTAATGCCTAGATGAGCTTGAAAAATGAGACACGTTTTTCAAAACATGCTTCAAGTTTTAATGAAGCATATTCCCAGGTTTGCAAATATGGATTGTCAGGTACCTCTTTTGGCAAGAGCCAGAAAGTACAAAAATTAATTCTGGCAGCATTAAAAGACCAGTAATCTGACAAAACGCACAGACAATGGCAACATAGATCCCCCACAAGTCCTACTGTGCTACCTTATTGTGACTGCAGATGGGGGAGAGGAACAAATGCTGGAAGGATATGCCGAGAGCTGCCAGGATCTCAGCAGGATCACCTAATCTGCTGACCTCCTAAAGCAAGGGGCATTAATATCGGGAAAAAGCATTAAGGGAAGATGCTAAAGTCATATTATTTTAAGTGACAATGGCAATTTCAAACCTTGTGGGAAACTACTCTTGTATTTTACAAAGAAAACCATAGGGATAGAGAAATCTATGCGCTCACTTACTTGATGGCACATAATCAATCAATCAACCAACCAACAGAATAATGATCCAAACTTCTATACCTGTAATTGGGTAAGAAAGATCATTTCTAGTTTATAGACAACAATTACATTATTTAACCCAGTGGTTCCCAACGTGGAGCCCATGCCCCACAGGGGGGCAATTTGATTTTTAATGGGGGCAATTTGAACTTTGTTTAAACCGTTAATGGCCTTTTATGCTTCCTCTGCGTGAGTAGAGTTCACTTTTTGAGTAAAGTAAGAATTATATGTTATGGGGGGTGGGAGGATCAGGATTTTAGAGATGCTTAGGTGGCCAAAAAAAGGTTAGGAGCCACTGGTTTAACCCCTTTCTTTCATCCATTTCACAACAGCAGAGCCGTAATGGTGCAGTGGTTAGAATGCAGTACTGCAGGCTACTTCTGCCAGCAGTTTGAATCTCACCAGCTCAAGGTTGGTGACTCAGCCTTCCATCCTTCCGAGGTGGGTAAAATGAGGACCCATATTGTTGCGGGCAATATACTTGACTCTGTAAACCACTTAGGAAGGACTGTAAAGCACTGTGAAGTGTTATATAAGTCTAAGGGCTTTTGCTATCCACCTACATAGGTTGTTTTAATTGATATTCACAAGTTTTTCTTAACTACATCCAGTAAGAGTGCGGGTTTTTTTCCGTTTGAAATTGATATTGAGATTTACATAAGGCATTTTTTCCATTACCTTGTGGATCCTCTTCTTGCCTTCTGTGCTTATATATGAAGAACATGCATAGATGAAAATATATCTTAACAGAACAGCTCAAGGACAAAAGAATGCTAATATTCTTGCTGAGTGCTAGGAAAGGTTGAGCTATCTTCCGATCTGCATCTTGCATTTCTATTTAAGGAAAGGTTCGGTGGGGGACATGGAGGTGTGAATGAAAATCCTGCTGAAACACACTGATGGTGGGCTTTGTATGCAAAGTCCCTGGTTCAGTATAGGAGCTGTGGTGGTTTAGTGTTTAGAATGCAGTACTGCATTCTGCTGACTGCCAGCTGCCAGCAGTTTGGCAATTTGATTCTGACTGGCTCAAGGTTGACTCAGACTTCCATCCTTCTGAGGTGGGTAAAATGAGGATCCAGATTGTTGGGGGCAATAGGATGACTCTGTAAACTGCTTAGAGAGGGCTATAAAGCACTATGAAGAGATGTATAAGTGTGCTATTAATGTCCCTTGTATTTTTATCTCCTTATGTTGACTAATCTCTTGAGTAAACTAATTTCTATAGCAACTGCATTGTGAAGCGGTATATATACTGCAAGTTTGAGTGCTATTGCTACTCCCTCTCTGTTCCTTCACAAAAACTATAGGTAATCCTTGATTGCAACCATTTTTTAAGTAACCGTTTGAAGTTATAACAATGAAAAAAGTGACTTATGATTTTTCACACTTACAAATGTTGCAGAATCCCCCTAGTCACATGATTCAAAATTCAGATGCTTGGCAACTGGTATGTATTCATGATGGTTAGTGTCCTGGGCTCATGTGATCACCTTTTCACGAAAGCCAAACTCACTTAACAACAGTGTTACTAACAACTGCAGTGATTCACTTAAACAACTGTGGCAGGAAAAGTAGCAAAACTCACTTAACAACTGTTTTGCTTAGCAATGGAAATGTTTGGCTCAATTACGGTAGTAAATTGAGGACTACCTATATGTAGCCAAAAAAACCCACAAACCCACTGGGGGAATTGCTGCTATCCCAAAGTACTGGAATGGATCTGGCTTGTATCAGCTGCACAATATACCCATGAGATCCATTTGTTTTTGCATAAGCATTTTTTTTAAAAAAACCAACAACTTGTCACTGCTTTACATATCATATTGGAAATGGGAATGATGATCAAGGTTTTCCATTTTTATAGCAACTTGCCTCATGCAATATTCTGGAGAACTCTAAAAAGTCTATTTTTGTGCCTGCATGGTTGCCTCTAATAAATGTACAACTAGATGGAAAGGACCGGGTGGTCCAAATGGCCAGAGCCATGCAGTGTATCTAGGATAGGGGTGTCAAATTTGATTTCATTGCACATCAGGGTTATTTTTGACCTTGGGGGGCTGAGGGAGTGTGACCAGGGTGGGCGTGGCCAGATTGATGGCAATCAAGGTTCCGTTTTAGGCCACACAATAGTCCTCCACTGCTCTGTTTTCAGCTGCAAAGGCCTCCTGTAGCAGTCTGCCAGCAAAAACAGAGCTCAGGGATGCCGCGCATAGCCCGCCTGAACTCCATTTTTGGCTACAATGACTTCCTGAAGCTCTATGCCAACAAAAGCGGAGTGCAGGGGCACTCCCTTTTCGCTGGCAGAGGCTCCACGGACCCGTCCTTCTCTATTTCTAGGGTGGGTCCGTGAACCAGATCTCTGTACCCCACGGTCCAGATCTGGCCCCTGGGCCTTGAGTTTGACACCCCTGATCTAGGACACAATGGATGAAATGTTTAACAGGAACCTACAACACTGAACAAATTTTCCCCTTTTACATTTGCTCCAGTTGAACCCTTTTCTTTTTCTTTTTCTTTTTCTTTAGACCATATGCTGGGACCATGCCATCATACAGGATGTCTTTACTCCTGAATGGGGATGCATTTCCCCATTTGGAACAGATAGGCAATTTGGACTTTTTTTCCTGGGCTCACAGCACCCGCTTGAAAAGGTGATAGATGGGGACTAAGGAGAATCATCTTGTGCACCAAAACCTCGTTGTTGTTCCTGGACTGGGGCTATTCGTGGTCATCTCACATGCAGACTGCTGCAAAGTGTTCTACATGGGGTTGCCCTTGAAGACCGCGGAGAAGCTGCAGCTGGTTCTGTATGCAGCAGCATAGGCAGTAATGGGAATGCTATGATTTCATGAACCAGACTGATTGCTTATTAGCTTCTGGGTACAATTCAAGATGCTGATTATCATCAATAAAGCCCTTCATGGCGTAAGGCCTGGCTAAAGGAGTTTATGTCCTTCATGTAGAATTGTGTGCTCCAGGTTCCACTGATGAAACAGTGTCATCAGATGGGACCCAGGAAGTAGGTCTTCTTTGTTGCAGCACTTATGGCCCCTACTTTGTCAAACAGACCTTGAAAGCGTGCCCCCCACCCGGTTCTGGGCTATGGTGGGCCTCTTATGGAAATATATTAGCTTGTGTATTCTATTGCATATCAGCACTGTATCCTTTTTATATTATATTTGTTCTATTTTTACCATTGCATGTTGCTCAGAATCGCTACGGAGTCAGACAACCTTTAGTTTGATTAATAAATAGAAAATATATCATAAATTTTTAGAACAAGTGCTGGCAACAGAAGAATGGCTTTATCCAAAAATCTATCAGGCAGAAATTGCCACACACCTCACACATCAACCAAACCTTACGCTTCTGTAGCTGCAGGACAAGACTGGTCTATTTGCAGTGCTCAGTCAGTATCATTTCACGGAGGAGGAAAAAGCACAGGGCAAGCTGTCTCTTCATCAGCCAGTTATTCTTTTTTTTTAATGGTAAAGTAATGAACCTTCACTTTGTTTATGAAGCCAGCAGATTTTGGGTTTCTAGCACCCTCTACTGGTTGCTGAAATTAAGGAGAAAGATTTTAAAAAAGCATAAAAGGCCAGCCTGGCTTTCTCCATAAAGCTATATATATATATTGAGAAGGGGAAATAAAGGCTCACCTCTGAATTTCCATATGGAAGCCCTGTGGCCCAGGTGATACATTCTTGGAGCATTAATAATTTGCAAACAAAACAAAAACAAAACCCCAAACAGAGGACAGTTTCTGGTAGTGATGCACAGAATTCAAAATTCCAGGGTAATCCATTGAGATACACCGTGGTTTTAATGCATACTTGATTAAGCAACTATGGTTTGGTTCACAAAGTCAGAGTAAATCTTTAAAATATGTGCTTTGGAACACCTGGGAGTACAAACAAAGCTCTCCATTTTAAACTATTAAACACCTGTATCTTTGTTCCATCCTTGGGATAAAGGCTTTGGAAAGTTTATTGTGTGTGAACTTTCCAAAACAGTGTCCAAGAGTCCAAGCTGGAAAGTTGAGCCTGCTTGAATGAAAGAGATACTTGGTACGTACTCCAGAGATTCTGAAGTGCTCTTACACTGGCTTTGAACAGTTATAATAAGCATAACGCTAAACTGTAAGCCAAAATTTACAAGTTGTAACAGCTGGGTGTGTTCGTTCAAAAACAAGAGAAAATATGTGGCTTTGTAGAGTGTCTCATTCAAGAGTGAAATGGATATTTCCTAACTGCAAATCTTCCTAAGGGGTTTTGGACAGAAATAGCTTGCATCAATTAAGAGAAAACTGTTGGTGCAAACAATTTCAAGCCTTCAAATAGTTGGGTACACTGTCTTTGCACTAGTTTATTTTATTTTTAGAATGCAGTGCAGCTGCTTTAGTTATTTCATTGTTAAATATTAGCAAACATAAAATGTTTATGCAATTTCTCCAATGAAGTATTTATTGCTTTATGCACTCTTGTGGAAAGTATGATTTAGCATGTAATAAAATCAAATTAAAATGAACCTGGCTGGGTTTTTTGGGTCATAACTAAAGGAGGGGCATTTCCACTATACGGTGGGATTGCACTTCAAAAGGTCAAAGGAAGAAAAAAATACAACTATACTCTTGAGGAAAGATTATTAACTAACATATTCAAAGAAAGAATGATGGTGGAAGTAATTTCTTTCGGTGACAGATCTTTCTACATATTTGTTTCCTGGTCTCCTCCACTCTTGCTCAGCTAACTTCTATTGAAGTATCGCCACCTAAGCACAAAAGTCAGGTTGTGTAAACATGCCTTGGAACTCTAACTTCTCAAGGGAGAGATCTTATTTTTCCGTATGTTCTTTGTTTTTCCCGGTTATCTATCGTTGACCTCAGTGGCAGTCACAAGAGATCACAATATAATTTTACTACACCAAGCAATGAGGCTTCCATTGGAGGGAGCAGTTAGCAGAAACACATTAGAGGATATTAGCTCAGTACTGCTTAACAGCTTTATCTTACCTCACACCCTTAACAAAACACTTGCTATTTGTTGCAGACATGTTACTTATTAAGTTTTAGTGTGGATAAAAAAAGGTTTTAATATTGTAACAAAATATCAAGGTGACACTTTAACAGGGAAATTGCAACAAACAAAAGCAAGAGCTATTATTACGCTGTCTCCATTTTGAACTTCCTGAATAGGGGAATACTCCAGATTATTGTTCTTTGGACTGAAAGATGTGTTGCAGTTGTTAGAGGTTAAGAAAACAGTAGTAAAAATTTAGTTCCAATTACACAGAGAATGAATCTATTTTAACATTCCAGGAGATGTACAGTATTTTACTTGATGCGATAAAGGACTTTGCGTTGCATGCGATGCTGGATCTCACCGCGACGCATCATAAGCTGCAGCACCTTGTAGATGGCGTGCTCAGGATATTTCTGAGAGGGAGAGAAAAGGGGAAAAGGCATTTTGTGAAAACTAACACACCTAAATGTAACAATGACAACCTGAAGGAGAATGATGGACAAATTATGGTGCTAAATTGGAGAAGCAAATAAGACAGCTTCATTGTCACCTTCATTTTGAGTTAAGCACAGTAGATTTGTTTATTAGGGGATTTTCTAGGTACATCTCAACTTCTACCCTTAACTGTAAGTTATGCTGGTCATTAAGCGGACCATCACGTGATGACCCAATTTTAATTTTTTGTGGCAGTCATTAAACAATTGTCTGCAGTGGGTGTTTTCTGCTGGAAAGTGGAAGTAAATGCTGGTTTCCAGCAAAAAACATAAATCATGATCATGTGACTGTGGGATGCCGCAACCAGTCATAAATGTGGGCTTGTTTGCCAAGGACCCAAATGCCATCATTTGACTGCAGTGGGGAGAGGGTCCAGCTGTCCGAAGTTTAAATCTGGGTCATGAATACCCTTTTTGCCGGCAGGGGGTAGTGGTAGTGGTGGGGTCTGTCATAACTTCAAATTGCTTCTAAGGAACCAGTTACAAATTGCCTCTAAGGAAAGACTAACTGTATCTTTCCCAACATGGAAGTACATCTTCTATGCTAAGGGAGACCTATTTCTCCTTCTATGGTATTAAATCAGCTGTTGATTTAATACCATATATTTAGGAAGTGAAAATTCTGTGCACTCCACCTGTAGCCCTGATCCCTTTGCATCCTCCTTCCAAATGTGTGGAAGTCCACTTCTCACAATCTTTGGGCAAAGGACAGGAAAAGCTGTTCTAGAACAGTGATGAATAAACATTATGGTGGGCTGAAGCATACTTCCTTCTACTAAAACTACTGTATTTTTTGTACTAAGACGCACTTCCCCCCCAAAAAAGTGGGTGAATACCGCTGATCAGCTGTTCTAGGTGGGGGGGATCACCTAGATGGTGAATGGTGGTGACAGGCGGCAGCAGCGATCCCTGCTGCCTAGAACAGCTGATCAGCAGTATTCCAGGAGGCCGATCCAACTGCCAATCAGCTGCTCAGCAGCAAAGGCTCCAGTGTTTCCCAGCGGCGGTGGCAGCTCAGCTCAGTTGACTGGTGGTGGGCGCAATGGAGCAGAGCCCTGACAAGCCACTTTCTGGGGCTGCGATGACCTGCTGAAACTGACCAAGCTGTTTGGCGCAAGGACGTAAGCCAGAATAATATCGGATGGATGCTGCGAGGCAGAGGCAGATTCCCCCCCCCCCCGCTGTTTTCCTCCTCTAAAGCTAATGTGTGTCTTATGGTCCGGTGCGTCTTATAGTGCAAAAAAAAAAAAAGGTAATTAGGTCTGCACATCTTGCAACATGGTCAGACAGCCAATGCCACATGTTCCAGGGGTTTTTGTATCTTCTTGATAAACTGCACATAAACTTTTTCATTCGTGTTACTTTCACGGACTGTAAGTACAGGTGATTTGTCAACAGGTAATAGAGCACTTCCAACTGCCCCCCCCTCTCAGGTAACTTACTTGCTTCACAAAATCCTGGATGATGCTGTGCTCAGATACTTGGGAGCCAATGGCAAAGCGACGCTTGAGCTGCTTCTCAATGCGAGACAGCATCTCTTGGTCTTCCTGAGTAGTGAAGCCTTCTACTCCTGCAGAGAGGGCATATTGCAATTAACACGAGACACAAATTTCTTTATAGAAATAAATTATTCAAATCTTTGATATCTGATCTAGTCAAAATTTATAATAGTACATTTTGTATCAGCATGAGTTGTTCTGTTGGATTTCAACAGTTTAAATAAACTGGAATTTAATACAATTGAAGTGGAAGGTTCATACCATTTATTTTTTGTCTCCTAAGAGTTCCTTTATTAAATTCAATCAGATATAATTATATGTTCAGCATGTTAAGTGTCTCTAAGCTATTTCATATATATTACTGCAGACTTTTTCCTTACAGCAATGCTTAAGGTAAAGAAAATATTGCAGATGGAGATGACAGCAAAGAAATTAAATTTATTTACATCATTACACACTGCCTCAATTGTATTCAGGCTCTTAGCCGCTAACAAAAAAATCACAGCAGAAGGAAGATTTGAGGCAAATATTCCATATCTCATTCTCCTATATACTCCAAAGTTGAATTCGTAATCTTAATTTTTCAAACTCCAGCTAGCCTGAATGCTGAGAAAAAAAATAAGCAATCTACCATTACCTTTGAGAGCCAGATTATCAACAGATGTAATCTCTGGTCAATGAACTCCCTTGTACTGCACAAGCCACATGCATTTCCTTAGTGAAACTCACCTGAGAGGTTGCCTGACAAAGCCGCATCAAGTGTAGACACCTGGAAGAGCCGCAGGGCTTCTTCAATGTCTGCCTCAGTAGCAAAAGGTTGGAGCTTCATCTTACTCAGGGATTCTGCTATTCGCACAATGGCCTCCAGCTGCCTGCATGGAATGAATGAAAAAGCTCCATTAAAATAATATAAAAGAAATGGAAGAAATAACTACGAGAAGTCTTTAAAAACATAAAACAAAAAAAAAAGAGGGTGAAGCATTAAATCAATAGAAATATTAACTGGAAATTAAATTTGGACAAGGATCATTTCAGCATGTCTATTCAAACTCAAGTTCTTTCCCTAGTCTTTTTTTTCATCTCAGAAAATAATCCCAACTTCCTGAATCAAGGCAAACACCTTCTATTTAATCTGGATTTTATATGCACTTTTATTAACAAGACATCAGTGCAATGCAGGTCTCAAAAGTGCTGAAACAAGAAGATATATAGTTTTTGGAAAAATATTACAACTCATAATGTAAGTTCAAATGCTCATTGTATTCAAATTTCCAGTGGTATTATGTGAATCCAGACATTGCAGGATACATCAGATAGGAAAACCTTAAGTTCATAAAAGTTTATGCCTTTTAATGACATTTGTTAGTCTGAAAAGTTGCACCCAGACTTTCTGATTTATGTGTATCTAGCAGGGTGCACAAAATGGCAAAAATGTTTTGAACCTGGAACAAACTGTTTTATTCTTATGGTTCTGCATTATCTGCTGTGATTGCAGATGAAACAGAATTGAAATGAGTAGAGCAAGGCTATTATGTGCATCCCCATTTTCTCCTCTCAGCAGATTTTAATGTGACCTATCTCCACTAATCTATTCACCTCAATATTCCCAATGCAAAATTCTAATGTAATATATAGTCCATCATGCTTCCCCTCCATCTTTCTAGTATCTTTCCATCATCCTCCCAGCTGCCAACATTCTTCACTTCCTCTGCTCTCCAAATACCAAAACCACTCCTGTACAGATCAAAACACTCCTAGTGTCAGGCCTGCAGTCATATTCCTTTTAGGATCTTTGGCCTGCCACACTCTCTCTCTTTCTTTACTATGCTATTTCATTAGTGGGGAATTGAGCAGGGGGATAGTAAGGAGTAGAATGTGTTGTTGTTAAAATAAAACATTCCTTTCTAGAAGCCCAAGGTCATTCTTTATCTCCGCACCTCTGCACCTGACTGGAACTAGATGGGTGGAAATGCCAGCGTGGCAGAGGAAGGTTGGATCATGTGATGGACTTGTGGGTGTGGGGACAGGATCATGAACTTTCAACTGGGTGGAAACCCAGGAAGCTTTCAGATTCGGGTTTCCACAGTTTGTACCAACATGTCTCTGATTAAATTGGAACTTCGATGAAAGCTATGCCTTGAATTCTGATTGACATTTAGTTTATTATCTTGGCAGGCCAATTTCCCCCTCTATCCCTAGACATGCAGGTTTCAGTTCAGTCATTGGCCAAACCAGCATTTTGTGCATGGGACAGTTTGTGCATAGAAGACTTTGCACATCCTTATGTATGCTTACCGGCTAAACAACTGTCCTGAAAAATAACATGAACCTTCTTGCTGAATGACACGAGAGAATCAGAAACTGTACAGAGGGACTTTTCTGTACAGTATCTGTACTAAATAGCCATCATTTAGTTCCTCACCTGAAACCCAGATCAATATTTTCCCTTACCTTACTGTAATGGGAATGTTGGAGCGATGGTCGCTTTCTCTTTCATGTTCGCGGGCACCACTGCGCATAAGGATATAGCGGTTCTTCAATTTCTCTGCAGCTTCTGCAGAGAGGCGAGGACCACATTTCCTATGGGAACAAATAAAAATCTTAGCACACACACACAGACAAATACGCACTGTACAGATACACCACATAAATACGAGATCATTTCGTCTCACCAAATTTTTAATTCTTATGGCACAGTCACAAACCAAATTTGTTAACGCTAGCAAGTCATAATGTAGGTCAGGATGTTGTGTGAATACATTCACTGTAGCTTATTAAACAAACCACTGTTAGAGCACCTTAATATAATATATGAACTTAGTCTCCAGGCTGCTCAATTTACAAAATCAAAATGGATGTTCTAAAGTGATTTCCTAATGATATGCCTTTTCCTCTAGCATCTTCTGGAAGCTTATAGCATCATGAAACTTATTAAGAATAGTTAAGTGGGCTTCTCTCCTAAATTCCTTAATGTGGAACACTACATTAGAGGCACTTGAGAGATGGCATTTTGCAGCTGAAATGTCACAATGGCCCTCAAGTCAGAGTGAAGGAAATGTTGATTTTGCTTCAGCACTGAGCTGAAGACCTTTTGAATCTCTAGAACCAAAGTGAAGCCTAGCTTTTATTAATCTGAAGCATGCTTGAAAGGTTTCCACCACTCTTTCCATGTAATCATTGCTATAGTCATTTTACTCACGCTCTGCAGTAGGCAATCAGCTTCTTCAATTTATGAAGCTCAATCTCACCCTCAACTGCCTGTGTCTGGGTTAAGGCACTTACATGTAGTGACATCACATGCTTGGCCAGGGTCTAGGAAACAACAAATAACAAATTAATCAGAAGGGAAAAAAATCCACTTAAACTTCCTTCTGCGCTTACTATTAGTGCAATGGTTTTATCACTTTGGCATGCTAACTTTTTTGAAGCTTGCAAGAGATCTGCCATTATCATTCCTTTAAAAAGCACTGACTGCTCTTTTTACAGTAGTAAAGGGTTATTATACCTTATTCCACCCTTTATATAATCTTTGAAGAGCAATTTAGTGTATGTTTATACAACAAAGAGAATCACAAGCTAGGCAATCAAACTTTATTGGACTCATTCATATGTAGTTAGGAACTATATCATGTGAACATAGAAAAATTGATTAAATGGATTATGCTTATGCTAATCTTGAATAAGCATAATATGAAAGCACAGTCTATAAATCTTTTAGAATTTATAAAGTTTTACAACACTTTCCAGGGCAGATAACATTTGAATACAATAGGATCTAAATTTGCAAAATATTTTCTACCTTCTGAATGCTAGCTTTGTTTTATAAGGAAGTGTAAAATATTGGCTAAATTTTCTAGAATGGTTACAGAGAGTATAGAATTGCACTCGTTATCTAACCCTTCTTTTGGAAGTATACTGTTATATAAAAGAAATAGAATATAGGCTTTCACAAAATCAAGCCTTTGTGCCATTGTTTGCACAGTTTAAAAAAAAGAGTTTCCCACACACCCTCCCACGTTGTACTGGGCTATTCGAACAACCCACCATGTCTCTTTCCTCATTGTGCTCATCTTTGACAATGAAGATCATATCAAATCGGGACAGAATGGTGGGCATGAAGTCTATGTTTTCGTCTCCTTTAGTTTCATCCCAGCGTCCAAACACGGAGTTTGCAGCCGCTAACACAGAGCAGCGTGAATTTAGAGTAGTGGTGATACCAGCCTATATGATTGCACAAAGGAAAAACCTGTATTAACCAGCATGCAGTACAGTCAAAATGATGGGACTTATGCAGATTCCTACAGTACTGGGCCTAAGGTTTAGAAAACTGAAAGTTAAAGTAAGACGCAATCAATTTACTCATCATTTTCTATAAAAAATATGTAATAGTTTATAACCAATGGCCCACAGCGAGGCACTCTATTCAAAAGCTGAACCTATTTAATTATTGTCAGTGTTAGGGACCAAATGGGAACCTTAAGCCTCTGTAAAACGTTAAAAATACTTACTTCCTACTTTAAACTTTATAACACAAGAAAGAATAAACATTTTTTTTCTCTGCCCACTGTTGCAATTGCATGTTACAGTTATGCTCACTGTAGTCCTGAACATGATTAACAAATGAAGCATTTTTAGCACCAAAAATGCTGTTTAGTCCTGATAAGGAAGAACAAACGCAATCTTATTTGATATTTTAAGGCTGACTTGAACAGCCCCCAGCCTATTTGTTAAATAAAGCCTTTGGACACATTGGCTTCTCTTCTAACCCTTATCTTTTCTGATAAACAACTTTTCATCTTCAGTTCCTTCGAGTTATTTCTCACTGGTAAAGTTTTACAGTTATTTTCAGGTAAGATCAACTGAGAATCTAATTGCTCTGCAATGGATTTCCAGAAGCTTGTATGAATGCATAAAAGGCTTCAGGCAAGTAAGTCAGAGGAATGGTCCATTTCATGCTTTGGAGTCACCTACTTGCTACTGTGCATTCCTCCACCCCCTTTGCAATTTATCCAGAGTCAATGTCATCCTTGGTCAGAAATAAATAGTTCCTGGTTTAAAGCCATACTCATTTGTAAATGAACAAAAGAAAATGCACTGGGAAAAAAATAACTGTGAGGATTTCTCAGAAGCTGGTATGGTAAGTTCACCTTGGCAATGGAGATGGTCTGCTGCTCCATAGCTTCATGGATGGCCACTCTATCATCTTCACGCATCTTTTTCAAAGAAGAGGGGAAAACTACAGGTCAAATTTCCATATATATATAGAAGAAAATAATACCATTTTGTTAAAAGTTTCAAAATAACATTCAAAGCAATAGTCAATAGTATGTTTTTTATGAAAGTTGGTATTCACAGTAAAGTTGGTAGCTCACTTTCAGCACAAATTAAATGAATACATTTTTGAGGTTAAGCTGGTTTGGGATTTCTTGAATTACAGGAGTTTTACTATTCTCCATTTTTTTAAAAAAAATGAATGCATATGTTTATATAAAGCTGTCTTCTTAATATAATGTAAACTTACCATGCACAGTCCTAGACTGATCACCATAATTTTGAGCTCAAATACAATCATACGTCATAGTGATTGTTAAATGGGTCACCATGTAGCTACATCTGATTTTATGACCATTTTTCAGCAGTTGTTAAAGCAAACATCATGGTCATTAACAAACCTATTATACAGAGTGAACACTTTTTGTTGAAAACCAAAGTAAATGCCAGAAACTGACATAAAATGTGGCCATAGGATGTTCCAAATGCCTGGAAATGTGAGTCAACTGCTGAGCACCATGGGTGTGCAGGTGTACATGACTGTTGGTACTTCAAAACTGGGTTATAAATAGCATTGGGGAAGTCCATTGTAACTTTGAACTTGTTAGGAATATAATCTAATGGTTGGGTTGGCAATATATAAATCATGTAACAATGTTGTACCTGTTTCTTTAAATCATGCTGTAAAATGTGATTGGTTGCTGTTTCCTCAATTGGCCATAAGAGGGAGCCAGAATGACTGTTAGCTCTCTGTTTAGGTGCTGGGCTGAACTGATCTAAGTGTTTTGGAAGCTGGCTGTTAGAAAGTGCCGTGAGCTATTGTAAGTTTTGCAACTGCTAGCAAACTTTGAGTACTGAACTGATTATATGATACTGGACTATGTTATTTGGATTATCCCTTAACTGAAAGACATTGATGACTGACTGTCTTATCCGTGTATGACTTGGACTGTTTGATGGACTCTGATACATCTATTTCCACGAAAGTAAAAGCCTATTTAAACTGCAGTGTCTCTGTATGCTGGTTTGTGTGTTCTCCAACACAACTCTCATAATGCTTCGCTGAACATACTTGCTCTCCCAATAGGGAGCTTACTTAACAGATGCTACGATTCAAAAATCCTAACCTACAGGTAATCTTTAGGACTGCAAAGTCTCTCCTCTACAGTATTTTATCTCACTCATGTGAATGGGTTTGAAAAATATATAATCTTGTTTTGTAAATCATAAACTTCCTGGATATCCAAACTAGGAAAGCCTGAGCTAAGAGAAGTGTCAGGCCTGGAAGCCATCTTTTGCATTGGGCCTTCTGGCCTACCACAATTAAGGCTGTGGGAAACTGGGAGGGGGGATTGTGTGGTGTATGGTAGATATATAGTCAAAATAACATTCCTTTCTCAGAGACACTGATACCTCTATTTCCATGACAGTAAACGCCTATTTAAACTGCAGTGTCTCTGTATGCTGGTTTGTGTGTTCTCCAACACAACTCTAACAACGCTTCTCTGAACGCATTCGCTCTCCCAACAGAGAGCTTACCTAACAGAACTGTTGCTAAGTGACTATCCCAAGGTACTTTTTTTCCCCAAGAGACAACTGGACTTTGTGGTTTTTCTTTGAAGATGTTTCACTTTTCGTCCAAGAAGTTCTTCGGCTCCAATTGGATAAGCTAAAAGTCTTCAAAGAAAAATAAAGAAGCCCAGATGTCACTTGAGGAAAAAAAAAAGAACCTTTGCGACAACCATGACCTGGTGTTCTGACTTAGGCTTCCCCTAAACCACTAAGCTGACTCCTTGTCCCGACAAAAAGTCCCTTTTTATTAAGTTACCATGAATTCTTCTCATTCATATCCAGCAAAGTCTTTTGAGGGAGAATTTACAGTCACAGACCTTATCTGGCTTGGAGAGCTGCCAGGCTGATATCTTCAAATTTTGGCAAGGAGTCTCGGAGAGTCATGAACCAATTAAGCAAAGAGAATTGTCTCTTGCAAACTCCCCTCCGCTTTCACTCCTCTTTTATTCCCTATGAGAGGGGCCATTCACCGTCCACATGTGGTCTTACTCCCAAGTCGACCCTGGTTCCTTAGCTGTTCCATTCATCTGGCAACTCTGTGCATGTGCACAGGGAACAGGCTCCAGCTGTTTGTCTGCTGGCAGGCGACAACACTTGGATGACTGAGAATCTCCAGAAGACATTTGCTAAGTGACTGATTGATAAGCAAGAACCAACTGTATTCCAATCTTAAAGCCCCATCAAAACACATACACACACCTCACACACATTTCTTGGCAGTATTAAAAGAGACGTTTTTGCTAACCCTTCCATCTGTACCTTGTCAAACTCGTCAATGCAAACCACTCCTCCATCAGCCAAGACCATGGCTCCACCTTCTACAAAGAAGCTCCGTGTAGCTGCGTCTTTGATCACTGAGGCAGTCAGACCAGCTGCACTGCTGCCTTTCCCTGAAGTATAGACCTGAAAAGGGGGTAGGAGGAGACCATGTAATGCTACTCAAATATTCTACAGGCCAGAACTTCTGCTTGACAGCAAAAGGAGAAAAAAGCTGCTAATTCTGAAATGATTTCCCATTTAAATTGCTCCATTAATGTGGAATGTGCCTTTCTATAACTTAAATTTATATTATGAAACATAATTCAGACCTTGACTTTCTTCTAAGGGACAAATTGTAGACTTGTAGATTCAAGCTGCTTTTATGTATAACTCAAGTTGATAAGCATAACTAATACACTGTGTCATACTTTCCCCACAATAACCCTATGAGGAGGGCTGGGCTGAGAGTGATAGACCCCAAATCACCCAGCCAATTTTCAGACCTAACAGAAGACTGGAACTGAGTCTCCTGGTTTCTTGGTCAGTCACTTTTAACACTACATCAAACTAGCTCACTATGTAACATCTGTGTCTTCACTTTTACCATTTAAGGCACTACAATTACAAAGGCCTGGAGCTTCCACATTAGCCAAATAGAAATTCTTGACTTAAAACATAAAATTTACCGTATTTTTCGGTATATAAGATGCACTTTACCCCCCCCCCCAAAAGGGTGGAAATCTGGGTGCGTCTTATACACTGAATACAGCATTTTTGGCCTACTGAAACCCCACCTCCTTTGCAAAAATGGACATGCAGAGGGTTTGTGAGGCTTGCAAAGTGTTCCTGGGAGCTGGGGAGGGCAAAAATGAGCAAAAATATGGCTGCAGTCCCCAGGAGCACTTTGCAAGCTTCCTAAAGCCTCTGCACACCCTTTTTTTGCCTCGTTTTTGCCCCCCCCCCCCAGCAACTCTCTACAAGCCTCCCAAAGCTCTGCACCCCCCCCTTTTTTTTGTGTGCAAAAAACGAGGTATGCAGAGGGTTTGGGAAGCCTGCGGAGTGCAAAAACTTTTTTTAAAAAATTTACCTCTTCAAAATCATGGTGCATCTTATACTCTGGTGCATCTTATAGTCCGAAAAAAACAGTATTAAGGATTCTACCTTCAACTCTTCATTCCTCTTGTATTTGACATACATTATTATTAGTCTTTGATCACTCAGCTATAAGTAACTCAGTCAGGATTGTTATCAATCTTAGAAAGGCACCATGCAATCAGCAGTTTTTCCCAAGTTTATCTTTTCAGTCCCGCACATCATACCACCCAATTTTTCATGGACAAGTCAATAAGTAGACTTCTGAAATAAAACAAACTCTAATATCAGCATTATTTAGAGTTTATGCGACAAAATCAGAAAACAAGATGATTGAGCTTTTAAATTTGTGGAATGACGAAGTATAATTTTAATAATTAAAATGATGTGCCTATGGATCAGGTACATAACTGCCCTACAAGTTACTTACTCCTATGGGTGAACATCTTTCTACAAACTTTAAGAGCTGAGACTTGGCAGTTCCGGGGTCTCCCATCATGAGCAAATTAATATCCCCTCTACGTGTTAACCCATCTGGAAGTCTGTAAATTGAGAGAAAGAGATCAGAGACTGAATATGAACTGTTTGTTAGAAAGCCCCTCCCTATGAAATTAAAATATCACTGAAGTGACTAGGAAACAGCTGGGGTAATTGCTTGGAGCTTTGCAAACAGGCATTCTGCACCCCTTATTAACATTTCATTAATCCGCAAATATCAGACAAGCCTCATCATGAATTGAACCTGCTGAGATTTTTCTAGCAGAACTTCTCCTATCTGATTCCAACCAGGTATACTTTCTTCCAGCACTCTACAAGTCATAACAGCAGAGGTAGGAAAACTTTGAATCTTCAAATGTTGCTGATTCTAACATCTCATGGCAAGAGAAGCAGGGGATTCACTTCAGAAACATCTAGGTCACAGAATTACCTATCTATTAGGGAATAATGTTTATCATTCTATCCAACAAGCTTTCATTGTCTAGCTCAGTGATTCTCAAAGGATGGTCTGGGAACTCCAGGAAGTGCAGAGACCCTTCATGTGGTTTGCAAAGCCAAATCAAATTTCAAAATTGTTCTGTTTAAATTTCTAATGCAGTAAATAGTGATTGTTATAACCCATAGAAACCAAAGTTAGTTTTGAAAAATTAGTTTTAAGAAGGTTAAGGAACCCTGAGACCAAAATCTTAGAGAAACGGTAGTTAAAAACATAAACAAAAATTCTGGTGCTCATCCAATCATGCTGATGCACCTTTCTCTGAAAGACTGTTTTGGGTCCATTTGCCAAAAATAATCACTCAAATTTGCTATTTTGAGATATTTTTCCCTTTAGAGGTTGCCTAAGAGTAGTTATTAAGAACATCAAAGCCCAAAGGGAATTGGAAATGGAGCAGAGGTAGAAATACTTTTTCCCTTCCATTCTAGCTCAATAAAAGAAAAAAAAACATGTAAACAGACAGCTGCTCTTTCCTTTTCATGTACTGCTGAGTAAACAGCACTATTTTCTTTCCCATTAATAGTTATGATAAAAGTAAGGAAAATCTTAAGTATATGAAAAGGCTGCTTCACAGTAAGATAAAACAAGCACAAGCCTGTATGACTTCCTTTCTTAATGATACCTCTCTTGCCAATTACCTCTTTCGAGAGCCTCCAAAAAGCATGCATGCAATTGCCTTCTTGATATCATTACTACCGTAGATGGAAGGAGCAATGCTTTTGGCAATCATATCATAAATATTGGGCATGGAAGCCAAATGCCGAAACTCCTCCTCTTCCTGAGGTGTCACGGAGCCAGTGACAGTGCGCCCTAGAGAAAAACAGACAAATATTGAAAGGTTAGGGGAAATTCTCTCATCACTATCATAAGCACACAAACTAGTTTGCAGGGTTGTTCTTGTGGCCCACCAATGGACAGCGGAGCTGGCAACAGATTCGGACAGTGAGGAGGGCCAGTCTTGGACTCCGGGGAAGGCTGTGATGAGTGCTCTGCATCGGAGGTAGAAATGGGGCCAAGGTCGTCTGAAGTTATCAGCTGCCTCAGTGAGGCATACAAACAGCTGGAGTCTGTTCCTAACGTGCGCATGCGCAGAGTTGCCAGATGAAGGGAACAGCTAAGAAACAAGGGTCGACTTGGGAATAAAGCCACAGGTGGATGGTGAACGGCCCCTCCCATAGGGAATAAGAGAGGAGCGAAAGGGGAAGGGTGTTTGCAGTAGACAATTAGTTCATTCCTGCATTCTTGCCAAGTACTGCGGCATCTGAAAGATATCGGCCTGGCCACTCTCCAAGCGTGATAAAGGTTGGTAATTGTGAACTATCTTGAAAGACTGTGGTCTTGGTCTTTGCTGGAGAAGAATTCACTGTAAATTAAATAAAAAGGGTTTATCGAGACTAGGACTTAGCTTCGTGCTGCTAGGGAAGCCGAGGTCAGAACGGTTCTGATATAATTCTAACAACAACAAAAAAAACTTATGTAATACCTTATCAGTAATACTAATAAAGTACTGTTGACATTAGATATGACTATTTTGAGAAATGCCACCAATCATTTGTATTAAAAAGTCTTTAAGTCCCCAGATTAATATTGGTTTCAATATGATATGGAATACATTAGAAAGGCAGAATAGATAAGAGTCAGAGTCCGTAATTCTCAGGTCAAAACAACACAAGTTCTCTTTTGACCAGCATGTTCCTTAATCAAATGAAAAGGAGTGCAAAAAAGTATGGCATGACTCAAAGTCTCCTAAGTCCGAGGCTTCCAAATTAAAGCTTCACCTGAGCCTTCGGTGTCTACTTGGATTCCCACCACACGGATGTAGGAGCTCCGGATGCCAACTCCAGCATTGTTCCGGCTCTTGATCTTTGTGAGGCCTGCTTTTTTGATTGAGTAAACGCCTATGATGGTAGCTCTGTTCCCAGGGACAACTTTGTCACACAGATATCTGGAAAATTAAGAGCAATGAAGGAAGAAAAAGCAATTTAAAATGGAACAAAAAGGGTAACTCTTGAACGCTGTCTGTGATTATTGCTAATAGCAGGTGCCTTGAGGACCACATAACGTGCATAAGTGCCACTAACAACTGCATTTATGCCCACATATATTTTTAGCTAATTCAGTTGTTCATTTCCATGTATTGAAACAACCAAATTCTATCTTAAGCATGAGCATGAACGGTCACACCAGCATCTAAAGGTTTTAACAACAACATATTGGGTTTTTCTACTCGATTGAGTCTCTTGTTGCACCACAACAAGTCCTATCCTGCTGAAGAATCCAGACGCATCACCTGTCACAATAGAGCTGCATGTGCCGAGGCAACTCTCCATGAGGAACAGCATCAGGAGACTCTTGAAGCTTCAACGTCTGGAAATCCACACATTTACACTTGTCTGGAACAATGAAATATGGATCCAAAGGACATTTTGCTAGGTTAGTCTGTTCCCTGAAGTGAAAAGAAAACAGTGCAGGTAAAATGGGAAAAGTTTTACTATTTTATAATGTCTGTCGCAATCATTCTCTTCAGTGTTACAAATTTTGGAAATACCAATACTATGGATATCTAATTTGTCAAATGATTATCTAAAATAAACTCTGAATCTGTGTAGCTTAGATGCAAATGGAACACAGTCACTAAACTTTAACCCAAATTCCTGCAGTTGTATTAAGATTTGGCTAATTAAACAATACCAGCCACTTCACTGCCAGTGCTGTAGTGTTCAATCTCATATTTCATCACTACACTGCATTAAGACCGAACAAAGTTGCTTCCTTGCTCTTAGTTTTCTTTTGCATATCATCTTGTTTGGCAATTCAGAGTTCAATTTTTTTAATGAACTCAGTTTAGGTATTAGATACATTTTAATCTTTCCGGAGTACAGAAAAACATTGTTTTTAACTGATCTGTGCAGACTTCAAATCAAATTACAGGTTTTATCCAAGAATTTTTTTCTCTCAAAGCTCTGTATAATCTTAACCAAGCAAGCACCTTCTAAACGTTTTTGCACTAGAACTCTCCCAAACCTTTACTAAGTTGTTTGTGGCTAATAGGAATTAATCTAAATATCTGAATGGCATGGAAACAAATATAACAAAGGCTATAATCTTAGGCAAATTATTTGAGAATAATTCCAATGAAGCTTAATAGGGCATGCTATTGAGAAAGTACATATAAGAATCCTTGGTAAACAAGTGCGAAGCAATGTAATCACATGTGTCGTAATTATCTGTGTCTTACTCAAAATAAATTTCACTAAGATATGAGAGGAAATGCAACCCATTCCCTTACGTGCTGCACTTCCGAGGGAGAGCATATCCTTCCAGGCCTGGACGTAAGGCTATGTTTGGTATTATATTCCGGCAAGTGCGGCATTGGATAGTGATCTTGGTTGCTTTGGCTCTCACAGGAGTTGCAGCAATAATGATTCCTGGGATCTTCACCAAATGTGACATCTGTTCAGACTTCAAAACAAAGGAGGAGAAATGACAACCGTCATGACATATACATACACAGAGCATTCAAAGATCCAGAAATCCAAATCTCTTTTGCACAGTCACTACAAGATGTTCATAATATAATATTCCAATTTGTAGGAGATACAAAAATACAGAATGAGGCACATAAAAACATGTTACACGTATATTATTTATTGCAACCCAAGATCATAGGGCTCTTAGGATCTACATTTAAATGAACTTCAGAATGAAATGTTCCTTTGAATCTGCTCTCTGAAGCCACAAGTCCCCTTTGTTTCCTACTGAAAAATGTCTGCAATGCTTTGTATTTCACTATGGTTTCATCTGCAGTCACCTCCTCCAACATCTGGAATAGCCAGAAGATTCTATGTGTGCATAAAGGCCTCTTCCATAATGTCCAATTAATTACTTTGACGTGTTCTGATTTTTTTCAAAGGATTGAGAGGCACCTGGAGGCAATTAAATTGCCCTCACAAGAAATATGTGTTCATACTTTATTGTAATTAATAGCTAGGTACAACAAAAAATATATTATTTTTGTGGTACAAAGCATCTGACGAGAGGAAAGTTGGCGTTGAACTAGTTTTTAAGATTTTTATTCTACTTTTAAAAGAAATTCAAGGCAGCAAACATTCTCAATACTCCTTCCTTCTCTTTTTTCACACAGCTCTGTGAAATGGGTTGGGCTGAGAAAATGACTGGTCTAAAGCCATCCAGCTGGTTTTTATGTCTAAAGCTGGACTAGAACTCAGACTTCTGGTTTATAGGACAGCATCTTAACCACTATATCAAACTGTCTCTCCACAAAAAAAGGGTAGTTTTGATATAACTTTTCTTTAAAATGTAAATGGATCATAGCTAAAAGATTCCTTAAGGCCGCCATCAATATAAAGAAATTCTATACAATAAACTGGAAAGACAAATCATTGTATCTTATTGGCAAAATTAAGCTAATAGATATTTTTATTACAATTCTACAGCAATGCTGGCAAATGCAGAAGGAACCTTCATTAATTTGACAAGACTATAGCTCCAACCTCAATTTAAAATAACCTATTTTAAATTGAGCTTCTTGCAACTTTTCTTAGAAACAGAATTGAAATGGTTTGCCATTTGGTTCTTCCAGGGTTTTCTTAATCTCTCAAACTAAACTACAAACAGGGGTTTCGGCAGGGTATAGTAAAAAAATTAAAGATGGCGGTCTTAAGAGAAATGCACATAAAAATTGGGTTTTTGATTTCATTATATCTATGTGGGTGCCATTTTTATTTCTGATTTACCACACCCTGTGGATATCCCTGGCTGCAGTTTCCTGGGACCTTTCTATTCAAACACTAAGCCGGTCTGATCCTGTTTAGCTTTATGAAATCAGCCATAGCTCATAAGGCTGAGGGTCTAACTCACCTTGAGATTTCGGATGTTGGATGGATTTGCATCTGATCTGAGCATAACTTGAATATCCTGAAGAGTCTCTTCTCCTGCTGGCCGAGGACGTGTTACTTCATCAGCTACCTCTTTTGCAGCTTCTTCCAGCTAAGAAAGAAATGAAATTGCTTAAAATATAGGAAGAAAGGCATTTGCCCTTTCTTAAAGAAGAAAAGAAGAATGCCCAATTGGATAGAAATAGCTGAAAAGCACTCTAATCATAGAACATGGCGCTCTACATGGGGCTGCCCTTGAAGAGTGTTCGAAGACTCCAGCTAGTCCAGAATGCAGCCGCGCGAGCGATTGTGGGTGCACCAAGGTACACCCACGTTACACCTATCCTCTGCGAGCTGCACTGGCTACCCATTAGTCTCCGAATTCACTTCAAGGTGCTGGTCGCTACCTATAAAGCCCTACATGGCATCGGACCTGGGTACCTGAGAGACTGCCTCCTGCCGATTACCTCTCTCAGACCAATTAGATCTCACAGGTTAGGTCTCCTCCGGATTCCATCTGCCAGCCAATGTCGGCTGGCGACTCCCCGGGGGAGACCCTTCTCTGTTGCAGCTCCGGTCCTCTGGAACGAGTTCCCTGTCGAGATCCGGACCCTTACTACCCTCCCGGCCTTCCGCAAAGCCACCAAATCCTGGCTATTCCAGCAGGCCGGGGGGTCTGAGAAACATCTACTTCCACGGAAATTGTGAATGTTGGCTTTGTTTTTAATATGTTGTCTTTGTCTAGTTTCCCCCTTTCCCTTGTCTTTTGTGAGCCGCCCGGAGTCCTCCGGGAGTGGGCGGCATACAAGACAAATAAATAAATAAACAAACAAACAAACAAACATTAAGACATAGCTAGTTAATAATACTGTTGAGTACTTATACATAAAAAGGTAGAAAGGGGATAGTTCAGTAACATAACAGTCTTTACAGGCAGAAAGCCTCAGGGATAGTAGTCCACATTTCTAACTGAGCAATAAAAGATTCCAGTTTGAAACCCAGAAGAGTTGCTGTCATCGATATTAAGCTAGATGGACCAGCAGTCTGAATCTCTACAGGGCATCATTCCATAATCTAACTGCAACCTCCCACATATTTCTCCCATGCTGTATATAGGTACCAGCTGAAGATGCTCCACAGGCTGCTTGTATATGTAGTTTGCCAGATCTTCATCAAAGCTTGCCAAATCTTCCATCTCCACCTCAATCCAATATTGTCCAACATTATAATGACGTTTGAGCTCATCTCTTTCAATATAGTGGGAGAAAAAAAAGAGACCAATGAATATATTTATTGGAATAACATTCACAACTATGTACAAAGCTACAGAACTCTAGGGTCGTGATGGTGAACCTATGGCACGCGTGCCACAGGCGGTATGTGGAGCCATATTTGCTGGCACAGCAGCCCTCAGCTCTGCCCCACGTGCGCACACCGGCCAGCTGCTTTTCGGCCTTCCAAAGGGCCAGGGGAGCCTGTTTTCACTTTCACCAGACTTCAGGAAAGTCTCCGAACTTCTGGTTAGCCTGCTGTGCCTGTTTTTTGCCCTCCCCAGGTTCCGGAGGCTTTCCTAAAGCAGCGTACCCCTGCTCCCTGAAGGAGGCCGTTTTCGCACTCCCCAGGCTTCAAGAAAGGCTCTGGAGCCTGGGAAGGGCGAAAATCCCCCCCCCCCCTGCAGGGGGTTGTGCATGCATGTGCAGGTGTGTGGGCACGTGCATGCGATAGCATGCATACAGACACACTTTTGACAAACTTTTAGAAAAAGGTTAGCCATCACTGCTCTAGGGTAAGTTATCTTATTTTCTTATTTGCCGGCACAGCAGCCCTCAGCTCCACTGCACAGGTGCGCGCCAACCAGCTGATTTTCAACCTTCCAGAGGGCTTATTTTCTCATCTTATTTTTTTTTGCGTTGAAAACTGTTTTATTTCATTTTCATTTTCATTTATACAATCACTTAAATACTGTGCAATTAAAAAAACAATAAACACAACTCATAACACTTCTATCCTTCATACACCCTTCCTTCTCCCCCTCCAACTTTCATTTCTCCCCTCCAGCATTCCCCTCTTCTACTTCCCCTCCCCCTCAGACATTCCTTTCTCCCCTTCCCACCATCTCACCCTCCTTACATTCCCTTCTCACTCCCTCTTAATTCCTCCCTCTTCTTTCCCTCTACTCCTCACTTCGGTGTATTTCTACTATTCATTAGTCTATTCATTTTGTAATTTACACTAAAATTATAAGAAAAGAAAAAAATAGGAAAATAAAAGGAAAAGAGAAAAAAAAAAGAAAAAAGAGCAACAGTATACAAGTGCATTCATTGTTTTGGAAATTGAATCTATATTTCCACCCTCCACCCTCCCCCCCATGAACCCCCCTCCCTAGCCCCCTTCCAACTTCCCAGATCCCATTCCCGACATAACTCTTTATCAAACACAGTCTGGAGTATATTGAAACCAAATAGATTAGAAGTTAAAAAATAAAAAATAAAGGAAAAAAGAAAAGAATAAAAATAAAAAATAAAAAACCCCAAAAAGAAAAATCAATAAACTCTCTATCTTAAGCTTAGCTTCCCATCATTATTAACACTTAAGCAATGTGCATCATTCCTAATCTCAATTAATTTATTACTTGCAGGATTTCAAACTATGTTGAAACCAAGTGAGTTAATCAAATAAAATTCTACTCTAGCTAGGGACCTTATCTCTTTATCTAAATATATGTCCATTTCCAAACCTTTAATTTATCCCTTTTACCTCTTTCTCTATAAAGCAACTTAAACACCTCAAATATTTCTCTCGGTTTCCGTTCCAACTCCTCTCATCCTGCCTCTACCCGTGTCCATATATATATTTTATTATCATCCGTACTCCTCTCATATTTGCTCTGCCTTCCTTCAAGCTCCCTGAGTATATCCTTCCAAACATTATATTCAAATAAAAATTTCTATAAAAATCAACTTACTTTCTGGCTCAAAATAAGCTCTAATTGAACCTTCACTACCCTCCCGTCTGCGCCACCCTTCCCAACTCCATTCAACCTAAACCACAATCCAGAAGCATCACAATCTCCGCCTTCCTCACCCTAGAGAATAAAACATAAACAATTTATATAAAAATTCAAAGTTGTCCATCAAGTCTTTTTTAAGTCCCTGGTGCATGTGCAGGTGTGTGGGCACGTGCATGCGATAGCATGCATACAGACACACTTTTGACAAACTTTTAGAAAAAGGTTAGCCATCACTGCTCTAGGGTAAGTTATCTTATTTTCTTATTTGCCGGCACAGCAGCCCTCAGCTCCACCGCACAGGTGCGCGCCAACCAGCTGATTTTCAACCTTCCAGAGGGCTTATTTTCTCATCTTATTATACTTAGCAACACTTCAAAGGTATTTCAATTTAAAATGCTATAAACAGCTGTTTAAGTTTTCCAAAAGAGAAAGGGCACCTGTATTTGAAGGAGAAGCCAGTCCGGTCTGTTCCAATGCGATACTGCCTCAAAAATTCTTTGAAACGTTTCTGCAGCTGGGACTTTCGAACTTGCCCTTCATCTGTGACGGGGTCTCCACCAAAGCTATCACTATAGAAAATGCCAGGGTCATCAAAACCAGACATGCTGATTCTCTGGAGTGGGAAAAAGGAGAATGGAGCTGAAAGATACTAATAAGATACATTACAAATATAGAGTTCATAACTTAAGTCCAGAGCAGCTGGAAGTTGGCAATATTTAATTTAATAAGTACAATTAAGCTAGAGATCCAATTTAAAATATCAGGAAAAAAACTTCTGAGCATGTGCAAAATGTATACCCTTCAGGTTTTATAGAAGACAGAATCTTTTGCATCATTTCCCCCTTTCTCTCTGGCAGAGGTGGGTTATGATTTTCTGTTGCAAAGCAATAACTCCCAATAATAATAATTAGAGCCATATGAACATGAGACACCTTGCAGATGGATGTATAGGCAGGCAATGTAATTCAGCAACAGGATGAGAGCCCAAGTTCCCTATAACTGATAACGGGAGATCTGTGAAAAATATAAAGCCTATCATCTCATTTCCGGGTCATTCCATGAACTATGGAGGATACCTATTATTAGTAACCATCACTATCCCGTTCCAAGTGTTGTCTCATGATCTAGTCCTGCCCGTGAAATCCTCTATCCTTCCACACAGTCCTGCGTTTCACATCCATATATTGTAACTCCTCTCAACTTGCCTTTTAAGAGGCCACTGGTTACACCTTCAAGATCATCTCAACGGCCCAGAACCATCCCACCCAACTTGCTTTTTCTGCAGGCAGGAATTGTCCTTTAACAGATTAACAGAGTTGGAAGGGATTGTAGAGGTCATCTAGTCCACCCTCCGCCCCCCCCCCCCATTCAAGCAGGAGTCCCTACACCATTTCTAACAAATGGTAGTCCAATCTCTTCTTGAGATTGGTCTCAAGTGATGAAGGCCCCACAACTTCCAAAATGCAAAGCTGTTCCCTTTGTTGATTGTTCTCACTGTCAGAAAGTTCCTCCTTATTTCTAGGTTGAATCTCTCCTTGGTTAGTTTCCATCCGTTATTCCTTGTCTGGCAATCGGGTGCTTTGGAAAAAATAGCCTGACTCCCCTCCTCTCTATGGCAGCCCTTGAAATATTAAAGGGCACATTATAACCAGCCAGCTTTGATTCAATCGACCCAGCCATCTGTGATACTTCTACAAGTTACCATCATAGTTGGGAAAGGATGGGAGTTGTGCAAAAGTTGACTTTGGGATATACAAGAAATGCTTGGAGAAACATTGTTTCAGAAATGACGGTTCGCTAATGAACATCGCTTCTCCTGAACTCTGGTTAAGCAGCAGCCCAAGATCGACCCAAAGGCATACAAGCAGCCCCTGCCCCCAGCGCCCCTCACCTGCCTCTGCAGCTGTAGAGAGAGAGAGAAACCCCTCGCAGAACGACTCGGTCGCTCGCTAGAACTCTGGGAGGCGTTTTCGCGGCAAAAAGGAATAAAAAAAAATTCTTCTGGATTCGCCGGCAGTTACGCGCTGCGCTTTGCGCGCTGTCATTGGCTCAAGGGCAGCAGGACGTGTGACGATTGGCTGAAAACGCTGTCCTTTAAAGCTCCCTCTCTAAGGGCGCGAGAGAGCGGCGACGGCAAGAGCCGAAAGCGATTGGAGGCGACCTAATCAGGGCCCGCCTCTTTTCCTGTACCGAATTGGTCAGAGGAACTTTTTTTTGGCGCCAAAACTTTTTGCTTGCAGCGAAAACAAGGAAGGGAGGTTTAAAATGGCGGCTCCGGCTCGAAATGGGAGAGATACGGCGCTTTTTGCGAAATTCGCCATCGCGTTCATGTGTAGGTTTATTGTCCTTGATAGCTATGGAAGAAAGTAGTCTTGCAAATAAAACTTGCCTTTTCCAAGCCAGAAAGTATGAGAAGTGTGTCTGTGTGTGTGTCTCTCTCTGTGTGTGTGTAAAAAAAAGATTGAAAGCAGACTTGGAAAGAACAAAAAAGAAATATCAAAGTAAGCTAAAAGTGCAGGACATTTTTTGTTTTTTTTAAATTTTAATAAAATTATTTTTAAAAATAAGATTTTAGTAATAAACCAATGCATTGGGGATTTAAGTATTATGTAAGATCAAATATTAATATTAAATTAGTAATGTTTAATATTAATAAATTAATATTTATTAAAACTTTAATGCCAAGTTTAGATAATATTTGTAACTTGATTTCAGACCTTTCTAGCTATAAATAAAATTGATTAATTAAAAGTGTAAGAAAGGGGAAAAAATAGAAAAATAAGCAAAAAGATGCAAAGTGGCTTCTGATCTTTACAGCACAATTCTGATCTTATAAGTACAATTATAAATTCTCCGATTTGTCTAAAGTCACAACTGATGTCTCTATAGTCTTTGTCTAGTAATCAAAACCATAAATCAAGTTATTTACTCAGTCCATTTTTCTGTTTTATGCAAACAATTAGACAAAAACAAACTTTCCAGCTCTCTTTCCATAACTTACTCTTCAGGATTTCCACTTCATCATTTGTTCTAAATTTACAGATGCTTTTTTTTCAGAATTTCCATTTTATTGACTTATTGTTTAATCTTCTTTTTTAATTTTCCAAGTCTTGGATTCATTTTTCAGAATTGTTAATTTAGTAGGTAGTTATTTAGTCAACTAGGAACATCATTTTGGTTAACTTATTGTACAATTCCTTAAAACATTTTCTGAAATAAATCTGGTATAAGTCATCTCTCTAAGGTTGCTATATGGATCCAGCTTTTCTGGTGATTGTCATTGTAATATTGTAATCCAAAAGTGAAAGTGTCTCTATTTTAAGGGAGAAAGTAAAAGCAAAGCTCTCCCTTCCCTCCTTTTGTCTTTCTGTGCCCTTAATATACTACTTTCCTCTCAAATGTCACTCCTTATTTACAGTTAGCATCACCACTCTGTCTCCTATCTTTATCTATTGTTCTGTAAATTTCACCCGTTAACATAATAATAATAATAAATAATAAATCATGGATTTATTATTATAAATTGTATAATGTATAATAATAAATCCATGAAAGTTCAATTTGTCTAGTTTAATTCCAATTTATTCAACAACTTTCATCAGAAAACAATATTAAAAACCTTTCTCCATTTTAAACTTTCTTACATCCATTCCTTCTTAAGCTCTTTGCTGAAAGTATTTAAATCTTTAATCCCTCTCCCTCCCCTTCTAAGTCCAAAAAGAATGTTGACTCATCAAGTGGAATTCTCTTATCCTTCCATTCAGCAAATATCTCTAACTATAAATTAATTACATCCCAAAGTGTTTATGTGAGGCTTGTGCAAACCTTGTGTCCAAAAGGCTATGAGCTTGGTTGAGATCCATCCACATCTATTTGCTCAACCCACAAATCTACTGCAAAAACCTGTAGTCTTCTCACAAGCAGCAAGTATGTGGAATGCAAATGGGCAATCTCACACACTCTTTATGTTGGAAGGCAGTGCCAGCCAGAATTCACCATTTGGCTATTGATCACCACAATGCCATTTAGGAATGTCTAGTCTGGCATAGTTCTTCATACAACAGTGTCAATTTGAATTTTTTATGTGGTAAATATTGATAAACCTTACAAATAAAATCTTTTGGAGGCTGCTCTATAATTTTTAAAAGTGGGAATGGGTCTTGGAGGACAAAAGTTTAGGAAACGCTATTAGACAAATATGATAGCACAGCAGATTGGGAACCTTGTCTCAGTCCACTTTAAAGACAAGCTTAAGGTAACGACTTTAACAGGAAACACTCTGCATATATTACATACATAAATGCTCCTCATTGATAGTTTTTGGTTTTTTGTTTATGTATTATGTATTTATGTATTTATGTTGTAAACTGTCTGAACTGAGCAGCCTTACAAGTCTTGAAATAAACTGACCAGCACCTCTTTCACTTTCACATGGGAAAAAAAAAGATAGGATGGGAAAGAAAGAAGGGTAGTGAGTAGAGGATAATGGCATGTGAACCTCTGCAGAATTCCATAGATGTCGTAAGTGACTGTTAAATTATAGATTCACCTGGAAGCATTTTCCATGGGAAAACTCATTAAAAGACTGCAAGGCATTTTCTTCAGTCTTTTGCAACATGAGATTTTTTAGTTTTCTGTATAATAATTTGGGAGCACTTTCATTGCTAAACAAGTATTCTGATTTTCCTAGGAAACAGGGTTTGTGCAATCACATTGGGTTGTTTGTATAGTTGTGTAGTTTGCTGTGTTCTGTAAAACCAGATATGGATGCATAAATTGATAACTGCTTTGCATGAATTTGGCCAATTTAATCAAACGAGTACAGACCTTTTTAGTGATCATTTGATGATGGTTTTGAAAAAGTAACTTTATGGTTAGCCTTTATATTTATGACCATTGGAAAGACCCATGGCTATGTGATCACCATTTGTGTACTTCACAACTGTTTTCCAACAAGTAGATGGAAAGTTAAAGTACAACTAAGTCTTGATCACATGATATCTCACTTAATGGCATGTGGTGACTCATTTAACAAGTGATGTGAATCATTGCAATTCAAATTTAGTGAAAAGTTCAATATAAATATAATAAATAATACAATCAAATTAGTTTTTGAAGGATGGGAATTAAAGTTAGCATTTGATATTGAAATATATTATTTAAAAAATATAAATTCACTGAAATCAAAAATGTACTGAATAGCTAAAGGGGCTAGAATGAAATAATTGTATTCTATGTCTGTATACTCCTTATTTGGGCCCAAGAGAATTATTATTATTATTATATTTCATGGATGTATGAACTGGGTGCTAATTTGTATTTAATCTAGATCAAGATCAGTATGAGATTTTAGTAATGTATTCTTTTTAGGAAATAAATTTTTTCCTGTTTTTAACTACATATATTACTAATATATTTATTGCTACCTGAGCAAGTGCTCCTACCTCATATGTTTTAAGCTTTATTATAATTTTAGTAAATATATTCTAGACTTAAAACAAGCCTTAACAAAATGCATTTTTCCTCAATTTGTCTAAAATATGATAAAGTAACCCTTTCTAAGTTAGCCAATAATATTAAGGTAATAAACCGTTGATATGTGTGGACTGCTGAGCTCTAAAACATAAACAGCTGTTATAGAGATCACATGTTAGGTCCTTCCAATGAACGCCTTTTCAATATTGACTTTTAAAAGATTTTATAATAACTGTGGTACTGAATGATTTAATTATCTTCCCAAATACAGGGATTTCTATCAGTTATATAACTCAGGTAGAAAGGCAAACGTTCTTCAAACAATTTGATAAACACATAAAAGTATATAGTTGAGTTAACTTACAAGAGCTTTAATGAAAGTACATATAACTTAAAAGTACAAGGTACAAATACAAGAATATTTTGTTCTGTTCCTGAAAGGTCATTGGTAAGGCACATCTACTTTAAAGTTGTAGAAGTATGTCACATAATGTCATAGTTAAGCAATCAATTGCATTTTAGGACAAAGAAAAGCAAGCTATGCAACATATACTGTATAGAAAATATTGTACACAAACTCTGGACAAAATATCACAGCTTAATGTATTCCTCAAATATCCCAGATAGCAAGTTATCATTCTTTTCTCATCTTGGCTTCTTATTGGTTTAATGGCATGTCATAAATGGCATTTCAGGTTCTTTAGAGAAATGTATTTGACACCCAACTTCTTTTAAAAAACTATTAACAAAAATACCAAGACCTGGAGAAATAGTCAAACTCAGTGCTTCCATTATGCCAGATAATCTAAATCTGTAACTCTCATTTTTTCTTTAAAAACATGCATTAGTTCAAGGATAGGTAAGTAGTAGTAAAAGTGCTTAAGTTCTTTTCAGTTCATAGAGCATACAAGCCCACACCAACTGTTGCTGCTAATAAGAAAAGAGCGAGAGTCCAACGCAAGAGTGAGGTGCTGGGCAGCAGGTCTGTATGCTTCATCTGTGCTTGGCCATTTTCCTTTAGCACTGTATTAAGAAAACAAATATTGTTCAGAATAAAAACCAGCTTGAAAGGTTGCATTAATAAATTATTAAGCACAGCAATGTTTTAGTCACAGTCATAGCATCACTAAATACCTAGTACCTAGTAGCTCTGCAAATAAAGCATACTGCAGTAACACTGCAAAGTTTATGAGACCATATATTACAATTGTGTGGACTTAAATTGTGGGATAGACAACCAATTGGTGGTTGTAGCTTTCAAATGAATTAACTATGTGGGATGGGGAGGGAAATGAGGAAATGCACAACTTGTAAGCAAGAACAACCATGAAAAGTTAACTATAGTCTTATAGTTATACAATCAAATATATGATCATAAATCTTTAAACAGCCATAACAAGCCATGGAGATATCAACATGGTAAATATGTGCATCGTGATATCACAAAAATGATGAAATTATTCAATATATGTGACAAGATGCTCTTGTCATTTTCTCCTCTGTGGATTATTATATGAAATATTTGGATATGCATTCTTTGGTAGAACTTCACTTGTAACTTATAGTGTAGCCTATACCAAATTTAGATATTTTAGATGCACATGGGAAGGTAGATGACAAAGGGAGGTATGAAAAAAAATTGACCATATTTTATAATATATACTGATTTTTCAATTATCCAGGATAAAAATCAATAAGAAAATAAATTGCAATAGTGAATATTAATGAATCATTATTTTTATTGTGGTTGAAAAAACAATCTGAAAGCTAAAATAATTGCTTACGCTGTGTTCTGTTTCTTCCTGTTGTGTGAAAATCTAATTTGGATTTCCCAAGATGATTGTTCTGTGGAGGCTTGCTTTGATCCACTAACTTTTGCAGCTCCTGAAACACCTGAGAAAAATGAATCATAGAGTAGTTTAATTGCAAAGAAGTATTCTTTTTCTTCGTTCCTGAATTTAGAATTTGAGAGATCCATTTTAAGGAATTTAGAAAGTCTCCTTATCTTCCAGTCTTCCTGCTTCAGTATAACTTTTGGTATGGAAAGCAACACAAAAATGGATGTTTAATATGTTCAATGATGGCAAAGTAGAGCTTTGCAATAATGGATATAATAATGAATATAATTTGAATATGAAATGCTATAAATCTAGTGCATAGGTAAATATGAAAAATTGGTTCTTCCTGTAGATATGTTTCTATCTATCTGCAGGTAAAGAAAATGTATTTGCAATACTAGTAACTTGGGAGGAGAAAAAGAAAGAGGGCTCCAATTCATATTTCCTAATCAAATACATAATACTTCATTTGTATTGATAGAATTTGAACTTTCTTCAGTATGGAAAGTATTGGTCATGAGATCATCAATCAATTACACATACATTTAATTTTGAATTCTATACTGCTAAGTGCCTCTATTGTTGGAAATAATGCATAAGTATAATGAATAATCTAATTATCTTTTTAAAATGTCCATGCTAATGACCATGACCACATCTTATAAAAATGAAATTCAATAGTTAACAATACATAATATGGGGATGTATTTTTTTAAATATGTCTTGAATCATCCCAATTTCACCTTCATTGGCTGACTTAAGTTACTGGTATTATGAAACAGTTTTATAAAACAGCACTATGGTTTTCTCTATTCAATTTTTCTTTTGAGATAAAGAGGCTCTTATACTGTAGCTTTTACTCAATAGAGCTAGCTGCTATAACTCCTTTGTCCTTCCCCACAATGTTCTTTGAGATACAATAGCCTAATAGTATCTTAATAATATTCAATTGATATAAAATGTTACAAAAATATAGTGAAAAAACCCAGGCTAAATGCTGAGATAAGCTAATTATAAACAGATGTCAGGAAGCAAGGATTTTTGATAGATTTGAATACTTCCATGTATATTTTCAAAGGATTCCCCCCCTTTTTTTCTTGAAACCTGTGCTCCTTTGTAAAAATTAACCAAATCAATTTGTAGGGTCTTGCTTGAAGCATCTTAAGAATATGGTAATATGTTAATTAGTTATTATTATTTACACTGGTTGATTCTAATAGAGCAGGTTGTTTTATTTGAGAGGGTCATCTTAAGCTTTTAAAATGCAGCACAATTATTTCTAATACACCCAAACTCCAGGATCATAATAATCTTTATGATTAGCCAGAGGAAAAGTTCTATGAAAATCACCCCATCGTTATTGATTGTTTTTGATAAAGAAGGAGATATTTCAGTATACCAGATAAAACAGCAATCAATGTTTAAGTAGGAGAATTGTACTTCTTAAAATTACTTATTTCTTTGCTTTGCAAAAATTAAATATACGTGACTATTTACTCACTTCAATATTCAAAAGAAAAGATTTTCTGGCCTCTTCAACAATTCTCTCAATAGTAGAAGAATCCATGGGGATGCTGTTCATCCGAGCTCTATAAAGCTGTTTGAATTTGCTGATGTTGGTGATTCCAGGGAAATTGAAGAAAGACAGCCCTTTTCCAGTATTGGGCAAATTGAGAGATTTCTGGGCAATCTTCTTCAGAATTTGGCCTCCAGACAGATCTCCCAGGTATCGAGTGTAAGCATGGGCCACTAAAAGCTCAGGCTCATGCTGGCCCACGTGATGTATCCTATCCACATATTTTTGAGTTGCTTCCTGACACTGGATGTCTTTCTTCCATGTGGGACCATAGAAATACTCCAGGTCATCTTCCAGTGCAGCTGTGCGATTCAGTTCATTGGGGAAATAAACAGGCTCATATACTGGGTTGTCCTTGTTCCTTTCAGACTCTTCCTCCAGAGCCACATAGATGCAATACAGAGAACCCAAATAAAGCTAAAACAAGGACAGGGAGGAAAAGAAAAACAGTTATAAAATCTCCCTTTAGTCGTAAATGTTTCTTATTTATTTGATTTGATATTTAGATTCACCTTCCTATTAAAAAGCCACAGTGTTCATGAGTTTTGAATTCCAATTTTAGGTGGAAAAGGCTCCTAAGGACCAATTCCGTTTTGATAGCATTTGATGTCTGGGCAATTTTATTTGATTGTCTACAAATTGTGTTCAACCCTTTCATGTCATTTGGAATGGTTACGATGTGACATTTTATATTGGCATTCAATTATCTAACAATATGTAGGTTTCAAAATCTTCATTAAACCCAGTAGGTTGAATGCAGTAGTATTGCCTCATTGATGTGAGAAAAAGGTGTGGACACCATATGTATTAAATTTGATTGGTCTTCATTTGTTGACCATTTGAATCCCAATTATATACATTCTAAAAGAAATAGAATTGATTTCCTAAAACTGCATGTATAGTAACAGATTTCAACACTGAAAAAGACTCAACCTACACTGGCAATGTTCCTGATAAAATCAGTGGGTTGTAAGTAGTGGAAAAAAGTTTCGAGTGATTTTCCTTATCTATCGTGACTTTCCATGTAAGAGTTTTACTGTTACAAATGCTCATCCACCCCCATATGGAGAACTTTGAGTTGCTACAGTGGCTAAAACAAATAAGAGAGAAACTAGGCCCTCATTCCAGCATTATTTTCCTACAGTGCAACATCACCGCTAGATACAACCAAACTTTTAAAATTGACAGAAATAATTTTAAGAAAAAAGACTTTAGGTGTTATTTTTCCACTGCCATTTTTTAAAATGTTTTTTTTTATAAAATACTTTGTGTAATATTGGGTCTAAATACATTTGATCAGAAAAACAAAACTAGATATCTTTTAAATATTAACCAAATTCCATGAAACATTTGCTTAGATTCAATAAAAGAGCTAGTTTCACAACAATTTGAGGAAAATACTGTGTTTAGAGGCTGTAAGAAAAAATAGGACTACTAGAAAATGGCTTAAATATGCAATGCAGTCAATATCCATGCAGTCATATAGACCCTGGTTAGTAGGATGTCTACATAGCAATTTCCTGGGGTCTTAGATTGGCCTCTAAACTTGCTAAATTTTTAGCACTGTTTAGCTGTTTTCATTTTTCACCCCAGGTTTTGGACAGGTGGGCTTCAAAACTTTTAGCAAGGGGTTCTCTGCCCAGTTGCTGGGTGGGTGTGGCCTAGTTGGTGGGTGTGGCCTAGTTGGCCTCCTTCACCGGGGGGGGGGGATTTTGCCCGCCCTGGATTCTGGAGGCTTTTCTCGAGCCTCTAGGAAGGCGAAAATGGCCTCCCCAGGCTCCTGAACTTCCAATAGGCTAGTTTTTTTGTCCTCCCTGAGCCTCCGTGCACATCTTGCACTTACCTGCATTCAAAACAGGCTGCGTGAGGACTCCTGGGAGGTATGGGGTGGGAGGAGCCAACCAGGGGTGGGATTTGGGGGTTCTCTGAACTGCACAGAATCTTAGCTAGAGATTCTCCTGAATCTCTGCAAACTCCCAGAAGCCACCCCTGGTTTTGGACCCTTGTGTGGCTTGAGAGTATGGGAGGAGCATGAGTAGAACAAAGTCATTAGAGAATGTAGATTGAGTTTGCCGATCATAGTTGTTGTATTTAGTGATCTACAATTCTACCCTCAGCTAGCAGTATAATATGATACTCTCAGACTGCATCAAAATACATATTTAGAATATAATGTGTTAGAGCTTTGTCCAACACATTTTAGAATCATATGCTTTCTTTTATTCTCCTGAGAACTTAATGTGATGGAAATTATTTTATATATTTATATTATTAAATTTATATGAAAAACTCACTTTCTTAATTTAGCTATTAGAATCCTTTTTATATTCAAAGGTTGGTGCCCCTTGCACTAGCATTTTCAATTTGGCTACACCTTGATGCCACTATTTCACACTTGGCAGATCATGCAGTATTATGCAGATTAATGGATTAAACCTTTAATCAGGTGTCTGAAATATGATGTATTTGTCTTGAGGTTAGTGTTTACATTTCAAATCTGTAATTTGGTCTGTTGCACTTTTTTTTAAAACTCTGCTTTCTTTTTATATTGTCTACTTGTCAAAAGCAGCATGAAATGTTGATAATCCTAAACAGTAAAACAGCCCTAGCCAGTTGGGATGACTCCTCAAAGGATTCAGCTCCTATAATTCCCAACTTGCATAATTGCTATAGCTGGATGAAGATGAAAATTAATAGTCTGATACAACTTGAAGATTCTCCTTTGAGAAATGTTGCAGTAGATACTAGGTGAGAATTAGGGAAAGGAAGAACTGAGAGACATGTTTGATGTTGCTGCTTAATCAGCAGTTTTAGAAAGGGAAGTAAATGTTTGTCAGCTTCAAGAGATTATTCTTAGAGAATGAAATGTATTACTATTTTTTTTCCAGGACCTCTAAAACCAAGCAATTTTTAAAAATATAATAATTGTTCCTTTTCCAGATTTTTTTTTACTATTACTATTAAGAAGTCTGGGTGGAAATGACAAATTGTAGTGAATCACTGAAACTTCCCTAACCCATTAGCTGGTAATCAGCAACTTTGGGCAAAAATTCATTGAAGAAAATGGAATGTACCGTCTTGATTCTATTTGTTTTCTCATTATTTGTTCTTACACCTAAAAATAACAACAGAGCCAATCATAATAAACTTGCATTGTATGTAATTTAGACCTAATGTTACACAACCATACACACATATCAAAACTTATTTACATTTTCTCTAGGTAATAATGGAGTTTTGAATAATTATATTAGTTATGATGTTTCTTGTTTGTACTTGCCTCTCATTCAATCTAGCTTACTGGAGACCAGCCAATCAACAAAGAAAAGGAATCTGAGGAAGTTCTAACATTCCATTTGCTAGAAGTATTTTGGTCAATTGAGGTTAATTTTATTTGTAGTGCCATCACTTCCATTTTACTTTAGTAAAAATGTTCTACCTTATTTTTCCCTCTGTTGGTTTTATTAATTGTGTCCCTACCTCCTAGCATCCATTGTCCATTCAGCACTTTTATCTAATGACTATTTCTAGTGGAAATAGTCTAACAGTTGTACTGGAAAATGAATATTAAGGTATTTGCGCATTTCTTTGGTCATCTATATGCAAAAATGCATAATATGTTCCCATCAAAAAATGAATCAGGGAATTGTGTCTTCCCATCTTCTATACTGTAATTCAACATAAAATTGTATACTATGATTTACACTATCAGTTTCCTTTCTTTTTTATTTTAAGAGTTCCTCAATTCACTTTAAATATATAATGCAAATATAACAAACATATAATGTGTGATTTCTTGTTGAATATGCATTCTAGGTCTATATGTGTAATGCTGCTATGGTGTAATGTTTTTGTTTCAGAACAACAATATTTACCAGCACAGTAGACTTGTCTGTCAGGTTTATTTTTTTTTACTTGCTTGTTTTCTTTTTGTTAATGTGTAATACATGTATTAATTATTCTATTTACAGAATTCTATATTTTCAATCTTTTATAAAGTTGTGCATTCTGATGAAGTTCCTCTTCTCAAGCAAAATCTATATATATATATCTCAAGAATAACTTGAATTAAGTATTTGGATTATGCCTTAACTTTAACAAATATTATATTCCCACGTGTACTGAGGAACAAGTTCTAGTGAAAATTATTTCTGAATAAACATATTTAAGATTGATATAGCAGTGGAAACAAAGCACAAAATTGCTTACACCAATTGTAATTAAGGAGAAGAGGGTCAAAATCAGAAGAAGAATGACTAGGCTTCTGTCTCTTATTTTATTTTTAACATTTTATTAAAATACTAAGGTCCATAAATTCAAACCAGATCAAATGTAGTTATTGGCAGAAGTTACTGTACCATTGAAGTTAATAAATAGTAGAAATTTAAAAATACATAATTATCCTGGGAATTTATTTTCAGTTCCAAAACTGAATTTGGGGGAGGGGATTTCCCTCACACAAATCCTCCCACTCTTTTTTTCTACCTGGTACTTTGTCTTCCATGGAAAGCCTGGAGCCTTGAAGGATCTACGGTTCTAAAGTAATCTGAGTTGTCCAATTTCCTGTGCCCAGGATAGTAAGCTAGTTCAATTTCCTTTTACATCAACTTACATTATATTGTACCTACAAATCTTTATTTCCTTTACATCAACTTACATTATGCTGCATCTACAGCTTAATTTACAATTTATCCATAAACCATTGCTCCTCCAAAACCACAAGACATGTACCTTAAATTCATTAAGTGACACCTGTCCCTTTTGGAAAATCTTCATGAAGTCTGTGTTTTCTGCCTCTTCATGAACATCTTTGGTGTTTTCCTTCAGGGCTTCTGAAAGGTCCTGAAACTTCCTATTGAAGATATGAAAGAAAGGGAGTGGTTTAGGATATAATTGGTATTAAAGAATTTCTCATTAGTCCTTTAACAAAGAAGTTAAATTGGCAATCTTAGGAAACCAGAGAAAAAGATGAACATTCTTTCTAGACAATAGTGAAAGGACCTCTCCATTCTTCCAAGGACAAGATATGTTCAAACAAAAAGTTACATTTCTTTGGACAAAAAAATAGTTTGGGAAAAATTACAGATGTCAAACTAAAAGATCACATATCAGGCTGACATTTAGAATGGAATCAGATTGGTGGGATTACAATCTATTTATTCATACGAACTTTTCTGGGATCGCAGAGATCTGTTAGCGAAAGAAATGCCAAGAATTTTAATGTAGAACATCTGTGAATGAGAAAAGTACATGCTGAATATATATATATTAATGTCTTAAAACCAACACTCACCCTTCAGTGTGCTGAGCCATTCTTCCCTTTTTCTGTTGTTAGCTATCCTTTCGTCTTTCTGTTGTCCTTTTGCTTTGTTCTTTCCAGAGCCTGAGAGGTTTCTGAATGAAGCAGTCCTCCTCCTTCATCATTCTCTTTATACGTTTACTGTGCAATCACGTGCTCAGCCAGAAAACATCTAACCTCGGAAAACATAAAGTTCTCTTGCGACATGTACACTTTTTTTGCCACACCTCCTCACTAGAGAAGTTCAGCCCTTTCCTTTTTTTTCTTTCTTCTCTGAGTAGGGAGGGAGGAAGCGAAGTCATCTGATGCGGCTTTATTGACAACTAAGCACAATAGGATGTCAAGAGACTTCTCTGTAAAGAATGTTGGGCATTAACCATTTCATTCCACAGAGCCAACCAATTTCTTTTTTCAAATATTAGGGTCTCTTGATAGCATTTTTTAAATACATATTGGATATACAGTACAAGCAATTCAAAAGAGGCAGACAATATACTGTACACCATATTTTTGTTCCTTGAGCTAGGGGATAATCTTATTGGAAGCTTTGATATACATGTGGCAGTGGGAAATTTATGTTGCTGAAGTTTCTGTCAGCCTACTGGCAGAAAGTTCCTGCAGTGTAGATCTGTTGGTAGGATTTGATCAGATGTACATGAGAAATCCAGAGATGCTTGTTGGTGACTGAATGTGAATCCACTAGAACCAAATCTATCTTGCCCCCCCTCTATGTGGTCTCCAACTGGGTAAGCTTATTGTAGGATAAATTTCTCCCCTCTATAATCAACAAGAGGGGGAAATAATGCTCTTCCCTTGATTATAGTGCCTCTGTAATCCATTTTGCATTATATTGGGAGTACAATCTTATCTTTGTGGCAGTTTCATTGGAATACTCTGGGCGGGTAAATTAATTGCCAGACTGAAATCAATAGTTCTATTAATGGTGTACTGAAATAAAACTGTTTATCTGTGGGAGAGCTAGCCAATCTGCAACCCTCAAATCCTTTGTGAGTGACCTTTTTATCTTTTGTCAACTCTCTGGATGGAGAAAAAAGGACAATCTCATAAAGAAAAAGGTCTAGAAACATTAAATAATGGGTGACTGTCAGGTTTTGGCTTTGTCTCCCATCCTGGAAGGTGGCATCTGACAATTGCCCATAAAGAAAGAAAAAAAGTTTCTGTGATTGATTTACTGCAGCAATTCTTTGGGTGCTGAACAATAGGAAATGATCAGCGCAGAAATAATCCATTTTCATTTGTTTTAGCTTGGGAGGCAGACACATGGAATCCAGGAAAGAGGACTTACTTACTCAGCTCAACTTCTCAAAAATATCACTTTTCTTCAACTAGCCAGATTATTCCAGAGCATGGTGACAAACGGCTGCCACTCCCCCCCCCCCGCTTAATCTGGCTACATCATCATTGAATTTATTCTCACATGTATATAAAACAATTATATAACAATACAGAGACAGCTCACATTATCTACCACACTGGTGAGTCTCCTTCGTTACAAAGGATGATTAATTGTTAATTAACTGTCCCTTGTGATTTGTGCTATTTGGGCAGCAGAAAGAAAGAAAGAAAGAAAGTCCAGTCTAGGAAAGGTAAAGAACCAGAAATATCTAAATGATAATTCTTCCCACAGGCCATCAGAATCAACCAGTAGGCAGTTTTAAGCAACAGGGTTGCTTCGTAGAAAGCATCCTGCTACTGAAGTAACCTGTTGCTAATGTCTATTTCACCATCATCATTTTCTCAAAATTCTTTGATATCATAGTGGGTGCACTAGTTCAGTGCATATATAATAGAACTATAGAACAGTGCATATAATAAGTTCAGTGCACCCACTATGAAAAGCAGCATTATAGGAAACTTGGGTAAGCCTGTGCTGTCATAAGACTCCACATATATAAACCAATAATAACTGTGTTACCATCAAGATGAACTTTGGGCAGGAATAGAATTTTTTGGATCATGGGACTTAACCTATCTACAAAATGGCTACTGTGGGCCAAGACACAAAATAATTTTCTCAGTAAGCCATTTTTGGACCTTATTTGTTTAATTAAATAAAAGAAAGAAAAAGGAAAAAAACAAGGGAAGGAAAAGAACCATTCTCCTCCAACCCATCTAGCTCCACATAGTTCTATTATATCTGTCTTTTTTTTTCTTCTTTCAGTTGGATAGAGTATTTCCAGTTAGATACTGGATGCAGCCACCTCCTATGGTGGTTGTACTTAATTTAAAAAATAATGATTGAGAGATCTTTTGGTAAATTAAGGTGATTCCAGATGCTCAAGAAAAAAACACACACATTTTCTCACTAATGTTACCAATATTTATAAAATAGTGCTTTGGTCAACGTACTAAACCTCCATTTAATGTTTTAGAAAATACTTGCATTTGAAACTATTGGGACACCTCACAACTGATGAAACCTCTTTTTTGTATATGTGGGCCATGCCATTTTGGCAGTATCAGCAAGGACAAACACTTTTGCAGACTGAAAAAAGGGGAGAAATGACTTTCCTTAAAGTTATTGACACAGAAGCAGAGACAACCCTAGGTTGGGGAAATCTGCACCTCACAACAGGATTTTTTGTTGTTGCTACAGGGCATTTTTATTTAATAGTTCTTCTAAACCAAGGGTATCAAACTCACATTGTCACGGCGGCATCACGTGACGTATCAGGACTTTCCCCCCCCTTCGCTAAACTGGGCGGGAGAGGGGGCAGCACATGACACATCTGGCCCGTGGGCTGTGAGTTTGACACCCCTGTTCTAAGCGATAACCTTTTAACCTCCTAAAATTATACTCTTCTTAATTTTTTTAGTGGTACAAGATTCACCACTAGCCCTTATATCTGAAATTTTGAATGGCCAGTTATTTAGCACATGGTGTGAAATCATGCTTCAGTTCCTACCAGTAATGGCTGCTTCTTTTCCAACTGTTGGTAAGAAACAATGCAGGAAGCTAATCTTAGAGAAAGACACATGCATTACTCAGCAACAACAGTGCCTTTATTGCAACACTCCAACAATGACACAGCAAAATGTTCTATGTACCTCAAAAAGAAATAATGACTCAGGGAGCACATTGTCATGCTGTACAACAGGAAACAGCAGCTGGGTGCTGCTGGGTGGAGTGGAGAGAGGAACTAGCAATTATTTTGTGAAAGCTCCCTAGCTGGGAAAGAGAAGGTAGCGTGGAAAATCCATGAACAAAGAGAGTTAAGAATAGAGCAGTTTTAATTTCACAAGTCATTTTGATTGTACAGTTTAATTTAAATGAAATATATTCTTCATCTTTTGACATTTTCTTGGCAACATACAAAGATGGTTTGCCACTGTTTACTTCTAAGATGTATTTCAGTTTTGCATTTAGTCTAAATTAATACTCTTACTCAAGTATTAAATCAGTCCCATCTTTGCTTAGCAATTTTCCAAGCCCAGATAAGATGAACTAGCTCAGTGTTTCTCAACCTTAGCAAATTTAAGATAGATGAACTGCAGTTCCCCAGAGCTATGTTTAATTGATCATAATTTATACTTCTGTGTGGACAAAGTATCAGTCATTTAACTCTCCAAGGTCTGATCAACTCCATAAATATAACATTTTGCATGCTTCATATGCCAGTAAGATAGAGAAAAATGTTACAGATACAGTGTACACAAGAAAAGAAAATTGTATACAATTGAAGAGCAATTTTAAACAAAGAGCAAATTATATTAAAATTAATGCTTGTCCATGATAATGGACAAATGTTATGTCCTGTGTTGGCAAAGCAAAATGGCAGCTACATACCAAATACTTGCTTCCTCCATTATATTAGAAACAGACAAAACTATTCAGATATACAATAGCAAACCCAAGATAAAACAATATATGCCTGGAAATAAAAGTATTTGATAAAATAACAGACAGTGTTTACAAATCAATCAATCTATAGTTAGATCAAGAAATTTTTCATGTCAGATCTTTATATTAGTTGAGCTTCCTGGTTCTTTTTTCTCAATGTATTGGCTTGATTATCACTTCATTATTATTTTTTTGTATTAATCAATGCTTCAAGCTTCATGGGCATGATTCAGAAACATGCACACATTGCTAATTAAATAGGAAGGCACATGTGCTTCTTCTGGAGTCACAGTGCATTAAGAATGCCAAGTGCAACACTTTCACTAAGTCATTGGCTTATGATGCAAATATAGGCTGAGCTCATTTTAGCCTCATGCGTGAGATCAAGAGCATCAACCACATGGATAGAGTGTGATGTATTTTAAAGACAACCTTCCTAACCTCTGATACTTTTCAGATATTCTGGACAACCACAGCTTTTATGGCTGACCAGCAAGGAATGGGAGTTTTATTTTACACATCAGGCAATCCCTGGACTGTGAAAATTCCAAGGATGGCCAATAACTCTATAAACTGGTGACAGTTTTCTGGATTGAATATGTGTCCTTTACCTATTGCTCATTCCTGCAAATCCAGGAGCTGGATCAGTCATCTCAGCAAAATCACTTGGGAAATGTTCTATGAACTTGATGCTAATTACTTTATCACATTATACCAGTATTGACTTAAGGTAGTTTAATTGCTTAGGTGTGACAGAAATGCACAATAGAATTGGATTGTGCACTACACACCCTTACCCAGTGACTCATAATATGAACAAATGAGATATTAGCAATGCAGAAAACCATCACCAGCATTGTAATCTGAAAAGATAAATACACTCTGTTCTTTAGGATAATGAGAGCCCTTTCATTTAAAACCATGCCAATTTACAAATGGCTCCGTTATTCTTTGATATCTTAGTATTGGTTATGTACAACAACCAAAACGCTTTGATTCTGGTGTATTTGAAAACACAGTGAAAGGAATGATATGCTGTATCTTTGGACATGCAGAAACTCCTGCCATACCTGTTGCTCAGTTCCTGGACTTAAGACCTTTCAAGTAGAAAGATACCTAATAGAAGAGAACGTATGAAGTTCAGGTTTGAACTATGGGGTCCTTGATGCTCTCTGAGCTTGGTTGTTTTCGGGGCACAAAAAAAACAAAACACCCAAGCTCAGAAAATATCAAGGACTCTACAGAAAGATAACGATATCTTTTTAGCTTCCCCTCATGGAAACATCTGGAATTCTTTTGCATGTGAGGGGGGAAAAAAGGCAAGCAACATGAAGGTCAAGGGGAAAGAATCAGGCAGGAAAATGGAACAATAAAAGTTTTGCATGGATTTAATTCACACGAGGGAAGCACATTTATTTAAAAAATGTTTGGATTTCTGTTTGCTTTTTACTTGCTATAATCACATTTTTTCATGTAATGGTTGGATATCTCTTTCATGGTTCAACTCACATTTGTTTCTTTTACTCTGTTTTCCCTATATTTTTCTTGTAATGGCAGCAGAACAGATATTCTGACCACTTCTTTGAGGATGTCATGATGACTTTTTTTTTAAAGAAAAGTGTCATAGCTATTTATTATGTTGATTATAAACACACACACCCCAAAAAAACCAGAATTGTAGCATATAAGAAGATGTCCATGTATCAGTCTAGTTAGTAGCAACCAAATTGGAATAAATAAACTGTACTGCTGAGGAATCAATTACCTAATGAGTATTACCAAAACCCCACATCCCAATCAGCTTTCTATAATAAATATCTAAATGTTTATTAATAACAGTTCACAGTCTGCTTCAAAGAAATGGTTACTATTTTTATTGCTTTGCAATATTTGCCTTTTATACACTTAACCACGGTGGCAAGATTTCTTCCAGAAAGATTATTTTCTTTCTGCAGAGAATGAATTGCAAAATGGCAAACAATATAAGGCAAAGATCAAACCAAAGAAAAACCAAACTAAACCAAACAAAAGGATCCTTTTGTAACTAATAGTTCGGTGCAGCCTTTTAAAGTCCAGTATGTTATGAATTTCTTTCTTTTTCCTTTCATTAGCTGTTAGTTGGGCCAGAAACTGTTAAATGATGTTGAACCCTATTGCTTATGAGAAAATTGCTTGCAGTTCATCCAAAGAGCTGTTTTTTCCCCAACCAGGATGTGAGCCAACTCAAACAGCTGCAATCTCAGAACAGCTAACAGGAAAATACATGCAGCTGTGACTCAGCAAAAATAGAGATTGAAACCTTTACTCAGCAATGTCAAGACACAAACAAGTTCTACCATGACACAGCAGAATTAGAAAAAGGCATATGACTTGGGACCCCCCCCTCCTCCAAGATTAGTCAGCACTTTTCAGACAAAGGGCTTTTTTTGTGCAAACGAAAGGGCTCATTTGTGATTGGAAAGAATCCAGAACTCAGAAAAGATTGCCAAAGGCAAATGAACACACACAACCTTTACATTATTCATTGTCAATTGTATATTTCATTATGGTAATAATGAGTGTGTAATTAGTGAGATAGAAAATAAGTATGTTTAATTTCTAACCAGGATTAAAAATATCTGATTTCTGATTTAAAATAAAAACAGTTCCCAGAAATGGATATTGTTGAATGTATTTTTAGTAAACTTTGGGAATACAAGGTCTTACTTGTATATATCTTAGTATGGTCCTCTACCAGAAACACAAACTTGCAGCCTATTAGCTGTTGATCAAACAATAGTACAGAAACAGTCCCATTCAATAATCTGTTAGTGGTTCTATTGTATTTCAAATATAACCAAATATGCATGGGAATTTTTCAAACATTTTTGATCAACCAATTTTATTTAGTCTATTTTCTTTGCTACCCACAATGACAACATCAGCAAGTATTGTGGGCCCAATTGATAAAAGAAAGCTCAGGACCGTAATGGTTGGAAACATGCAGAAGAGGACTTCATCCTGCAGTGGATAGACAATGGCTTAAAAGATTATATATACGTGTGTGTGTGTGTGTGTGTGTGTGTGTGTTTAGTTTGCTTAAGTATACTAAATATGTGCATATACATATATACAGACAGACAGACAGATATATATGATAGGTGCAACCCAGTCGTGGGTTTCAAAACTTTTTAGAACCTCTTCTCTAGGTGTGGCCTGCTTTGTGGGAATGGCTTGCTGGCCATGTGACCGGGTGGGAGTGGCTTGCCAGCCATGTGACTGGGTGGGCGTGGCCAACTTGTAAAATGTGGTAAAACTCACTTAACAACGCTCTTGCTTAGCAACCAAAATGTTGGCTCAGAAACTCTGGCATTTGAAGCATACAAGTCTTAAAGCTGTCAAGTTACAAGACCCTTGCACCCCTAACCCTTTAGGAAAAAAAACTCTGGGGTGTTCAAACTTGACAGCTTTAAGACTTGTGGACTTCAACTCCCAGAATTCCTCCTCTCGCTCTTCATCTTGATGATGTGTGGACGGGCAGGGGGAGGGAGCTGGAACCGGTTCTAAACGGCACTGTAGATTTGTGGAACCTCTTCTATGGAAGAGGTTAGAACTGGCAGGAACCCAGCCCTGGTGCAACCTTCCTTTTCCTGAGCTGTGAGAAATACTATCAGATTTTAGTGGAGATATGAAACAACATATTCCTACTGATCACATCAAATCTCAAAAAAGAGGTTTATATCCCCAGATGGTATTATTTCCTTTTGTTACAGATGTACCTTCCTAACACATTTCCTCTCTGTGCTGATTAATACAGAGGTAATAATCAGAATTCATAATCCGGCATTCAAATTTACAAATTTACAGAATTAACTCAGTTGCCTGAGTGTGCATCCTGTGCTGAACTGTAAACTAAACACATTGACTGGAATTCTTACAGTTTACCAAGTCAGCAACATCTTAGTGTAGGACTCTGTTTAGAAACTACTTTCTAACCCTTTGTTCCCATGGTCATGCACTATCTGATTGGTGCTAGCTGGTATCATTCCTGGGCTTGAATTAGCAGAAAACAGAACTAGAATAATATTTGTCATATGTTTGTTTCAGATCACAGAAATCTGCTGACTTCTGTTCAAAGTAATGGGTGATAAAGCCTAACTGATTGCCCAGACCTCAAGGATGTCCTTGAATAGTGTTGGTACTGCAAGGCAAAACATCAATTTACATTGGTGCAATTAAGAATGGCTTAAATCTTTCTCATTTGTGGGTTTGTGTCAGATGAAAATAAGGACATAGGAACATAGCAGGGAAAATATTGCCAAGTCACATTTATGCTGTGAGTTAAGCGCGGGTGGAAAAAAGCCTGTTATATTAAAAACACTATCCAACAACCAACAGGTTGGGATAGCCTTACTCATAATAAATTCAGAGTCACTCTTCAACAGTTCTATGATCTAATTGATACATTACAAAAACTCAAGATAATTTGTTTGGTTTTAGCTTAGCAGATCGTAACTTATGCTAGTTCATTCACTTCACATGAACTCTGCCCATTCTTCCTTACTAAAAGAAAAAAGTGAAATGAGCCTATCTTAGTTCAAGTGTGTGAAACCGCAAGTGTAACCGTGGGCCACAATACAATGATCCAATACTGCCAATGACAAGAACTATCTGATAAAAATAACTGTCCTGAAATAAGATGGAATCATTTTTGCAGTGAACAGCACTATATGAAAACAAACAGGAAAAGTTCCAATAAAAATACAAACATTTCTAATTATCAGTAATTCTTGGTCAGTTCTCATTTCACTCAGAAGTTCTCATTACTTCTCATCTGAAAGTAAAAAAAAAAATACCCAGCATTTATGGAATAATTTATTCATGGAACAAATAAAAGGATAGAGTGGACTGTGGGGAGTGGGAAACATGGTAGGCTGCCGTCTGAATTAAAGTTGTGTTGGACCAGCCATGTCATGACTCTACCAGGAATTGAGAGGGCCAGATGCCATGATCTTAGTGATCTTTCTTAATGTTGAGTTTCAAGCCAACTTTTGCATTCTCCTCCTTCACCCGCCTCAAGAGGCTCTTTAGTTCCTCTTCACTTTCTGCCATCAGAGTGGTATCATCTGCATATCTGAGGTTGTTGATATTTCTCCCGGCAATCTTAATTCCAATTTGTGATTCATCTAGCCCCATCTTTCTCATGAAGTGCTCTGCATATAAGTGAAATATTATGTAAATATAAGTTAAATTTCTTGCCCTACTACTTAGTTAAATCACTCTCTCAAAAGAGACAGATTGTTTGAGAGTTCACACATCTTGGTGCCCATCAGGTTCTACATTTCACTGCCCCCATTCTTACTCTGAGAGCCTATATTTTTGTCGCTGTCTCTCTGTGTCAATGTTTGTTATTGATCCTCTGCTTCTGAAGGAGTAACAAGGCAACATCAATATCTGCAAATGTTTATTGATAATGGCTAAAATGGAGAATAGTAGCAATTACCATTGGCATACTCAGTATTTTTTCCCTGCTGAAAAGAGTGAAAGTCCATTATAGGAAAATAATATAATGAGGGTCAAGGGCATCTCTAAGCCTCATAAAGCATTGTCATAGTTGAAATTAATTACTTGCAACTATTTTTTCTACCTATTTTTGTCTGCCTTTTGAATAACCTCAAATATCATCCATAGTCATTTAAACAACTGACTATTTATAGAATCATAGAATGATAGATTTGGAAGGGATCTCAGAGGTCATCTAGTCCAACCCCCTTGTCAGGCAGGAAACCCTACACCCTTTCAGACAAATGGCCCTCCAATTTCTCCTTAAAAACTTCCAGTGATTTAGCCCTTACAACCTCCAGTGGCAAGCAGTTCCACTGGTAAATTGTCGTCCCTCTTAGGAAATTCCTCCTTAATTCCAGCTTGCTTCTCTTCTCAATTAGTTTCCATCCAACTAAATGCCCTCAAACAAGTCATCTCTGTCTTCTGCCTAAAAAATCTCTGAAGAAGTAGCATGTTTTGCAAAGAGAAAATTTTGATTTCCTAACAAAGGTGTAGAAGTCTCTTAATATCTAATGCAGAGAATAGGCAGTGTAAAGACTGCCCTCTTCCTTCCTCGTCTCTAGTGTATTCTGAATACCTCCAATCAATAGTTGCTCAGGCTAATAGCTTTGGCCAAATACATGCCAAAGGAAATGAAATAAGTCTTTAAAATAAGTCCTTTAGGCCACAATTCATATGGAAGATAAGTTAGGATGAAGGCGATAGGATCAGACAGATGACACATGACTATAGCAAGGCAGGATAATTTGTGGCTACAATGAAAAATACATCAGCAGAACACTCCATGTGCCACAGGGAAACTTTGGGGCAAAGAAACATGGAACCAGGTTCTGGGTGGGAAGCATGATAGATGAGATCAGATCAGATAGATAGATAGAATAACTTGTCACTTAGAATGTTCACTAATCAGCATACATTAAAATGAAATGTCATTGCATACAGCAACGAAGGGTCACAATCTCTAATATACACTACATAAACAGGACAAAATAAATAAATACAAAATTATGCATCTACCCACATATATTACATGACACAGAGAAACAACAATGGGATATTGTACTCTTTACCCTATGATGATAGTCTTGTGAAAGTTGCAGCTTTAGTCTGCCCTAAACTATTTTTGAAAGATAATTTCTAGATTACTGCTTTTTTTTCTTTTAAAGTTAAAACAGATCATATGAATGGTTCAACCCCTATTTCAGTATACCTCTTTTTAGGAGGTAGGCATGAGAATTTCCATCAGGAAATGCTTAAAAATATTAGTATAAGGTCATATTGGGTGCAATCTTATTAGAGTGGATTGTGGAAGGACAAACTATTTTTAAATCCTAATCTCCCTCCACTTTCTTTACACTAATGTATATTCTTCTCCCCTGCGGTTTTATCTTTTTCTCTATGGAAAGACCTGCTATATAAGAGGAGACCGAAATAATTATTGATTGAACAAAAATAACAAACCCATCTCATCATTTCAAATGTTGAACCATACTACGCATTGATGTTCTCCCACTGTGTAACACAAGGCAATTGCTTTTATTACCACTCTCCCACATCAGAGGCGCTTGCGAAGAACCTGATGACATGGATCACACTCACATTTCAGCTTACTAGAAAGACACCTTGATAAATGACAGTTTCTAAGGAAAAGATGCTATTTAAAAAAAGATTGTTGACTGTTTTCTTTCTTCATTTGTTCCAATGGTGATTATTATATTACATTTATCATACATGTAAGCATAAAGATGATGACTAATATTCACATTATTTTACAAAACATTCCTATCCTGGGATACTCACTTGACATATTTGGGTATTAAAGCTGCAGAGATAAACTTAACCAACAATAAGTAGGATAGATTCTTGCCTCAAGAGCAGTGGTGGATTCCGAACCCTGGCACAGCTGGTACGCTGCGCACGGGGCTGGGTGTCCTAGACAGGCACGCGTGCTGCACACACATGCACACACCACTTCCCTGCGACACCCAGCTGCTCGGCGGAGGTTGTGCAAGCACTGCATGCTGTGCGCACATGCGCAATTGGCCTGGTTGCTTCAAAACTGGTAAGGAACGTGGGCAGGCGAGTGGGTCAAATAAGCCAGGCGGTACATGTTCAGATGGTCGTGCTTAGTAAATGTTCATGTTGCAATGAATAAGTACATTTGTTTGTCTCAAAAATTTGTGGAATGATAGCTGTAGTTGTGAAATAATAAGATGTCTGCTATTTGGGAGAAAAACAATAAAAGATCTAGACAACAGATGAAAGTACAGGCATATCACACTAAACCACAAAGATACACTTTCTCAAGGCTATTGTTTGTCCATTTGCAACATTATGAATGGTGGATTGCTCGGAAGAGAAAGTAAAGCTGAACAAAGAAAAATGGATGACTTTTAAATTGTGGTGTTGAAGAAAATTGTTGAGAATAGTTTCAATCAGAGGTTCATAAACTTCTTGCCATCCCATCCTGCCTTAGTATTATTTTAATGTACATACCTACCTCCCCTAAAATTCCAAACACTACAATGAACACAAACAATGAAAACAATTCATTGAAAGTTTGGGAAAAGGTTTGGTTTGGTTTGGTTTGGTTTGTTCGACTTGTATGCCGCTCTATTCCCGGAGGGACTCAGGGCGGCTAACAAACCAGAAGGGAAGGGTCACAATACAAAAGTAAAAAGACAAAAACAAACAATAATACAAAACAATTTAAAAAGTCACAACACGCAAAGCAATTCGAGTAGGGGTGGAACTCAGGAGCCCCAGGCCTGCTGAGACAGCCAGGTCTTAACGGCTTTTCGGAAAGCCTGAAGGGTGGTGAGGGTCTGAATCTTCACGGGGAGATCGTTCCAGAGGGCCGGAGCAGCCACAGAGAAGGCCCTCCTCCGGGTGGTCGACAACCATCATTGGCCTGCAGATGGAATTTGGAGGAGGCCTAATCTGTGGGATCTGATGGGTCTATGGGAGGTAATTGGCAGAAGGCGGTCTCTCAAGTACCCAGGTCCAATACCATGTAGGGCTTTATAAGTGATGACTAGCATCTTGAAGCGTATCCGGAGACCAATAGGCAGCCAGTGCAGCTCACGGAGGATAGATGTAACGTGGGTGTACCGAAGCGCACCCACAATCGCTCGCGCGGCTGCATTCTGGATAAGCTGAAGTCTCCGAACACTCTTCAAGGGCTGCCCCATGTAGAGCGCATTGCAGTAGTCCAGTCTTGAGGTCACAAGGGCGTGAGTGACTGTTGTAAGAGCCTCCTGGTTCAGGTAGGGATGCAATTGGTGCACCAGGTGTACCTGGGCAAATGCCCCCCTGGTCACAGCCAACAATGGGGGTCTAAAGTCAGCTGCGGATCCAGGAGGACTCCCAAATTGTGAGCCCTGTCTGAGGGGCGTATAATTTCACCCCCCAGCCTGAGAGTTGGAATACATAGCCAATTTTGGGGAGGGAAAAACACCAGCCACCCGGCCAGTTTGTTTACCTCCATCCAGACCCTAACATCCTCCAGGCACTGACACATCACGTCAACCGCTTCACTGAGCTGGCACGGGGCGGACAGATACAGTTGAGTATCGTCCGCATACTTGTGGTATTTTACCCCGTGCCGTCGAATGATCTCACCCAGCGGCTTCATGTAGATGTTAGACAGGACCGAACCCTGTGGCACCCCATAGGGGTCGACCTCTGCCCTCCAACCAACACCGACTGCAACCTGTCCGAGAGGTAGGAGGAGAACCACCGAAGAATGGTGCCTCCCACCCCCACCTCTCGTAACCGTCGCAGAAGGATACCATGGTCAATGGTATCGAATGCCGCTGAGAGGTCAAGGAGCACTAGGACGGAGGGGTGGCCCCTGTCCCTGGCTCTCCAGAGATCATCGGTCAGTGCGACCAAAGCAGTTTCCATGCTGTAGCCAGGCCTGAATCCGGATTGAAAGGAGTCTACATAATCAGTTTCCTCCAAGGACCGCCGGAGCTGAGAGGCCACCACTTTCTCAACAACCTTCCCAACAAAGGGGAGGTTGGAGACTGGATGGTAGTTATTTAAAATGGCTGGATCCAAGGACGGCCTCTTCAGTAAGGGTCTCACCACCGCCACCTTTAGAGGGGGGGAAACGACCCCTCCCGGAGAGAGGCAGTCACTATCGCCTGGATCCAGCCCCGTGTCACCTCCCTGCTGTTCGCAACCAGCCAGGAGGGACACGGGTCCAGTACACATGTGGAGGCACTCACTGCTCCGATGGCCTTGTCCACTTCCTTAGGAGTAACAGACTGAAAATCAATCCAAGTATGCCGTTCAAGACCACCCCCAGTACCTCGGCTGGCTCTGTGCAATTGGAGTCCAGGTTTGCCCGAAGCCAAGCAACTTTATCCGCGAGAAATTGGACAAACTCCTCAGCCTTACCTTGTAAAGGAGTGCCTGCATCTCTCCCCTTAAGGAGGGAGTGGGTTATCCTAAACAAGGCGGCTGGGCGCGACTCAGCGGATGCAATCAGAGCGGCAATGTATGTATTTTTGAAGTCCGGATTGCCAGAATGTAGGCTCTGATGCAAGATTTTAACAGTGCTCAGTCTGACGCGGACTTACTGGATCTCCAGCGGCGCTCTAGGTGTCTCTTTTGGTGCTTCATCTCCCGGAGTTCCTCAGTAAACCAAGGAGCTCTCCTGGATCCACTGCCTCGGATCGGCCGTAAAGGCGCAATCCGGTTAAGAGCCTCTGACGCCGCCGAGTTCCAAGCAGCGACCAAGGTCTCAGCCGGGCTGCGGACGAGAGTATCAGGTATAACACCAAGTGCCGTCTGAAAGCCCAAAGGGTCCATAAGGCGCCTGGGTGGAACCACCTAATCGGTTCCTCCTCCCTACAGTGGGGGATTGGCCTCTGAAAGTCAAGCCTCAGTAGGCAGTGGTCCGACCATGACAGGGGCAAGATCTCAATACCCCTCAAACCAAGATCACAACTCTACTGCTCCGAGAGAAATACGAGGTCGAGCGTGTGGCCCGCTGAGTGGGTTGGATCCTGAATTACTTGGGTCAAGCCCATGGCTGTCATGGAGGCCATGAACTCCTGCGCTCCATCAGAGTGCTCGCCGAGCGAAGGCAGGTTGAAATCCCCCAGCACCATAAGCCTGGGGAACTCAACCGCCAGCTCGGCTACTGACTCGAGGAGCGAGGGGAGAGCTGCTGCAATGCTGTTGGGAGGCAGGTACGTTAACAGCAAGCCCACTTGACCCCTAGGATCCAACTTCACCAGCAAGAACTCACACCCGACAAGCTCCGGAGCAGGGATCCTACGAGGAACTAGAGACCTTCGGATAACAATGGCCACTCCTCCACCCCTTTCTTGGGGTCGCGGCTGATGAAGCACCTGAAAACCCTCTGGGCACATCTCGGTGAGGGAAACTCCTCCCTCCGGGCCCAGCCAGGTTTCAGTAATACATGCCAGGTCTTCCCCCTTGTCTATAATTGTGTCCCGGACGAGGGGAGCCTTGTGAACCACAGACCTGGCATTTAGCAACAGCAGCCTGAAACCAGGGTCCTGACTACTCATACCATTTGGCCTTGGAGTGGAACTAATAGGGCCGGAAGAAGGGATCTCTGTAACATAGCGAACCCTCCTTCCCCGGTAATGGCTAGTCCTAAAGTCCCCGCCGTATCTGCCCCTCCCAGTTAGGACTGCAATGCTCCGGCCCACTCCCGTGTCCATGGGCCCTCCATCCTCCCCCAGAGCCGCTGTAGCCCCCGGCAGGCCCTTCAAATCACACATTCTAAGGAAGGGGTTAAACCTAGGCTCCCCCCTAGCACTTCTGCAAAGCACTCAGTGTAGGGGGTACCCGGTTATAGTCTGTTTAAAAAGAGGATTTATTGTTAAAACGTACAGCAAACATGTTCTTTGTACATCCCTTGAACTATCTGGATCTTCACAAGGGAGATACACTTCATAGCAGTGGTGGGTTTCAAATTTTTTTAGAACCTCTTCTGTAGGTGTGGCTTGCTTTGTGGGAGTGTCTTGCCAGCCATGTGACCAGGTGGGAGTGGCTTGCCAGCCATGTGACTGGGCGGGAGTGGCCAACTTGTAAAATGTGGTGAAACTCACTTAACAACGCTCTTGCTTAGCAACCAAAAACTCTGGCTCAGAAACTCTGGCTCAGAAACTCTGGCATTTAAAGCACACAAGTCTTCAAGCTGTCAAGTTACAAGTCCCTTGCACCCCTAACTCTTTAGGAAAAAAAATCCAGGGGTGTTCAAACTTGACAGCTTTAAGACTTTAAGGTTTAGATAAGACTCTTAGAAGCGGGCAGGGCGATTGGTGAGCCAGCCAATCAGTGAGCAGCGGGCGGGACAAGCGTGGTGCAGATGGGCGGAGCGAGGGAGCTGGAACCAGTTCTAAATGGCACAGTAGATTTGTGGAATCTCTTCTACCCACCGCTGCCTCACAGTTTGGGAAAGCCTGCCTTAAACTATAAGAATTACAGTTCATATAGTCTATCTAAACTGCTCAGTGGAAGCCATAACAGTGAAGTTAAATTACATATTTTAGGTACATAACATGAAGGCAGAAGTTATTGTATAAGACTGCTGCTTGTGAAAAAAATAAGGCAATTGAAAAATAAGACATGATAGCTAGATTTTATCACTGATAGCACACAGATAAGCATATTAGATTTAAAGAAACTGTTAAGGACAGACAACTCAAGAAAATGATGTCCATTGGATCACAAAGTCAGAGGCAATTGAATAACTGCAGAACAGCTGTACACACTATTACCATTTATTCAACATTCAGTCAATTTTCTAGGCTGAACAGTTTATGAAACACTTAATGTAAAGTTAAATCTTGTTTTTAGAAAATGTACGGTAGCTTATATTGAACAATTTAAGCTACTGATCAAGTAGCTTAAGACATCCATCTTTAAAGTTAAGAAGGTTTTAAAGTAAAGCTTTTGCTGTATTACAAAATGATAAATGTCCTCAGAAATATGAGTCATGTCTTCCAATTGTAAAATTGCTTAATACGCTTTTAAAAAGAAACGCACAAGCAGTTTGCTTCTGCTTCCTGAAATTCTAACTAAGTTATATGGTTGTAAATATTAGCAAAATATTAGACTGGCGACTACACGGAGGAGAGCCTTTTCTGTTGCAGCTCCGACCCTGTGGAACGATCTCCCCGTTGAGATTCGTACCCTCACCACCACCCAGACCTTCCGCACAGCCCTTAAGACCTGGCTCTCCCAGCAGGCCTGGAGATAGGTTCCAATTTACCCGCCCGAGTGTTGACTGTTGAATGCATGTTGTGGTTTTACCATTTTATTTTTGGTCACTTATTGTTTGTCCCTTGTTGCTGCACACCCTTCCTTTATGATTGTAAGCCGCCCTGAGTCCCCTTAGGGAGAAGGGCGGCCTATAAGTCTTAATAAAAAGACTAAAAAAAAAAAAAAAAAGCAATAGCACTTAGACTTATATACCACTTCACACTGCTTTTACAGCTTTCTCTAAGCGGTTTATAGAGTCAGCATATTGCCCCCCAAAATCTGGGTACTCATTGTAGCCACCTGGGAAGGATGGAAGACTGAGTCAACCTTAAGTCGGTGAGATTTGAACTGCTGAACGGCAGCGATTACTTCTTAATGCCACCTGAAAGGGGGAGGATGGTGTGTGTGTGCAGATTTCTATATGTTATGCATTTTTAAGCAAAGACATCTCCCTCACTTCTCAGTGCTATGTGGGATTAGAAACTACTTTGGATTTTACAAAGTTTTTGTGGAGAATGATTTTAAAAAACCCAAAGATTTAAAACTGTGAATATGTGCATTCCCCAAATATAACGGCATTACCATTTAAACTTAGCTTGGTGGTTGCTAGGAGTCAAAAACAACATTTACATACTTATTCAATGAACTCCTGGTAATTTTATGGGTAAATCTGTGTTGTTTTTTTCTTGAGAGCAGTGCGGAAATAGTTTATCACTGTCTTCCTCCAGGATGTACTTTTCTCTACTCCCTAGATTAGTTTGCAGCCCTGGTGACCATGAGGGGAGGACCAAGATGAAGATTAAATAACCGTTCCTGAATGAATGTTAGTCAATTTTATTTTACTCCCTTATCAGTTTCTTTTGTTTACTCTTCTGAATTTGAGAAAGTCTCATTGCTGAAACAAGGGACAAAGAACCTTCCTTGATAAAATAAGGACAAATGAAAAAAAAGAAATACAAAGGATAAGTGCTGGTACTCCAACTTTGTACAAACCATTTGATCATTCAAAAGTGGGTGACTACTTGCCCACAAGTAGTGTAAATAAAACCAAGTGTGTAAATAAAACCAAGATCTACAGCCCTGTTATTCTCTCCAGCTCTTCCATCCCAATCTGATTAGGTTCCAACTGAAAGTCAGCCTGCTGCTGACATCTACAGTCAAATAAGGTATTTACATTTATTTTTCCAAAGTGATCAAGCTTTTTGACGATAACAAAATAATAAAATGCAAAAGTAAAAAAAAATGCTCTTTTCCTGAATGTTTACAAGAGAAATGCTTCTGTCCAAATGTTCAGTATTTCGAGATTCTGTTGCTCTTATTTTTGAAGACTTGAATTGGCAGCCCTTGACTGAGATGCCTATAAATAGAAGATTGCGCTCTGTAAAGGAGGACGTGCCACTATCCTATTTAGACTTTCTGTAAGATATAGACAGCATGGTCATCTGTGCATTGCAGCCCTTTGCTGACCTCTGCTGGTCTAGTTGTTTCTGCTCTTTTCGTGGGAGACAGTTTGGCATATACAGTAGTTGTAAATTTAAATTGACCAACAAAGAAATAAATGGAGACTAATATAGCTATTGTCGGTAAATTTAAATTTAACATAAAATAGTTTGTTGTAAGAGCAGCTACCTGCGAAGGCTCCTGGATTGGGGCTGAAAGGCAAAAGCAGAAGCAGTATATTCCTTCCCATATTTGGGTAGACCAGTTTGCCCTGATAGATGTGTCTCATCAGAAAAACACTTACAGCAGTGGTGGGTTCCTACTGGTTTGGACCAGTTCAGCCGAACCAGTAGTGGTTTGGAGGCCTGGGTCGCTGGAACTGGCAGTGACCCAGGCCTGCCACACCCCCAAACCGCCATCTTGTTTTTTGGTTCTGTGCATGCACAGAATGATTTTATTTGCACTTTGCATGCCCGCAAAGCTCGCACACAAGCAAACTGGCAGTCGTGCCTGCCGGAACCCACCCGTGACTTACAGTAGTAGTAGTTTAAGGCATCAGACTAGAAACTGAGAGTCGTGAATTCTGGTCTTGCCTTAGGCAGGTAGCTAGCTGGGTAATCTTGGGCTAGTCAGTCTCTCTCAGACCTAGGAAGCATGCAATGGTAAAAATTTCTGAAAGCTTGCATAAAACTGCAAAGACTAGTCTAAGCAGTTGCCAGAAGTCAACACTGAATACACAATTTTTAAAAAACATATCTGTCTCTTTTGCTAAACTGTCTTTGGTTTTATATTTGGCGTCAATTCATCATTTTGGCACCAATTCACCATTTCCTACATAAAAATATACTGTATTCAATAGAGGTCCATAGTGCACAGTCAGCAATCCCAGGCATTCTAAGTCCTTGGAAGGTCCCTAAACCCTTCTCAAGTAATTTTTAGTAGAAAAGAGAAGGAAATTATTATCTACGTGGAAGTAATAATATAAACCACACTTCATTTAAAATGTAATTTAAAATTGATATCAAACATTGTTTTGTCCTGGTCCTGTTTCATTTTAGGAGGGAAGGCCCTGGTTGAAAGATTGAAGGCTGTCTTCCTCCTGAAGATGATTGTGCAGCCATGATCTATGGTCATTTTCAACAGAGTAAGAGCACACTAAATGCCTCCCCCCCACGTCAGGGTTCCTGATGTGGCCTGAGGGAGTGGTCGAAGGCAAAGGGTGGCCCATGTCTAAGAGTTGGACCCCTCCTTCCCATAAAGTGAACTTTGACAGAGTTCAGAAAGATTAAGAAAGGGTAGTGCTGCAATGTTTTGCATCATGGGACTCCATGTGACTGTGTGTCTAAAATGGGATTTGGAGGGTCAACTTGAAGACAGCTCCTGCTTCTCCAGTTTCCAAGAGGACATTTGATATCAACAAGCAGCAAGCACTAAGTAAAACAACACCTCTTTCATTTCTTGAAGGCCAAGTAGTTAGGTTATAATCAGGACTGCAAGGAGGGAAGGAAAGAGGAAACAAGTACGCAAATGGGCATCTGGAAAGCCTTTCTATATCTTTATATTGAAAGATCTGTGGTGGCGCAGGGGTTAGAATGCAGTACTACTTCTGCTGACCGCCGGCTGCCTGCAATTTGACAGTTCAAAATCTCACCAGGCTCAAGGTTGATTTCCAACCTTCCAAGGTCGGTAAAATGAGGACCCAGATTGTTGCGGGTCAATGTGTTGACTCTATAAACCACTTAGAAAGCACTGTGAAGCAGCATATAAGTCTAAAGAGCCGAGGTGGCGCAGTGGTTAAATGCAGCACTGCAGGCTACTTCAGCTGACTGCAGTTCTGCAGTTTGGCTGTTCAAATCTCACCGGCTCAGGGTTGACTCAGCCTTCCATCCTTCCAATGTAGGTAAAATGAGGACCCAGATTGTTGTCGGGGGGCAATATGCTGACTCTGTAAACCGCTTAGAGGTCTGAAAGCCCTATGAAGCGGTATATAAGTCTAACTGCTATTGCTATAAGTCTAACTGCTAAATGCTATTGCTAGTGTTATTTACAGGGAAAGCAAATACTCATACTGTTCCACTAAGAGAAGGGAAAGGAAAACAGTTCTATGAAGTCTATTGACTCTTGTTATCTGCAGATAACATTTTCTGGATGTAAAAGAGAATAAAAACTTCAAATATTTTCTAAATGTACATACATCTTTTATCTATAGGGTGCTTATTCAGAATTAAGTCCTCTTATTTCAGGGTAGTAAACTTCTTGGATTATTTTAAGATGCAGTGTTGATTTTAGTGTAGGGATCAGGAGAGTGAAGATGACTCATTTTTGTAGCCCACCCCTACAAAACCCTCAGTGTGCCTTGACCACATCATCAAAATGAAGCAGAAATCTGTCAATTTTTAGTAGCAAACCTCATCATTACCCCAAAAGGCCAGGAAATAAGTGAATAAATCACAGCTTCCGGATTGGAAAAAAAAAAGTGGCCTTCACATTTTCGTCAGACTACCTAAATTAAAAAGGAACTGCACACAGATATTACTGTGTATGAGTCAGCTTCTAGACGGTATGGTTGATGGTTAAATCGAGCACCTGAAAGCCTGCAGATTGTTCTCTGTCTTAAATGTGCATTTGTCAAGCTCTCAGCATTATGCCTCTGGTTTTAGGAACCAGTGTTTTTTCCCCCCAAAGATAGCAAATTATTTTGTTGTTGGGAAATGATCATTTAGCTGTTTGATCTACTGTTTACATGAGAAAACACAACTTCTTTAGGTAACCTGCTGCTTAAATATCCTTCACATATTAAGAATTCTTTTTCTAATACCAAGTCTACACACTTCAATCAACAATAGTTATACTCCTCCTCCTCAACAGCATGGAAAATCTGGGTAGCGCAGACATGGCCAAAGCCCCCTTTTCGGTTTCCACAGTCATCCTGCAATAGAGACCTCATCCTCTTAAGAGTTCTGCAAAATGGAGCAGCAAGATAGTCCATCATAAGATAAATGCTGGCAGAACATTCCAGATAAGTAGCAGCACAATTGAAGTGCTTTTCATTAGCGGCTTGGGATGGACATAATGATGAGACTGGTTGGGATAACAGAAGCAAAAAGTTTGGCCTGGACAATGGCAGCAGAGGAAATATGCCTATATAGCCAAACCCTTATTGATACCTTTTAGTGCTGACATAAATAACTCCCCCACCCTGATTTTCTTGATTTTTCCTGAAAATCACCTATTGGGTCAGTACCGTTCCATTGAAAATAGCAACTCTGGGCTGTAGCCCATCATCCCAATAAGGACTCCCATGAATTGTGAAATTGACCAAAACAACTAAATCCATTTGGAAATCTATTAGCAAAATGTGCTTCTTGTGGCACATCTGGTCATAACCATCGACATCATTTTGGGAGTATTCTTTCAGGAATATCTGCCTGTAACAATCTGGACATCCTTGAACAGCATGCATTTCTGTCATTTTTAGTATAAATTTTTTTATTACAGCAAGGAATTATCTACAATGGTCCCTGTCCTTAATTACCTGAAAATGCCAGGTTCTGCTATATTGTTTCTCAATCTGTAGCTGGTTCAGGATGCTATCAAAGTAGAAGTCCAGGATCTCATTCAGCAGAATAGAAAGTCCAGAAATATGGCCGACCTGACTGATCACAACTAGACGACCATTTAACATCATGAAGTTCAGCGTCTACAGCTTCCTATGTGCACTATAGCACTTATCTGATTGGTATCTTACAAATATAGTAACTGTGATGTGAATGGTATGCATAGGTGCAACTCTGGCATTTACCTGGACAATTTGTGAAGTTTTTCTGAGCTGCTAGGTTTGCCTAACTCTTTTCTCACGTTTAGACATCCAATTGAAATAAATATACTTCTCTCTTTACTTGTTTGTCCCTCATCACCAACAACCAGAAACATTTTTTTTTTAATTATCAGTTTTGGCTTCTTTATAACCTAACGGTCAAAATATACTAAAAGTAGAAAATTAAATCGGGGGAAACACTTTTAAAGCTAAAAACACTACGGTATACTGAACTTCAAAAAGAAATTATGATATGCCAAGATTTTAATATACAAGATTCCCAATTTAGAGCCACTGAAAAGAAAGATAAGTTTATCTGCATTTTCTAAAAAAATGCTGTCATATTAATTACAGAAACTGACAGATGCTAATATTAACTGTACAGCTTATCTAGTTCAGTGCTATATACAGCTTGAGTTTTATGGGCTTGGTGTAAGAATATCCATGTTCAGTTGGATATGTACAGGTGGCATCTACTCGGCAAATGTTCACATTCTTTTTAAAGTCTAAATTAATACAGACAAACTTCAGTTAGGAGTTACTTCCTTGCTTTTTTTTCTGCTAGGAACTACAAATTCTTGTTGAGAATCCTCTTGACTGCTTCTCCTTGTACTCTTTCTCCACATTTGATTAGAAATTGTATTAAACTGCAAGTCAAATTTGACAGAAAACACATATTTGTAGTGAAGTCATTTCTTTAATATGGCATATATAAAGCAAGTCTCCCAATTACATAATTCAATATTGCCTTCCCCCAAAACCATTCTTTAACCATAAACCTGATGAATGTCATTTGCAGTTCTTTCTGAGAATGATAGTGGAACGGAATCTAAGGGAAAATTATGGTGAAAACAGAAAATTCATGATAGCGAGTTCCATCAGATTCAACTTTTTTTTCACAAAAGTCTTTGCCTCCTGGACATTCTAGCTTTGCAAACTGAAAAAAGACAGCCTTGGAAGAAATTGATACTGCTCAGAATTGTGCACTATGCAGCTGCTATCTGGACTGGAGAGAGAATGTGCTTGGCTTGGGAGTAGAATTCTTCATGCAGAAATATTGGTATGTAACTGAGTGTTTACATGTGTGTGTGTGTGAAAAAAGACCACAAACAGTACTCTGTTTTTTGTCACAGCAAACTGAATGTGTAGTTTCCTTAATGCTAGAGGAGAAGAAAAGTACAGAAAAGCTAGCTAAGAATTGAAAGAAGCTGCTCAATTTGACCATTTTGTGCAACTTCCTGTGGTATTGGGAAAAACTGACAAATCCTATTACCCATTTTTAGCACGACATTTAAGAGTCATCATCATTGGAGAAAGATATGCAAAACAAAACAATGAAGAACACACCCAAGACTGCCTAGATCTCCCTGGAGAAATCCCCATCCATCTGGCAAATACATCTGACAGCTCTGCAACCTCTTCCTACTGCTTGCTTTGCTTTAGTGTCCCCTATTGCAGCAATGATTAACCTAACCCGAAGCAGTCTGGAAAGAAGGCAGGAAGAGGGAAAGGGGAAGATTCTTTTCTCCGATCTTGTCTCCTTTGGATTCCCCTCTCTTCCCACAAGAAGTGCAGTGCAGAACACACAGGTCCTCTTGTCACCACGGCACACCAAGCGGCAGAACGGCTCATAAAGCGAACATTGCATCTTCCTCTTTGTCCTTCTTTCGCTGAGGACCAGAGTTAGTGGATGTTGATGTGGAAAGAGCCCCTGTGGGGGTGCTGGGAAGGGTAGGAAGTCGATCTGCCACCTTTGCACGCTCCTCAAGGAATTTGTCAAACTCTGGGGAAAAAGAATTACGGATAATTTTAAAAGAGGAAGAATTAAGCCAGGGCTGGAAGAGCACTGGGAGGAATTACAATTGAAATATCTATGGGGGGTTCTTGGTGCTCTCTGAGCTTGGTTGATTTCTTGCAGACCTTTCATTACCCAAACGGGTAATGAAATACCTGCAAGAAAACAATCAAGTCCAGAGATTACCAAGGATCCCCCATTTCAAGTCTGAGTTATAAATATTCTCTTTGTTGTGGAACGCCAGTGACAAGCAGAGCTGACAACAGATTTGGATAGTGAGGAGATTGGAGAGGAACATGGGCCAGTCCTGGAGTCTGGGGAAAGGCTCCGACGAGTGCGTAGGAGGCAGAGATGGGGGCTGGGGCCATCTGATAGTTATCAGCTGCCTTTGAAATCAGAGCTGGAGCCTCTTCCCAGTGTATGCATGCGCAGAGTTGCCAGATGAAGGGAACAGCTAAGGAACAAGGGTTGACTTGGGAGTAAGGTCACGGGTGGATGGTGAATGACCCCTCCCATAGGGAACAAAAGAGGAGTGAAAGGGGAGGGGTGTTTGCAGGGGGCAATTACTTCATTCCTGCATTCTTGCCAAGTATTACAGTGTCTGAAAGATCTCGGCCTGGCCACTCTAACAGGTCTAACAGATTCTGGTAACCCTATTAGGGGGTTACAAAAATTACAGGTATGCTAAGAAATCATGTTTGTGTATTGTTAATATAGGATGGTTTGATTTTAGACTTTGTACACAAGGGGTCAATAGATGAAGAACATTTCAGGCCGAATAGCTGGAGAATATCAGTCATAAAGGATAGAATATATGATTGGTATAACTTGCCTTCACTGGTGACACCCTTTGGATCCACTGTCTCGTTTCCCTGAGGAGAAAAAAAGGCAATATGGAAACCAAATAAGAGTAAATGGAAGCTCGCAGGGCTCACGTGGAACAGAATTTTCCACACATACTAAGATCTGGTATATGTTCACCCACCATACCTACAGAGTAATGTGTTTCAAGGAGCAGTTGAATTTGGGACACTGATATCAAATTTCTGTTTTTAATACTGATTTGTCAGTGACAGACAGACCTGGCCACAAGAAAGGAAAAGTAGACATTTCCTTTTCATTGTCAGAAGAGACTCAAGGAGAGTAACGCAAGAGAGGAAGTCAGGCTCAGGAGTTAATACTGATCACCTCTAAGCTAGAGACAGAATCTAAGATTCCTCTCCCCGCCCTCCCAGGATATACCATTTTGTTATGTATGTCCCTCCCCACAAGGGTGAGCAAGTAATTAACTCCTTCTTATACACGAGCATTTCATCTTTATTACATACCCCTTCAGCGGAGATCCACTGTTCAATATTCTCCATGAAAGCAGCCTGGGATACAGGAATCTGAGAAGGAAAGTGAGAAAAAGAAAAAGACCAAATAGTCCTTGCATATCCATGTTTGTAAAAAAATAAATAACCTCAACCCTCAGGGTTAAAAAGTCATGGTTTAAATCAGTGCAATTCTTGGTTCAACATTTCTTAGCGTCGTGCACACACACACACACATGCACAAAACCATTTTTCTCCTTTCCAATTCAGATCTTATAAATCAATTGCTCTGTGAAACATCTGTGAAAAAAATTCAGGTGCTCAGACATGAAAATGTGCCGCTCAAACACTATACTTTTCTGCATACACTGAAAAAAAATTAGAGGGAACATTGCCCGTGACTGTGATACAAAGGGTTTTGTTTCCATTATAAACAAAAAATGAAAACTTGCCTGGGGAATTATATTGTAATTTCACAATGTAATGATAAAACTCCACTTCTTACTTCCTCACTTCTTCATTTTTAAGTTCATGTTCCTATCTTAAACCAAGTAAGCTTATCTTGATAAGCCAGAATGTGCAAAAGAAAGAATATATGTTTATTTTGGCTTTCACTATTCAAAAGCAAGCAGGTGTGATCTCAATAGACAGATTCATAAGTTAAGAAAGATTAAGTTAAAGTCAAAGTTAAAGCATAAATACTATTCAGGCAGAAAAAGTACTCAGCTTTTGTTTACAAAACCATTGGGAAACAAAGAGTAAAGAACCAAATGAATAGAAGCCAACTAGCCCAAGGGAAGAAATCATACAATCAGTTCCTTTAAAGCCACTACCAGAATCTGATCTATTTTTATCTCATTCTCTTCCCTCTGCCAAGATAAAGCTCTTTTTTCTTCTTCTGTTCAAATCAAACTGGGTAGAAAATTTGGGGAAGAGAAGCATTATTAAGAAAAATGTGGTCATAATTTATTTTATCCCCAGAAAAGCTTTCTGGAACAGATGGAAATGAGAGCTATTAAAGTAATCCAGAACAGTGTATGGGTTCAGCTTGGAAAAGCAGTACAATTCGAATCCTAGGTTGATGTTATTGATTAATTCAATGGCATCAATGGTATATTAACCATTAAGCAGACTAAGCATGTGCTTAGGGCACCAAGTCCAAGGGGGCATCACGAAGCTGAGGAAAAAAAAAACAATGAAGATTTGTACAGTGTGTGCAAAGAAGGGGGGGAATCAAGAGTTGTCCATGCTTAGGACGCCAGTGAGCCTTAATCCTCCACTGAATGGCATGTATAATCCTGGAATCCCAGGATCAAAATGATAGGCAGCTGGATATTCCTAGTGCTTGTGCGTATATTTCTCCTGAAAGTGAGTGCTACAGAAAAAAGTCAAAAGAAGAGGCAAAGCAGAACTTGTCACTAGATGACTGAATGAGCACTATGTGAAAAGTACAAATCCTTGCTTGATAGGGAACCTTTTAGTTATGGTCACTTCATAATCCTTTCAGCCTTTCTCCCTCCTGAAATAAGGAGAACATTTCTAGTCTTTCATGAAAGAAATACTGGATTTTTTGTACATAACCTCAGGACTGCAATGCAATGCAAGTGCATTCAGAGTTATACACATCATGTTACAAAGATGGTGGGAATAAATTCAAAAGCTGTAGAAGATTCTGTTTTGGCTATTGTAAAAAACTGTTCCTCTACCGGGTAGAATCTGGAATGTGGCATTTTGAAGAAGAGGTTTCTTGGCTTCAAATCTAATCCTATCACTTAGTCTGCTGCTGTCCCCACACAGTGTTAAATCTGTGCCACAATATGCTTAATATTCTTTAAGTGCTTTTTAAAATCTTCCCCAGCAGTGAAGATACATTCTCACCATTCCTTGGCGCATCATCCAGTTTGAAATCGGGGCCTCATCAGTAGTACCACCTGGCTCCAGCTAGTTAAGAGAAAATTTGTTTTCAAAGAAGATAGAAAATGTGGGTGATGAGGAAAGCAGGGAGCAATGTTCTTAGTAGGGGAAGTATCCCCTCTATCTAAAAGATCATGGGGAACTTCTCTCATGTCATTCTTTTTAACAAAATTGAAGGAATTTATGACCCAAGTCCATAAGAGAAGGTTGAATTATCTACAGAACAGAAAGAAACTGAATGGACAAACAGTGCCATTTGCTCTTAAGGACTGAATTAAAGGAGGATAGCTATTTAAGGGGTGTAACTCAGACTTCAAAAGAAGCTTGATTCAGATGGACTATATTTGAAAACTATGTTAGCATAAAGTGGATTCAACACAGGAAGGCAATATATTTAGAGAACTGCTCATCTTTTTGACTGTATTTACCCCAGCATGAATGCATAGGACTCATTCTCTTTTGCAAAAGGTTTTTTTTTTAGTATTGTATTTTTGGAGCTTGATGATTGTTAATTGAAGAATTTCAATGATACATATTGCATTTTTAATTAGCATCTTTTCTTATGGCTGAGGTATAATAATTCCAAGATACTGTATTGTGAAACCGAAGTATTGGGTTGATTAAAATGTTATATATTTCAGAATTTTGTGGAAATATCTTTTAAATATTTGGATTATGTTTTTCCAATTCAATTGAATTTTAATGAACTATTGAGCATAATGCAGTGCATTACTATGGATCTTTAGTTTGCATTATTGCTGAACGTATATAAGTAGTCTATTGTGATTTATTATGAACTATTGTGGGAATTATACAGTATTGTGAAAAAATTGCTTGAAAATGAATTGAAATCTGAAATCATTTTGCCTCCTCCTTACAGTATTTATCCTCACTATGAGTAGATGCATGTTCTCTTACTTTGGAGTGGTAGATATATTCATATACAAATTATACATGAAAACATAGAAATTATATGTTTATCTCATATTATCAAGAGAGATAATTACTATCATTTCTCCAAATTTAGCATCTTTCAGTTATTTTGAATTTCACTTCACATTGTCTCAGCAAAATAACTGATTGTGCTGGTTGGAGGTCAGTAGTACATATGGGGAGGCCTTGAATAGGCAGGATATGATGCCTTGAATAGGCATTATATGCCTCTTCAATTATATAGTTATGTAGTTATATATACACAGTTTGATAGACAGCTACTCACTGCTCCTGTATTCTGTTGTCTGGCATCCAAGGCTCCAGCTAGACCTTTTGTTGCTAAAGGATCTTCATACTTCACCCTGAAAGAGGAAATCAGGTTAGCCGATAGACATGGGTTTGGGCATTTTATCTAAAGCACAAATTATGTTCCATATTTCTGGGGTGAGGTTGGGAGTCCTTTACACACACACTTACACACACACACACACACACACACACACACACACACACACACACACCACATAGACATACCAATAATCAGGCCCAATAGAAATGTATTATATAAATTACATTACATGTCTAATTTGTCATTTTCTTTTAAACTTTCTTATTTATTTGATGCATAACAGTTGAATATTCTTATGTGTAAACTACATTTTCTTTGAAGAAAAAAAATACTGTGATTGACGTGATTCTACCTATCATCCATCCATCCATCCATCCATCCATCCATCCCATAATTTGGTAAATACTGGCATATAGATGTACTTAGGTTGATCATAAAACAAAAGTTTAATAAAGAGATGTGAGAGAGAAAGAATTTGGAGAAAATTTTAATGTCAAAATTAAAAAACTCTCCTTCAATTGTCTTTTTTATCTGGCTCATACAATATTAAAGAATTTTCAAGGAATAGATAGTGAAATCGGATATTAGATTTAATTTATTATACTGATTAGCTGTGGTCATTTGAGGATGAAATAAAACAGCAAATGCAACTGTATTGTAGATTGGAAAATAGATAGTTCAGATAGTTGCATACAAAGTTAGGATTCACATTTAGAAGTAAAATAACAATCAGGAAAACCAGTATTTCATTATTGGTAATCAGTAGATCTCTCAGATGAATTATTTACAATGAATGTTCAATGAAACTGCTGAACATTCTCAGAATGGCTTCTAGCAAATGTGTGAACCTGCAGTCTCTTCTGTGTATTTCTGAGGGATTGAAAGATTATACCCAATCTCTATCCAAATTCCATGACAAAACTGCTTACTCCTAGAGGTTGTAAATAATTCCTTAAATGTAATTATCAGTAGTTGTTGAAATACATTTGGATAGCATTAATAAGGTTGATAAGACATTGGCAGCACAGAAATTCCTGCACATTCTTTATTCTACGGGTATATCCTTTAACCACCCATCAATTCAGGTTTGTAGAATCCTTCACACTTTAAAAAAATGGCTTACTTTGTGTGTTGAGAAGGCCATGTGAAAACTGTAGAAAAGTCCTTGCTCCATATTTCATCTCTGTACTATTTCCACTGTAACTGTAGTACTGCAGATATAAAATCTCCTTCTCAGCTACTTAATCTCTTTTAAGGAGGCATGTGAAAATGTTTTGCCAGACTGGAGTTATAATTGGACGATGCTACTGGTGTGAATTATTTATTATATTTAGCGACTTAGAATATTTTGTTTTTGTAGTTGATTAGAATAGCTGTAAATAATCTTAAGCACTGATGTACAAGAGTAAAGTGACCAAAGAGTTAAGATGCAACGAAGATTTTAAGTCCAAGTCTTTGATAGCTAGATATTTCTCTATTGCATATTGATTTGCATGTATATATATTAGAGGAAGCAATTGCAACTATTTCATTCTAAAATTTAATATTCAAATGTAGTTTCACTGAATATTTTCCAAATGTGATAAAGCATTCAGAAAGTCAGATTTCATACATACAGAATATGTTTTGTTTTTGACTAGAATTAAGGATTTCTGAGTTTGCACATCTGTCAAATACCAGAATTAAATGGGGTGCCTAGGCATTTTGCATAAAAATCCATTCCTAGTCAGCTTGAACTTCATTCTGGTATAGTAGTTTACAGATGATGGAGAACCAATTTGTTTGCTGCTAAACGGAGATTTAGAATAAGATTAATTATTTAAGAATAATTTTAGAAAAATTATTTAAGAATAATTTTAGAAAAAGTAATTTTATTGCAAGAGTATTGAAATGAGTTGGTTGAGAACAGATGAAAGGCTGTAAGTCATCCAATGATTCTGAATCTTCTCAGCCCGACATCTTAGGAACTAAACCTTAAAAACCCAGTTTGTTTGGGAATCTAACCTGCTCCTCTAATCAAATCTACATCCCATTTTGAGAAAAATGTAGTTTTGCAGCCTGCATATACTAAGCAAATAAAACACTCTTCTATGCTATCTTTTAGTCTGAGATTTTACAGAAGGCATTCTGAAGTTGGTAGCTATGTAAAAGATGATAATAGGTACTAATCTGCTGTGCCCTGCCGCTAGCAATCTGTCTGTCTGCTTGCTTATTGAGATTTTTGCAAACATTATTTTAATCATAGCTCTACAGGAAGACGCAATAAGGTACTTTCATTTAAATATGGTGTTATAGGCACTCAGTATAGAACTGTACATGCATATAGTTCTAAATCTCTATTTCACATTAATGCATGAACTTAACACACATTACATGCTCTGTTTTGCAGGTAAAATTAGACAGGCATAACTTTTCCAGATTAATTAATGCACTCAGCTATTGCGCTGCTGAACATCATCTCATATAAACTGTTTCATACAGTTACACCCTTTTGAAAAAATAACTCAAGTTTTGTTATTTACTCTAAAGTATATCCAAATCTGCCTTCTGTCTACACTCTACCTAAATAAATTCTTTCTTACACAGGGCCAATGCAGCCTTGGATGGTGTTGCGCCAGAAATGAGCTCCCTCCAAACTATATTTCTGCCCTACCCATAATCACTGGGACGTGTTCCTTCTTGTAGCCAGGGGGTTGGGCCACCTTTTCTCAAACTTTTCAAAGAAATGCTTGTCAGTGAAGGGCCCACTGTGCACAATAGCATCGAGGATGAAGCAGAGTGCCACCACCATACCAGTGACAAGGCAGAAAGGCAGGAAAGGTTTAAGATGTTGCCAGAACTTGTTCATGATGTTTTGGAAAGATATCCAGACCAACTCCAGTAAAGTTATCTTGATCTGACCGTCAAAGCATAGAAAAAGAAAAACACAAACATATGCGGAAGTAGAGGCATGCTGCAGAATAAATAATCCTGATCTGGTTTCTGCGTGAAAAAAATTAAAATAGGAGGCAACCAGTCCAACTTGAGATAGGTGTCCCTTTATCGGAAAGATTATATTTGTCTTAATCGTAAGAGGATCAAGTAGTGATGGAGAAAATATGCTGCCAATTCCTATGCAATTATCCAGAGTGGGAAAAGATCAGGCAGAGTGCATGTCAAGAGATTAAGTTTCAGCTGCTTCTAGTTCTCTGCTTTCTTTCCATATAGTTCCCAATTCTACTTCGTATTCCATTAAAAGCAAGCAGGCCAGGAGTAGTCTTCGTGCAGCCTGGTATATATGCGGGGCGTCCGTATTCTTTCTCTGCTATAATTTTCCTTCATCTTTGAACCAGGCAGAATCTCTGAAAAGGCGCGCTCTGCGGCAAGCATTATAAGCTCTTCAGTGGCTACAAGAGCTGAATCAGTGGTGCCGAGAAGCATACTGGCACGTAGCCTATTTTGCTAAGTGTTGGAGGGGGCATAAGTGCACATGGCCATAAAAACATCTGTTTCTATTAGCACCGATGTCACTCAAAGACTTGCTTTAATCTTATGCCATCAAGTCTGAAAAATATATCAGGACACAGCTGTGTTTTTTTGGAACTACCGAATTGGGCAAGACCCTCAGAATTAGCCATATATCGTTGCAAGACTAAAGTCAGATAAATTCGTATCATACTTTTTTGCTATACAAAATGCCTCATGTAATTTTCATAGCCATTCTTCAGAGTGGATCAGCACTACCATTATTCCTATTAAACAAATCTTGGGAGAAAGTGAGGGAAATTATGATTATTTTAAAGCTATTTGGTGAATACATAGTTTTGTACCACCAGGAACGTGTCAGTAGGGTGTGTCAAAATAGCCAGTCCTGTTGTAGGAAATGTCTATTGCTTTATAGAGTGAAGAGCTGTGTCAATTTTTAAGATGTTTATCTCTCAAACCACTAGGTAATTAAGAATAGGTGAGAAAATTAAAATCAAAGAAGTTTCTGACAAACAGGCAGAACAGTTTCCTCAAAAAATGCTAACTCAGTCATTTGCTGTGCCAACAGCTCATGCTTTTAGTTTGCATAACAGCTTGCAGAAAGTCTGCATACCACCTCTAGATAAATAAATGAGCAGCTAGTCCTCAACTGCTGACTATCTGTTAAGCAACTGTTTTAAATCACAATGATGCTGAACAAAGGGACTTAAACATTGTACTTGACATTCTGACTGCTATAATGACCCTGTGCCCACATGATCACAATTCTGGAACTTGACAATCTGCTCACCCTTACAACCAATCTTGGGGATGCTACAATTCTCCTCCACCCAATCCTGTCCTACCTGGGCCCTACCTTCCACTTGGCACGGTTCCTACAGACCTTGGCCTGTTCCCTTTCCCACTGAGTCCCACGCCCTTGAGGCAGCCCCAATGGGCCTTGCTCCACTTACCTCTTCCAAAGACTGCCTTTCTGAAAGAAAACCGGCCTGTGTGCTCTGCAGCTTTCTTATACAGAAACTACATGGTGCTATGCTGGAAGCATGTACTATTTTGGAGGCAGTCACAATTCTCACAATTCAAGAATAGCAGTCATTTCCAAAATGATGCCCGCTTCCAAGATGACACTAAGCAGCTTCTATATAGGAAGGCTGCTGCGTGGCACCCATCAGCTGACTTTCTTTTGGAAAGGAGATCTCCAAAGATCACTTTTCCAACAGAGTGTCCAGCTAATGTGCCACACAAGCTTTTACAGAAGCCGCCTCGTGCCATTCTGGAAGTGGCTGCCATTATTGCAATCTCTCAGAAGGACATGATTTTCCAAATGGCATGATTTGGAAAATCACTCCACTCTGAGAGATTGTACAAATAGTGCCCACTCCAGAACATACAAGGCTGTTTCTGCAGGAAGACTGCAACGCCGCATTGGCTGGGCACCCTTTTGGAGGTCAGAAAAAGTCAGTGGAGCAAAGGCATGACAGGGACAGAAGGCCCAGGAGTGTGGAACCCAATGCGGCAGGAAGCTGTGGAAAGAGTGCCTGTACGTTGGGAGAGGCAATGAAAACCCATTACAGCCAGAGCGAACAGGAAAGGTGCATAACAGTAACTAAAGCATTAGTCTTAATTGACAGTTACATTGCTAGACTGCTCTAATTCATAAATCTGTTCTTCATTTTGTCCATGCTATTAACAGTAAACCTTCTAATGTATTGCAGCTGCAATTCATAGAAACTACTAGAGGTTTAGGAAATGCCAAGGGGGACAGGGAGTGGAGAAGAGGAATGCGCTAATTACAGCTCAGGTTTGTCCTAGTTCTTTGGAGTAGAACAACAGTCTTTTGAAAATCTCAACAATCTAATTCCCAAATTCACACTATTATTATTGTTGGGGCTTAACAAGACACAAAATATGTTTTGTTAGTATCACTGTATTAAAAATTTAAGGAATCAATACCTTAAATTCAGTAGTCTATTGTCAAAAAGGAAATCTAATTCTAATGGTAATACTCTGCTAAGGGAACCCATCATTCCCAAACTGACACCAAAACTAAGATTTTCAATTTCACATACAACATGGCAAGACTGATGCTACGTGAGTCATGTGACATCAGTTTCAAAACTTATTCTTCATAACATTGGCAGCCTTGATTTCAGTCACTTGGTTTGCCCATTTTTTTTCAACTTGAAGGACTTAAGAATTTTGGATTAACAACTTCCTTCTCTACATGAAAAATATGGAAGGGAAGCTAGTTGACAGCTTTTGAAATTATGTCTACATTTAAAAAATACAATCAACATTTTGTACAGTTTTAAATCAAAATGACACCAGTAAAATCTGAATATAAACATACATTAATTATCAATTCATCTCTTAGTTTCAAAAGTTTGCTTTATAGTATTCGTTATTTTTGCCCATATTAATATAGTGGGTATATTCACTTACTCTTTGCGTTGTTCAGCTAAGGAACTGCCACGGGTCAGTGCAAACATATCAAACTCTTCTTCCAGTTTGCTGGAATTATTGAGGGATTGTAAACCTGAACTGACACTGTTAGAACCAAGATCTATAAGGCAAAGGACAGCAAGGTATTATCTAGAATTTTGAAAATATATGAAGATGTAATGAATCTATCGATTTGAAAAAGAAGAATCAAGCTTTCTTGCATGGAGGGTGCAAATTTTCCAGATGAAGAAAATATTAATTTGGGCAAAGATGGCTATCAGTAATTTTATACAATTTTCAATAATTTCTCAATAAATCTGCCTATGACTGCGTGTGTTGGCCTACATTCAAACGATGTTTGGTTTTTTAAAAAAATATGAGGGAAATTGTATAAAAACTAGAGAGAGCTCACAAAATGACCAGATTTCTGAGTATGAATGGGGAAAAGAGCTACTTACCAATTCCTGCAAGTTGAGATGAAAGTGTATTGACAGTTTCTGGAACTTTTTGTGCTGGTGTGATACTAGGTCCCATGTCAAGCAAACTGTTTTCATTCTCTGTGTCATTTTGTTGCTTGGAAGAAAAAAAAAGAATATGCATTTTGTTAATCTTGGATTACTGTGAAGGATTACAGCATTTCTTCCAAAACATGCCTCCCAATTCACTGATCATGTGTTCTGATTTTTCGGGAAAATCCAACCAAGGATATGGAAGCCTCAGAAAAGGGTGATATGAATGAAAAGTTGCTACACAAGGTCCCCTCCAACTCTGTTATTGTTATATGAAACAGTCAGTTAAAAAGGGTGTTTACTGTTCTAACAAGGAAAAATAAATAAAGAAAAGGCCACCCAATGTTCAAAGGAACTCTCACACAAGCATTTCTTGGGGCATCTTAAGACTTCAATACATGACAGACTTCATGCTTCCAATATAGGTTCTACCATGGAATCAGTAAAAGTCTGTGGGGTCCCTAAAACGGAAGTTTATGCCATGCTGTTAAAGGATGGTTATGAAAGCATATGACAAAAATGACAAGTCTAACGGACTTCAGTTCCAGGGAAGGAAAGTGTTTCTAGGATGAGATAAAAAAATATTATTCATCATCTCAAACTATTTCTTACATTGACTGGCTGTTCTTGTCCATTTCTATTCTGGAAAAGCCAGAACTGAATCTAGGATCTTTGGCACAGAGTACACAAACTTCCCCTGAACCACAGCTACTGCCCTAGTTTAGGATTAGTCCAAACAACCAGGAATACTAATGAACAATCCTCATAGAATCTTTCTCTAAAGCTAGTCAATGCAAAACTTAGTAAAGTTTTACATATCATAAACTGGCATGCTTCCTGAATCATAAACTGATATACATTCTGTATTGGAAACATTTTGGCCAACCAAATGGAGATAAGTCCACCAGCAAAATGCAACTAGAGCTTTTAACATCTTTATCACTTTTAGATGGAAAAAAGCCCACCTACAAACATTTGAAGCCAGGAAGGACTATACAAAATAAATTCAAGTATGCTGCTGCAGGCACTAGCTATTTTCTCTCACTCTCTAGCAATATCAATAGTATGACCACATGAGCATGCTTTGAAGGAGCGACAGAGTGATTCAGTAAAAGAATTGCACTAGGACTCAGGATCCCAGGATCAAGTCCAACCTCAGCCAAGGAAATTTATAAATAATTTTAGGCCACACACTGTTTAAACCCAAGCTACCTCGCTGGATGGCTTTGAGGGTACAGATTGGTTAAGGGAGTGCCATGTATCCTCCACTGAGTTTTTGGAGAAAAGGTGGGCTATAATTCAAACAATCTAAGTAAATGCTGAAATACCTTTGCAGGCTGGCCAGATCGGAGCCGTTCAAACCTATGAGAATCAAAGAGATAGTTTCAATGGAAAACAGCAAGGCTTTTATGTTTACATATAAAAGAGAAGGGAAAGAATAAGGGAAAAGGAAAGATGATCTCAGAAATACCGTTCGTGGCGCAGGAAAATATTGTTGAGGTTGTCATTGACGATGAGCAACTCTTCAGTTAACTGTTCATTAAGGATGCGGGGAATCAGCTCCAATATACGCTGCTGCATTGCTTTACACGTCCGATTCAGTTCCTACCCACAGTAGTAAGGTACAAGTTACGAGAACAGAATCAAACAAGCTAGGTTAAGAAGCAGCTGCTAATAACTAATCAATTAAAAATCTATGTTTCCTCATCCAGGTCATGAATCCCAAAAATATAGTTTTTTGGGGGTGGGTTAAGGCTCATCTCAGTGATTGCTAGGTTGAACTAAATGAAATCCTTATATACACAACAACAGTAGTAGATGTCACATTTCAGCACTTCCTACCTGGAGTAGTTCAAGGTCAGAAGGTTCAGTTTGTCCTGGCACTAATTCTGTTAACATCTCAGACATTACTTTTACATTTCCATTCACCACTTCCAGTTCCCTGCGTAATTTTCCAATCTGAAAACAACAACAGAGGCATTTTCTAAGCATTCCATTACTGATGAACATGTTGCCTTAATTTGTCAAACCAAGATTTTATCCAACGAGTATAGTCTGGTTGCTCTTGCCTATGAAATTTTCTCTGTTTTGTTAGATGTGGTAATTTAAGCATAAACAAACTGCTCCCTTCCTGGCTATTTTCAGGAAATTCCTTGAATTTATTTTAGATTTTGAGTTAACACCACTTACTCCTCTTTTGCCTTTAATTCTTCAACTCTATGGTTAGATGGTTGCAAATAGCCACAGCAGCAGAGTTTGTCCTACCTGCTAGAATAAATAACTAGAATTTTGTCCCCAGTGTTATGTTCTTATAGTCGGTATAACCTAAAGACTAACAGCTAAAAGTGGAAGTTAAGAAGCATCACTTCAAATGTTGCAGATAAGTTATGAATAGATGACAAAGGGTGTGACATATGTACTAATGGATGTGGTCTTATTTGTGAATAATACATGGGAGTCTGGCTATTCCTCTTCTCCCCCGGCTTTTGCTCAGACGTAATGTTTTTATAATGAACATCTGGAATGCAAAAAAAGACAAACTATCCTTTCTGTATGACAAATGGTAATAGGCTTGCAGAGAATTTACCATCAGCCCAGGAAAGAGAGGAGTCCTTATATCCTGTCTAAATCACCTGCATAATATTGTTACATGCACTGCTTGCTCTTTCAGGCAAACATGTCCTTTGACACTGTCCATAAGTGTGTGGATTCCTTTGACACTGGTCCATAAGTGTGTGGATTCCTTTTTTTCAGAAACTTGCCATAATGGAATAGAAAGCGGTGGCCTTCAACCAGAAAATCTCTTATATAGAGGGAAGGGAGTAGTTCATGTTGCTCTTACCTGGTCTGGCGTAGGTGTGATAGAGGCCTCAGCTGCAATTTCTGGAACTTGTGGTAAAGATACAGGGTGCAGGATTGAATCTATCGCTTGAGGAGAATCTGCTGATGAAATAACTCCTGACTGGCACTCTGGTGGCGTGTATACAGTCTAAAGAGAAATCCATAAAGAAGATGAGTTCAGTTATTCAGTTCAGTTATTTCTACGGTATTAAAAATCTGGCCAGTCTATTATATGGTGTTTTTCTTACCCACAATTATGGTGTTTTCTTTTTATCTAAATAATGAGCCAGTCCTGCAGCTCAAAGTGTTTCCCATTCCCCTTAATATTTCTCTGTGGCTTCCAAAGCAGTCATTGCAGCCTGGCTCTTTCCATTTCTCTGCATGAGCAGAGAGCAGAAGATAGGATGAAATATGTTGCTTTTCAAAGCAAAGCAGATTTTCAATTAGATTGTGTGATTTAGGAGAAATGTGCAAAACTGCATAGAAAGTTTGTGTTCAGAAATCTCAGCTATGTCTGATAGAGGTTATGAAGCCTGTTTCTTAAATTCTGTATAGTTCTTAGACTCTGATTATGATAGCAATAAATTCCCTGTTGAATCCAAGGGATCTGCTTACTTTCCCTACACTTGATGTATCTTGCCATAAAGCTCTTTCATTTTTTTTAATAACATGTATCAGGAAAAACATGGGAACAAATCAACATCACTGTTTCTAAATATCTCCAAGATATATTTCATATAATATTATTCATGTAATATTTTGCTCTAGTATTTGTAATTCAAATAAAGAATTATTTTGCATTAAACATTTACCCTCTGGGGTGTATGGATGGGTGATAACATATCTAGATCTGTCATGGGAAACTCCAGGCCTTTTCTCCTCAGGTCCTCATAAACAGTCACAACCCCAGTCAGGTCCGGTGTACTACGAAAAGCATCAGCCCAGGACTATAAAGACAGAAAAATCATTACAATTTTTCATTTTTAAATTCCTGTGTGATTTTTTTAAAAAAAAGCATGAACTTTATGATTCTGTTAAGCATGGAAGAAAAACAGACTATGCATCAAAAGCAGAGAACAGTTACCAGATTTGAATATTCTGTTGTACCCTGGACATTTCAGCTATCAAAAGGTTTTTGGATTCATGAGTCTAAATACTGGAATGATCTAATAAATACTAGATATACGATAACACTAGCAGCATCTATGGCTGTTAGAAAGCCTGATTCTAACTTTTAAAAAATGTTTAATTTATTAAACTTGTTCGCCACCCATCTTACCACATTGTTATGTTTCTAGCCTGTGACTATAGGCTTGTAAGCTATTCTAGCTGAGCTCTAAAAGAAACAGCAGGTTTCATGAGTTAAAAAGGTAACTTCAGACTGCTGCCTGTGTTTTGCCTCTTATCATGAACAGTAACATAATTATTTATACAAAATAAGTTCTGATATTATTTATAATAATTATTTTATACAAGATAAGGTCTGATACTATGCAAGTTGAATACATTTACAAGGTACATACATGTTTCAGATTTCACTTATCTTCAGGAAACCAAGCATGGATAGAAAGTTTACTTCTATTTAATAAGCATAGATTACATACTGGCATGAAAATAATCTGCGCTCGTGGTTTAGGCAAAGTAACGGTTCACGTACATGGAGGGCCCTCTGAAAGACAGAGAGATTGACAGTGATGCACTTACTTGGATGAGGGTCAGCACCTTATCATGTACAATGGCTGGAGGATTGTTTTTGGGAAGGATGATTCGTACTAATACACCTTCTACAAAATCCTGGCTAGCAACCAGTATGTGAAAGCGATGGCCACAGTTTTTGACACATGTCTCAAGGACCTGCAAAGTCAAATAAGATGCATTAGAAATTACTTGCTTTTTCATTTCCTGATCACATTACAGTTGGTGTTTTAGAAATACTTATGCAACACCAATCCCAAATGATTCAGTTCGTTGGTTGCAAAAACTGCCCTTGGTGTTCACAGGCAAGTAGAAAGGTATGGTCGTTTCACATTTGGCCAATAAAATTATTCTTTTATTGCCAAATGTATTTGCATTGCCTTTCAATTAAATCAGACAATCTTCACAATATTTGTTTTTAAAAAACCCATGCTTATGAAAATTTAGTATTCTAGGTTAGAGATCACTCCTCTTTTCCAGGTATATAAGGCACTTACCACAACAGCTTTCTCCCTTGCTAACACCCTCCTAATGGAACAGAACTTCCTGCCACTCAGTTTGTCAATAAAACTTAATTGGAAAGCTATCTCCACCGACAGATGGTAAAAAGCAAAGGTGAGAGAGAAAGTGAAGGCATAACTTTATGTATAGTCGAAGTAAAAATACCAAGTTTTTTTAATAAATAATTTTTTTTATTTTTCCGTGCATCCCTTCCACAGTCATCACCTACAATTCATATCAAATCATATATTTTAAATCAACTATATTTATATATATTACTATCATCATACCTCAACCTTCATTTGACTACAATTGTTTTTACGTCCTTTTATATAAAATATTCCAGAAATAAAGCAAAACCACATAATGGCATTCCATTAGCTCTTCCCAATATCCTCCAGTAACATTACATCTTTATAACATGTTCTAAATAAAAATTGGTTATATTTAATAACAGAGTTTCTAATCAATCATTTAACTGTATCCATTATCACGTCATTTTATACATAATGCTCTAAATTTAACTAAATTTGACTTAATTTTTTATTATAAGCTTTCATTACATCAACCTGTGTCTTTCCAGTAATAGTGCAGTCTTATGTCTCTTGCCATTTGTGGCATTAATATTCTGGTTATTTCCTTAGTAAGTTTTTTTTTTTTTAAATATATTTTATTCATTTTTCACATTCCATTTGCAATCACTTATATACAGGGTATTTACTATAAGAAAAGAAAAAAAAGAAAAAGGGAATAAAACGAACAAATAAAAAGGAAACACAACTCATCATTCACAACCCCACCTAACCCTTCCATCCTCCATACACCCCATCTACCCCCTCCAACTTTCCTTTCTCCCTCTAACACTCCCCTCCTACTTCCCTTTCCCCTCAAACCTTCCTTCTCCCCTTACTCCCCGGACACCCTCCTTACATTCCCCTTACTCCTTCCTTACTCCTCCCTCTTCTTTCCCTCTACCTCCCTCCTTGGTGTATGCCTTTATTCGAGTGTTGTTTGATCTGATAAAAGTAAAATGAACCAAGGGAAAAAAAAAAAAAAAAAAGAACCACCGTATATAAATACATTCTTGTTCTTATTAAGACTATGTTAACACCCCCCACCCCACCCCCCACAAATCCCCATCCCTAATCCTCCCAACTTCCCAGGGCCCACACCTGGCACTACCTTCTGTCTAAAATATCTTGTATACATATGGATTAAAAAATAAAAGTAATATATCAAAAGAAAAAAAAACAGAGAAAAAAAAAGAGAGAAAAGAAAAGAGAAAAGAAAAAAAGAAAAAAAGAAAAAAAAAGAAACCACTCTTTGTGTTGATCTCAGCCCCCCATCTTTATCTATGCTTAAATAGTATAAATCATTCTATCTATATTTTATTCTCGTCTCTTACTTCTTTGCTATTTACCCCAACCTTCTGTATATTCTCCCGTTCCTCTTCCTAAACCTCATGATCCCTTCCGATAAAATTTAAGCAACGTGGTTCATGCCATATATTCAAATATAACTTTACAGACAAGTAATCAAACTTTCCCTTCTAGTAAAATTTAAACAGCGTAAATGATCTTTCTTAACCCCCTTTTCAAACAGTAATTCAAAATAATCTAGCCAAGCTTCCCCTTCTTAGTAAAATTAAGCAGCGTAGATCAAATATTACTTTACACAGGAATCAATTTCTATCTTAAGATAATTCCAACCGACTTCCTCTTCTAATAGGATTTAAATAACGTAGTTCATTCCACATGCATTTTACCCTCATCCCTTACTTGTCTGATATTTACCACTATCAAATTTATACTAGCATTTGTTTAAAATGTAACTCAGAGCGATTTCAACCAACTTTCCCTTCAAATAAAAGTTAAATAGCATGGATCATTCCACATATTCAAATAATACTTTCAGCAAGAGTCAGTTAACCTTCTATTTTAAAGTAGTCCCTTCTAACAAAGTTTAAACAACATAATCATTCCGCATTCTTTTTACACTTATCAAGATAATCCCAACCGGCTTTCTGTTCTAATAAGCTTTAAACAACGTAAATTTTACCCTCATCCCTTGCTTGTCTGATGTTTACCACTATCAAATTTATGCTAACGTTAATTTAGAATCTAGCTCAAAGTAGTTTCACCCAGCTTTCCCTTCTGATAAAAATTAGTCCGCTTTTTCTACCGGAGAGAGGTCTCAAACCCCCATTCAGTCCTCAACTTTAGCAAGCATTTTGAAATGTCTAAATTCTCAATCTCCGTTTTTCTGCTTCTCCGAGGGAGGAGGGGCTACCCCCTCCATCTTGCAGCCACATGGCCGGCCGCTTGCCTTCTCCTTCCGCTTGTCTCTCCTCTCTTCCAAGCGCGTCAGGAAGTCCCGCCTTCAGAGTCCTACAATAGAAATCTTGAGCCTCCGAAACAGAGTTAAGACGAAATCTTTGATTCTCAAATGTAACCGTGATACCGGCAGGGGCCTCCCATCTGTATCGAATCTGTTGACTCCTAAGCTCCTTAGTTAAAAAGGTGTAGTCCCTTCTTGCTTTCAGCATCTGAAAAGGAATATCTTTGAAAACAATCAGGTCCTGGCCGTCAACTCGGAGACTGTTATTATGAAACTTTTGCACAATCGCATTTCTAGATTCTTTTGTAGAGAAATGTATAATTATGTCCCTCGGGAGCTGTCGCTGTTCCGCTATCAATGAGTTCTGGCGATAGATTTTCCGAATCTGCCAATCAAAGTTAAGTCCCGGGCTTCCCAGCTGAAGGCTTCAGCAAAGGTCTGTTTCAAATTCTCTTGCTCCTTTTCACGGAATCCTCTGACTCTTATTGCAAATGCCTTCCTATTAAAATTTATCATCATAAGCTGTTCTTCATTGTCTCTAATTTTTTGTTGTAAAATTTGAATATTGGTAGTCAAATTAAAATTAGCCTTCTCCAGACTTTCCAATTTGTTCTCTATTTCAGCAGAGTAATCTGACAGAGCAGACACGGCTGCAAACGTATTCGCCTTCATTTGATTAACTTTAGACTTTAAATCATCATATAGTTCCAATACAAATTCCTTAATTTCTTGTTTAAAGGCATTAAACATTTTAAAGAGATATTCCTGTGTTAAAAATTCTCCAGTAGAGGGCATAGGAGACAAAGGCTGTGTTTCCAGTAAAAATTCTTTAAATTCTTTAGACACATTTGTAGCAAGACGCTTCTTTGACCTGGGTGCCATAATAAATAAACAAGTAAGCAGCGCTTCGCTCCCCTCTATTTCCAAAGAAGAAGAGTTTATTTTGTTAAGGAGCGGTCTGCAGGAAGATAAAACCGGCTAAGTACATCCAGTATCAATCATCCACGGAGAGAAATCGCCATTTTGAGGTCCATTTAGACAAAGAAGTCTCTAAGACAAATGGTGCTGGTATTTAAGATAGTAATAAAAGCATAAATCTCACAGGGGTGGGACCCGCCCGTATCAATTCTAGCTTGAAAAAACTTTGTTTTGTCCTGGGGGGGGCTAGCCTGTCTGGGGCTGCCAAAAAAAAAAAGGCAGCTGAGAAGAACTGGCTGGAGATAAAAGCTCCGCTCCGGCTGGATCTAATCTCTTTCCACAGCCAAAAAAAAGAAAAAGGCTGTGGCTTACCAATAGACCCTAGTCTACGGAGCTACTCCCTGCCCCTTTCTTAGCCAAAAAGGGGTGCTATCTATGATCTTATTTAGATATACAGACCAGATCTCTGAGGAGCTCGGTGGAGCCCTCCTCGGCAACAGGCCACGCCCCCAGGAAGTCCTTTCCTTAGTAAGTTTTGTATGGACTTCTCTTCGCAACTTATTGCTTATTGCATATCTTGTATAAGCTCGAAACCCTCCATCTGCTTCTTCGATCAGCTTATCTTTGGTTATCACTAGTGCTTCTGACAAAATTTCTCTCCTTGGTTCCATCAATTCTTTTCTCTTTTCTTCTTCTATACTTTGAAATCTGGGGTAGAGTTTCAGTCCATCTATCTCCCCCTTTCCATATTCCATTCTTTCCATTTCCGACCACGCTCAGTTCACTGTCAGTATCAACAATTTTCTTGTCTCTTTGTTTATTTTTTCCTTCAGTTTTTAGAACTCTTAACTTCCATTTTCTTCCTTTGATGAGCATCCTCAATTTTTCCATCAAATTTTACTGTTCTACGATCTATGTTCTCCAATCTCTTCTCAATTTTCTGTGTTACTTCTAATAATTTTTGAATTTCAAACATAATCTTTTGCAATGTTAAGGTTTCTTTTTCACGTTGCGCCATTCTTCCAACTTGTAAACACTGCCACTCTGGAATTCAAAACTTTTTTATTAAATTTAAAGCAAGTTCATTTATAATCTTTCAAGACAAGGCTTTGTTTTCACTCCACTCCAGCTGCCAATAAAGCTCCCGAAGAGCACCTGTATAAACAACCCATGCTCTTCTCACTATCACTCTCTGTAAACAAGCTGAGGAACCTTGAAATGCAAAGTCAAATGATCAAAGAGAAAAAAGAAAAGACAATATTTCCAAGTCTTCCAAGCCTCCAGCCTCCAAGTGGCAGTGTTACTTCCTTTCCCTCTGTTATTACAGCCCTCTTTGTATTGTTTTTATATCTTCTTTATATTCCAGGCTTAAAGAAAACAAAATTCTTAAATGGAGCAAAAAAACAAAAAACCCATACAATCCAGCATTATAAAAATAAGGAAAAAGATTTTAATCCATAGGTATAAAAAAAAGAATATAAAAAGTAGTAGAAGAAAAACTAATCCGTTCAATTTAAAGAATAGGAAACATTTGCAAAAGTTCCATTCGTAAAAGAAAATTTTTAAAAAAGTATAACACACTGTCTAATGTAGCTTAATTTTGCCGCTTGTTCTCTTCTGTTTTCAAATTAATTTAGCTTTAATTTTTTGGGGGGTAGTCTCTTTTATAATAATATTTCCTCACCAGATGGACACACTTTCTCTTTCCGTTTTCCTCCCATTCTGGAGCTGTCCCAACTTCAGCAGCTTCAATGGCTGCGCTTCTGTTTCCAGCAAAAAGAGATTCTCCTGGATCAATCAGGGACTTTGCGGTGTCCCTGAGATCAGCAGAACGTACTCTTTCCTGTCACCATCTCTTCGGGACGGTTTAGGTCCAAAAGGACCGTCCAGCGGCAAAAGTATCAACTGCGATCTTGGCGCTCCAAGATTGCATGTCGTGTCGTTGCAATGTCAGCGCCTCCTTCCCAAAATACCAAGTTTTTGAAGTGTAAAAAAATCAGACCAAGATAGAACATAGAATACAGCTGGAAGGTCTTTTAGTTAATCCTTGCTCAAGCAAGAGACCTATACCATTTCAGATAGTGATGGAGTATCCAAAACCTCTGAAGGTAAGCTGTTCCATTGACTGATTATTCTCACTGTTAGGAATTTTCTCCTTAGTTCTAGGTTGCTCCTCTCCTTGGTTAGTTTCCATCCATTGTCTTGTCATTTGGAGTTTTGGAAAATAGTTTAACCTCTTCGTGTTTGTAGGAACCCCTCAAATATTGGAAAATCACTTCAGAATTTTTCCCACTTTTAATTATTCTGGTTTCTTATTGCTATTTTCTCCCTAAAAAAAGTCAGTTTGTTTTTCAATTGAATTGTATAGCTTATATGTTATATTAAAGGTGGGAAAAATTCTGAAATGATTTATCTTGATCTGATTTCTTTTACATTTCAAAAACTTGGCATTTTAACAGGGTGTGTAGGTTTTTTATATTCATTGAAACTAAGAAAACTGCACCATACTCACTGTCAAAGCCAGCATCACTTCATGGAAATTCTTATTTCCCACAATCCTTTTCTTTATGGCTCGAAAAGCATCTTTGGGCCTAACAATAGCAAAGGTCAGATAATAAAATACTAACATTACTTAAAAATAAAATAAAAGTACTAACATTGAAAAACGAACAAAATATATGCTTGCAATTTGCCAGACAATAAGAATCAGGTTTGTTCATCTTCAATTAGACCCTGGAATCTTCCAACCAAAGCACAAAAAGAGCAGCCTCTTCTTCACAATACATTAAACGACTCTCCTCCCTCCACAAGACACATATTTAAGACTAAACTTAACGAAGATATCTGAAAATGAGGCACTAAAAAGCAAAAGCAGATAATTTGAATTATTTAAAAAAAAATTAACAATTAACATTAACAGATCTAAAGAAAAATACATTAATGAGATAGTTAAGAATATTTTTATTTTTTCAGATTTCAGGAAGATTGATTTTACCCTTGTGCAAAGAATTACAACTTAGTAATGGAATTTTGGGCATTGATAACAAAAACAGTGTTTGAGCATCACAAGACTCAGCGTTGAGCTGTTATGTTTTATATCAATGCTCCCTGTTACACATATCACTTTTCCTGAGCTGGGTGTGTCTTTAAGGATCTCAGAAAATGTGCAGCCTAATGCAAAATCATCAGTGAACCTATCCAGAAAATGACTATTGACTTCAGCACTTGTTTCCTTACCCTTCTTCTGTCTCATTAATGATGTCACATATTTCCATGTTACGAGCCCAATCTTCATTCTGTAAGGAGCCATCAGTAGCTTTCTCTGCGGAAATGGAAAAAATAGCAATCTCTAGTACTCAATTTTCTAGGCTTATAGTAGCCATTGCTGACTCTGAGGTTTATATATCAAATACACATAAACTTGTTTGAAAAAAAAATAGTATAACAAGTTCATTACAACTGGTAAGAATATTAACAGTGCACCAGGGAATAAATACAATTCAATTAAATGAATGCATTCTCAAAACAAATTTACTCCTGAGGTCTGCTGATAGAGCCAGATTTTGATAGGTTTCCTGAATCTTAGCAGTCAGAGTTTAAGAAAAATGTTTCAGAGAAGGGGAGGAGCAGTTGAGAAAGTACACTTTCTCAGTCCTTTCTGATGGCATTCCCTGAGAGAGAGAAACCACATGGACCCTACTTTTTCTGATGGCATTGTATGGACAAATACAAGTGGGAGACAGTCCTCATGACATTTATCTGTTATACAGAATCATACAGAGCTTTAAGGGTGACAACCATCATCTCAAATTGCACTCAAAAGTCAACTGGTCACCAGTGCAATTTTCAATGTACAGATACACCCATAACTATTTAAACTGCTCCATTCTGGACCAATTACAACATTCTAATGGTCTTCAACAACAGCACCGTGCACATGCAACAGAGCAAATGAGCCAAAGTTTGAATGGCTATAATAAGACATTCTGTTCCAGGAAAGTTTGCAGTTGGTGCATTAATTGGAGCTGCCCACCTAGACCAGAATGGGCCAACACACCCCAGCCAATTCAAAAATTCAATTTAATTATTTAAAATAATTAAAAAGTATTTTAATTTTTGTCATTCACATTACATTTTGTTCCCCCTTTTGCATTTTTTTCTTTAATGATTCTATTTTACCATTTCTTTGATATTAGTGTAACTCTTGTCCTGCAGGAGTTGGCTGTGGCGAGTTTTCCTAGATGTCATAGACACAGCTTCACTTGCTCCTCAAATTGGAGCTTTGAGTCATAAAGGAGCTGTTCAGAATAATCATGATCTTGTCCAAAATTAAAGATGGAATATCTCTTGGAAAAAAATCTCTAAATATAGGGCCCATTTTCCTTAGGACGTACACCAGGGACAAAGCCAGTCAGTTACGGTGCCTAGTAATCACTTTGTTGACTCCCATCATACAGACACTATGTATTTTGCTACTAGTCTTTAGTCAAGTGGTATCTCTTTAAAAATGCTTTTTAATTATAACAAAAGAAAAATCCCAAATACTATAATAAAGTGATACTACAAAAATCAAAACAAAATAAGAAAATGAACAGAAAAGGTTTATGTATTAGAACAATTATATAAATTATATACAGAACATAAACACTTAAACAATAATTAAACCTTGACCACACACTAATAAGGCAGCTGTGATCCTCCACCCCAGTCATTAGTCATGTGACCTGATGCTGAAAGTCCTTTGATAGGTTTCTCCTTGTTCGCTTATCCAGCTTTTGGTTATAATAGTCTATTCAATAGCTGCCACCTCCAGAGATGTGCATGCTCAGGAAAAAACTTGATTTCAGAGGTGTTGTAGAGGCAGTAAGGTAAGGGTGTCAAACTCAAGGCCCTCAGGCCAGATCCGGCCCTCAGGGTGCTTAGATCTGACCTGCGGGACAGCTCTGGAAACAGTGAAGGATTGCCATGCAGTGCCAGTGAAAACGGAGTATGTGGCCCTCTGGAGCTCCGTTTTTGCTGGCAGAGGTTTGCAGGAATCTGTCCCAGCTGAAAACGGAGCTTGGGAGCCTGTTTTTGCTGGCAGAGTGCCCGGGCCAGCACAGGCACCCGCGGCACGAGTCACATCAAGCTGGCCACGCCCATCCTGGCCACGTCCACCCCAGACCCCCAAGCTCAAACACAACCCTGATATGGCCCTCAATGAAATAGAGTTTGACACCCCTGCAGTAAGGAGTTGACAACATGTAGCTGCACTCTGTCACTACTTCTGTAGTACGTCCTGAACTCAATATTTCCTGAGCCTGAATGACTAGATTCACACTGTAGAAAAAGACATGGTGCCTACTGAATCTAAATCATCTTTGCCTATTTTAATAAAATACTGCACAATTCTAATCTATGAATGATTCTTCAGAGAAATAATGTACAAAATAGTGTCTTGTACTGTAGGCAGTTCTTGTTCTCTCCACAATGTTGCTAATGCCAGGATGATGACCAACAAAGCTATTAGTGCTGTTTAACCCTGCAATCAGTACCGTCTCAATTGCTTTTGGCAAACAGATAAATTTAAGTTCAGGGGAGAGTACTGCCGGTATTAAAAAAACAAAAACACTACCACCATTACCATCAAAAAGTGGATGTCTAGACTTAAACCAGTACTAGCTGGTAATTATAAGTAATTAGCTAATGGAAGAGGGTTAAAGTTATCCACAGTAATACAAGAAAGCAACAAACAGGACAAATGAAAGACAAAGAAATTTCACTCAGAAGAGCAGATTAAAAATGCCACCTATTTTTCCTGGGTGAATTTCTGTAATAAGGTGATAATAACAATCTAGCACCAGTTATTTAACAAACTGAAACACTTAGAAGGTGCCAGAGCTTCTTGGGATTTCCAAGGTATGGTTCAGTTTTTAAAACAATGAATACTCTTAACTGAAAGTTGTGAAACCAATGTTTAAAATATAATATCTATATAAGAGTGATACAGTGAAGATCTTTCTCCTGTCTGCTTCTGGGCAAACTACTAACATTCTGGTCCCAGGTCTTTTGAAGTCTAGAGGCCCTGAAGTCTACTTTTTAACTGATTGGCTAAGGTAATAAAACAATACTTGTAAGAAGCCACTGGTAGAAATTATTAAATTATTAGGGTGTTGAAACTGAGTGTCACAAATATGCTGTTACCAAGCAGCTCTGTCCCTCCATCATCACTCAGAAGGTTTAATTTATCAGATTTAGGTACCACTTGATTTCACAATACACGTAATAGTGGGGTTAGTACCTGGATACATAGTGCTGTATAAAAATTATCAATTGAAACTGAATTTCAACACTCGGAAAATTCATGGTTAAGGAAATGAGTAGGTCTCTGATTCTAGATCATCTTTTCTCACTGGGATTCTTCCATGAAACCCCAGGGTTCTGGGACAGGTTGTTTGAAAAAACAAAGAGGTTTGTTTTTTTTAACTTCATGTTTTAAACAATACTAATTGTAGGTATAATTTTCACGTAGGAGTTCCCTGACATCTGCAAATCCTGAAGGATAAATAAGCTGAGGAAGACTGTTCTAGATGTACTTTCTTTGAAAAAATAAGAATACAACATACTTGTGCTTCTGTTGCTCGCTGTCAGCAGTATAAGGTAGTCCAGACTAAGAAACAAAGCTATTTTTTAAATTAAAAATATATCTTAAGATCTGGTATCTTAAGATGGGTATTGAGACAGAATATTACAAATCTGAATGTGCTTCTCCATTTTTTCTATTAATGTGAATTAGAGAGACATCTGTCTGAGAAATTCTCTTAACACTTCCACATCATCAGGGCTTAAGTAATGTTTCTGGACTGGAATGGCCTGTCTCTAATGGTCTCTTCATTGCTAAATTCCAATCTAGATTACAGCATAGTGTTGTGAATCTGCCCTTGAAACAAAACAAGTTAGTGCAAGAAGAGACAATAAAGCTATTATTAAACAATTTTCAGAGATTACATAACTCTCAATTGTTACCGATTATATGGCTTTAACAATGATGTTCAAGATCCTTGTTTAAAATATTTGAGCCATAATGTCATTATGCAACTATTTTATTTATTTATAGGTGAGCTGTAAAATTTTCAAACAATGTATGTATGTATGTATGTATGTATGTATGTATGTATGTATGTATGTCCTTGCCAAGCCAATATATCTTATTCTGTGTTCTTACATGCTTTATTGGAACAATAATTTATTGGCCAATTTTTATAAGACTTCTGTAAGTATAATACTGAAAATTGGTAATCACTGTATATTAAATTGTGAACCATTTTTCAGTGTTATGATTATCAATAATACAAAAAACTGGAAATAAATTAATATGATAGGACAAATTGAGCTATTAGATACAAAAATCTAGGCTGAACATCTTAAAGATATTCCAGAAGATATTTATTTACAGGAAATGCAAAATGGGACAGAAATAATTAATCAAACAAAAATGGAAATACGATGTCCACCTACATAATCTCTGGGAATAAACTAACACAAAATCCACTAGATGAATTTAAATGATAGTGGATATAAAATAATTGAGTAAAGCCTAATATATTTTTAGTTTATAAATAAAAATCAAAGTTTCCTACAAGTCAGGCTCAACTTAGAGTGACTATGAGACACACTTATAACCCCACTTGATTTTTCTGTCTGGCTTATAGTTCTGGAATTTCCTGCCGATCTCCTATCAAATTACTAATTGGATCTGACCACAACTATAGTCAACTAGGTATTGCCATCTTCTGAAAGTTCTTTTTAATATACAGTTTTGATGAAGAATATATAAAAAAACAGATAACATACTTCATTTCCAGGATTTAGCAGAACATATCTCATCTTTAAAAATTGTCATTTCCACTGTTAACACATTAGTGTCCTTTCTGAAGAGAGAACTGCCACTTCTAGAAACAACCTCTTCCATACAAGTCATTGCCACCAAAATGGGGTTTTCTCAATTATCCCTAAAGACATGAAGGTCAATAGTTGCTGAGTTTGTATTTGGATATATTTTGAAAACAGCAATTTATAGAATAATAGGGTTGGAGCAATACAATGGAGTCCAATTCCATGCCCAAAGCAGGACTCCTCATACCATCTTGGATAAATGGTTCTACAATATTTTCTTGAAAACTTCTACCCCTATGTGGGTCCATGGAGCTCCCGTGACTCAGGAACCAAGCTTGTTTGCTCTCCAAAACTGAGAAATACAGAACATGAGATAGCAAGGCAGATTGCCCATGGCAAACTGATATCTTAGCAACTTCTTCCGTTTCCTTATGACTGTGCATTATGCTGCAAATGAAAACCACTGGCCTGATTCTATCTCATTCTATGGTTCTCATGTATGACTGTGTTGAACATTCTGTTGAATACTTCTTTTGATTGAGACCTCATAAAAGAGCCTCATCCTACCAAATAAACACTTTTTCCCTCTCACATATCAATGAAATCAATTTTGAGTTATAATATTTCATAGGTTTTTGCATTTGAAGTGGGGAAAAAACAAGGACAACTGAATGTTACTCCTTTTATGAAGCTTTTCTAAGACACAAGGCCCTCAATAGTGATGTGAATCATGTAGATGCTAAATTCAGCTTCAGAAGCTGCAATTAGAAGCATCAACAACTCAGAAGTCTAACCCAGGCCACACAATTTTTATATGGAATGAACAAAGCAGTTTAAACCTCACCTGACGAGAACAATTCTAGCTGGAAGACAGCAAAACTAAATGTGCCAGCAAATTCAATATTCAAACTAGCGATATGTGTGAGTATTGTCTGAGTTCTTACAGGCAAACTCAGCAAGATATATGTTACCCTGCTGCCAGGGTGTGGAGATTCGGAACATCATTAATGTGTTAAGAATTATCGGTTTTGAAGGTTTCAGATTCCAAGGACTCCGATATCATCAAAAACTATTATCTATTTTTTTATCCACTAAAGACAGAAGGGGATTTATCAGTTAATGCTATTAACATTTATTACAGTCTAAGCACACTTCAAAATATGGAGTTTAAATTATATTTCAAACATACAATTATATTGGGTGAAAACCGAGTTGAATAAAATGAAGCAAAGCATGGAAAACAGTGGAACAGATTTATATCTTATTTGGTTTCAGTCGATTTTAATGTCACTAATCCACTCTAAGTCTAGATTTTACCCAGCATTATTAACAGCATATACGTGCATGTGAATTTAGGCAAAGAGCTTATTTGGAGAGTTTAGATTTCAATCAGAAATATGTTTTAGTTAAGTCACATGGTTTTTTTGTGAATGAAACAGATCCTGATGCCAGAGGGAAATATATATATACCTGTAGAATAGTGAGATTACTCTTCTGTGATATGCTTTTTACTTACAAAACTATATGCTTGCATGGTTACATAATACATATAATACACATCCACCAACCCTGGCAATGTCTCCTCTTTTCAAACAATCTGACATAAGAACCCCGAGATCAAGAAGTGAATCCTGTCATGCCTTAATTTTTAAAGAGTACCTACAGCATTTTTCCTCCAGATAAAGGAAGGGTTTAGGAAACAATGTCACTATTTTCTCACTCAATAGACATTCTTGACCATTGTATAGCATTCACTGCTGAAACCTGTCCTTAAATCCTTAAACTTAATTTAGAAGATGTTCATAAAAATAAGGGGGAAAAATAAGGAAAAAACACCATTAAGTGTTTGGAGTTAAACATTAACAAAGATTAAACCCAGCTACCCAGGCCTAGCTAAGGACAAAGGATGCACAATAGTTTCATAAATGTTAACTTTGTGAACTCTTAAGTCAGCAACAGAAAATATGTAACTCTGCAAACATTTGAGAACTACAGTTCCCAGGAGCCCCAAGCTTGTATGATGAAAGATGAGCAAGGATTCAAGATGTGATTCAGCAACAGCAGCAAGGCCACAGGTTCCTTATTAGTGACTTAAATGCTGTGTCTGCTAAGTACAGGGCAACCTTGGCAACTTTAAGACTTGTGGACTTCAACTCCCAGCTTGCTGGCTGAGGAATTCTGGGAGTTGAAGTCCACAAGTCTTAAAGTGGCCAAGGTTGGAGACCCCCCTGTGGTGAGAGATAGATTTTCCCCTCTCCTTAGGACAGGACTTTAATTTGTTTAGTACTCCGAACAGCCAGTTAGTGTCTCCCACTCAATGCCATCCCTATGGGACAGACTAAAAAAATTCCATGCACCCAGGAGAGATGGAAGTTGTAGTCTACTTCATATGGACGGTCTCTGGTCTCTGGGAAGAAAGCATTTAGGCCTCCGCCTATTCAGTGTTTGCTAATTCGTGCTTTGCGACATTGAGCTATTTCCTCAAACTCGAAAGCAACTGAAGGACAGGCTTCCAAGATCTTTTCAAAATTATCTCAACCGTTCGCAGGCAGCCCACTGTAAGAGAACGACCAGCCTTCCAGGGGGCGTGACGTTCGCAGCAGAGGCGCGTCCCCTTTAAATAAGCAAACTTTATCCCTTCTTCGAGACCCCCCTCCATACTCTTACCGCGACAGGATTGGCTTACAAGGCCTACCCCCAAGAACCCGCCTCCTCGATCGTACCTCATTGATCATCACGAACTGTCCGTCAGAAGCATATCCTATCCCCATCGGCCAGAAAAAGAAAAACTAAAGCCCGCCTCCGTGGTTTATAAACTCCGCCCCTCCCGCGGTTAGACACTGAACTTGAGGTAAAATCCAGAGTTTAAAGCTACAGTCACCCGAGCGATCGAAGTCGGGAAACACGCGGGGGGGGGGTTGTTAGAGGAATCAGGAGGCCACTTACCAATGCGCTGTCCGACCTGAGAGCTAAAAGGGTTGCCGAGAAGAAACTCCATCACTGCCTAGAGTAGACGACCGCCACGGCTTAGCAGAGATCAGCTGACAGGGCCACGGGTGGGTCACGTGGCCGCTCTGAGCTGCAAGGGGCGTGCTTGGTTTTTCGCTCTTGCGACACACCCCGTAACGTAAGCGCCTCCTTTGCGAGCGGAGTTTAAGGCGGAAATCTGATGGAGGAAGCGGGTTGGCGGGATGTGGGCACAGCCCGCTCTTAAACATCTTCGCCGGCAATAAGGTTTTCTAATTCCGGGGGAGGCATTTCCGTGCAAGCACGCTTGGGAGTTGTAGTCTTTTCCCCATGGGTAGTCTTTTCCTTGCTGTAGGGAAAGGTTTGTTACCTTGTGACAGCGAGCGGCGACGATTGGGTGATGCCATAATTATAGGTCGCAAATGGGACCCAAGCCGCTCGCAGTCATCGCAGTATTGGTGGCTTCCGCGGAGGGCCTGCTCGGGAGAAAGCAGCTTGAACGGACTCCATTTCGCTCTGCCGCAATCAAAGCCGTATGAAACCTATCAGTAAAAAGGCGCTTTGCGGCCACTAGGGCCGAGCTGAGGTATCTTCCGTTCCTCGATGTCTTTCGGTACTTTTTCAATAGCAACGTTTAGATCATTATAGATGTCAAAGTGGTCGGACTGTTCTCCCCATCCAAACCCATATGTTCAGGGAATTATTTGTAGCTTTCTACATAAAATTAAATACTTGTATCAACTCAGTGCAGGAAAGAAATAACTGTTGAGTTGACTCAGTAAAGCATTGAGAAAATTTTTGGATTCTCATCCTGATTCAAGTGAATTTAAGATTATAAATTTTAAAAGTACATTTGCAACCTCCAACTATATGCAAAGCTATTACTCATATTCTAAATCTACTGGAATACTGGAGTAACATGTTTGTATTTATATCAGAAAAGTTATATGTACAGTATACATATGCAAAATGCACTCAACTGAAAAATAATTTTAAATTTGCAATATTGGATTACTGATGATTTCAAGGTATTTTGCATCAAGAGCATAGTGCTAATATTTCAGTATTATCTAGATGTCATTTAATGTGGAATAAAAATAATGCCTCAAAAACAAAGTATCTTTCTTGCTAATTTTAATAGCAATAATTTGCTTGATATGCTGATGCATATGGGGACAAATGTATTCATTTTAAAACAATCAAGCTTGTGTCAAAAACAATGTAAGAATATATCTACATGTTGATCTGTTATAGGCTCAAGTTCTCATATTTTAAGTAAATACAGTACAGGTAGGCCTCAACTTAGAACCACAATTGAGACCAACATTTCTGTTAAGTGAAATTTGCTCCATTTTATGTTTCTGGCCATAGTTGTCAAGCGAATTACTCAAGTTGTTAAGTTAGTAATATGGTTGTGTTGTGGCCCGGCAGGAGCCGTTGGCCACCAGGTGGCGGCACAGCATTGGATCAGAGGGAGTGTTCAGGGAAACACTTGGGAGTTGTTGCAGGATGCACCCTGTCGAAGGGTTACTTGAGGGAAGGAACAACTGAGTACTTACAGGAGATGATTGCGAGCAGCTGTTGCTCATTGGGATCCTCTCCTGAGTATAAAGAGACTGCTGGTGCCACGCCCTAGTTGCAGAAGTCAACTTTCCGTTCCTGTTCTAGTGATTGTTCTTGTTTGCGTTCACAAACCGAGAGAAGCCAACTTGGATAAGTGGGTTGAGATAAGAGAAGCCGGGTTTGCATTGGGGTGTGACTTTCTGCCGGAGCTATTATCTTTGTTTATTTGGGCTTGCAGCCAACAAGAGCTTGGACTGATTAAAAGAAACCTTTTTAGTTACGTGGCTTTTGGCTTTCATTCCTGACGGAGAAGGGGGGGTCAGAACAGGTTGTTAAGTGAATCTGGCTTCCCCATTGATTTTGCTTAGCAAAAGGTTGCAAAAGATAACCACATGATCTTGGGACATGGCAATAAGTATGAACCAGCTGCCAACCATCTGAATTTTGTTCACATGATCACAGGAATGCTTCAAAGGTCGTAAGTGAGAAACGATCAAATAATTTTTTCAGTGCCATTTAACTTTGAACAGTCACTAAATGAACTGTTGTAAGTTGAGGATTACATGTACTATGTTTTTCCACTTCATGACCCACTTCATGACCCAGACTGTTATAAATGCCACAAACCTCACATGAAAATTATGACAAACTCATTTACAACTAAAAAGTTTATAACAATAGTTTCTGGTAGATACACTGAATTTCGAACTGTAATAACCTTGAAGCAAAATAAAAAAGGTATAGAATACAGAGTCGTACAGGACATATATATGTGATTATCATACAAGGATAGTGTCATATGGATGGCAGAGAGATAGAAAATTTTCTGATACTGAAAAACATGTACATGAATTAATAGGAGGAAATAGAAATGAATCAAAATGAAATTTCCAGGTATAAAAACATTTATGTACGATAGCAAGGACGTTAAATACAGGAACTAACAGATATATAAAAAACAAAAGCATAAGTTCAAAACTTTTCACTATCAAATATGACAAGTTACGTATTATACAAATGTGTACAGATATTAAATAAAGGTACATCAAGTACATTTGTATGTTTAAAAACATCAAGTCTACTACATTGCAAATGGTAATTGTGAAGCAGATCTTCTATTTAATCCTGGATGCTGAAAACTTAAGCTACATATAATGTTTGTTTATGAATTAAAACCTTTAATTGATAGATTATTTCAGCCACTGGAAGAAGGCAATTATTTCTGACTCCCCTGTGCTTATCTTCTGTGTTCTGATTTTTTCTAGCTTTTATGATACATCTGTGGGTGGGATAACACAGGACAGAGGGACATAAATACAAATTGCCTTTCTTCATTTGTAGGAGAGCCATGTTAGTCTAGGCTGGCAAAAAAACAACAACAGGTGTTTGATAGCACCAACTAACAAATTGTATTAAATGAAATAAGCTTTTGAAAGATGTAGCTCATTTGGTCAGACTGATTATGCCTTTTAATTACATTTTTAGTTGGAAAAGGGGCTCAATTTAAAGACTTTCCACTCAATGCTGAAAACTCAAAGAACTTTCCAAAAGCAGTGATATAGTGTAAATGCAATTAAATGATTCTGCTAAATGTCCAGTTCTAAAGATTGAGATTCTTTATAGTTCATATGTTGCTTATATATCTGCACAACTTTGAGTCAGTGATTCACAGCAAGTTTTTTAGAACTAGCTTGCCATTGCCTGTTTCCTAGGGCTGAGAGAAAAATGACTGGCCTAAAGTCACCAGCTGGCTTCCATGTTTTACTGGTTTCTAGGCTGATGCCTTAATCACCTAATCACTATCGCAATTGGTTCTTATATTGCTGGTAGCACTGGTCAAATAATATCAAATCTGAATAGGTTTTTAAAATCTCAAATCATTAGTTCTTAGCACATAGTATTTTAATCATCAGGTTTAAATAGGGGATAGGAATGGGGACAGACGCTTCATTATTTAGAGGAAGTTTAAAATGAAATGATGGAAAACCAGTCAATTGAATAGTCTACCAGTTAAGTGATGTATATTTTGGATTCAAAATGATTTCATTTCCTGTTGTTTTAAGATTTTTAAATCCTATGTGATAAGATTATATGACATAGAATTTTAGCATTAATTTTATCCGGTTTTTTTATCACACTATAAGGACACATCAATTCACAATCACAGTTGGAACCAGAACGTCTATCACTAAACAATATGGTGGTTACATGAGTCATCATGTGACCACATCTAATTTTATTATCTTTTTGTTGTGATCATTAAACGATTCTGGCTTCCCCCATTGATTTTGCTTGTCAGAAGCCAGCTGGACATGTCACAAATGGCGATACATTATCCTGGGATGCTGCAATCCTCATAAATATATGAAGGTCAAAAAACATCCAATTGTAACAACTCTGTAATGGTCTTAAGAGTGAGGACTGGACATATGGCACTTTTTCACCTTGTAACTTTGAACATTTTCTAAATGAATGGTTGTAAGTCATGGACTAACTGTATTGCTATTTTCATATGGATACTTTTAAAAAAATTCAAAATGTCCTTTTAAAGAATACTTGTTATAACTTGAAGTTCAATTATGACAAGTGTGTTAGATTATAAAACCATTACAGGTTAGTCCTTGACTTACAACCATTTGTTTAATGACATTTGAAATTATAACCGCACTGAAAAAAGTGGCTTATGACCATTTTTCATGCTTATTGTCATTGCAGTAACCCTGTGGTCATGTAATCAAAATTTGAATGCTTGACAACTGGCTCATATTTATGATCGTTGCAGCATCTCAAATCATGTGATCACCTTTTGTGACCTTCTGACAAGCAAAGTCAATGGGGAAGCCAGATTCACTTAAAGAGTTACAGTGATTCACTTAACTATGGCAGGAAAAGTCATAAAATGGGGCAAAAGTAACAACTCTCTCATTTAGCAACATAAATTTTGGTCTCAATTGTGGCCATAGATTGAGGACTACCTGTATATGTTTTCTGAACAATAGTAGTAGAAGGATTTTTTTGTGTTCTAATTAAAACTATATACAAAAATATATACCTAAAAATATAAATTCCTATATTAAAAATGCCATACTTAATCCTATGGAAGTGCTTTCCCAGAGAAGAACAGATTCAGAGCGCTAAATCCTATGCTGAGACATTAGATTTCCTCTTATTATTAAGCCCTTCAATATCACCTTCCTAACTGCCTGTACATGAGCATTAGCACCATAAGAGAAAAAAGACTATTTGTTGGTAATGAATGTAAATTGGAATTTGCGTACTTGGGGGAACACTCTTGCCTTCTATGACAATATTTTTAACTACTGTTTCAGAAGTCACTATCTAAATGTGAAGAATTTGGAGCTTGGAATTGTAGGCTAAAGATCTTCCTTTTGTCTCGTAATCTGAACACTGTGTGAAATATTACATTTCTATACTGTAATTACTACTGCTAAATATGTTTCGAAAATGATTTGGAAGAATTGCTTCAAAACTTGAATGAACATGAATTAGCACCTCACTGCTACTTATAAAAACTTTGGAGAAAAATATAGCTGCTTTAAGCAGTTGCATTAAAGAAGTAACCATTTTAATGATTTGATTTCATTCACTCCCAAATTTGTATGTAGCGCTGACAAAGCAACATTTAACAAGAATTCCTAATGTCAGAACAGTTCTTTATGAATAGGACAATCTCCCCCCCCCATCATTAATTTGAACATGTCCATTATTTTTTCTCCATTCCATTAGAGAAGTACTATTTTATAGCAATAGCAAAAACATTTAGACTTATATACAACCCCATAGCTCTTTATAGCACTGTCTGGATGGCTTACAATGTTGAAGCATTATTTGCATATTGCCCTAATAGTCTAGGCCCTCATTTTACCGTCCTTTGGAGGATGGAAGGATGAGTCAACCTTGAGCCCTGTCAGGATCAAACTCCATGCTGTGGACAGAGTAGTTTGCCTGCAACACTGCACTTTAACCACTGCACCACAGGGCTCTGTTTTACATTTCTAAAATAATTCAATGTATCTTTTCCTTTTACATTAAGGCTGATATATAAAAAAATTACTAAACTCTAGTTATATAGAAACAGAGTTAAGAAAACATCTTCCAATTCTTGCAAATTTAAGTTCTGGACTTTTTTCATAAAATCAAGTTAAACAGGTATTGACAAAAATCTTTAAAATTCTGTAGGTTGAGACTTGAAGAACGCAATATATATGTATACACACCAGTAGCATGGCAGTAGATTACTTTCCACAGTTGCTTTTTTTGTCAAAGACCGGGCATTATGTAGGCTATATTATCCAATGTGTTTGACTGAAAAGACAGAAACATTAAATTAATTCAATATGTATGTTATAAAGTGAAACACTTTTTGCTTGAATGGAATATTTAAGGAAAACCCCATCAAAGCCAACTTGTGGTTTCCCAGCCCCACTTCTGCATTGCCCAAATTGACAACAAATCTTTAATTTTTGGTTCAGTATAATTTTTTCTATTTGTTTACTGTGTTTTAAAACAACAATGGCTGAAATAGATGTGACAATTTCCCACTTCATATAATACTCACCTGCATATCTCTCCCACTGTCTCTACCTTTTGCGCTGCCTGCCTACCTACTTCCTGCCACCTGCTATCCACATCACCCAGCCCTGTCCATTGCCACTGCATCTGCAGCACTGAATGCAACTACTGCACTGAATGGGGTCTCTGCGCCCTGCACAACTGAGTTTTAAGACATAAGACAAGAGCTTGGTAACTAAGTGTAACTTACCAAAACATGTTTGGGGCAGCCATTTAGCTCAGGTAACTGAGATGTTAGACAAGTCAAAGGGCCCAGAGCACAAATAATTGAATCCAGGAGTACTGATAAACTTCCTGATACGGCTACCATTCCCTGGGAGGTCACAAAGGAATGAGAAAAGTTGTTAATTTATCCTTCCTATTTTAAGTCCACAATGATTTTCTCAAATACAACAGCCCTATTTTGCTCTGTGAAAGAATTTTATAGAGGAATCACATACAGAGAAATAAATGAACAAGAATTCTGCTGAAAGCAAGAAAGGCTACATTCTGTACCACACATGTATAAGATAGCATACACAAAATGTAGCACTTCATAAAATACAAAGTAGATTCTCAAGTATGCACTGGGTGTGCAGTTAGCAAATTGAGTGCACTGTACTTCAGCAGGCTAAAATTTTATTTTTAAATGGACAGTCTTTGTACTTCCTCTTTAGGCAGCTTCTTAGTATTCTACAGGGTAGTTCATAAATTAGGTTAGAATATCACAGTGAGTCAGAGGTTCTTTCCTCCAGCATTTTGTTTCTTAGACAACCAGGTGCTTCTGGGATGTTCTCAATAGGAAGTGGAGAAAATAGCCTACTTCCAATATTTTCCCTACCAATTCAATATTTGGAGGTTGGAGATTACTTTACATCTCCAAGGTTACCAGTTTTTGCTATAATCTGTCCTTCATTAATTTTTGTTGGTATCCATTGGTATCCAGTGTCATATCCTGTCAATGCTTTAATGTTTAATTAGATGCTCTATGACAAATATGTTCTAATTCACCCTCCAATTGCCTTTACCAGATAAGTTCAGATCTTTGGATGAGGTAATTTTTCATTCTATATAATGACAATTATTCCTTCTTTGTTTTCTTCTTTTTAAGATAATTTCAGTTTTAAACAATCAATGGCAACTCTGAAATATGTACTGTAGGTTAGAAACTTCATGATTTATAAGAAGCAGAAGTAGTGGGATATCAACCCTAATTCAATAATGCTGAATTTTGTAGTTTACAGTACAATCTTCTACAATATAGCATAATCCAATTTTTTTTCAGGATTGCAATTGCCATTAACATTAACTATTCACTACAAGAGGTGGGGCTGGAATATTCAACTCCAATTTTTGTAGGTGAGTTAGATTTATTTCAATGGTTTATTTTTTTAAATGAAAACTCATTACGAAAAGTTGACATCTGCAGTACAATCTTAGGATACTGAAAACTATAGCTGGAGGCCACATGTGATCTAGGGACTATCCATCCATGATCTGACTGAAGAACAATATTATCAGCCCTACTAGGTAGACTAGATGAAGAAATCAACTACAGAGGAAAGGTAATACTACTTTTATTAAGATTGGCTATAATAATAGAATCATGCAAGTCTGATTGTGCTTCCTTGTTTAAGTCTGAATTAGGGAAATACCTATCTGAACTGCTTCCAAATGTCTGCGGTAGACTTAAAATGTATTTCAACTCACTATTGCCTGACAAAAGATCTTGTATATCTTTTCTTTATTTTCTACAAATATTAAAGAGGAATGAAACTGCATAATAGCTCTTGTACTTACTTCAGTCTCCTGCAGCCTGTGGCCAATAAGACTCAGAGACTCTCCCAGTAACTGCAGATGTGCAGCTACATCAATGGGATCTGTCTCAGGAACCTTCACTGGTGAAGAGGATAATACCATCGTGCTAGTTGGGGACTTTTTATGGGGTGAAGGCACGGTTGTTAGGGAAGCTGAAAACAGACAATAAAAGAGTTTTAAAATTGTACACCAATGGTGAACCTATGGCACATGTGCCAGAGGTGGCACACAGGGCCCTCTTTGTGGGCAAGCACACCGTTGTCAGCTGCTCTTCTGGTTTCCGGCGCACATATGCGTGCTGGACAGCTGGTCTTCACGGGCACCAGAGTGTGGGAAAATGGCCCCCAAAAGGCTGAAAAACGACCAGGCTGTTTTTCAGGCCATTTTTCGGTTGTTTTCAGGCAAAAAACGGCCCAAAATACAGGCTGAAAACGGGCCGAAAAATGGCCACAACTGGCCAAAAAACAGGCCTGTGTGCACCAGTCAGCTGGTCTTTGGGTTTCAGGCGCTCTGGCATGTACACATGCACGTGCATGCACACTCGTTCCAGTTTGGGCACTCCGTGCCGAAAAGGATCGCATCACTGCCTTATACAATATACAAAAAAGTTAAAACAGGGAAACTTCTCATATATATATATATATATGAGATATATCTGGGATATATATATCCCAGAAGACTGGGATAGCTCTCAAATCACTCCTCCACCAAAGTTCCCTGTCTTCATATTTGTACCTATTCCACATTGCGAATAATTTGTATTGATTGTTCAATTCATGCACTTAAAGGTTTTGACTGAATAAGAATCTTTTGTCCTTAGGTCAAACCCTACTTAGATGATAAAAGCAAGAATAACACAGAGTTCAAGAAAGTATAGTTAAGTCTGGATTAAAAAAAAACTTGACAACAGCAAAAGTAAATTCTCAACTTTGGTTACAATGAATTAATTTAAGTGGAGTCTCTTTGAAATATACTGTTTGGACTGTGCTGCCTCTTCTCAAATAACTCAACTCCTCAACCACTGCTTTCCTAGATTTCTCATACCTTTCCATCCATTACTTTATTTTAAAAAGGCAACTGATAATTATCTAAAAGTCAAATCAGTTGAATACACAATTATCAAAAACCCAAACAAATGTACATTTTTGGTGTCTACTGTGTTTTGATATTTAATTCATTGTTCTAATCTATGCAGACTTATTCTAGATAGTCTAATAGTAAACTAACATATTTTTCAGAGAATAAGACGCACCTTCCCCCCCCCCCAAATAGAGAAACTCTGGATGCATCTTATACACTGAATACAGCATTTTTGGCCTACCAAAACCCCGCCCCCTTGCAAAAATGGATGTACAGAGGGTTTGGAAGGCTTGCAAAGTGCTCCTGGAGGCTGTGGAGGGCAAAAATGATAAAAAACCAGGCAGTTTTTGCTTGTTTTTGCCCCCCCCAGCCCCCAGGAACACTCTACAAGCCTCCCAAAGCCTCTGCATGTACCCCCCCTTTTTTTGTGCAAAAGTGGCCCGTTTTTGTGAAAAAGAGGCCATTTTTTGCTCATTTTTGCCCCCTCCCCGCTCCCAGGAGCACTCTACAAGCCTCCCAATGCTCTGCATGCCCTTCCCCTCCCCCCACAAAAAACGAGGCATGCAGAAGATTTGGGAGGCCTGCGGAATGCAATTTTTTTTAAAAAAAATTACCTCTTCAAAATCATGGTGCGTCTTATACTCCGGTGCGTCTCATAGTCCATAAAATATGGTAATCCTGTCCTAAAGCAGCTTTTATGATACTTCTCAGACCTTCATATTTGAATTCTGAGCTCTGGGAGTAAACCAAAGCTCTAATATCTGTCAATTTCTCATTAGCTGTTAATGATAAAATTCATTTCTGGAAGCTTGGAACAGTTTGATGAAACAGACAAATATCTCAATATATTTAGTTACAATAATAAGAATTATTTTGAGAGAAAAACATATGAAATGTGGAAGCTACCTTTCAATTTTGGGGAACCTTCTGATGACATTGCTTTCCTCTTCACTGTTGTTGCTTCTGCTTTATTCTGCTTATGTTGCAAATACTGAGCCTTCTGCTTCCAAACCTACAAAGAATAGAGAAAGCAAAACTGGTATGAAAACTGCATTGTTTAGGCAATTGATTAGCAAAATATGCAGACCACGTAGTTAAGAACACTTAGATCCCAAGCATTTCATAATTATTAAATGTGAAGAGGAGGGAGGAAAGGAGGGAGATTAAGAGAAAAGAAAGGAGGAGGGAAAGAGGAAGGGAAGGAGGGAAGGTATGTGAGAAGGAGGGGGGGATCGAGGGAGGGAAAGGAGGGGGAAGGAAAGGAGGAAAGGAGAAAAGAAAGGAGGGAAGGCAGGGGAGAAGGAAGTAAGGGGGGGAGGGAAGAAAAGGGTATGGAAAAGAAAGAAATGAGGGAAGAGAAGAGGGAGGGAAGGAATAAGATACCTAACCTTTGATGTTTATATGATTTGATAGTATGGGAATATCTCGAAATGTAGTTGTATTGTTTTTTACAAGTTATGGCTGTTGTATTTTCGTTTTACCAATAAAATCTTACTACAAATTAAAAAAAATAATAAAAAAAATAAATAAATGTGAAGAGGACTGCTATACATAAGCTACTCTGGGGAGTAAATTAATGCAAGCACCATGATAGCAACATCTTAGGCACAAGACAACTCAAGATATTTTTAAAAATGTCTTCTCAAATATTTACCAGCTTATCTTTCTCTGGAAGCTGTTTCCAAACCTCTGCTAGCTTTTTGCTCAGCTCACCAAAATCTAGTAGGAAATCAGAGAAGGTGAACAGTTCAGAATAAAAGCAGGTAGTTTTTAATTTTAATGAGGAATGTGATTCATGAACATTTAGTTAACCACTGAATGCATAATGGGACAGATTAACAACACATGTAACAAAAATTGTTTTTCAATAACTATGAAATATAATGCTATCCATGTCAGATTTTATATTACATGTAGAAAGCAAAGGCATCCCATAATGAATGACTTTATATATTTTGGCTATACAAATTACTACCATAAGACTGCAAGCAGTTCTAAAAAAATTCTGTGTGAAAGAAACTGGTGCAATCTGGCTGCTAAAAGAACAAAATTAGAGATAGATATTTAATTATCCTGATTTTTATTAGGCAGTACCAGTCCACATTTAGCAAGGGGATCAGTGAAACGAATTCTTATTGATAGGTGTGAATGTACTATTATCTATATACTCAGCAAAATTTAGTATGTTTGTCTTGATACTGCAAATTTAATTACTAACATTTGATTATAGCTATGATGGCAACCATTTTTTAATGTATGATATAATAGTCATCAATACTTAACTGAGTTGAGAGGAAATCAATTTAAACTTGAACCAAACAATTTAGTTTTACTAAGAATTAAAAGAGCATCTGCTGAAGTAATTATTTTACAATGATAAGTAGTAATCCTAAAGTGATGGTGAATCTATGGCACGCGTGCTGCAAGTAGTACGCAGAGCCATCTCTGGGCACGCAAGTTGTTGCCCGCTGCTCTTCTGGGTTCTGGCATGCTGGCCAGCTGGTTGTCATGTGCATGGGAGCGCTGGAAACCAGAAGAGCAACTGCCCGGTGCGCGTGGCAGGTGGCTGCTCTTCCGGTTTCCGGCATGCGCATGTGCACCGGCCACCTGGTCTTTCGGTTTCTGGCACATATGTGCATGAAAAGACCAGCTGGCTGGTGCGCATTTACACACCAGAAAACAGAAGATAATTTTCTCAGCGCGCACATGCACACCGGGTGGCTGCTCTTCTGGTTTCCAGCACACGTGTTGTCCCATTTCGGCACTCAGTGCCAAAAAAGTTCGCCAACACTGGTAAATGTACTTACTTGAACTAAGTGGTAGTGAGTACTGAATTGTCTTGTATAAAACTTAATAATTACTACTATTTTTTTCCTTATGCAAACAGTTCCCTACACTGTAAAAATATTAAAGATGGTTTCAACTTTTGCACCTAGCTACACTGTCTGATTACTTGCTGAATTCAAAAACTGTGTAACAAGACAAAGAGAAATTCAGAACCCGAATTACAATTGGCCATGTTGTCTTGAGAATTAAAACACTGTTTGCCCTGTTTTATGGTTTTGTTTTAAAATATGCCAAAATATAAATTATTGTAGTATGTTTTATGTGCCCCTGCCCTGATGAGAAACTGCAATTGTTTTAAACCACAAGCACTAGGATAGAACTGGGAAATACCTTTCTATTCTTTAAGATTAGTTCTTTATAGTTCTAACTTAAATATGTCCAGACAAGTTATTACAGTTAGTGTCAAATATTCTTCTCTGGGTTCTAATGTTATTAATAGTGAGGAAGAGACTAATTGGAAATTTAGAGGTGACATCTCGAAACTGGAATCTTCCTATCAGGATGATTCATGTAATGGTAAGTTTGTATTTTTCGGCAACCAGCTAAAATGTCTTTTTAAATTTGAATATGAAATGCAGATAGTATCACTAAGAAATGTACTTTCTCACCGTGACATTTATGAGAACGTATCTCTTTCTGAAAGTGCAGATTTTAAAAATGTATGTTTCTATCAGCATGTGCGTAATCTCCTCACTTAGTGCTCAAATGAGTATTTTAAACTTTATGCAAATAATTTAAAGAAAATATAATAAAGTTGGATTTTAAGCAAACAACAAAACTTCAACTCTTACAGGACTGTTATTTTACCTATTCCTGGATGCTCAGCCACAATGTTCACACGATATTCCTTACAGAATACTTGGTAGGCAGACATATTTTTCTTCTTTGGCTAATTAGAAAAAAGGAGGAAGGAGATAATATTTAAAAGTATCAATTTCTTTCTAATACCTACAGAAATATCTGAAAAACCATCTCATAGTCCACTTCTTTATACATTAGTATCTAAGCTGAAGTTTTTGTTATGAAGTATATATGTATGTATGTATGTATGCATGTATGTATGTGTATACATACATACATACATACATACATACATACATACATACATACATACATACATACATACATATATATATATATATATATATATATATATATATATAACAAACCAGTTTTATAGTTGGAGGGAAAAATGCAGTATTTCTTAATGCCGTAAATTCATGATGATAGTGAAAGACAGAATCTAAAAAAATTTGCAACACAAAAACCTCTGGATTAAATACTGGTAGCAGATTATGACTTAAACTCTGGAGCTACAAAGAACATTTTGAATTTGCTATTACAAGAATCGACCATAACATATAGTACTCACTTGCTATGCGGTTTTACCTTTTCTTTTTCTATTTTTTCAATCTTCTCTTTTTCTTCTTTCTTCTTCTTTTTCTCATTCAGGCTATCTGTACAGAAAACAGGTGGTAGTGGTGAGGGAGAAGGAGGAGGGGCAGGTAGAGCAAACTGGATGCTAGTTGGAGAAACAGGCAGTTGTGGTGTTATTTCCACTGCTGCTGGTGATGAAGAGAGTCCAGAACTCTTCTTCAATTTAGAGTGTTTTTTCTCCTTGTGTTTCTCCTTGTCTTTCTTCTTTTTACTCTTCTTTGATTTCTTTTTCTTTTTTATCTCCCGATATGAATCATCAATGACTAGTTCTCCAGCTTCCAACTCACCTCCAGATGAAGATCCAGATTCCATTTGTGGCTCCAAGTTTGAAAGCTCAAAATCACTGCTTTGGCCTTCAGGGAAGAGGGATGTGTCTGGGCTGAAGCCCTCAGCAGGAGAAAGAGGATGGGGATCTGTAGGTGGCTTGTGCTTCTTGCGAGATTTCAAGAAGCTGTGTGTATCGTGGCTTGAGTGTTGCAGGTTTTGTTCATCCCGAATAGACTTCTTAGAGGTCTTTTTTGTAGCTCCAGAATGTGAAAAGGGATCTTCTGTTATGGTACCCCCCTTTTCTTTTGGTGAGAGGATTAGCTTCATTTTTAAGCCATCAGGCTCACGTAAGGTCAACATTTCAGAGTTTACATATGGTGGTTTTATTTTTTTAGACTTGTGGAAAGTACCATCATCCAAGGGTGGATCGCTGCTTCCACTCAGCTTCTTCTTGTGATGTTCTTTCTTACCCTCTGAATAACTGGGAGCACTGAATGAAGAATGAGATGATTTTTCCAAAGTCCTTTTAGATGATTTGGAGCTGGTAGTTAAAGGAGTGTTGATGGCTTTAAGCAAATCCATGGCAGTGTTAGTGGAGAGTGATTTTTTTTTTTGCTATTCTTTGATGATGGCTCCAAGGGCATGGAAAGTTCAAAAGGATAAAAGTCTAAAATAGAGTACAGAGAAAATAGGTAAAAATAAGTACATGCACAGGATGTCAAAATCAACTGTATCTCCAAAGCCCCTGAGGATAGAACAAGAGGCAATGGGTGGAAACAAATTAAGGAGAGAAGCAACTTAGAACGGAGGAGAAATTTCCTGACAGTTAATCAGTGGAACGACTTGCCTCCAGAAGTTGTGAATGCCTCAACACTGGAAGTCTTTAAGAAGATGTTGGATAGCCATTTGTCTGAAATGGTATAGGGTTTCCTGCCTAGGCAGGGGATTGGACTAGAAGACCTCCAAGGTCCCTTCCAACTCTGCTATTGTATTATCTTCATTTACAAACTTTCCTAACATCTCAGATTATTAAACTACCCAGCTGGAAAACTTCAGTTGTTGTTCTTACAAAGGATTTTTGCCCTAAGGCTTCTGGATTATTAATCTTATGTTCACAATATTATATTCTATTTTAGTGAATTCTATAAATAATGCAACAATTTATTGGACATCTTATACCTCACTTCCTGGATTTGCAAGAAAGGAAAACTGCAAAATACAATATATTATCAATATTCAAAATCATATTATGTAGGGAACAGAAAACAGTATTTAGAGTAAGAAATCCAAAGTCAGAGGAATAAAATACAGGGTTGGAGTAGCAAGAAACTAAAATATAAAATACCTAAACCAATTAAGAAGTTTTTGTCTAGGGCCAAAATATATATTAAACAGGTACCAGGCAGATTTTTCTGTTACAGGGATTTCACAACTAACTAAATACTCTCAAGATGGGTAATATGAAGCCCTCCCCTGTTTTAGGTATACATTACACCAGGGTAGATTTCATTTTAAATCACGATTTAAATCACTAGTAAAAAGGCTTGATTTAAATTTACTCAATTTACATCATAATTTTTAAAGAGCAACTGTTGACTCTGTCCCACAGTGGCTCCTCTTCTGACCTCCTGTTGATTCATGGACAGTCCCAATATTGCAGAATATACACCCTTATGCTGCATAACTAAGTTCCATTTCATGCTGAATAAACTAAATTATTAATGTTATCTTAAAATACAAAACTATCTTTAGACAGATTTTTACTTCAAAAGCATTTTATTAAAATAAATTTGATAAAAATAAAAAAAATCCAATTTAAATTTTTAAAAAATCTGATTTTTAAAATTATTTTTTAAAAATCAACTATTTTTATCCACCCTGCATTACACCCATTAAAAAAGGGCAGGGCTTCACACCTGCCATCTTTACTTTTTTTGACACTCCCTCCTCAGTGGAAATCCCAAAATAATGTTCAGCTATGCTTTTGCCTTTCTCAGATAAATATCTTTGGATGATCATGATTAAGATGGCGGGGGGGGGGGGGGAGGAGAAGCTATTTAAATATCAAGAATCAGAAAGTTTTGAGATCAAAAGCAATACTTTGATGTAGACTAAAAAATGTAATGGCACCTGGTGAACATGAGGGAATACTGCTTAATATACTCATGATGTCCAATACAAAATATTACACTAGTAGCAATATTTTGATCCCCCTGGTTACTTTTAAAGGCAGACATCATAAATTGTGATTAAATTAATGTAACATTAATCAGTTAGACTAGAAACTAATTTAGGTATTTTTAGAAGCCATTTGAGAGAAAAGAGATGAGAGGCAAGAAAGTTGAGAAGGTTGTTCAATGATTACGTTGCTTCCTGACATCTACTGATTGTCCGCTGAATTGTTGATTGCACTGCTGATTGAAGTTAATTACTGAATGTGACACTGGAGCATGGTTTTCACACACCTGGAAATGTGAGAAATTCCTGGACAAGATAGTTGAAACTCCTCAGGAGAGACACAGAAAGGTGAACACCAGAGAAGGGGAAGCAGAAAAATGTGACACCCCCCCCCCCCCAAAAGCAAGAGAATCAGGAAATAGTGGAGTTTAGTGCTAGTGGAGTTTGGCAGCTGGTGCTACTGTTTTGTTCTAGAATACAATTCATGGCTACCATAATAAAGCATGCTGATTTCTCATAATAAGATGGAAGAAATTCAGAACCTAATGGGTCAGAAACCAAATAAGGAAGGAGAATACTGTGGCGGTTGATGATTCTTTGCAGAACCAACATAGCAGTGAGAGATCTGATATAACATGTGGAAGGTGATTCAGGTAGGGATGAATTATATTACCTGAAACTTAATACAAGTTATCAAATATGTCATAGGCAATACTGAAACTTATTGAGACATGATGGACACACAATTCTGGTTGTATCTTATTCAAAAAGAAGAGACTCAACAAAAATTGAGGGGGAATTGTACTGTACATAAAGGAATCATATACCTGTACAGAAATTCATAACAAAATATCGTTATAGATTGCCTGATAGGCAATATGGATATGGATGAGATTGTTGTGGTCAGATATCAAAGCTTACAAGAGCCATGTGATAGCAACAATAGATGCTTTTATCTATCCTGACACGGGCTGGAAACTCAAACGCTGCCCAGCATGAGAGATCTCACAACTTCCTTTCTTTTAACAGCTTTCCTGTTAACAACATTATTTGTCAGAACATGGAAGAGGGAATAAAAGAGCCTGCTATCATACAAGCAATCTTTACCAATAGCAAAGAATTGGCTGAAGGAAGGGAAACCTGGCTCAGGATTGGGGTTTACCTTATTCTGGATAGTAAAACACTACTTCAAAGAATAGGTCTACAGCAGCTGGGAGTGCTTTTGAGCTGTTTTTAATATTCAAACCGGTGAAAGATACATCTAGTTGGATCCAACATCATTTAATAAATAAATTTATACAGGTCTGGGCTACATCCCAAACTGGTCACAGCAATGTATTCTACATGAAGCTTCTGTATTCTAGAATTCTGGAATATCCTGGAAGTTTCAATTAGTAAAAAATGCAGCAGTGCGTGATGCTGGATTTATATTACACTTGTGTTAAAAAGTTCAGCACTTATTGCCAATTATTCTGTAAAACAGGTTAACACCTTTGTTTTAACATCCAAAGTCCTAGATCTATCCTATCTCATAGGACTTTTGCTACAAAATGCAAAAGAAACACTATTGAAATTGCCTTTACTTTCCAAGGTCTGTTTGCTGGGCCACAGCAGAGGGCTTTCTCTTCTCTTGCTCTCAAGCTATGGATATTCCCTCCAGAGCTACACTCGGCTCCCATTTTTGCCACTTTTCACAATGGAATTCCCCATGGGCAGAAAAATTGAATATAAAATGAAATAGAGAGTAATATTAGTAATAACGGTAATAACAATAATAAAAATTCATAATTAAACTTCTTTTAGATACTGGAACTTGTATTTCAGTTAATGAAATAATAACACTGAACAATAAACTCATTGTCAATTCACTCCTACTTCAATCATTACCCTTTTAACAAAATCAGGAAAAAAAAATTCTCCTTCTCTCTCAGTTTTCTCACCTTCCGTCTATGTTCTGTATTCCTCCTGAGCAGTTGTCTCCTCCTTTTCTGGAAGCAGATCCTTATAGGAACGTTTCTTTTCTTATTGGGTTCTGCCAGCTGCTAGTCTCATATCATCTATCTAAGAAAGGAATACAATTAAGGGAAACTTTAATTATAAGATACTACATTATTGCCCCAAATAACTGATGATGCAGAAAAGGAAGCATACAAGACAAGCAGACACCCAGCCAAACTTAAACATCAGTGATTCTAAGTTGTAAGTGTGGTTTTTTAAAAAATAAAGTTTTATTCTTACTCAATTCCTTCCCTATAAGAATTGAAAAGGCTGCTCATACAATCAAAGACATAGATACTAGTATTCTGCCATGCAGAAGCTATGCATTTAGTCTCTAAATTGAATTATTATTCCTTGAAGCTGATAGAATTAAGAATTAAGACAGAATTCTACCCTGTCAACATTCTACACTATTCTTTGTGACACTCTTATTCCAGTCCTGATTCCTACAAATCTGAGAAAAAAGAGAGATGATATGAAAAACTTCAGACACCTAATCCATGCAAGGCACTGGATCCCCCCCCCCCAATGGCTGGGCTAGTATACTCTTTGTAACATCTCTTAGATTATGAAATTATGTACCGTTTTTTCCCTTGGAGTCATCATAAGCCACAACTCTCCTGCAGGGATCTGGGATTGTGTTACCACGTCTAGCCTCCTTCTGTTTCCAACTACAGAATAAGGTATAAGAAACAGAATAAGAATAACCCTCCCATAAAGTGGGAATCATAATGCAGAAAGGGACTAAATATTTCAAAGAATGAAAAGAAGGATGAAGAGATGCTACTATCTACAACTTATTATCTTTACCTTTCAAAGAGATTAAAGTATAGAGAAAGGACCTAATTTTAACAAGGAATTCATTTATCCAATACCCTTACCAATAGGCAGAGAAAATGATAGCTAATACTCTATTTCAAGTAGCTGGATGCTATGTTCCAGATTTTCTTGAAATGGCTTTTACCACAAGCCCTTTCAAACAGAAAGCTGTATTGAATTCCATGTATTTTAAGTAAAGGCTATATAGAATTAGAGTATCAGATAGAATTGCCATCAAGAGTTTTTGATTATGTCAGGATATACATGGAATAATCTACTTGGAAACCGCTTTTGGACTTTGTTACTGAGAGGGGGAAAAAAATGAAACATTGACTTTGGGTTTTGCTGATTAGGTAAGTTTGTTGCTATAGAAATGATTTGTGTATATACTACTACATAAAAAAAAAGTTGAGACTATGTTAATCTACTGTGCTAAAAAGTCAAGTCAATGTTTTTCTTCAGCCCCCCCTACATTTTCCTCTCTGCTCTTTCCCCTCCTCATTTCTTTCCCACTATTTTCATTTTCCTTTGTATTTTATATTCTAACAAATAAAAAGAAAAAAGATAGGAAAAAGGAAAGTGGTCCTTTCTTTGGGCCTCTGCAGCATTTCTAGCTTCTTGTGACCTCAGTTGTTCAGAGGTTCCTCGTCCTGGCTCAAGAATGACAGTTCAGGTGAGAAGGAAGCCTTCCTTCTGTCCTCTCCGAATGACAACTGCCTACAGGACAGTTTCTTCCAGAGCACACGGAAGGGTTTTTAAAAAAATTGTTTTTGAGTCTTACAAGAAGATGAAAAAGAAAATAGCTCCAGGATTTTTTTTTTAAAAAAATTGTTATTTCTAAATGAACGTTTCAATCTCCATTTCTAAAGAACAGCCAGAACAAGCCAAATTACAACTGATGCGCTCTCAGCGACAGAAAAAACTTTCCCTTGTTTCCAAGTAACCCGGTACAGCTGGGAAATACAAAGCTCAACTGTCAAAGTGCCTTCATTCATGACAAAGGCTATATAATGCTTTGGAAGACAAATCCCTAAGGAGGACACAATCATCCTCCATCAAGCAAATGCCATAACAGCAGCCCGTTGCTCATTCGGCGCCACCGGCCTTCAGCCACAAGCTTGTTTAACGAAGCGAAGGTGGAAACAGCATCCGAGCCAACACAACGCGCGCTTCTTTTTCTCCAGGTTGTGGTGCTTACAGTCGGGGGAGATCGGGCCTCACACAGCCAGGCACGATCCTGCAGGAAGCGTCTTCTCGATCCAACCGCGGCAAGAGGGCCGCCGAGAACAAGGAGGTCGGCGCCCGCCCGCCCGTCCGCAAAAGGCGACCCCACGATCCCGCAGCCTCCCGGAGGCCGCTCTGACAGTGGCCAGAGACCGCCCTTCGCGAGAAGGCGGGGAGGCGCGAGATCCCGCGGGGGTGGGGCGTCCTAGTAATCGCGCGAGATTTCAACGGGAGACGGTGCGGCTTTTGGAAGTTTGTCTCTCAAAGCGGCAGAAACCGGGTGGGACGGGTGGCGGTGGTTTTCCGTAATGGGGGTTGCTGGAATTCAGGCTAAGAGCGTGGAAGCAGGCTGGTTTTCCCTGCTGGGGATGGAAGTGGGTACTATTCGAGGGACGGCCTTCCTACCATTCTTCCACGTTCTTGAAGTCTGCTTCGGACGGCGCGAAGTCCGGCGCCTCTGGTTCTCGAAGCGTGAGGAGGCGGCCACCAGAAACGCTGCTACTTATTTAGTGCGAGCATCGAGTTGCTTGGCGCGCTTTTCGGGAGCTCTTAGTCCCGCTGAACGACAGACATGTCAAACGATAGTCCTATGTTTCACAAATCAAATTTAGACTTGCAATAATTTTTGCAATAACTTTATTGTCACTTTAAATGTACACTACGTTAAAATGAAAAGCTCTCAAAGGGCACCATATCTAAAATATACACTACATAACTATGACAAAATAAAAAAGTTATGCATATACCCACATTTATTATATGACACAAAGGAACAACACAGTCTAGTTCGGATATATACATGTACATGGTGAGAAAAACAAATCTTTTGAGTTTACCAGATAGCATAGGGAACAAAGCTGCTGCAGAATCTGTCCTGCAACAAATACTTCGAAACCTCCTTCAAGAGGGGAGAAACACAAACAGACCATGAAGTGGGTATGGGGTCTCTAACAATCCTTTGAACTCTAAGCACATAGCACTTATAAGCAGTATCCTGAATAAAAGGAAGTGAGTTTCCTATATTGTCCACTGCCCTTACTACACTCTATGGACTTTCTATGTGAGGCACTGACCACCAAACCAAACCGACACAGTTTGTTAAAACACTGTCAATTGTGCCTCTGTAAAAAGTAGCCAGGACAGAAGGCAACAGATGTGCTCGCCTCAACTCTCTTCATCTCTCTCCTTTGAGATCATTTGAGTTTTCCTAAACAAAAACAAAAACAAAACCCTTAGCCCTTATGTTTAAAGGCATGGTTTTATGATGAATTTGCTTAGGAGTTTCTCTTAGCTTATTCATTGACCAACTGTGTAAACTGCTTCTTTTCAAGCTATTTGGTAAAATGGCAGGGTGAAATAATTGCATTAAAAGAGTGCACCTAAAATCTAATGAGGAGGTCTTTATTTTATGGTGAGAGGAGGAATACACTGTTAGGTGTAGAAACATGTGAGACGTGCTTTATTTCAAATTTGAAATGTCTTCATTGCTTTTGACTTCAGAGTTCCCAGAGTAGGTAGAGTGGCAGTCCATGCTAGCTCAGAAAGTGGCTAAGAAAATTATTTTACAATCATTTATTTATTTATTACAACAGGCTATTATGGTAATGGACCAATACCCCAAACAAAAGCAATAACAACAACAACAACAACAACAATAACAACAACAACAACAAACAGACAAAATACTGGCGCATAATACACCAGACATCAGAAACAGAAAAGATGTGATAAAATCAAGAATGGAGAGTTGGCAGAACAAAGCACTGCATGGTCAATTTCTGAAAAAATAAAAGATAAAGTGGACAGTGAACAAACTTGGTTATGGTTAAAAACAGGTACATTAAAGAAAGAAACAGAGTCACTAATCCTGGCTGCGCAAGAACAAGCTATCCGCACAAATGCTATTAAGGCCAAAATCGAAAAATCCTCTGATGATGCCAAATGCAGACTTTGCAAAGAAGCTGATGAAACTGTTGATCACATACTCAGCTGCTGTAAAAAAATCGCGCAGACTGATTATAAATTGCGGCACAATTCAGTAGCACAAATGATCCATTGGAATTTGTGCAAAAATTATAATATTAAAACAGCAACAAACTGGTGGGAACATCAGCCTGAAAAAGTCACCGAAAATCAGATGGTCAAGATCTTGTGGGATTTCCGTATACAAACCGACAAAATACTGGCGCATAATACACCAGACATCACACTGGTTGAGAAAAATAAGGTCACAATCATAGACATCGCAATACCAGGTGATAGCAGGGTCGCCGAGAAGGAACATGAAAAAATCGCAAGATACCAGGACTTAAAAATCGAAATTCAACGACTATGGCACAAACCAGCAGTGGTAATTCCAGTGGTAATTGGCACACTGGGTGCTATTCCAAAAGCACTGGAATTACATTTAAAACAGTTAAAACAGTTAAAAATTGACAAAATCACCATCAGTCAAATGCAAAAAGCCGCACTGCTTGGATCTGCACGTATATTACGAAAATACGTTACGACGTCCTAGGCCCCTGGGTGGGGCCCGACTAGTAACCAATGCCAAATCCGGCGAAACAACTGGCCGCTGTGATACAATTGTATAACAATAATAATAATAATAATAATAATAATAATAATAATATAACAACAACAACAGTTCCTTGTCCTTGGTTAGGACTTGAGCTGTTGAGCTACCAACCAGCCCCAAAGGCTGTGAATCTCACCAAAGATTAAATAATAATAACAACAATAATAATAGTAATAATGCTTGAATGCTTGAAAAATGTGCTAGATTATCTATGCGGCGAGGAAAAATGGAAAAAACAGAAGGAATAGAGCTGGAAAATGGAAATATAGTGAAAGCATTAGCAAAGGCTGATGTTACAAGTACCTAGGCATATTGGAAGCAGATAACATCTTGAATGGAAAAGTCAAAGAGTCAACACAAAAGGAATACATCAGAGGGGTCCGCAAAATATTAAAATCAAAGCTGAATGCTGGAAACATAATTAAAGCCATTAATACATGGGCAGTTCCAGTGATACTGTACTCAGCTGGAATCATCAACTGGACTCTGGCTGAACTGGAAAACTTGGACCGGAAAACACACAAACTTTTGAATATGTACCACGCTTTACATCCACGAAGTGACATTGACAGGTTGTACTTGCCAAGAAAAATAGGAGACAGGGGCTATTGCAAATCCATCAAACTGTAGAAGAAGAAAAACAAAGTTTGAATGATTATGTGAACCAAAGTACAGAAAAATTGCTGCAGGTTGTGAAAACGGAGAACAGCATAAAAACAACAGAAACAAAAGCAAAATAAAAGGAAAAACATCTGAATGACAGATTAAATAGATGGAAAACCAAAGCTTTGCATGGACAGCACTTCAAAAACATTGAAAGAAAATGTGATGACAACTTGACATGCACATGGCTTAAGATGTGAACTGTCAAGAAAGAAACGGAAGGGGCTTCGAGGGGAGGAGCTGCCGCCGTCGGGAGCTCAACAAAGCTCCTGCCAGGACTCTGGTTCGTATATCTTATAAGATCTATAGATATCTCCCCTTTCTGGCAGAAAGGGGCAGGAGAAGGTCAGTCGTTAGGATCTCTTTGTAATTCATAGCTTTTCTTTTTGCTGTGAATGGAGAAGAGGTTCAACATTAGCTGAGCCTTTACTCCGGCCAGTTTTCCGCGCTGCCTTTTTTGCAGCCTAGGCAGATTGCCTCCCCCCCCAGGACAAAGCTAAGCTATTTAAAAGCCAATCCGGGCGGGGACCATTCCCGAGGAATTTCTTCTATTACTATTTAAAATACCAGCTTCAATTTCGCAAAAGGCTCCCTTTCTTTTTTAGCTGCGTCACAAGATGGCGATCTCGTAGCTTTTGTGTTTGATCTGACGTAGCTAGTTGACCCTACCCTCCTGAAGGCTTCTCCGTACTAATTGCTAAAAGATTAACTGAGGGGAGCACAGACTTTGATTTTTGGCTCGCTTGCTTGTCTTTTATTTTTATTCTGGAATGGCTCCCAAACCTAAACAGAAGCGCTTCCTTAATAACATATCTCCAAAAACTGCTATGAAGTCACTACCCTTGTCTCCTACACCCTCCACGGGAGATTTGCTAACACAAGAATTCCTTCTCAAAACGCTTAATGATTTCAGACAGGAGATTAATCAACTGATATCGGATTTATGTGATCAATTTGATGCTAAAATTGCTCAGGCAAAGCAGGATATGATCGGAGTAATGACAGTCATGACAGATTATATTGCTGAAACGGAGGACAAATTGGAACTTTTGGAAGAAACTAACCTTAATCTGATATCAAAAATTCAAACGTTAGAACAGGAAATTGAATCTGCCCAAAAAGAACTTGTCATGATAAATTATAACAAGACTGCCTTTGCTATACGAGTTAGAGGACTGCGTGAAAACCAACAGGAGAATTTGAAACAGACATTCTTTGAGGCTTTCAGTCGCTTGGTGGGAAGTCCGGGACTTAACTTTGATTGGCAGATTCAAAGAATTTACCGCCAGAATTCCTGGGTAGCAAAACAGCGACAGCTTCCGAGGGACATAATAATATACTTTACTACAAGGGAATCTAGAAATGAGATAATACAGAGGCTCTACGGAAAGAGGTTGAGAATTGATGGGGAAGACTTGATTGTTTTTAAAGAGATACCATTTCAAATATTAAGAACAAGAAGACAGTACGCTTTCTTAACCGAAGAACTCAGAAACTCTCAGATTTCATACAAATGGGAAGTCCCAGCTGGTATTACAGTTACATTTGGTAACCAAAAACACCGCATTAACTCCGTCTGTGAAGCCCGAAAATTTTACTACGAGACCCTGAAGGCGGGACTTCCTGATTCATCCGGATCTGGGGAGAGACAAGGAGAAGGAGAAGACAAACAGCGAGACACGTGGCTACAAGGCGGAGGGTGTTGCTTTTCTCTTCCGGAAGGGCAGAAGACTAAAGAATAAAGACTAAGCGATGTTTTTAAAGTTTTATGATTTCCGTCTGGGATAAAATGGAAAAGTGGCATATCGATGATGAGACATGGAGACTGAAAGAAGCGTTGCTGATTGTGGACATATATTGTACAGAAGTTTTGTCTGAACTCTAACTCAAATTGTGCATGAACTATTTTCTTAGGCGAGGAGAGCGGAAATTGTGATCTTTTTGAGTTGCGGTTTGGGACGAACGGAGTTGGGAGGTGCGTGGGAGAGGGAAGGGCAGCGAAAGTTTAATTAGATTACCTGGGGCTAGAACGCAAGCTGATGTTTGTTTGAGTTGTTATATCAATATAAGGTTAAGAAAGATTGGTCGGAGAATCTTCAGGAAAGTGGAGTAAACATGGGAGGAGCAATGAATGTGGATAAAATATATATGTGGATATGGATAAAGGCAGGGTGGAAGGTAAAAAATTTATATGTGGAGGTGGGTAAGGATAGAAAGGGAGGTGTTGGAAATGAAAAATGAAAGAAGTATTTGAGTTTAATGGTGTTATAGAAAGGTTTGGATATTTGGATAAAAAAGAGATAAATTAAAGGTCTGAATAGATAGACAAAGCAAGGAGACTTTTAGTTGGGGAATTCTAATTGATCAACTTACCTGGCTCTAATACAGTTTGAAACCCTGCAAGTAGCAAAATAATCGAAATTTGGAATGAGTCACATTGTTTAAGATTTACAGATAATGGGAAGCTGTGTTAACGTAGTGGGTTTATTGACCCTTTTTGTTTCTTTCTTCTTTTTGTGTGTGAGTGTGGGTGTTTTTTTTTTTTTTTTTATTTCTTATTTTCTACTATTTTTCCTTTTTCTTTTTGGCTTTACTTTTATCTTATTTTTTTAATTTTAAAGTTAGCTGGCCTTATTATACTCAAATGCTTGTTAAAGAATTATGCCGGGCATGGGACCTGCGAAGCCGTAAGGGGGTTAGGGAGGGGGGATTATAGGGGGGAGGGGGGAGGGTGGAATTACAGTTTCAATCCTTAGAACAATAAGAATTCACTTGTGTACTGCGGCTCGTTTTTCTTTTTTTTTTTCTTTTTTTCTTTTTCTACTTTTATTGTAAAAAACAAATTGAATTGTATGGATACACCAAAGTGAGGAGAAGAGGGAAAGAGAAGGGAGAAGTAAAGAGGGAGTGAGAGGGAATGTAAGGAGGGTGAAATGGAGGGAGGGGGAGATGTCTGAGGGGGTAGGGAAGTAGAAGAGGGGAATGCTGGAGGGGTGAAAGGAAAGTTGGAGGGGGAGAAGAGAGGGTGTATGGGGGAATGAAGTGTTATGTTGGGTTTTTTTTTTCCTTTTTTCTTTTTTTTATGCACAGTATATAAGTGATTGTATAAAATGAAAATGAAAATGAAATAAAAAAACATTTCCCAAAGAAAGAAACGGAAGGTTAGGCTGCTCCAGAACAAGCACTGCAAACTAATGCAATGAAAGCGAAGATACAAAAATCCACTGACAACCCAAACTGCCGACTTTGCAGTAACAAAGTTGAAACTGTTTCACATTTAATATGTGAATGCAGCAAAATTGCACAAACTGATTACAAAGCTAGACATGACTGAGTTGCTAAATTAATCCTCTGGTCATTATGTAAAAAATATGATTTACCTGTAACCAGAAAGTCATGGAAACATAAAGTGGAAAAGGTTATTGAAAATGAGAAGGTGAAGATCTTGTGGGACTTTCGAATACAAACAGATCGTCATTTGGAGCACAACACATCAGATATCACGGTTGTAGAGGGTCGAAGTGTACAGTTTATTGATATCATTGTTCGTGGAGATGTCAGAGTAAAAAAAAAAAAAACTAGAAAAAAACATGAAATATCCCAACCTGGCCATCGAAACTACACGGCTATGGATGAAGCATGTAACAGTGATACCCATTGTCATCAGGGCACTTGGCACCATGTTCAAAAATTTTACAAAAGACATCATCAAATTGCAGCTTCCTGCAATAATACCCGCGGAGCTGCAAAAAACTGCCCTACTCAGAACATCTTATATTTTAAGAAGGTACTTGGTTGATACTTAGGACGCTGGCAGCAAACCATATCAACCATTAGCACCAGTCACTGGTATTTTTAATGCATTTTTGAAAGTTCAGTTGACTGAGTTTCATGTTTAATGAATAAAGTAAATAATAATAATAATAACAACTACAACAACAACGATAACAATAATAACAACTTCAGTATTTGGTAAAACAAAAGCTGAACTGAATTTATTAATTGAAAGCACAAAAGAATTTAGCTAAGATATTGGTATGCAGTTTGGAATTGACAAATGTGCAACAATGGCAACCAAAGCAGGCAAGGTCATAGAAGATGATGGAATAGAACTTGAGAATGAAGAAATGATAAAGACAGTAAAACCAGAAGAAGGCTACAAGTACTTGGGGATTTTAGAGGCCTCTGACTTAATGCATAATAAAGTCAAGGAATTAACTTCAGCCAAGTACATTCGACGCATTCGCAAGATATTAAAGTCAAAATTGAATGGAGGAAATATCATAAAAGCCATAAATACCTTGGCTATACCTGTGATTCAATAGTCTGCAGGAATAATTGACTGGATCCAGATGGAGTTGGACAATTTAGACAGAAAAACAAGGAAACATCTGACAATGAATCATGCTTTGCACCCTAAAAGTGATGTTGACTGATTGTATCTACCAAGAGCAGAGGGTGGTCGAGGACTCCTACAAGTAAAACAGACCGTGGAAGAAGAAAAACACAGCTTTGATTACACCCAGAAAAGTGAAGAACCAATGATTAAGGAAGTAAATAAAGGAGGCCTTTTAAAGACAACTGAGTCAAAAGCTAAATATAAGAAAGAAGTAATTGAAAAGCGAGCTGAAAACTGGAAACATAAAGCTATGCATAGCCAATACTTGAAAAGTATTGAAGGCAAAGCTGACCAAAAGCTAACTTGGAACTGGTTAAGATCAGGAGCACAGAAAAAAGGAACAGAAGGCTTTATTTTGGCAGCTCAAGAACAAGCCTTAGCCACAAACTATATGAAGGCAAAAATTCAACATGTTACCACCAACAGCAAATGTTGCCTCTGTAATGAGAAAGACGAGACAGTTGACCACTTGATCAGTGGGTGCAGCAAAATTTCACAAACTGACTACCTACAACGCCATGACCGCGTTGCTAAGATCATTCACTGGAAATTGTGCAAAAAGTTTGGATTTGAGTATAGCAAAAACCACTGGGAACATCAGGTTCAGAAGGTTTTAGAGAATGAGAAAGTCAAGATCTTGTGGGACTTCAGAATTCAGACTGACAGGCACTTGGCCCACGACACACCTGACATAACAATAGTTGAAAAGAAAAAAGGTATGGTTCATTGACATTGCAGTATCTGGAGACGCACAAATTGAAGATAAACAGCAAGAAAAAATCACAAGGTACCGGGACTTGCAAATTGAAGTTGAGCAACTATGGAAAAAGAAATTGTGTATTGTCCCAATAGTAATTCAGAGCAATACCTAAAGGGGTACCTCGCTATTTGGAAATTTTAAATTTATCAGACTTGAACATTCTGATTCTACAAACAATTGCAGTTGAAATTTAAGTCACCCTGTTAGCCAGTTTACTGTAGGTTAGGTGGCTGTGGTAGGTAAGTACATAGTTTGATTTTCCAATCTATCTATTGAATAAATTCTTAAATAATAGCATATATTTTTTTTGGTCAGCTTGTGTGACTCCCAGGCACAAAACCATCTGAAGAAGTGTGTTGTTCATTGCTGGGCTATAATGGTCTAAAAATGCGGCTGCTAATATCAATAGTATTCTCTACTCACCCCTTAAAGCTCTTTGAGTGACTTTGATCTTCTCACTTTTCCTCAGCTCAACCAATCATCCAGAATTGTACAGGAAAATAGGAAGAAAGAGTATTGTCTACTCTAACTTGAGTTCCTTGATAAAAGGTGGGAATACATGAACTACAATAGTACAAAAGTATAACACTGTTGCACCAGGCACTACAAACCAGAAAAATCTAAACTTAAAGCTGAAGATCAACAGGGCATGAGAATGTATTTATTTATTAAACAAATTTATATAGCTGCCCAACTTCACACATGGGGACGCCAGGTGTTATACAGCAATAAAACTTCCAAACTCTGACCTCTGCTGCCATGGCGGTGACAAACACAGTCAAACAAGCCATTTGATTGGCTCCATAATCTGGTGTCCCCAAGCCCACTGACAGAACGTTGTCTTCAGAGCCTTTCATAAAAATAATAAAGTGGGGATTAAACTGGGGAATGGTCCACAGTGAGGGAGACATGAAGAAAAGGTATAGTACAACCTCCTAAAGATTACCAAGTATATAGTCATTTAACTGTATGCATATATAATGAAATCTGCTTATACACTATATTAGAAGATATTTCAGAATTTATTTCAGAGAACATTTAATTGGAACATAACATTCAATCAGGTTTTAACGACATCATTTGGCTTATGTTGCATTACTCTAAGGATGTTGCTAATTACTGCTAATTAATTCAGAGTTCTATATATTTCTGTAAGATGTTGATATGACATGAGTGATTGGTGAAGTTTGGTTTTTAAAGCCCAGTTTGTACTTTTTATATAAGCAAATCTAATACTGCTTCTGAACTATGTATGTAAACCAGTGGTGGGTTTCAAATTTTTTTAGAACCTCTTCTGTAGGTGTGGCCTGCTTTGTGGGAGTGGCTTGATGGTCATGTGACTGAGTGGGAGTGGCTTGGCAGTCATGTGACTGGGTGGGCATGACCAACTTGTAAAATGTGATGAAATTCACTTAACAACGCTCTTGTTTAGCAACCAAAATGTTGGCTCAGAAACTCTGGCATTTGAAGCACGTCTTAAAGTCTTAAAGCTGTCAAGTTACAAGACCCTTGCATCCCTAACCCTTTAGAGAAAAAAACCCCAGGGGTGTTCAAACTTGACAGCTTTAAGACTTGTGGACTTCAAGTCCCAGAATTCCTCCTCCAGTCATGTAGACTCAGGAACTCTGGCACTGAAGTGTGCAAGTCTTAAAGCTGTTCAAGTTACAAGACCCTTGCACCCCTAACCCTTTAGGAAAAAAAAACCCAGGGATGTTCAAACTTGACAGCGTTAAGACTTTAAGATTTAGATAGGACTCTTAGAGCCAGCCAATCAGTGAGCGGTGGGCGGGGCAAGTGTGGTGCAGACGGGGGGCGGGAGGGAGCTGGAACCGGTTCTAAAAGGCACTGTAGATTTGTGGAACCTCTTCTATAGAAGAGATTAGAACTGGCAGGAACCCACCCCTGATGTAAACCCTCAAGAAGACCAATTTTAGCATCAGAAGCTGAAGATTTTTTAAATAGTCTATTCATAAACAAGCTGTCAAGACAAAAATAGAAGTATGATTAGAAAACAAGGGTGGAAGATTAGTGTTTGTCTCCTATTTCACGGGAAGCATAAATGTACTCCCTTTAAAGGTCAGTTATTTTACCAATGATTTAGAAGTGGAACTATGTTGCATTCCATACATGGTTGGAAAGATATCATTTCATTCTTAAAATGCCTGGGTTCCTTGATAGTTTTATATTTTAATTAAATTTCCACCCACTGCTTTTGCTTTAAGCTGCTATATCCTATCAAAGCATACAGAATTCACATAATGAATTCCCTCTGAAAGCTGTTTAAAAATGTGCTATCTTCAAAGTCAAATTGCTGTATGGCTCAATATCATTTATTTTCATGAAGCATTTGGAACAATTGCATTCTATTTCAGTCTGGCATCATCCAGTTGTGGAATTGCAATTCCCAATCCCAAAACATCTGGAAAATGCCAAATTGCAAAAAGCTGTTCTGTTGTTATTAAGCCAAACATGACATTATACATTCTTATGTTTAGTTCTGTTTCCTGTTCTTCTGCTCCAGTTTTTTAGTTTGCTAAAAAATTGAAAGCACGTGATGATAAAGGCCTGTCATATCCATTCTTTGCGAAGTGCTATTTACATGTCTGCTACAGAGGAAATTATTATTATTATACAATTGTATCACAGCGGCCAGTTGTTTCTCCGAATTTGGCACTGGTTACTAGTCGGGCCCCCACCCAGGGGCCTAGAACATCGTAACGTATTTTTGTAATATGCGTGCAGATCCAAGCAGTGCGGCTTTTTGCATTTGACTGATGGTGATTTTGTCAATTTTTAACTGTTTTAAATGTAATTCCAGTGCTTTTGGAATAGCACCCAGTGTGCCAATTACCACTGGAATTATTACTGCTGGTTTGTGCCATAATCGTTGAATTTCGATTTTTAAGTCCTGGTATTTTGCGATTTTTTCATGTTCCTTCTCGTCAACCCTGTTTATGATTGTAACCTTATTTTTGTCAACCAGTGTGATATCTGGTGTATTATGCACCAGTATTTTGTCCGTTTGTATACAAAAATCTCATAAGATCTTGACCATCTGATTTTTGTGACTTTTTCAGGCTGATGTTCCCACCAGTTTGTTGCTGTTTTAATATTATAATTTTTGCATAAATTACATTGGATCATTTGAGCTACTAAATTGTGCCGCAATTTATATTCAGTCTTTGTGATATTATTATTATACAATTGTATCACAGCGGCCAGTTGTTTCGCTGCATTTGGCATTGGTTACTAGTCGGGCCCCACCCAGGGGCCTAGGACATTGTAACGTATTTTCATAATATGCGTGCAGATCCAAGCAGTGCGGCTTTTTGCATTTGACTGATGGTGATTTTGTCAATTTTTAACTGTTTTAAATGTAATTCCAGTGCTTTTGGAATAGCACCCAGTGTGCCAATTACCACTGGAATTACCACTGCTGGTTTGTGCCATAGTCGTTGAATTTCGATTTTTAAGTCCTGGTATCTTGCGATTTTTTCATGTTCCTTCTCGGCGACCCAGCTATCACCTGGTATTGCGATGTCTATGATTGTGACCTTATTTTTCTCAACCAGTGTGATGTCTGGTGTATTATGCGCCAGTATTTTGTCGGTTTGTATACAGAAATCCCACAAGATCTTGACCATCTGATTTTCGGTGACTTTTTCAGGCTGATGTTCCCACCAGTTTGTTGCTGTTTTAATATTATAATTTTTGCACAAATTCCAATGGATCATTTGTGCTACTGAATTGTGCCGCAATTTATAATCAGTCTGTGCGATTTTTTTACAGCAGCTGAGTATGTGATCAACAGTTTCATCAGCTTCTTTGCAAAGTCTGCATTTGGCATCATCAGAGGATTTTTCGATTTTGGCCTTAATGGCATTTGTGCGGATAGCTTGTTCTTGCGCAGCCAGGATTAGTGACTCTGTTTCTTTCTTTAATGTACCTGTTGTTAACTATAACCAAGTTTGTTCACTGTCCACTTTATCTTTTATTTTTTCCAGAAATTGGCCATGCAGTGCTTTGTTCTGCCAACTCTCCATTCTTGATTTTATCACATCTTTTCTGTATTCTTGTTTCGTCTGTTGGGCCTTCAGTAGATTTTTGTTCTTTACTTCGATTAATAGATGTTCTTGACTTTCTTTTAAATAATCAGCCAGTGCATGTTTTTCTTCTTCAACTGTTTGCTTCACTTGTAATAATCCTCTGCCACCTGATTTTTGGGGCAGGTGTAGTCTATCAGTATCACCACGTGGATGTAAACTGTAGTGCATTGTCATTAGTTTCCTGGTTTTTCGGTCCAAAATGTCCAAATCAGCTTGTGTCCAGTTAACTATACCAGCTGTGTATCTTATAACTGGTATTGCCCAGGTATTTATGGCCTTGATTGTATTTCCACCATTCAATTTAGATTTTAAAATTTTCCTAACTCTGTTGGTGTACTCTCGCCTGACAATAGTTTTTACTTCTCCATGCTTGATGTTATCCAACTGCAGAATGCCTAAGTATTTGTAGGCTTCATTTTCTTTGCATTTAATTAATTGGCCATTGGGCATTTCAATTCCCTCACATGCAGTGATTTTGCCCCTTTTTATGGATACAGTGGCGCATTTTTCCATGCCAAACTGCATTGAAATATCAGTGCTGAATACTCGGACTGTGTTTGTCAATGATTGGATTTCTATTTCTGACATTCCATAGAGTTTCAAATCATCCATATATAGCAAATGCGAATTTTTTTCAGCTTCTTTGGCTGTTTGGTAGCCTAATTTCATTTTTTTTAAGATTACAGATAGTGGGATGATGATGATGATGATGATGATGATGATGATGATGATTATTATTATTATATACTTTATTCATTAAACATGAAACTCAGTCAACTGAACATTTAAAAGTGTACCACAAATATCATTGACTAGCTCTGATGGTTCATACGGGTTGCTGCCAGCATCCTAGTATCTTCTTAAGACGTACGATGTTCCGAGTAGCACAGTTTTTTGCAGTTCCGTTGATGTTATTGTAGGAAGCTGCAATTTGTTGATGTATTTTGTAAAATTCTTGGACATGGTACCAAGTGCCCTGATGACAATGGATATCATTGTTACATCATTGTCGTCGTTGTCATTGTCATCATCATCATCATCATCATCATCATCATCATCATCGCATGTATTACTCTTCTTTGATGTTTAATATTGTCAATAAATGTTAACAATGGACTGATTAAACTTAAAAGCAAGGCTCTTTATTGAATTCAAATAAATTCTGAGTTGAATTTAATTTTGTCTCTCTCATAGATTGATTAATCCAACAGGATAGGGTTAGCTCCTATTCTAATTAGAAGACAGGGCCCTAAAATTTTCCAGAAAATAAAAAGTTTTCTTTGAATTCTTCTATTTAACATAAGCCCCCAGTGGCTAATCTGCAGACTCAAGTCAATTATGTGTACTTGGACTTTCTAGGAAATGGAATTGGCATACTTTAGGCTTTCTATCAGATAGTTATTTGTCTTCTAAAAAGACAGGGCTTTATTTCCTTACAAAACAAATTGGTATTGGCCCAATTCCTCCTGGAGAACTTGAGAGCAGTTGTTTCAACAGCTGATGGGGATTTCTATACCTGACATCTAGCTCCATTGACATAGTGGATTGAAACAGTATTTGGATTTAATACAAGTTAGCTCTCTGGTCTTATATTGGTATTATTATCAGATGTAAATGCCATTTAATTTAACTGAGATGTATGTAATACTATAAAACATTTCCCATTCTCTACCATGAGAAATATAGCTGGATGGATTCATTTCTTATTCAATCCACAGTAATTGTACTTTTATTTTCTTTGGAGATCTCCTACTGAGCCTATTTTAGTTCTTTCTAACTTGCTTCTGAGTTATTTTTTGTTCCTTAATTGTTTCTACTTGAAGAAACTCAAAGGAAAAATTATGATGACTAATAGATTTGCAAATGATCAATGCTTAACCACCTCATAAATTGCTTTGGTAAAATTAGCAAGAATGAACAGCTGTTGGTATGCATTTATTGCAGCAATAAATGTAAATAAATTTGAAAACATTGTTCACATGAAATTCAGCTATATATGTAGTGAAAATCAGAGATAAATTAGGTTCAAGAAGGAGATTGAACATAGGAACAGAAAAGCTAAGGAGGAAGATGAAGAAAGAAAAACTGGTGTTTTATTCCATTATGTTACTTTCATTACTTTTCATGGTAAGATAGAACAGCACCTGCTAATTTATCTTAGGAATATAAAATTACCATGATGTTTCTGTATTTTGATTTATTATTTGTTCCTACATGAAAAAATACATGAAAAGAAGATTTTTTTTTACTACTATTTAGGGATCTATGTGATTTAGAGGCATGCCTTCTATACAGTTCCAACCACTAATCAAAACAATCTGTTAGCAAAAGCTTTTATTTGTCCATAGGAGAATACGAAGAAACATCTTAGACTGCATTGGCTTCATCGCCAGTTCTCTGCCTTTTTCATTTCATACTGTTTTTGTTGTCCTGTTTTTATATACACTATTATCCTGTCAAACTATTCAAGGTTTGCAGTTGAAAATGGCTTTTTTTTGCCTTGAATTTTTCATTTCTGTTAGGACTCTCCTCATATTTTCTAGCTCTTAAGTGGGTAGGCATTTTGAAAGTTATAGTCTTAATATATCGACAGGGTTCCTGGGGAAGATGGGATTAAAATAACAGTTTAAGATAGGATTGGCCAAACTTTATTTCATTAAAATCTTGATCACATAGTAACTTCATTAATCACACACAAATAAAACAAACTAGGTTTTGGAGAGCTGCATCTTATGCCACCCACCCTAAAATCAAAGATCCATGATGTAAGAAAGAAAAGAAATACATCCATATACAATATCAGTTATTTCATAATCTTGTAAAGTTAGGTTGAATAGTTCATAATCAAATGAGATGGTAGCCACAGAAGGAATTGCTTATATATATAGGGATACAAATGGCAGGGCTCTTGCTATTGAGTCTTATTGATGGAATACTACCATAGAATATTAGATCCACATCAACTTTTTCTTCAGAAACTCAAGGTACTCTACACAATGTTCCTTTATTCCCCTCCCCCATGACATTATAAATGTATACGTACAATTCAGTAGCTAGGAGGACAATTGTTCAAATTGCAAAATATTTCAACTATTGGAAAGAATGTTCAGAATCTAAATTAAAAGAAAAAGAAAATACGAGGTCTTTGAAGGCCTAGGAATCTTTGGGTCATAAGGTGGCATCTGTTCCTCAGATAAAATGAGACATAGAGTATTATAATATACTCCATACATATGTGTAGCAAAAATAAACGTTAAGTATAAAATTAAGTTTGGGGTGGGGGTTGTGAGTTTTTAAACTATATTGTCTGCCAATATAAATGAAGAAAAAATGTAATTTCTAAAACATTGAAATTGATGTGGGAATTCTCAAAATGTGGTTCAAGACTTCCTGGGAGCAAAGGATTATTTTTAACTTTTGTGAACATGGACTAAATAGACACTTTAACGCTCTGCCATAATGAAAGTATTTTTTATTAATTTTCAAGGCCTACAATTTTGGACTCTCTTGTGATAGCACTTTATGATCTCATTAAAAAAATTGGGATAGAAATCTAAGAAAATGTGGAGAAAACAGAAGAGCTGATGGACAGCTAGGTTTTTAAAAAAAGAAAAATTAGTATAGAAAGATAGTAATAGCAATAGCACTTAGACTTATATTCCCTAGTAGTTGATACTTAACCAGATTGCCTTAGATTCTGGAGATGAGATATAACCATTAGACAAATAGCTATGTTGCTGAAACTCTTCCAATTATCTAAACCTGGATGTTAAACTTGTGGTGTCACGTTGTCGTATTGCAACTTTCCCCCCTTTGCTAAAACGGGGGTGGGCGTGGCCAGCATGTGACACATCTGGCCCACGAGCTGCAAGTTTGACACCCCTGACCTAAACGGACTTTCCTGCTGCATTTGATGGCAGCTAGTTTCATTGTGTCTTGAAAAGAAGAGCCTCAGCAAGATCTAATGTTGCCTGTGTGAGAGAGGGTATGATTACATATTATGTATTATATCCCTTCTTGGCAGTCTCCTAAATTAGAAAGTTCCAAATTTGTAGCTTTCAGACAGAATAATTTTGATTACCCTTTTAGTACATTGTCCAATTCCACAATACCCTTTGTGAGATATGGCAAACTGAATTATGGGCAATACTCTTTAGTGTGATCACTGAGTTCCTCTGAAACCATGATTAAATTTACAGTTTTATTTTCATTCCTTCTACTGTTGATGTATAGCAGTCAAATATCAATTTTGTATATAGCAGCTACAAATAGGTTTGACATTTTCACTGAGACATCATAACTCTTGATCTTTTCTTGATCATCATTTGTGGTTTAGACTCTTTCAATGTATACTGTATATAAAAATTGACTCTTTTGCTTGAATGTGAATCACTTTGTGTTTGCTTCCATGGCATTGCATTTACTAAATTTTTAAACTCATGACTGGGATAATCCTTTTTAAAGTGTTTACAATAATGAACTTAGAATCCCTTTAAAAGATCTATTTAAGTATGATACTTGAATGATACTCAGTTTTCTCCTTTGAAGAAAACTAGGTCTGAATTACTGGATGGGTCAGATTTTTTTACTCTGTGTGTGTGTGCGTGCACACACATACACACAGGCGTGCATGCACTGGGATTTATTTACCACTCCAATCTAGAAAGATTCACATTTCAAAGTGTAAGAGGACACTACTGAAAAAGTTATAAAGCACATTAATAACATGAGGTTAATGGTGGTAACTAATGGCCATTTCCCCAGGGCCTGCTAAGTGAATATGATGTTGCTAATTACTTACACATACTTACTAATGTATTGTTGCCATTTTACCATTTTTGTAAGTTTGTCTTTAGAATTAATAATATATGACTGAATTTAGGATTACCGCAAGGAGTTTTAAAAACAATTGGAAGAGTTCAGCATGTTATCACATGTACATGTTGTCACATGTAAATGTGAAACCCTGGGAAGTTTAAACAACAGTCATTTGCTGGCTGGTCCTTAATTTACATGTTTTCACATGCTCACTGAGGATTGGTTGCCCAAACCCTGGGAAGTTTAAACAACAGTCATTGGCTGGCTGGTCCTTAATTTACATGTTTTCACATGCTCACCGGGGATTGGTTGCCCAAACCCTGGGAAGTTTAAACAACTGTCATTGGCTGGCTGGTCTGCTGGAGCTCCTGAAAAGGCGAGCTCTTGCAGCTTAGCCAGCAGAGCGCAGTCACTTACTCTTGCAATAAAAAGTGCTGAAACTCACTCGCGCCTCTTGCCTGCTGTTTCTCGCCGATCTAACACAGCAAGTCAGCAAGTACTTTTACTTAGGGAGATGAACTAGTTGTTCTTAATCAAAAGTCCTCAAAATAGCTAGGAAATACTTGTTAGAGCAATATTTGTCCTCCTGCCCCAGTTAAAAATGATGTGATTGATGTCAGTAGAAATACTTGATCTGGATGTGCAATCAATTGATAATAGTTTCTGATTCTTACTTGTCTAACAAACACCAAAGAAAAAAACTTATCCTTAAATAAGGTCTCTGAAAAATGGTAATCAGCTTGTCAGTACTAGAAATAAGGGCAAACATCTTTTTAGCCAAAGATGTATTGATGATTTCCCTAAATTATTGGGTAGGGAACTCTGGGCTTTAATTTTGGCATCATTTTGCTCATTCTGAATTATTGCTGATTGGTGAGTCTCAGCAAACAGCCACACAATTAATTTGGCAAGCCTGAAATTTGCTAAATGTATATGTGTAAAGACAGACAAAGACAGACAGTTTAGACAAAGAATTGAATAAAAAAGAAAAGTTAAGCATTCAGATATGGAAAAGTATCTCTTCCCATATATAGATTTGTAAATAAGTGAAAATATTACAAATCCCACAAATCTTCTGTTTCTGCTCCCCTCCCCTCCCAAAAAAACCCAGCTAATTCCTGGGCTTGTGGAACTTTTCACTGTTGAAGTGTAAGCATAACTACTAATTTCCATTTCTATAGATGTCCCCTTGGTGGTGCTATTAACCAAGCTTTCCATTTTTTTTTTGTCTTTTAGCTTAAAATTCTGATTAAAATTACTAAATGGCAGTATGCCATAGTTGTTCTAACATATAATCACAGCAAAGCATGATCAGGCTTCTAAAATACTGCATTAAATTTGAAAGATTGCAGTAAAATAAACCAGCTCTGCTTCAGAATGATGCGTGTTCCATATATCTCTGTCTTTCTGAGATTGGTTTTTCTCCTTCAAATGTTTTCTTCAAGCAACTTTTCAGATTCTGTAGTAGAAAACTGAAGTAATTATATCAAAGAGACACAGAATGCTAATAATGGTATATGCAATCTTTAGCTGGGCTATAATTTAAAATAATGAGACCATTCAATATTACTTGGTTCCCTTCTGGACACTTTATTAGAAATATTCAGCATTTTTATTATCCAGAATGTAAATCTTTATGATAGGATTTAAAGAAAATTAATGATGGTGCTGACTACCAAAGGGTCCTCTAACCTGAACAATAATGTTTTATTGTAAAAATAAAATGCTTCTTAGTATCTTCAAGATTAATAATTTTATTAAGTTATAGGATATTATTAGCTAAATCCTACATTCCATATATATTAACTGTTCTTTTCATTGTGTGTGTTTCTGCGTTTGTGTTTGTGTCAGTGTCTACACACACACACACACACACACACACACACACACACACACACACACAAAGTCTCTGTGTGTGTTACACTTACTGTATCATACCTGGGCTACAAAATCCCATATGAGCACCAGATGGAAGCAAAGCGTTTTCTTTAAGGTTTAAAACTCAGTGTTTCATAGCTATTTGGGAATAGCATAGTTACAGAGTGTATAAAAATGTTATTTTCAACAAAGAATGGCTTGGATTCAGAGGAGAAAGAAATTTTGAGGCTGAATACCTAAAAATCATGGATGGAAAATCTGGAGATTCATAATTTGATATATAGCTGAAATCATAATCTTTTCCATCCATTTTCATAGAGTCTAAGCCAGGGTTGTGAGATCTAAACCCAAGACAGAACGATTGTGCAGTTGTGCAGAAGCCCAGGAAGTCTGAGTGTGCAAATCTGTTTTTCTTTGGACCAGCTATGCTTAGTCATGTGCCAGGTAATCTTAGATTGGACTTGGTGGAGCATTAACAGCCATACATCTCACTGAACAAACAACTAAAAGTTTATAATCTTTTTGTCATCCTGTGCACAAAAATCCAGACCTAGTGAGAACCACACATTTATTGACTTAACTATTTGCTGAACATGCTTTAAGCCTGACTCCTGACCATGGCTATGGCTAAAGCTCTTGCTCAAACTTAGCTTCCTCTCTTGCTTATTCCTTGTGCTGATTATCATGCTTAAATCTGGGACTATCTGATTATTGCTCTTCACTCTCCCTAGAATAGAACATAATCAGGTATGGCCCTTAGAGTTAATGTGCAGCTGCCTTCCAATTAGTCCTTTGGCTAATCACGACTGTACTTAATAATGCCAGCACTAAAATTAAAAGCTTTATTAGCAGGGTTGTGGTTATCATCAGGGCTATACAAGGCTTTAGATTGGAAAGAGATGTTTTCAGATATCCAGGATTATGAACGGAGAACTGCCATTCATTAAAGCAGCTACATCTGTATCCTGGATTGTACATCTGTGCCAATATGATATCCCAAATAAAATTATGCCTTGAGGAAACTCAATGGGTTTCCCATTGATGTGTTATTATTTGGAACCTTGACACTGGAAACAGATATAAACGCTTTAATGGATTGCAGACAAGAACTGTATTCATTCTCCTGGGCTTTCTAGGGCCCTTCTTCCCAACCAAATCCAAAACAATGAACAATCCTAATAGTATATGGTAGCTCATATTGTGCTGCAGTTTGTTACCCTGCTTCATACATGCCTGACTACAAGGGACTGGGAATCACAAGGTCATATGGAATCATGTGAGCTAACTTTTCTTAGGTTGGTGTTTCACAATTTGTTGCTGTCCAAGTGTATTAGGGTTAGATCTTCTACAATTACCAGCTAGTATGGCCACCAGTGACTGAACATTTTGGACACTCTGGTAAACCTATAAAGTGGAGGTCCATATTTCTTCTAACAATCTGTTAAACAAAAATGTTTTAAATGTTTTTAAAAAATATTTTCAGCTCAACCTCTAAATTGTAGGTCTGTCTCCAAAAATCATACCTTTCTGATGAATTGTATTTATACTTTGTCTAACATCTGGATTCCATACCATAACTTCTGTTCAACCATATTCAACATGCACTCCTGTTTTTGAAAAGTTCACTGCTTGGCTTGAAAATGTCAAGGTTCATACAGTCTTATGTCTTTAACCAACATTTTATTTTCATTGTATATTACTTGAAAATTAAATTAGCAAGTCGTTATGGATCTAAATGCACCAAGTACCATTACATTTTTGTTATTTTATAATCAAATAAAGTTTTATTGTTCAAATAAATAAGCCTGCCTAATATGCTGTATAGCTTAGCCTTCAGAGCTATCATCTAAATTCATCAAAAGGAATCTGTCGTCATAAAAATTTCCTATCCCTGAGGCTTTAGAATAAAAAGAGGAAACAGTGAGTGAGAGAAAAAAAATTAATGGAGCCTCATCAGCAGCAGAATAAACTCAAAAATAGATATGACAAGTTGGATTTTCATAAACTTGTCAGTTGCTACTATAGAGACAGAGATCTATTACCTCTCTGTTATGCTGCTGCTAACTTAATTTATAGCAATTTATTCTATAAAAGTAGATTGTAACTACGTTGGCTTGGAACGGGAAGAAAAGAAATCACCTTAGCTGCTCTGAAAATAAAAATGGTAATGTGTATAATAGATTTCTGATAAAGTAATTTGAACAGCAAACTAATATTCAGACTAAATGCATTTTAGTGAACCTCATCACATCCCAACAACTCATCTAGATGCATTTATAGATAGAAAGATAATTGAGTCACATGATCCATAAAACGTCTGTTGTGGGGGAGAGGATATGATTTTGCCTATAATAGCATATTCTGGAGAATATCTAAGAAAACAGAAGCACTAGCCCACAGCCTGATGTTAATTTCATCTCCTGTATAAACTACTGTTGCACTAACAATATAACTTTTATATCTTTCTGATACACACACACACACACGTTAATTTGTGCTGATAAATAAATAAAGGGAGACTATATATATATATATATATATATATATATATATATATATATATATATATATATATATATATATATATATATATATATATATATATATATATATATATATAAAATAATCTAGATATCATGCAAAGTTGGAGCTACAAGATCCCAAGTCTGAAAGTACATCACCAAGCATGTTTTCTGCAAGGAATTTAATTCACTTCATTTAGCATTTTTGAGGTCTTTTCACATCTTGCATTTTGAAGGCATGCATAAAGCATAACCAATGTTCAGGATGAATTTCTAATGGAATAGGTACATTTACAGTGATTGAGTGAACAGTCGGTGACTAACCTGATTTTTCTATTCTGAAAAAAATGAAATGCCCCTTGCACTTAATTTGACTTGTTTTAAAACATGCATTTCAATAAAATTACACATCAGTGTGCTATACTGTCCAGTGTTTTGTTGAAGATATGCTAATGCTACCTCAAACAAAAGACTTTCGTTTCATACTTGCAAAATTAACATTTTCCAATATATTTTCTTTCTTCCCTTGCTCAAAGTCAACAAGCTGGGAGCAACCAATATAAGGCAGTAGAATTAGATAGTAACAACATCTGGAGAGCTGTTTCTCTTTTGTCTATCTTGAAACATCAAGTACAGGCCTGCAGAACACAATTCATGATATAATGTTATCATGTACTTATATTTCTTCACTATTGTCTTCCATCATTAAAGCTGATAGAAAGAAGGAAGCACTGGAATTCAGTGTGATGATTACATGCCATGTATTGTGTTACCTTGACATTACTGTGAAGAATGGAGCATGAAATTCAACCCAAGTCCTCTTGTATTATTTAGCCATCCCCCCTGTTAATTTATATTTTCAGAAGCATTGCATGATATCATTATCTCAGGAGAGTAATTGTGTGTTATGCTGGCAAGGGTACATCACCGGTATCAGTACTTATTCATAAATGTATTGCACTATGTATTGAAATCAAAATGGTAGAGAAAAGAATACCTGATGTGTTATATGTAGGGATAATTTATATATAATTATATTCATTTCCTTGTGAACATTTGAAGAGGTAATTTCTCTCCACCTGCACATTCAAATTATTACTGGAAAAATGGAGGGAGGGATGGGGAGGGAAGAAAGGAGAGAATGAGAGCTTCCTTTGGAGAATTTGAGATGGCTTTCTGATGGGCTTCCTGAAAAAATCTGCAGATCTATAACATATTTGTTAAATATGCCATCCATCCATCCATCCATCCATCCATCCATCCATCCATCCATCCATCCATCCATCCATCCATCTCCATATAATGCTAATTATTATGTAATATTATATAGCAACATACAGTTTCTGGTGAATATGTGTGAATAGTTATAGGTAAAAAATAAGTAAAATGAAACTCAAACCAGGTCATGGAGATAGAAGAGTTGGCTTAAGAAGATTGCAGTTTCTGCAACCTATGGAAAAATATCAGAATGAAGCGATCTTAGAAGTTCTGATTCACGAGATATAAGTTGGTTTCAGACGAACTGTCAGGTGTAAAAGACCAGGTCCACACGTGAAGGTTCAATTAACCTGATTTATTGCTAAAAGCCTATGCACAGGATTTTTTTCAACAATCAGCACTTGGTTAGAGTTAGATAAGAGTCAGCAGCACTCAAAAGAGATTGGACATTGCTTGTGCTACGTAAAAATGCTGGGCTCATCCCCTTTTCATTCCACCCCAGGTTCTACCATTCCTTCTTTCATAAGAGCAGATGATTCCCATGTAAAGTGGATGAAGCAATAACATTCTAGTGGAATAGTACCAAGAAGTCTGAAAAAAGTGCCAGATGGAATTGCTCCAGCTTTCTTGAATGATATAAAAATGTATGGTAATAGTTATCTTTTAGAGACCTCACATAGAATGAACATTTCATATAAGCCTCCTGCCTCGATTCTTCTGGAACTAAAATTTCACCTAATCAACCAGAATTTGATTTTGGAAGGTATGCATGGGTATTTGAAATAAGTATGGTAAACTTTTGGTACAAAAAATGAAATAAAAATTCTGAATCTATACCGTATATACTCGAGTATAGGCCGACCCGAATATAAGCCGAGGCACCTAATTTTACCACAAAAAACTGGAAAAGTTATTGACTCGAGTATAAGCCTAGGGTGCGAAATGCAGCAGCTACCGATAAATTTCAAAAATAAAAATAGATACCAATAATGCCATTGCCCATTGAATAACATATACAGCCTGCCTGTGCCCATTAAATATACAGTAGCCATTGTAAAAATTTGCTCTGCATAACAAATTATTATCACACAATACCAGTGTATTCAATGAAATACTTCACTCACCTCATGATGCTGATGTCCCGCTGTGATGATGATGTCCCGCCTCCTATGACACACGGCACAGTGATTCCTATCATTGGATCACTGTACCAGAGGAGGTGGGACATCGTTGCAGAGCGGCAGGAGGGGGAGGAAGGGGAATCGTAAGACAGCCCTGCATTACATTAGAACGTGAGGAGGGGGGATGGTGCGCTGCGCGCTGCGCGGCAAACTGACACAGAGGGAGGGGAAACTCAGGGGCGCTGGGCCATTCACGAGCGTCACCCAGCGGCATGGCCCCACCCCTTTTTCTCCTCCATTTCGGGCAAATTTTTCACTGACTCGAGTATAAGCCGAGGCGGCTTTTTTCAGCTCAAAAAGTGGGCTGAAAAACTAGGCTTATACTTGAGTATATACAGTACTTATTTTTTCTGTGTTGCAGTTCAGTGTGACTTGCTGTAATAAAAATTCTCATTCAAATCAAGCAAAAGTGCTGGCAGCTTCATTTATGAACCTACCCGTGTAATTTTCTTGGCAGCAGTACAGAGGTTGATTGCACTGCTTCCTTTCAGGATGTCTGTTTTTCAAAGTAGATTTTCTGCAAATGCAAGATTTCCCATTTGCTCTAAAAGTTCTTGCATATTACAGTGTTGGGATAGAATGGCTGCTGGTAATCAGTTATGTATTTTGCTAAAGCTATCCAGGCTTTATAAAGTTCAGGATAATTGGAACAGGGTCACTTAGAATTTCACAAACAATGCTGCATATTCTCATGGGGATGTCAAAAAGATGAGCCATAAATGTGCAGTCACAGAAACCTGTACTGAAACAAACGAGAGGAAGGGACAACCCCATCAATAGAGAGTGGTAATGAAGCTGGAGGTCACAGCAATGGCAGAGTCTTAAGACTCTAGCTGTCTCTTTGTGCTGAAGGGGAGATCTTTTTTTATCTCATGGCCAGTTCTGATCTCTAAGCTCTTTTGCTGGAAGATTTTATTTTGTTCGTGTTGAAGTAAGATTCAACCAGGATCTGTACAAGAAATTTAATTTTGTCCTTCACCTTAGCTATCAAAAAATCTACAGTCAGCCCAGATACAAGTTTAACAAGCAACAAACCCACTCTTCAATGCCATTTCTTTTAAAAAGAGTATTGTAAATATAGCATCGTGAGGAGAAACTTAACCTTGATTAAATTTAGGAAGCCTGTAAAACATAGGCACTTGAATCATATTTCTTTACAGGTCATAAATGTGTCATGCCATCCACCTCAGCTTTAAAACATTAGTACCTTACTCACTTATTTACAACAGAATGGTTATAACTGGATTTTTGTTCCCTTGGAGTGCTACACTAGGATAAACAAGAGAGAATATCCTGCTTTATTGTGCACTATGATGGTTTTTTAGTACCTTCAAGTCAGTTTTTGATTCCTGGTGACTGCTTGGAAGGTCACTGCAATTTTTTTGGAAAGTTCTTTTACAAGTGGTTTTTCACTATGAATACATCTTCTAAATTTGTAGGATGAGTTTCTAAGGACTGCAGCTCCATTGTTTCTATAACTGGCTTTCACTTGCCTTGCGCAATTGAAAAGCTTTTAGAAAATAGTGACTAATGTTGGTTCTTGTTTCTTAGCTATAGGGTGAGTACTTTAATTCTCTGAGGGTGAGATTTTTCCACTGAAATCAACAGCCAAATTTCTTATGGTTTCAGAAAGAGATTAGGCTCTGGAAAATGATCTTTGAATGAGGCTATTAAAGGAGAAGAGAAAAGTATAGGAAGCAATCAGACCACCAATCCATAATAGGCCTGCCAAATTGATGGGTTATTTAACCTCAAAAGCAATCGACTGATGACCTCAAAAGTTCCTTTTAATTATTCTTATTGCCTTTGTAGTAAAAGTGTTACTAAAAAACCTATACAATTAACCACCTTCTTAAAGAAAGGTTTTTCTGGAATAACCTCTTAAAGGCAAGGAGTTCCATAACTTAATACTATTCAACAAATATATTTTGGCTGTTTTATTGATTTGCAATCTAGTGGCCTTTGCATTGACAGTGTGGCTGATTTTTTAAAATAATTTTGTGGGGTAAAGAACATATGGAGAAGCAATCCATTTTGCAGGAAATGTTTGATCTTTTTTAAGTGCCTTAGCCATGACTCCTTAGAACTGTTCACCCTTGTAGTTAAACAGTTCTTTATGTTACACAAATTCAATCAGCCTGTTCTGGTGACCTTCCTGAAGACTTCTTCATGACTTTTACCTACCCTCCTTTTTGCTGAAAAACTGAAAAGCAATTCTATATTATGCAATGGGTCAGTTTCCTTATCTGGTTCTATTTTGGGATGAGGAAGAAGGATTTGTTTTCCTTTAATGCATTCATATCTATTGCCTTTTAATCTTTTAGGAGACGTTCAGCTTCTTTATATTCAGCAGAGACCTGCTTCAAAATATTTATTTATTAAGTTTTTTATAGCCCACTTTTGGATTTTAAAAATATCCTCTCCCACTCTTCCCACCAGCCTCTCCCCATGCTCACAGTAAAGACAAGATTATTGTGGAAATTTTGTTAGCTTGTCAATTCATATGGGGAACATTGTCTGGGAAGAACAGATAGCTGTCAATGACTACCACAATTGGGACTGGAATCTTGGTCGTTAAGTGAAGTGGACATTAAGCAAGATGCCAACAAAGGCAGATCCTTCAGTTGGTGACAGAAATGGAACTGAAATTTGCAGCCTGCAGAAGGGTTTCTGCTCCCCCCTGTTCCCTCCATTTGCAGTCTTCCCTGCCATCTTCCCCATTGACTGTCTGAGGAAGCTGGTAGTTAGCAAATGGTAATCACATGTTCGTGGGGCACTTGGCATCTGGTTGTAAATGCAAGTTGATTGCCAAGCACCCAAAATGTAGTCCACTATGGTGTGTATGAAGGTGTGATGTACTATAACAGCCAGAAATATTTTATGGGGCAAAAAGCAGTCTTTCTTGAGGCTGTTGTAACTTTGAATGGTTGATAAATTACTGGTCATAAATGGACACCTGTATTTTTAGGGGAAAAGAAGAAAAAAAATCAGTATGTTTAATTTATCCCGTAATGGTAACTTTTTAGTTACCTAGCACATGATAGCAGGGAACAGAATGTCAAGTGAACAGTGTCAAGAAGGACATGACTCTGATTTATTTCGCCTCATGTAGGATGCTTAGTTTGATCACTTCACCTTTCTTTGTTCCTCTTTCACCCTTTTCCAAGTGGTCACAGAGATTACTGGCTTGTGAAACACTACCCTTTATTCGGTTTTACTGCCACATAAAAAAGGAAACAGTCTACAAAACCTCTGCATAAAACTGAGAGGCGAATGAATTTGCTCAGACGGCAGGATGGGGAGTTGCCTCTCATTATTTCTGTTATTGCACAACCTCAGTCCAAAGCTTGATTTATTTTATTCATGAATATGAATCTCATTTCAAACCTAGTTTTTCTCTAAGAATTCAAGCAACAGAGATGGGCAGCCCTATCCTTCACTATATCCCCTCAGTATCTCAGCTTCTCTGATGGTGAAGATGGTTGAGGCGAGGAATATGTGAAGCATAACATACTGAAAACCCAAGAATGGCCTCCCATGTAGTCTTTTGAAGCTCTAAACTTCATTCGTGTATTTTAGCAAATGGGTATCTGTATTCTAGATTCTCATGCTATCACAATTGTGTATTCCTTAAGCACTGTCACATATTATAGAAGTTCAGTACTCAGTGTTAAACAGGTATATCCAAAAACTAATAAACATGAAGAGAAGGGTGATATCTGCTTTCCATTTATGCTCCTGAATAGCTGATATTTAAATGTGACTGATGATTTCTGAGTGTAAAGCCAACAAGATTAATAGTCATTGTTAACTCAGACTACTACATGTCCAGTCCATTTTTAGGTAAAGGTTCCTCTTGCACATATGTGCTAGCCGTTCTCAACTCTCAGGGACGGTGCTCATCTCCGTTTCAAAGCCGAAGAGCCAGCGCTGTCTGAAGACATCTCTATGGTCATGTGGCCGGCATGACTAAAAGCTGAAGGAGCATGGAATGCTGTTACCTTTCCAAGAAAGTGGTCCCTATTTTTCTACTTGCATTTTTATGTGCTTTCAAACTGCTAGGTTTGCAGAAGCTGGGAGCTCACTCTGTTACCCAGCACCAGGGATTAGCCACTGAGCCACCGCATCCCTTTTAAAAAAAGGACTTTAAAAAGTCCATTTTTAAAGCTATTTAAATGTCATATCATTTCCACCTCTGATGGAAGTAAATTCCATAGTTTCCATTGTGCAAAGGAAGAAAACTAGGCTAACTGAACCGAATCATGTAGAGAAAGAATAAGCAACATAAACTAAAGAGCTGCTTTGGACTCATTACAGCTTTTACATAGTTAAGTTATTTTTTTATGATAGACTATTGCATCCTGACATACTTTGGGGATAGCCATGACATATAGCTGTGAACATTTAACACTGCAAGGAAAATCAACGGGAAACACTGTTACAGGGCATTTGTAAGCATTTAAGATGGACTTTGCTGCTTTTGTTTACTAGTTATATTTATCAAAATTCTGGATAAACATTAATTCGGTCTCAGCCTTCTTGTCTAGATGCTTATCCTATGACAAACCCCTAAAAATTCACCTTGAATTGTAGACTAATAGAGAGAATATGAAAATCAAATTCAAACTTTTTAATTTGAGTCATATATTACTTAATGCTCCCCTCCTTTATCTCTAATGGGTTATTTTTCCATTGTTATTTAAAACAAAAACACGCTTAGATTAAACCCCACAATTGCTTATCATTTAAAGTGGACTGTATCAAGGCATCTGAAAGAAGGGATTGACATAACACTTTAATTCATGGACAGAGGCATTTTCTGTGTTCACTCATGAATGTAAAAATAAGCAGTTGGTAAGCTGCTCAGTGGTGCAAATCTCTATTAAACACAGATGTAAAGATGAATGCAATAGAAATAAGATTATGCAGAAGAGAACAATTTCTGTTTTAAATAACAGATTTAAAGTTTAAATGGATAGTTACCAGTGGCAATGTAAAATTGGGTCTGGCAAGTAATAAATGGAGAAGTAAGGAACAATTCTCTGTTGCTTCCATATGTAGGAGACCTCATTATTATTCATATATTATTTATCATACAGTTGTCTATTATCTTTTCCAATTTCCTGTAAGTTGATTGCATTTTATTTTCTTTACAGCTATTTTTGTATCTTTTCTGTACCCTTTTTAAAGCCAAAATGCTGAAAATCTTTGTAACTGCACTAAGCACATGTGAAGTGTTAGAGGCTCTAGCAGGCAAAGGCAGATGGTGCGGCCAAGTTGGATAAATGCAGGGCTTTCAATGTGAAAAAATTTCAACATCCTGATTAATATAATCTTACACCAGCCTTCCCCTAAACTGATACCTACCAAATGTATTAGGTCTCCAACTCCCAGAATTCCTCAGCTATGCTGACAAAGGATTCCTGAGATCGTTGATCTTTTGTCCTCCTCCTCCTCCTCTCCTCCCCCTCCTCCCCCCTCCTTTAGAAAATTTGGTATTGTTTGGAGTGCACTTCTGTATTCTGTCTACATGATCTCTGTGGTATTCCTCAGTCATCATGATTGCTACACCTTTCCCCAAAGTTTCAAAATAGATTAATTTCAGTGATGTATTTGTGCTCTGTATGTATATTTAGCTTTGTATTTTTAAAGTAGTTACAAAACAGGACACTGGATTATAAATGGATGCATGAGTCAAATTATTTTATTTCACATTTTCACAACGTGGAACTCTTCAGATGTCTTGAGACCTCAGTTCCCAGAATTCCAATACAAGAAAACAATACTATGTTCTTAGGAAATCCTGATAACTAGAGCCTCAATCCATCCAAAGGACATTAAATTGGAGATGACTATTATAGTACATGACATACTGAAAGTGCTGCCTTTCACTTCACCCTGTGTCCATATCAGTGTCAATTGAGCTAATTTTAGACAAGGGTTTAATACTCTTTTAAAAGAGTACTGGGCAGTGTTCAGAGGTAGTTTGAATGACAAGTCCCAGGGCTATAGAACCTCCGTACCTGTGACCTATTACTTGGGCAACTTGAAAGATGGCTAAAATTCTGTCCAAAGTCTTGCCTGCAGTCTTTGGCAGGGAAGCAACTGCTTATTTTAACTGTTGGCAGGTGATGTTCAGTGGAAAGGAAAATGAAGCCAAGGGAATCCGTCAATTGCTTTTCTTAAGTTCTCCTGCATCAAAACAGTAAAGACAGTTGCCAAACTTTTTTATTGAGACAGAACAAATCCTGGCATTTGGGATGGTGGAACTAAAGGATAGCACATTAACATGGATGATGGTGATGGCTTAAAGCTCTTCTGCAGAACATTTCCCCAGTTTTTCTTATACATTATAGTTTTTTTTCATTGCCACTGATTCAAGGGGTCAATAACTGAAGCAGATGATGTCATTGTTTGACAAGTTTTCATAAAAAAGCAATACTCAATTCTGACTTTATTCAATGACACTCTTTCTCTAGTATTTATCTATTCAGTTTCAGATTGAAAGAGTTGTATTATATACATACATACATACATACATACATACATACACACACACACACACACACATATACATACAGAGTATGTGTATGTGTGTGTGTATACACACACACGCACACACATACATATACACATACACAAATACAGTATGTATGTGTGTGTGTATAGATAGATAGATAGATAGATAGATAGATAGATAGATAGATAGATAGATAGATAGAGATAGATAGATAGATATACACAGTATGTATGTGTGTATATAGATAGACAGACAGACAGACAAAGATGTAGATGTAGAGCCAAAGAGAAATCACTGAACATTGGAAAAAACCCAGATTTTAAGAATAAAATTATAGTATTAAAATCTGGGATTTCCATAATGGTATAGGGCAATTCCCCCCCCCCTTTTCTCACAGACACATTTTCCTATGCCATTCTAACTAACTAAAATAGTCTATGAAGAAAACGGTTATTCTACAGAACATCACAATTTGTCAATAGTGCATACATTATGCATATCATAGCATTAAACATTTAATATGATTTAATATGAAAAATGTTGAAGCATCTCATATTAAAATCTGCCTGAGAAATGTTACGGGAAAGTGCTTATAGAAATGCATAAACTAGCAATTCTGTAGTTATAAAATGTTGAGTGCCTGATTAATATATCAAGATCAAGACTGTGTAAAAAACATTGCATTTCCCTAATACACAATCCTGCTTTATTCATATCATTGGGTAATATTCATATAATTGAGCCTTACACAGCTCCCTCCCTGTTATTTAAACATAAAAAATATCTGGCACTTTAAAGTGAAATTTGTCTTAATATGCAATTTATCTGCAAGGGATTAACTGATTCTGTGAGCTTGCCTTTCTACACATCTGGTCCATTGCCACAAAGAGGAAAAATATAATTGGAAAATTTAATGGAAAGAACTGGTTCCAAAAAGGTACAGTGACTCAGCATTAGAGTCCTTGTTTTGCATGAAGAATGTCTCAGGTTCAAATCTAAGGCTAGAAAACACTCTTATCTAAAAATCCTGCAATGCCTCAGAAAATATTGTGAGCTGCCCAGAGTCCTTGAGTGTTAGACTGTAAACAGATAATTCTCGACTTACAACCATTCATTTAGTGACTATTCAATGTTATAACAGCACCCAAAAAACTGATTTATGGCCATTTTTCATACTTAGGATTATTGCAATATATCCATGGTCACATGATTAAAATTCAGACGATTGGCAAGTGACTCATATGATGGTTGCATATGAATCCTGGGATCATGTGATCACCAACAAACTCCAAAATTCCAAAAGACCATTGGCCTTTATTAAATCAATGAAAATAAAATAATCTCACATATCCCACCAAGGTCTGAGCTTGAAGGAATTCCCATTGCTTAAATTGCTATTTATAATCCTTAGTTGTGTAATTTGAACCAAACTGGTTTTAAGTTGATGTTTAGCATACCAGCTGAAATTATTGTCTACTTTATTAATAACAAGCCTTTCCACATGATTACTCTTGTTTTCCACTAGTCGAGGAGTCTGTACATTTCAGATAAAACATAAACAATTTAATTTTTTGCAGAGCTGAAAATTTTGACCATTTTCTTAATTCTTCCCAACAAGCTTTGAAAGATCTTTTATGTAGTTGCATCCTCTTCAGTTTGAAAATATCTGGATGACTTCTTGATGGCAGCAAAGAGATACCAAAAACTTTAGACTTTGCAGCTGTTTATTGAAAATCCAAAATTTTGCAGTCCAGGTATGAAAGCCCTATTTCATAGCAACCTGATACTCTTCTCTGATTGATTGGTCCTTGAATGTCTGCAAGGCTCATTATTCCATCTATTTATGTTAACTGCTGCAGACCTGATGCCAGGATCGAAACAGTTGGAGTGTATCCTACTTTTTATCAGATAATATTTTCATCTAGAATTCCAGCCCATCAACTCTCCCAGAATAATATTCTTCTACATCCTTATTGTTTCCATTTTTATAATTATTTTATCCCCAAATATTCAATAGTCTTGATCATCTTCATTCTACCCCAAGTTCCCTCTCTCTTTCTTTCTCTTCCCCCTCCCTCCTGTATTCTATAAATATCAGCCTCTGCTTGCTGAAGCCTTATCTTCTATCTTTATGTTTCTATTTTTGCTTCCAATTCTGTTGTCACTCACTACTGGAATCTCCTAATAGAGAGAACAATAACCTTCAACATCTCATACATGAAAATGGGGCTAGAGATGGGTTTAATACTCTTACTTTCACATCAAAGAACAAAGTCCTACTCTCATTGCAGAAGTTTTCATCCTATCTTCTGTATGCTAAAATACCAGCTTTATCAAGATTAAATATATATATATATGATAAAATGTACTTTACTGCATTACTAACAGCATTGTTTTACAATACACTACCCGAAGTTTTATAGTTTGAATATATACAACACTGTACATATTGTACAGTGCTTACTTAGTTATGTGTGTATATAATTTCTTTCATTTCTTTAAAATGTTTCATTCCCGTTCAAAACAACTTTTCCTTACTAAATCCATCAGAAAATCCCCTCTGTCCTAAGTCAGCAGAACTGGGGCAGAAAATTGCTCTGCCTTATGGCAAATGATGACTTTAAAATGGGATGCGTTTATTTACATGAGAAAGAAAATGCCATTTTATTTATTTTTGAATATGCATACATATTTGTGTACACAGTGAAGGTATCTTATAACAAACCCTGCCCACTTCTCAGAGACTTAACTAGCAGAGACATTATAGATGGAGCTGATATGTAATTACAGCTTTAATACTAAGATATTCTTCTTTTTCCTCTATACTTCTGAAGACTTAATATAATAAGATCTCAAGGCCAGATCTGTGACATAATTTGGCACTCTGCCCACCCCCCAGCTTGGCACATTCGGGATACTCCCTAGGTTAGTGCATGGAGCTCAGCCCGGCTGGAGAGGGGGGTTGCGCAAGTGCCTGTTCCACCCCCAGCCTCACCTTGCGCAGCTCTCCCAGGGAACCGCTGCTGGCTGCCCGCCACCACCACACTCCGAGCATAACTTCCAAATTCCAAAACTCAGGGCTGAGTCTTCCAGCATTGGCCACTATAGGAGTGCTCTCTTTGGTGGGCCAGCTGCTGGACAGAGTGTCTTCCGGACAGAGAATCTTCCGGACAGAGAGGACTCTCATTTGCATTGAACACATTTTATACAGCAAATTTATAGAGAAGGTGACTGGATTATGCCCGGCAACTCCCCCCTCTGGCCAGGCAGAACGCCAGTTCCCAACCTAGCGGTATCCCGAAGGTGCCAAGCAACGTGAGCACCTTTCCCCCTGTCTTCCACAGCTTGGCGCCTTTGGGCTACTGCTAGGTTGGTGTTCTGCCTGGCCGGAGGGGGGGGTTGTACAGGAGGTTTATTTTCAGGGGTGGGCTTATATCTTTGCCCATGCAAAAAATGTGGCAAGGCGTTAGTTTCGGGACAGGTCGAAACACGGTACTTCTGGAGGACAGCAGAATGTCATCCTACATTGTAGAGTAGGTCAAAGGGTTGACCAATTATTTCTGACCTCTCTTTTTTAGTAATTTGGATGGATGTTATGATAGGAATGGAAACAGATCTATGCAAAGTGGAGGGTGGGGTTGTAACTATCATATTTTTTGGAGTATAAGATGAACCTTTTTCCCCTCAAAAAAGAGGCTGAAAATCTGGGTGCTTTTATACACTGAATACAGCAGTTTTGGCCTCCTGAAACCCCACCCCTTTGCAAAAATGGCCATGCATAGCCTTTAGGAGGCTTCCAGATGCTCCCGGGGGCTGGGGAGGGCAAAAATGAGTGAAAAACAGGCCATTTTTTGCTCCCCAGCCCCCAGGAACACTCTACAAGCCTCCTAAAGGCTATGCATGCCCACTTTTTTGACAAAAAGGCCAATTTTCATGAAAAATGGGCTGTTTTGGGGAGGTCTACAGAGTGCAAAAACTTTTTTTTTTTAAATGCCTGTTCAAAATCTTGGTGCATCTTATACTCCGAAATTTCCAACCCCTAACATCCACAATTCCCAAACCCTTCATTTTTCAACTCATTTGAGGGAGTCAGGTTCAAGAGTGAACAGAGGTACCTGGGAGGCAAAATTGCTCCCATTCTGTACAGGGCTCATAGAATAACTTTGAGAGTCAGGAACAAAGCCACAGCCTAGTCAAAAGTCTGATAAGAGAAATTTGGGTCCAAAGCTGGACTGGGGTTGGAAAAAGCATCTCTGAATTGACCTCCCTAGTTCTTTGGAATGTAAGGGGAGGAGAGGGAGGAAAGATTTCAGACTTGCAAGGTTCTGTTACTGTAAACTTACAATAAAGGTAATATTAATATTATTGGTTTTGGTTTTCTGGTCTGAATCACCTTGAAGGGGATACATACTCTAATCCCAAACACCAAACAACTGACCATTTTAGCTGTGTGATTTTAGAGTAATGGAGAATACTGTACAGAAAAGACATTAGATTCCTGCAATGTTTGTTTAAGAAAATTGAGACCAGGAAAAGCAGTAGCACATTTGAAATGTCTCCTTGCTTAGAGACAGGATGTGGAAATGTTACAGTAATATCTAGCAATTTAACCTTAGCAAAACTCTTTGGATATATATAGTGATACTTGGACATGGGAAATAAATAGATTCAACATAAGCAGCAGTTCTCTCAGATATTAATGTAAGTTTGGCCTGTTGAGAAAAAAGAAAAGAAAAAGAAAAGTATAACTTTTGGATTCTGTTTGTTTATCAAATCTTACATTATTTGGGGCTTAGTAAGCTCACATAATCTAGTCTATGATTTCTTCCTCAATGGGAAGGAATAGCAAGGAAAATTGTTCCACCTGAATAGAATTTAAAGATAAAAAAATATAACATGGGGCACTATGTGTCTTAAAGTTAATCATCAATGATGTTTGTCCATTGTGTTTGAAGAGGACTTGACATCTAACACAATGTGTCTGCAGGTGGCTGGTAAGGCCTATACGGACATGAAATGTTCTACCACATGTTGGGTAGACATGTATGGGCACCATTATTGCAGCATTTGCAGCTCTGGCTTTGCAGGGTGCTAGTTTCTCTTGTCCTATTGTGGTTCTTTTGTCTTCAGATGTCTGGCAGCCTTGGTGTATCAGTGTGTGCCATGTTGATTGATCTTGTGCCAGGGTTTCCCAGGAGGTGGTGTCAATTTCCAGGGACTTGAAGGAGGCTTTCAAGGTGTCTTTGTATTGTTATCATTTGTATCATTAATCATCAATAATATCATATGGATAGCAGACAAAATAAGTATACCAGCTACTAAAGCACTGTTATTTTTGGTGAGAGGCACAGTATTTTTGTTTGATTCACAGCATTTTAAACAAAATTTTATTGATACTTCTATATCTAGTTCCAAATATTGTATGGAAATAGTGTGCAAATCTATTTCAATTTTAACTTCTGTTGATGTTACATTTCCTCCTTTTGTTGGGAATTATCTACCATGTTTCCCTGAAAATAAGACAGGGTCTTATTCTCTTTTGACTCCCCAAATAAGCGCTAGGCCTTATTTTCAGGTAAGTCTTATTATTTTTGAGGTGCAGGATGCAGCGAGCATGTTCACCTCATGGCTGCTGCTGTGTCGCAATATTTTTGGGGAGGGATTATTTTAGCACATGGACTCAAAAGCCTGATTGGGCTTATTATCCGGGGAGTCTTATTTTCAGGGAAACAGGGTAACATCCAAAGTATTAGGGCTATTTAATTTAGGAAAATATGTTGGGCAGAAAGCAAGGTGAATTGATGAGAATGAAAAACAGACAAAAGAAAGTACTTTTATACAAGATGCATACTAAAATTATGAAATTGGCCTCTTTAATCTGTGAGGATGACCATTAGTTTTTATGGCTTTAGATAAATTCATGTAGCATATCAATCAAACTTTAGTTATGATGGGCTGAAAAATTCTGGACAACCATGAGATGGCAACAAAGAGTTACAGAAACCTCTAACTTGATTGTGATTGTATAGCAATAGGACTTAAACTTATATACTGCCCCATAATGTTTTAGCAATAGCACTTCGACTTGTATACTGCTTCACATTGCTTTACAGCCCTCTCTAAATGGTTTACAGTGTCAGAATTTTGCCCCCAACAATGTGGGTCCTCATTTTACTGACCTCAAGAGGATGAAAAGTTGAGTCAACCTTGAAGCCCATTAGCATCGAACTCAAGGCTGTGAGCAGTTTGCCTGCAATACTGCATTCTAACCACTGCACCATCAGGGCTCCTATTGTATATTATTACTTCCTGGAATAGAAGCAGAGCTCTGAAACGATTATGGGAAAGCACTATATATCTTCCATGACAACTTCCCATGGGGTTGCAGTTGGCATTGTGTGGAATTGAAGGCCTCAGGAAATAGATCTTTGGTCTGATCCAGCAAATCTTCTTATGTTCTTTTAGTGCAAAAATGCACTTGCCATTTGTAGACTTTGGAAAATGATAGACGAGAAGAGCATGATAATGACTACTATTATTTTAAAGATGGCTCTTAGATGAAGCTCTTTATTGAGTTAGTGCTCTATCAGGCTGATGGTTTCTGCACTTATATTTCCCTTACATCCATTTTGTGCCAGTAAAGTAAGATCATATTTGCTGATTAATGCTATAAATGGACAGATTTCCATTCTCTCTTTGCAATTTTTCTAAACTAAATTTGAAACTGGCAAATAGCCATCCAGTAATGAATTTCCAGACGGAGAGATACTTTTTTAATACCCACAGCATAATAGCCATGTGTTTACTGGATATGTAAATGACATCATTACCATTTCCCACTCCTTCACCATTATCAATTCACAATAAGGATCACAGCACTGTTTCTTTAGGTAACACTTTCTATGGCAAATAAATTTGATTGGAGTTGTGTGAAAGGATTAATGAGTTAGGATGCTGCTCAAGGTTATGTGAGGTGAAGCCCTTGCACTGAAGTTGGATTTATGTGTGTGTGTGTGTGTGTGTGTGTGTGTGTGTGTGTGTATGTATGTATGTATATATATACATATACACACACATGCACGCACATACATACATACATACATTATATCTTTTGCCTTACAGCACAAGAAAATTACTGTGGGCTGCAAATATGTGCCAATTAATCCTAGAAAATTCTTAGTTTGCATTGTCAAAACTTGTCAGCAAAATTGTTGGGTTTGGTAACATATTTTTGTCTAAAAATGGTCAAAGGTCACTTTCTGTCACTTTCTGAAAGACACAAATGTCTTTCTGTTTTCTTTTTTAAAACTTAGCACTGAATTTCACTGTTTTGGTGACAGATCAGAAGTGGGTTGCTTCTGGTTCAGCCCGGTTCGGCTGAACCGGTAGTGGTGACTTGGCCTGGGTTGCAGAACCAGCAGCGACCCAGGCCGACCACACCCCAGTTCCTTCTGCTGTTGCAGGCATGTTTCTTTGCATGTGCAGAACAAGTTTTAGTCAATTGCGCATGCGCGAACAATGCATGGCAAAGCGTGCGCACAGCAAACTGTTACTAACCAGTTTAGGAACCCACTCCTGGGTGGGTTGCTCCTGGTTTGGCCAGGATTGGGTGAACTGGTAATGGCAGTGACAGGAGGCTCCACCCACCTGCTCAGACACTTCTGTGCATGCGCAGAAGCGTCGAGCGCACGCAGGACTGAACTGGTAGTAAAAAAAAAAGGAAACCCACCACTGTGATAGATCTCAGCAACGTAAGCTCTCAGCAACATAAGCTCTGAGGTTTTGGAAAAAAGATGCTGTTGTTGTGATGTATAGGATGCCACCTCAGCATTATGGATACCACTTCTTTCTAAAGATTTCCAATGCATGTTTATCTTAGCCTTCTCAGGCTACCAAAGAGTTGAGTAATAACATTTTGGAGGAGAAAGGAATTAAGTGATTTGATACTTTGAGTGAGTGCCACAAAAGTCTACAAAAGTCATTACTATTATCAATTTAAGATACATTCTGTTACATTTATTCAGATATACAAGGTGTTCAGTGACTGTTCAGTTACAACAATGATGAAAAATTAAACTTTGCAACCTATCCTTACATTTACAACTTTCACAGATCTGTAAAGCAAAGGAAAACACAAGTAAGATTGTAAGCACAGTAGAAGTTTCACTTACTTAACCACCAAGTTGCTAATCCTAATTGAGGTCACTAAATCAGGACTATCTGTATAGCAACAAAAGTAGGCTACAACTTATTTGGGTCTCTTTCTGAATAAAAACTCATTTAACATTCATAAATTCATACTTAACATTCACAAGTATGGACAGGCTAGGTTAGAATCCTTGAAGAATTGAGGCTGCACATTCATTCTGTGTGATGATAGGTACCATGGACAACTCACTGTTCCTATTAATTTTTATACTTTCCAACAATGACTGACGGTTCCTTCAAAACTTGGCCATCCCATCTTGATACTTTTCTCACAAATTCAGAATGCCATTGCCTCAAGTAGTTCACAGTAGTTCATTCAGGAACCATCCGCTGTTTTGGAAACCAATTTTTGCCATGTTTATTCCATGTCTCCATTCTGGTATTTCCCTGATAAATTCTCTGAAATGTGCCTCAGTAAATCTTTCTGCCTTTCAATCTACTTACATAGTCTATTTTTTATATGTGGCTGCTCAAACACATAGCATAAAGCTACATATTATATTTTATCTTTATACAATGATATACATTATATGCTAGTGACAATATACAGTGCTAATTCACAGGCACATTATTATTTAATGTGCATTCTATATCTATGTTCTATGTCACAAAAAATCTGCCATTTTCTTCTCCAAATAGAAGTCTGACAACTACCCCTCCAATCATCTTCTTCCTAATATATGTGCCTAAACTTCCATCTCCAAAGAAAACAGTGATAGCAATGACAGTCCTACTGACAGTCCCCCAAAGATAATTTGTGATCAGTCAGATTAAATCTTTATTTCAATCATAGGCCAGTATAAGGAGGGTGAGCTAAAGATAAAGGTTCCCCTCGCGCATATGTGTTAGCCGTTCCCGACTCTAGGGGGCGGTGCTCATCTCTGTTTCAAAGACAAGAGCCAGCGCTGTCTGAAGACGTCTCTGTGGTTATGTGGTTGGCATGACTAAACACTGAAGGCGCACGGAACTCTGTTACCTTCCCACCAAAAGTGGTTCCTATTTTTCTACTTGCATTTTTACGTGCTTTCGAACTGCTAGGTTGGCAGAAGTTGGGACAAGTAATGGGAGCTCATGCCGTTATGCGGTGCTAGGGATTCGAACTGCCGAACTGCCGACCTCTCTGATTGACAAGCTCAGCACTTAGCCACTAGGCACTGCATCCCTAAAAGAGGGCAGGGTGCAGTCAATTAAAAAGCATAGAAGATACATTACAGATTTAACAAAATTTAACAAAATGACATAAAACATAAAACATATGTAAAAGCATACAAATATAAAAGAAGAGGTAGGAGCATTAAAAGGGGTTAAGGAAGCATGAAGGATTAGTTTGGTTCTCTTTAGATAATGATACCAATGTATCTCTGAAGGTTACAACAATAAAGGGTTTTGTTCAAATGATGTTGACTGAGTCTCTGTTGAAAGCAATGAGAAATTATGACAACCATGTTAATCCCTAAAATCTGGTTTAGCCTAAATGATGTTGCAGCATCTTAAAAACATTATATAACGAATAGCTATAACTTTGGGAGAGATCATTTTTTTCTGAGGTTAGCAAGTGGCATGATGGTGAAATAATGACTTGAGTTTTCAGCTGCACTTTTTTTTCCAATGAGTGCATTGCTCAAAACCGGGACATTGGAAATTCCCATTTAAACAAACAAAGAAAAGCACCATCAAAAAGCACTAGATCTACTATGCAGGCTTCAGAAGATATCTACAGCTTGGAGCCAGGATTGAGAAGTTGGACCAGATGTTGAGCAAGGCTTCATGCAGGGTAAAGCTCATTCATATCTTTACTCCAGATTTAGGTACAACAGCTTGATATACTGCACCTTTTTAGCAGTGTGGATAATTTAGTGATTTGCTATCAAGCTGAGGATAGGCAAGAGATTACAAAAAATCTCAACAAGGAAAGCATACATCACAAACTTAGCATCCAGGTTGGAAAACACACACACACACACGCACGCACACACACACACACCAAAGTTACTGAATCAAAGAAGATAAAAGATGAAGCCAATGAAGCCAGCATGCATATGGAAACTAATTTCCTAAAATAAGCTGACAATTATGAGCCCTGCCTGAGACTGAGGTGCAGACTGAGGTGCAGACTGATGAACACAGGATGGCATATGGCCATGCTGGTGTTTCTATGGTACGTGTGCCACAAGTAGCACATAGAGACATATCTGAGGGCATGCGAGACATTGCCCTATGTCAGCTCCAGAGCGCATGCATTCCGCATGCCTCCTGAAGCCTGGGGAGGGCAAAAAACGGACTTACTGGGCCCACCGGAAGTCAGGAATCATTCTGTTTCCTACCTCCGGAGGGCCAGGGGGGCAGGGAAGGCTGTTTTCATCCTCCCCAGGCTCCATGAAAGCCATCCCCGTATGCACAGAGAGCATCAGGGTGGTAGTGGTATCACTGGCGTATTCGCAGGTGGGAGGGATTTAATTACCAGTGTGTGCATGTATACACATGCAATAGCACACGGGCAAGCGCTTTTGGCACCAGACAGAAAAAAGGTTCGCCATCAGTGGCATATGGGAAGCTCCTGTACATAGCAACCATGACAAAGTCAGACATTCGTGCAATTCACTTCTGTTGGTCCTTGTGCAATAATCAGAATTATGGATAAAAAAATGAGTACACCAACGCAAAGGGACTGGATTAGAGTCAAGAGGATGGGCGATCCCCTAAAGGGTGTCCTCAAAGTACAATCACTTGTTTGGTGACTGAAGTTACAACAGCACTGGAAAAAAAAGTGTCTTATGACTGTTTTTCACACTCACAACTGTTCCATCATCCTGATGATCACTTGATCAAAATTCAGATGTTTGGAAATGGGCATGTATTTATGATAAGTACAGTATCCAGGGTCATGTGATCACCCTTTTGAAACTTTCTGAGAAGCAAAATCAATGGGGAAGCCAGAATCACTTAACAACCATATTACTAACTTAATAACTGCAGTGATTCACTGAACAACTTGGGCAAGAAAGATCATAAAATGGCCTAAAATTCACTTAGCTATGTTGCTTAGCAAAATGAAGTGTTGGTGTTATCTGTGGTTATAAATTGAGGATTACCCTTATATAGATCTCACACTGCCAGCCAACAGCAATAGTCATTTGAATAGCTTCTGTCTGCTACTCAGTTTTGCAGATTGGGCAGAAGATAAGACAATGTCATGGCCCAGGATTCTCACTCTGAAGAACCTCCTCCAAATGTCTCAATGGAATGTCAGCTTTAAGAGACACCAAGCCAGAAACCGCCTGAGTTTGATCAAACAGGCACCATTAGAACAGGTGGAACAACCAGATGATGAAGTATAGCCTGCAAACCCTTGGTTGGACTAAGTCTCACGGGTGTCAAACTCACTGTGTTGTGTTGCTGTCATGTGGCGTATCATGATGGTTTTTCCCTTCATGGAGCTGGGTAGGTGTGGCTGGCATGTGATGCACCTGGCTCACGTGCTGCCAGTTTGACACCCCTGAACTAAGTGAATAAAATGAAGAACAGTGCAGCTGCTCTTCTTTGCCAAGCAACTCTCTTAATTAAAGACAGTTGGTTGTAGCCTGATTTAAGAGGCAGCCCATTTTTCTTCATTGGAAAAAACATTTGATTTTCTTCTTTGTTGCATCATTCCTGTGAATCCTGCTTATTTTTGAATTGGCAGACAAATCTGACTTGGATCTCTGAACTTTGGACTAGATTTTGACTACTCTTGTGGTGTCACCCAAACAAGCTTTCTTTCCAAGTTACTTTGCTGATATATTTCTTTCCTTGCCGATGGCTATCTGCTCAGCCTTGAGTAATGAGTGTATCTGAGTTTGAGACCTGAAACAGAACAGACTGAGTAGAAGTCTACATGCAGACATTGATTGTTTCCTTTTTGTACATTAAACCAGAATCTATATCTGCAGCATAACTGGGCCAAAAGATCATATTTTCTGTTCCTATGCCTACAGACTGGGCCAAAAGCAATGGGGGCAGAAAACAGTGCGGCTGCATAAATTGTTAATGGAATAGATATGCCAAAGCCAACATTCGTATTTGAAAAATCAAGAGGGTAATCATCCAAAGAGACAAAACTATATCCAGGACAAAACACACAGAAATCAGACATTGCTGTGTATGAGATGCTCCAGAATGACTCCTTTCAATCTTCAAATCTCATTCTCTTCTCTTCTTTCCCTACAATATTTTCCAGAGTATGAGTTGCAATGGATGTAGGATTTCCAGAGATGTCATTTTTTGCACTCCTTTCTAAGGAGTTTTACCTGTTGGAGATGAAGAAATGTTGAATGCAGAATAAAATGATGATTCTTGAGCCCTGTATAAAGCCTGAGTATCCTGTTTGGTTTTTTTTTTTTTTTGACACACCGTGTTTGTATTTCCAAGGAAGAATGGTCATACCTGGTAGTCACAAGATTTGGAAGTTCTGACCATCTGACCAGGTTCAGAAACAGACATTCACATCTTATAGAATGTGTTGGAGATGGGTTTTTTTTTAAAAAAAAAATCAACGAGAAACTTGCAAAAGGAGAAATATTAGCGTTTTTATGACATTTCACACTTGTCAGTGCTATTTTGTTATTGCAAATAATATTTCAAATGATCTCGAGCATAATCCAGTCACCTTCTCTATAAATTTGCTGTATAAAATGTGTTCAATGCAAATGAGAGTCCATTTATTGCTTCCAAGTTGCGGGAAAGTGAAATTACCCTTTAAATATTCACTTAGTTCAACTGAAGGTAAATCAATGCTGACCATGAAGTACAGAGACTCAAGGCTTCACATTACGATAATTAAACTATTCGTGTCAAATAAAAATGGAATTATTATTGTCTTCCTCAATGCCTTCCTCCTCTTGACGCAGGCAGGTTTGTCATTTTTGTGGTTCTTGGAAGATTAGTTAAATTTCTACTACTTAAATGATTTCGTATTTGTCTGATTTATGGCTGATGTTGACAAGCTAAGCAAAGCTAGATTAGGGTAAGAGGCCATCAGGAAACATGAGGGGTGTATGTTAGATTGAGTACATGAAAAATAATAATTCCAAAAGGCAATAGGAAAACTACCCCAATGTTATTGTCAAAGAAACTAGCTGGACTTGAAAAAGACTTTACCTCTGTGATGGCAAACCTATGGCACGCAAAGCCCTCTCTCTGGGCACATGCGCCATTGCCAGCTGCTCTTCTGGTTTCCAATGTGCCAGCCAGCTGGTCTTCATGGGCGCTGGAGTGTTGAAAAATGGCTCGAAAAACTGCCTGAAAGCAGCCTCAAAAATGCCCCCAAAACTCAGGCCATTTTTTGGGTCCAAAACAGCCCCCAAAACATGCATGCGCACGCCGGCCAGCTGGTCTTTGGGTTTCCGGTGCTCTGGCATGCGCACATGCATACACATTCCAGTTTGGGCACTCAGTGCCAAAAAGGTTCGCCATCACTGCTTTACTACAAATTGTGGTTATTTTGCCAAATACGGTGCTTATTGCTTATTAAACATTAGTGCCAGCTGATACTCAATTGTACTGTTTATATACAGGTAGTCCTTGACTTACAACAGTTCATTTAGTGACTGTTCAAAGTTACAATGGCCCTGAAAAAAGGGACTTATGACTGTTTTTTACACTTAACAACCATTGCGGCATCCCCATGGTCACAGGTAATCAGAATTTGGATGCTTGTCAATGGATTCATGTTTATGACAGTTGCAATGTCCTGGGATCATGCGATCCTCTTTTGCGATCTTCTGACAGGCAAAGTTAATGGGGAAGCCAGATTCACTTAACAACTGGGTTACAACTTCACAACTGCAGAATTCATTTTACAACTTTGGCTAGAAAGGTCATAAAATGGGGCAAAATTCACTCAACAATTGTCTCACTTAGCAACAGAAATTTTGGGCTCAATCGTGGTCATAAGTTGAGGATCACCTGCACTTTAAAACTGGAGTTGCACAAACATTGCATTTGAAGCAATTTGGCTGTTGAAAGTGGTTCCAAGATACCTGCTAAGGATAAACAAAAAGCATGTTTTGGGGGAATATCATTTTAATACACCTGGAAAGGGCATGATTAGGCAAGGCTCAGCTACACCTTCTCCTAAATTTGAAAAGTAAAAAATTGTATTCTCCTTGAATATGGTTACTCTATTAAAGAAGAAGATCTGTAAATGCTTCCAAAGAACTTCCTTCCTTCCTTCCTTCCTTCCTTCCTTCCTTCCTTCCTTCCTTCCTTCCTTCCTTCCTTCTTTCCTTCCTTCCCTTCTTCCTTCCCTTCCTTCCTCTTTCTTTCCTTCCTTCCTTCCCTTCCTTCCTTCCTTTCTTCTTCTTTCTTTCTTTCTTTCTTTCCTTCCTTCCTTCCTTTTTCTTTCTTTCTTTGCTTCCTTCCATCGTCACACATGAAAGGGAATCACATGACCCCAGGACACAGCAACCAACATAAATAGGAGTCAGTGGCCAAGCATACAAATGTAAGTCACATGACTATGGGGATGCTGCAATGGTCATAAGTATGAAAAATGATCCCAAGTCATTTTTCCCCTCCCTCCCCCCCCCCCAATGTAAGAGAAAATCTTATTCATGGGGCTTTTGTCCAGAGACATGCATAAAATAGTATTATTAACATGCGTACTACTGATTTTCCACATCTAACTTGGGTTGATGTTTTATAATTCATAAGCAACTTACTTCACAATCTACCCAACCTTATTTCTACATCCAGAAGTTAGCTTTCCATTTGTTCCTAGTCTCAACTTTTGAGGTTCCGTTTGCAGACAAGAAGTCAGTGATGCCAAGAGGATAATTTTTCTATGACATGCTGAGTGATTCTTCCATAAAATTGCCAAGCACTTGACAAAGTCATTATTGCTAGTTAATGATCCATTATGCAATTGCCATAATTAGCAATCATATTGATATTACCTTACTGGAATAATTGAACTAGTTATAACTTTTATTAGCAGAAAGGGAGAATTGTCCACTGAGGCTGTCAACGACTAACGTTATTCAGACATTGTGTCTTCTGAATGGATTGTGCAAACAGTTTAGATAATAATACCAGCACTCTGAAATTTATTGCCTAGCACATGTATGGGAAATGATGAGCTGCTGCAAAAGATATGAGAAGCCTTCACGGTTCTTTATTTATGTTCCTTGTGTAAGAGCTCTCCTCTAAAATATGTATTGACAGTGCAGATTGCTGCAGAGTGAAAAACATTATGGGTTGTAGAAAGAATCAAAGTGGTGTTCACTACAGTTGAAGCCCATTTCAGTTTGTTTACTGGACACCTTCTCTTCCTCCTCGATTCAGGAAAAAAATACTGACTAGCTCTGTCCTTATCATAAGCAAAGAAAACAACATGTGGCACAGTAATAATTCAAACTGATAACGTGGTCTATGCCTCTGTCTTTCTTTGGGTATGGGAAAACTTCAAATGACAAAAGCCATGATGAGACAATATTTATGGAAGCCATCTGGTGGCAGCCATGGCATATGGAAGATTGTGATTTGGAACATAAGAAGAATAATGGTATATGGCATGAATCAACAAGTGAAATGAAAGAAGAATGGGTCTGGCCTGTGTCTGTAAAACTAAGAGAAAGGGGAAAATGCATTAGATATGCTGAAAGTAGTTTCATCTTGATTAATTGATTTTTTTTTTAAATATATATTTTATTATGTTTTCATTCTATACAATCACATATTCACTGTGCTTGATCAGGGCATATAACATTGAATAATAAACACGGCCCTCATTTATATAGAAAATGCCCTCTACAATACAAACCCAGTATACCACCTTGGCCTGCCATACACCCTCTTTCAACCCCCTCCAACTTTCATTCTTCCTTCTCACACACCCCTCTACGCCTACTTCCCCTCCCCTTCTTTCTAACCCTATCACTCCCTCTCCATTCCCTCCCTCCCTTCTCCTCCTCCTCTCTCTCACCCTCTCCACCCTCCTTCTTCTTTCACTCGACTCTTTCCTTCGGTATCTATTACCTTCCAGTATATTCGGTTTGTACTATTTTCGCACTAACATTGAAAAGCCACAATATACAAATACAATCATGGATTTTAACACATATTGTATTTCCCCCCTCCCCCCTCCCCCTAAATCCCCACCTCCCTTCCCTCCCCCCGACTTCCCAAAGACCATACGTGGTATAATTTTTGAACAATCACAGTCTAAAATATCTCTACATTGAACTCAGCTTCTTACTGTTACCCAAATTTTAAACAATTTAAGTTATTACCGATACTAAGCATAAGCTATCTGGAGTTTTTTAGTCCCATATTTACTTTTTATGTAATCAATCCACTTTTTCCAGTCTCTTTTGTATCTCTCGTTTGAATGTTCTTTGAGATATGCTGAGATTTTGGCCATTTCGGCTAAGTTCATAACTTTCAAAGTCCATTCTTGAATTGTGGGTAAATCTTTCTTCTTCCAATACTGCGCCACCAAGAGTCTTGCTGCCGTTATTAAATACAGGATCAAATTAGTCTCTGCTACTGTAAAATCAATGCATATACCCAGTAAAAACAGCTGGGGGGTAAATTTTATCCTTCTTTTAAAGATGTTTTGCAGGATCCACCATATTTTTATCCAAAATGCCTTAACATTACGACATGTCCACCATATATGAAAATATGTAGCATCACAAGAACCACATCTCCAACATTTAGGTTGAACATTTGGATACATAGAGGCAAGCTTTTTAGGATCTAGGTGCCATCTATAAAACATCTTATAAAAATTTCATCTTGATTAATTGATTGATGCATGTAGTTGATTAATACAGAGGAGGAGTGAAAAATGGAGGGTTAATTGTGAATGAAAGAGATACAGTTTTGGTCCATTTAGATCAGCGTTTCTCAGCATTCGCTGGCTGGGGAATTCTGGGAGTTGAAGTCCAGACATCTTCAAGTTGCCAAGGTTGAGAAACACTGATTTAGATGGTGCTGAGATCGTTGTATAATTGCTAGATCCACTAGATGTCTGCCAGTAATGTATGTATGTGTGTGTGTGTGTGTGTGTGTGTGTGTGTGTGTGTGTGTGTGTATGTATGTATGTATATTATATTGTCCCAAATAATTTTTAAATTTGTGAATATTATGATGCGTCACTCTGCTCGGACTTGCCCTGGCAAGTCTCTCCGGCGCAGCAGGCAATGGGATGTGTGTGCGTGGCCGGCATGAAGAACAGGGTGGCAACGGCAGTGGCTTTTTCGGTGACTTCCGGTAGTTTTCGGCAGCCTCCAGCCCGTCGCCACTGCCGAGAAGTGGCTGGCAAAGAGGTGGCGGATGGGAGGCTTCTTGAAGTCATCCTGAAAAAGAGAGCTTGCTTTCTTGAGAAGGACAAGCCACCATTGGAGGAAGGGAAGCCAGAGAAAGAGGCAGTCGTGGGGGAGGAAGCGGGGCTAGGGCCGGGGCCTCTGAAGGAGTGGAAAGGGGACTAGGAAAGGGAGAGCAGGGCGTCATGCAGGAGGAGGCCTTTGACAGATTAGGCCAGGCCTGGGCAGAAAATAGGTAGATAGGTAGAAATTCAATTTTTTCCCTACCAGGTTCTGTGGGCGTGGCTTGGTGGTGGTGGCCATGTGACTGAGTGGACGTGCCCACATGCCTTTCGTATTGCGGCGTGGAAACACGGTATAATTTGCTAACTGTAGCATCAAGCAGGATTATAACCCTTCATGATTTTAACACTACCTCTCTATATATTTCAATATATTTCAATATACCTATTGGTTATATTGTTTAAATAAAAAATAATGTATGGAGCAGTGTCTAAAATTAGTAGAAGCAAGAAAGGTCTACAAATGTATGAAGAAAATGAAGAAGGGAGCTATATTTCTTTCTTTTTTTAAAATAGCAAACCTTACATTTTTGGATTAATTTTTTTTGTGTGCTTTGCATAAAACTGCTGACCCTGAATGGGAATGGTGTGATGGATATGTATGTACAGTATGTAAGAATAAATCAACAGGCAGAGACACACTGTATTTCTGGTCTAGTTAGTCTCCTGCTTCGCCATATGATATATGCTCCCATGGCTCTTTTTATGTTAGGATAATGAACTAGCACTGACATTTCTGTCTGAGCTGTCAGGCCAACAGAAGGCCTAGATTGGTCCTAGTCCAATGCTATCAGCCAATTAACCTTCATACAAGTCTTTTATTTCCACAAGCTTGTTGGAAATGCTTGGAATCCATTTTCATGTCTGGGGATTTGAAAAAAGGGAATGAAAATTAATCATCAGTTATAAATATATTAGCCTCTTAAATAAGGAGACAGCATGTACAGGGGTGGGTTCCTAACCACTTCTATAGAAGAGGTTCCACAAATCTACAGTGCCGTTTAGAACCGGTTCCAGCTCCCTTCCCCCGCCCTTCTGCACATCATCAAGATGAAGAGCGAGAGGAGGAATGCCAGAGTTTCTGAGCCAACATTTTGGTTGCTAAGCAAGAGTGTTGTTAAGTGAGTTTTACCACATTTTACAAGTTGGCCACGCCTACCAGTCACATGGCTGGTAAGCCACTCCCACCCGGTCACATAGCCAGCAAGCCACTCCCACAAAGCAGGCCATACCTACAGAAGAGATTCTAAATTTTTTTGAAACCTACCACTGATGTAGTATTAAGCCATACTTGTCCACATCATTTTTGAGGTTTTTTTTGTGTGAAATCTATTAATACTATGAACTATATCTGTGAGATTGCTGATCATCATGATGTAAATTTGTTTTGTTATGACATCTTGCATAATTTTGAAGCTTTTCTGGGGCTTCCGTGACTGACTTGAAGGTTGGTTTTGGTTAATCAAACTGTTGGAAAACGGCTTAAGAATGTATATAAGCATGGAGTTTGGATTCATTTTTAGAAACAAGAGGTAATTGGTTTGCTTTACAAAATTGCTCAAATAATTTCTTCAAGTGAAATCTCATTCAATAGTCCTTCCTGATCTCTAAAATTAAGATCCTCTCTCTCTCTCCCTCTCCCTCTCCCACTCCCCCCCTCTCTATCTCACACACACACACACACAAAATGTGGGTGCTGCCTGACTCTCAACAATTATGGGTACTCAAAAGTAAAAACATTGAAACAACAAAAAAATACAATTCAGTAATAATACAGTTGCAATATCTTTTTTGAACTACTGCAATACACTGTGCATGGGTGATTACTCTTCAAAATGGTTTAAAAACTCTGTAAGAATAGAAAACCTGTATGCTATGATTGTCCAGGTATGAGCTAGGATTGGTGGAACTCTATATGGCATCCACCTTCAACTGTAGAAGATAGAAAATGTTCCAGACTAACTCCCATATGAACCCATTATAAAAATAAAATAACTCTGAGATTGTTAAAACAAAACAAAACAAAATTTTTCTGTCCCCCCTTCCGATAAGACATAAAGTGTGCAACTTTATTCTTGAGGCCTAAGCAAAAAAAATAAATAAATCCCTCCATCGCATGCAATTGGCTTCATCTAATACAAGTACCAGTTTTGTTGTCAAATATACTTTCAGAGAAAATAAGGTTAGTATCAGTCATGATGACTAGTCCAGTCTTAATGTTGCTTGTGGCCAGCAGTTGAAGAATATGATCAGGAAAACCACAGATTATTTCTCCTTCACAAATTTTTGTGTCATCTTGCCTCCTTAAATAATGTTAAATAATGAAAAGACAAAATGAAACATTTACAATTAAAACATGCATATTCCTTAAATTAAAAAAAAAGGTAGAAAGAAATAATAAGATCCATCAGGTTTAATCTACTGCAGCAGTAAGACACTGATTAAATCATTTTCTTCTGCAAAGAGATAGCAACATGTACTAGCCTAGTCTACTTTGGTGAGGAACTCAGAATCTAACTAGAGATTGGGGTCTTTTCCCAATGGCACTTTTTATCTGGAAATTGCACACAGTTCTCTTTGCATCCAGTGTACCAATATACTTAGAGCTGTCAACCTGAAGTTCAACTTTAAAGATCAAGAGAAATAATTAAAAAACAGGAGCAAAATGTATCTTGAAGATACCCATTCACAATGAAAATGTTGACAACAGGATAATAAAGTACATAGACTTTTAAAACACATTCTTCCCTAATTTAAAAACAATGCAGGAGTAGCATAAATTACGTATGTGCTGATTTCATGTATAAATCTAAATTTAGATTTAATCATTACTCAATCTTCATCCAGGAGTTTAATTAGCATATATAAAAGATATGCAAAGTGTGTATATTCCAGGTAGTAGGATATGGGCTGTAGTTTGTGTCTAATGCTGGATCTAGAAGAAATATCCTCCTTGCATGTTTCTGCGTAGCTGTAGTGGTCAAAACGTGCCAAGCCAGTAGCAGGAAAATTGCATGTCGCATGCAGGCCATTTAGTTTATTACTTTTCTGTATTACTAAAAAATATTATGTGAAAATGTCAGTTGACAAAAAAACTAACGGACAGCAATGAGACAAGAAAGTACAGAAAAAAATGATTGAATCATTTGAAGACTCAAGAACTCTTTATGATGAAAATTATAATGAAGAATGACAGAATGATAAGAGATTCTAAAATGTGGGACAGACAATTATTTGATACTGTCAAGTGGATGAAAAAAATGCAGTGAAAGTAGATGTGTAAGTATATGTACCCTGTTTCCCTGAAAATAAGACCACCCCGGATAATAAGCCCAATTGGGCTTTTGAGTGCATGCCCTAAAACAGTGATGGCGAACCTTTTTTGCTTGCATGCCAAAAGCGGGGGGAGCACAGGGGGGGTCATGTGCGAGCATGCCATACCCATAATGCAATGTGTGATCCCAGCGTGCATGCACGCATGACCAATGTTCCCCCCCCCATTTTTTGCATGCTTTTTTTGCCCTCCCCAGGATCCTATAAAGCCTCTGGGAAGGGCAAAAACAGCCTTTCCCCCGGAGACGCCCCAGCGCAAAAAAATGGCCCTACGGGCAAACCTGAAGTTTGGGAACGGACTTCCAGTTTGCTCGTAGAGCCAATTTTAGCCCTCCGGAGCCTTCAGGGGCCTTCCGGAGGCTTCCCTGAAGGCTCCGGAGGGCAAAAAAACAACCCTATGAGCAAACCGGATGTGCATTCCTGAACTTCCAGTTTGCCCGTAGGGCCAGTTTTTTGGACTCCGCAGGCTTCAGGGAAGCTCCTGAAGCCTCCAGAGGGCCTCCAGGGAGGATGCGGGGGAGGCTGTTTTTGCCCTCCCCAGGCTCCTATATAGAATCTGGAGCCTGGGGAGGGCAAAAAATGGCCTCAAAAGAAGGCTGAAGTCAGCTGGCCAGTGCGCGCACATGCGTTCTGGCCAGCTGACAGGGCGACGCCTCATGTGCCCTGACAAATGGCTCCATATGCCACCTGTGACCCGCGTACCATAGGTTCACCATCCTGGCCCTAAAATAAACTTTCCCCTGAAAATAAGCCCTCCCTGAAAATATTGCAACATAGCAGCAGCCATGAGGTGATCACCCTTGTCACCTCCTACACCTCAAAAATAATAAGACCTCCCCGAAAATAAGGCCAAGTGCTTATTTCAATGCGTCAAAAGAAAATAAGATCCTGTCTTATTTTTGGAAGACACAATAAATACAAATGAGCATCTTCCTTAGTATTTGGCAATTATCTGAATGATATATACAGTTTACCTTCCATGAATTTCTCAGACCAGAGATAAAGATGTTATATAATGTCATGGCCCAATATAAATAATTTTACATGACTTCCATTTCCTTCCCCCAATTTCTCTGTTTTTACACATCATATACCATTTTAATCATCAGAGGGTATACCATATGATTGGTTTAATTCTGTGAGGACTCATCAGATATGGACAGCCAGATGTTTTTCTGTAGGTTTCTCTCTGCTGGAATTGAACTCTCAGATCTTCACACCTTATATGATTTACATGATTGTATAAAAGTGCTCAGTAGTTTCAGGAACGGATATACAGAAGTTAGCAGAATGATATATAGTCTACTTGTAATATATTTTGAAATATATTTCTGCTTTTTAGGTATCTGCTTTCAATACTAGCAGCCGTACATTACCAACAATAAAGGTCTTTTCTGCTATGAAAAATTTCTTATTGAAGGTATGTCAGTTATCTGGGGTCCAGAGCAGTGGTGGCTTCCTACTGATTCAGACCGGTTCGGTTGAACTGGTAGTAGCTTGTTGGCCTAGGTCAGTGGTGGGTTTCAAAAAATTTTGGAACCTTTTCTGTAGGTGTGGCCTGCTTTCTGGGTCCACTGGTGGAACCTCTTCTAACTGGTTTGGTAGATTTGATGAACCGGCTCTACCGAATAGGCGCGAACTGGTAGGAACCCACCTCTGGCCTGGGTAGCTGGAACAGGCAGTGACCCAGGCCTGTCACACCCCAAACTGGTTCTCCCATCTTGTTTTTTTGCTTTTGTGCATGCACAGAGCAATTTTAATCGCACTGCACATATGCGTGAAGCCATCGTGAAGGTTCGGTTTGGCCGAACTGGTAGTGGAATTCAGGTCTGCCGCAGAACCAGCAGCGACCCAGGCTTCACACGCCCCTGAACCAGTTCTCTTGGCGACACTGATGTTGCCGCCATGTTGGATTTTAGTGACTGCACATGCACAGTTCACTGTAAATTGTTCTGTGCATGTGTGCACAACAATTGCACGCATGTGCACAGCGCACATGTCTGGTGTGCAGGGAGTTTGTGAACCTGTAGTAAAACTGGCAGCAACCCACCCCTGATGTAGATGGCAAGAATAGAAGTATTTGTGTTTGCATTAGTTTGTAGAAATCCCAGTGTAATTAGGGCCACCCACCTTGTATTTGAAGAAAGACTTCATCTACTTACCCACTCAGTTGAACAAATCTTACTGATACTTCAGCCTGATACAGGAATATTGTTGCTCTACCCTTGGAATGCAAAAACTCTACCAGATTCAATAAATCACTGTAATCTTTTAAAAGGAGAGTTAAATGGGCATTAGATTACAAACCACAAAACACATTAATCAACCTGCTAGAAATTGTAAATATGACAAGTACATCCATCAAACTATCATCTTTCTTTCTGGTCTATATACATGAATGTTAGGAAGTTAATGGGCTTAGAGAGCTCACCTTTTCTAAACATACATTCTTGATCTATTTGTGTCTTTTACTCATTATAGTGGCAGGAGTTTATGTCATAGCTCAGCTTTTAATCTGCGTCACATATTTACTTCTTGGCTGAATCAGGATTCTTTATAAAAATGTCTCACCTATATAGGAATTACCTAGTAAGTCACTTTTAAGTGATTAAGTTGTCCTTCTATAAATCACCTAACAATATTATAATCTGATAATGGAGAAATTATCAGACCTTACTTTACACCCCATATCTAAATATACAGAAATTAGTGTTAATCACTCCTTATGATACTATCATATGAACAGGGTTTTTTTTGTATGTAGCAAACAACACATTTCAGCAAAGATCTGGGAAATGTGAAAATTTTGAAATGGAGATCCTTTTTTTAGAAGAAGATTCTTCTTGCTCCCTGTCTGTATTCTATACACATCAGCCATGTCTAGTCTAATCCTCACCAGATATTGGACTCAGAGGTAGTATTCTGCCAGTTTTGACAGGTTTGCCTGAACCGGTAGCGGAAATCACGGATAGCTCCGCCCCCCCCTGCCCCCCCTTTACAGCATCCCATTTAAGCCCTTTTTAAAGGCAAAGCGCATGCACAGAACACAGAGCGCATGTACAGGCATGCACTCACATTTGCGAACCGCTAGGAAGGTAAGTGAATACCATCCCTGGCTGGAGTGCAATGTTCTCTGTAGTTATTAAAACTGTACAGTGTAGTTTAATTTACCTTGAACTACATAGGAAATATGAGCCGAGGTGGCGCAGTGGTTAGGGTGCAGTACTGCAGCCACTTCAGCTGACTGCTAGTTCTGCAGCTCGGCGGTTCAAATCTCACCGGCTCAGGGTTGACTCAGCCCTCCATCCTTCCGAGGTGGGTAAAATGAGGACCCAGATTGTGGCGGCAATATGCCGACTCTGTAAACCACTTAGAGAGGGCTCAAAGCCCTATGAAGCGGTATATAAGTCTAACTGCTACTGCTTTTGTTATTGCTAAATAACTGAACATCAATCCTGATATGGAGAGCATGAGGCTTCTGAGTTTTAAAAAGGTTGTCCTTTTTTATCCAATAGTTTTATTATTATGTTTCTTCCTGAAATGTGTTTTCTAAAGAAGTTCAGGTCAGGTTTTGAGTGTCCATTCCTTTGCACTCATGCATTTCCAAACAACTAAAATATTCCAGCAGGTCATTGTGTGATCTCTGGCTAAGCCCTTTTTTGTGACCTCCAGTGTCCACTCCTAAGAAAGCTATTGAAGATCTTTGATATAATACTTGTTATTTTGAAAGAGAAAACCCATTAAAACAGTAATATAAAGTCTGAGAAGGTTTTTTTTAATTGTGAATAATTTTTCTCAAGACTCCTCACCTACTCCAAATCAGAAAAAAAAAAGAATTCTTGTTCTCCTTCTGATATTATTTCAGCTGCCTAGTGCTTTTTTCTTTCTAGTTGTCACTCTTCCAAATGTTAAGCATAGACCCTGTCTACAATCAAATTGCTTTCTCCACTAGAGCAAGTGCACTACAGTAACCAGAAATGGTAGGTTTCTGGGTTAAGCCATCATTCAAACGTAGATGAAAAATTGGATTGCTTATGATTGAGAATGTCCTTTAATTTTAAATCTCTCATCACTCTTTCATTCTTTATTGCAGCTTTCATCATAACAGTTATCGGGTTTCGAAATGCCCCAGTCAGTTTTTTTGTACTCTCTCATCTAATTTCTTATCACCTAAAATAATGTTTCCTACCCACTCACCCCCGATCACACTTATTGAAAATTACACAATTTTTATCAGAACTCATATTTAGCTCTCCCACTGAAATACAATATACAAATGTTTTCTAAACTGCTCTGAACCTTGAAAAACTGGTGAGCATATAGGTAAAAGTAATATTCAAAGTATAAATAAATATCAAGTTACACATTTCTATTTCCACTGATAACCACTGCAATCCGGATGATAACCAGTACGTACATTCTGACTCATGTTCTAACCTTTTCACTCATGATTAAACATACATCTTCATTTCCTGCATTCATTTATCAACTCCACTCCACAAAAATATGATGAAAATCTAGTTGTTGTCTTAAGGTAAAGGTTCCCTTTGCACATATGTGCTAGTCGTTCCCAACTCTAGGGGATGCTCATCTCTGTTCCATAGCTGAAGAGCCAGCACTGTCCAAAGACATCTTCATGGTCATGTGGTCAGCATGACTAAATGTTGAAGGCACACGGAACGCTATTAGCTTCCCTATTTTTCTACTGGCATTTTTACATGGTGCCTATTTTTCTACTGGCATTTTTACATGCTTTCAAACTGCTAGCTATGCAGATTCTGGGACAAGTAATGGGAGCTCACTCCATAATGCGGTGCTAGGGATTCAAATCACCGAACTGCTGACCTTTCTGATCCACAAGCTCAGAGTCTTAGCCACTGAGCCACCACTAGTTGTTGTCTTAGCATCATGTTATTTGTTTGGGCGTGACCAATTATGTTAAAACACAAGAATTGTGTTAAGTTATCGCTTAGTATTTTGTGTGGCCATTGTCTCGCTCATTCTTTTAGCCTTTAAGCATCATGTGATGTGTTTTTGTGAGTGTTTGGGGATGCATAGTAAAAATGTGTAATATAGATGTTGAACAAGGAGGCTTTCTTCCTTTCTTATCTTAGCAAACTGATTGGAACATGTATTTCTTACATGTAGTAGATCAGATGTAGGCTTCTAGTTGTCTATCAAAGGTTTAATCATCTTATAAGCAGGGTGGGCAGCATAAACTTTTAATAAACAAATAAATAAATTATATGTTTTCTGCTAAGGAGGGGTTGAGTAAAAAAGGGTAAGGGTTTCATAGAACAAAAACGTAGAGACAAAAGGAATAACAATGTTTAATAGCAATAGCAATAGCACTTATACTGCTTCATAGTACTTTACAGACCTCTCTAGGTGGTTTACACAGTCAGCATATTGCCTCCAACAATCTGGGTCCCCATTTTACCCACCTCGGAAAGATGGAAGGTTGAGTCAACCTTGAGCCTGGGGAGATTCGATCTGCCAAACTGCTGGCAGCCGGTGATCAGCAGAAGTAGCCTGCACTACTCTAACCACTGCGCCACCGCAGCTCATAAAGGATAGTATTCCTCTCAGTCACTCTGTTGCACAGGCCAATAGTGGAGTACAAATACTAAGAATTGGGGTTAATTAGAACTTACTTGTGTGATTAATTGCAGAAGTTAGCAAGTCATTTCCGCTTTTGCAGTAACCATGTCTGAAGGGTGCAGGAGGAGAAAACTGTATTGAGAAATAAACTAATTCTTGCATATTTTAATTGGCATTCATGGATCAGAAAGGAAAAGATTACAAATTGCTGGGCAAGGGGAGTGATTTCATTTATCCTTGAATTATTTAACCATAAAGAGTTGCAGATGTACTGGCTTGACTGTGTTAACTATATTTCATTAGGTCACCTTCTAGATACAAAAAGAGGTAGCCAAATATAATCTGAAACACTCTTTTCAAATAATATTATTTAAATATTATGTATTTAAATATACTTAATTGTTCTGACCCCCCCCCTTCTCCGTCCAGGAACGAAAGCCAAAACAGACGTACAAAAGAATGTTTTAATCAGTCCAAGCTTTCGTTGGCTGCAAGCCCAAAATAAACAAAGAGATAAAAGTCCTATAAACAAACGCAGCACTGCAAAACAGGCTTCTTCCAGCAAACCTACTTCTCCAAGTTGGTTTTTCTTGATTTGTGAACGTGAATGAGAATGTTGACTCCTGAAACCAGGGCGTAGCACAAACAGTTCCCTTTATAATCAGGAGAGGATCTTAATCAGCATCAGCTGCTCGTAATCATCTCCTGTAGTTACTCCGTTCTTTATGCGGAGTAGCCCTGCGCCTGCATGCATCCTGAAACAACTCCCAAATGTTTTCCTGAACATTCCCTTTGATCCAATGCTCTGCTGCCACCTGGTGGCCAACCAGTCTCTCCTCGCCCTGCTCGGAGTCAACACCCTGTCCAGGGTCCTCCACCTCCTCAAAGGCTGACTTATAAGCCCCCTCACTGTCGGTGTCTGGCGGCAGCTCCAACGGCTCCTGCCGGGCCACAACACTTAATATTATTTTTAAATAATAATTTTATTAAACATTTCAGTTAAAAAGATAAAAACCAATAAAAACTAAAATAAAGAAAAAAGAAATAGAAATAAGAAAGAAAAACTTACAAGAAAGAAGAAATTAAAAAAAGAAATATATAAATAAGGGCCTTTCCCCTTTATCACAAGAAGCATAAACAATTTTAGTAAGTTATCACTTTTTCATAAAATGCAACAAATGATATCTTCTGATATCTCATTTCTTATACCTAAACAAATTCTTAAAGTCTGATTATTTTAAAACCATTAAGTCCATTAAGGATTACCAGACATAACAACACATGTTCTATTTTTGATCAAATAAACAAACTATATATTTTTCTTTTTAACAATTTGATTTTTAATTCCTTCAAATAATGTAAGTAAAATTTGATTTCTTTTCATTTTTTCTTTCTCGTTTCTCACAAAGTTCTTCAAACTTTAACAAGTTTTTTTTGTAAATCTAATATAGGAAAGTTATCTAAATAATTATTTTGGTTACTATATAATATATACTATCTAATAGCCCAAGAAAGTGGGTGAAAAATGATATGGCTCATGGTTTGTTATTTATATATCTCTTTTGATCATTAAGATACCAGCCAGTTTCTATTATGCCAGTCTAGCATTTTCTATATCATTCCTGAAGTCTGTCAGTATTAAATCCACTTTCAGATTAGTCTTATCTTCTCCAGGATAGCTTTTTCTTCTTCCATAATATATTTTAAACATAATCTATCTATAATAGATAGATTAAAAATGAATCCATTGTTCACAAATATCCTTCAATGATATTTGAATGAGGATATTAAATTGTTTTGTTCCATTCTGCAATAAGTTAAATTTAAGTGTTCTTCTCCTTTAATGTTTAGTTTTGGTTCCCTCTCGCATCCAATCTTTAAAATTTCATCCTATGATTTTTTTTTTTAAAGAATTAGAAACAAATGCCTGGGAAATGTTCTTATAATAAATTCCGAATGCCTATTTTAAATACATGTGTATTCTTAATACAGTTACAACTTTCCAAATCAATGTTCTAACCACTCTTTTGATATTTATTATTATTTTTAAGTCCTTAAACTTGTATTTAATTTTTTAAAATTAAGGATTGGAGGAAACTTACCTGGAACTGTAAAATTTCTTCATCCAAAAGTTCCCAGTAGCTGAGGAACAGATAATAAGCAATTACCAAAAATGATTAGAAAAGGAAATATGAGAACCCTAAGTTCATAAAGGCATTGATTGCAGTTTGAGCGAAGATGACCTTCATGACCCAGATTTCTGGACAATTGTGGACAGTCTCAGGTACTCTTTTTTTTTTGGAGAGGAATTCGGAAGAGCCAGTCTACTTTCTGATATTTTATTTTGCCATGGTCATCGGCTTCGCTTTTAGCAGAGCTATCTTGAGTTTGTCATTTCTCCCCCAGAAGTCATGATCTGAAAAACTCCTATGCAATATTTTATTGACATTGATGGTCTTCTGGGACAAGAGATCTCTGTGAATTGCAGTGTCAGAAGGAAGCAAAGGCAGTCTTGCTTTTCTTAGCAACTCCCAGAAATAGCATGTTTTTTCAGAGCAACAAGATTTTCCCATCTCAGGGGTGGAAAATATTTTTTTTTAAAAAAAATCTCATTCAATAAATCTGAGATAGGGGGAACAAAATACATTTTGTTCCAAGCTTGAAAGAAAACTTAGCATTTCTGAAGTTCTGTTGATCCAGTGTGGAGCTCGTTATAGTTTAGCAAAAGCAAAACCAAAATATTAAAATTGCTCCCTGTTTCAACTAAAACAAAATCTTTTAAAAGTCAGGTATTTCAGTCATTGGAGACATTTGATACCAGTCAGTACATGAACAGGGTTGCTCAAAATAAACTTATTTTATTTTTATTAATTTATTTTCTCTTTGAAATCTATATCGCAGACATTTAGGAACATACTCATTTCCTCCGTCTCAGTTGTCATATCTTTACCCACCCATCTATTCTTTCCTTTTCCTAAGATATATAAAGAACGCTTCCAATATCCAAACACCTTTGATTAACTTGGCCATTGGAAATGAACATTCTCTCTTTACCTCATTCTCTTTACTTTCATTGTTTTTCTTTTTTAATAGGTATATTCCATGCATGTGAATGAGTGCAAAAGAAGCCATCAGCAGAGACGTTTTGTGGGAAACAAAAGATAATAATAATAACAACAACAACAACAACAACAATAATAATAATAATAATAATAATAATAATAATGGCTTATGAAGTTGCAGGTCCATGCTGAATGCTTTTTGTGTTCTTGATTTCAGCATGCCTTTCAAGATGATACATTCCCAGGATATGCAGGCTGAATCTCAACCTCAGCAGGAACTAAGAACATACTCTATGTGGCACTTTTCCCTAAATTTAGTAGCCCAACGAAGAATAATAGTTTTGCATGTTAAATACACTTAGAAGTCTCTCTAAACAAAAGGGCATGAGAGTGAAAAAACAATTACTGCCAACCTGCCTTCCATTGAGGACCTGTACACTGCACAAGTAAAAAAAGGGGCGTGAAAATATTTACAAACCATTTGCACCCTGGCTATAAATTGTTTCAACTCCTATCCTCAAAACGACACTATAGAGCACTGCACACCAAGACAACTAGATACAAGAACAGTTTTTTCCACGAACGCTATAACTCTGTGAAACAAATAATTCCCTCACCACTGTCAAACTATTCACTAAGGCTACATTACTATTACTATCACCCATCTCCTCCCACTTATGACTGCAGGTCTGTAACTTTGTTACTTGTATCCTCACGATTTATATTGATATTGATTGTTTCCTAATTGCTTATTTGTACCCTATGACTATCATTAAGTGTTGTACCTTATGATTCTTAACAAATGTATCTTGTCTTTTTATGTACACTGAGAGCATATACACCAGACAAATTCCTTGTGTGTCCAATCACACTTGGCCAATAAAGAATTCTATTCTATTCTATTCTATTCTATTCTATTCTATTCTATTCTATTCTATTCTGTACAGGTGACACTAAAATGTAAAACTGAGCTCTCCACCTAAATAGTTTTGTCCCAGGCAAGAAAAAGTGTGGTTTGTAAGTACAACATTTTAACATTCCTTCTTAGAAGAAGGATATTTGTCCCAAAACAATGTTTTATAAATGTATTTATAAACAAATAAACCTGTCAGGACTTATATTATGCATTTAAATATAGGCAGCAAACCTTTTAGAATGTTGCACATTTTTCATAATATCATTACTCCACCCATATTATGATGCTATGATGGTAGATTGGGTAATGAAATGATGTCATTATAGAATCATGGTGGTGCAGTGGTTAGAATGCAGTACTTCAGCCTACTTCTGCTGATTGCTGGCTGCAGGGCAGTTTGGCAGTTCAATTCTTACTGGCTCAAGGTTGACTCAGCCTTCCATCTTTCCAAAGTTGTGGAAATGAGGAGCCAAATTGTTGGGGCCAATATGGTGACTCTGTGAACCGCTTAGAGAGCGCTGTAAAACACTGTGTGAAGCAGTATATAAGTCTGAGTGCTATTGCTGTTATTGTCAGACTTAACATTTTTGAAAAATATACACTATGTATGCATCCATGCATGCACATATCTATGTAAAAAACTACTTGATCCAGATTCTTAACTCTTGAGTAGACAATCTGATTCCAGCATGTGCCACGTACTTCCCATACCCATGCTATTATATTAGTATCACAAAGAAAGACAACATGAATGAATGAGGCCAAATTAGAAAAATTAACCTGAATAGTTCCCATGATGTAAGATATTAGGAAACTGCCTTTGTCTGGTCAGACCATGGTCTATGTCTATCCAATCCAGTGGTAGGTTTCAATTCATTTTACTACCGGTTTGCTCTCTACTGGAGCCTCCCACTGCGGCCACTACCGGTTTGCCGGATCTGGAGGAAACCAGCAGGAACCCATCTCTGATCCAGTCCAATACAATTAATACTATTTCAGGCAGCAATATTTTTATTACAGACTTATCTCAGACCAGAACACAATATACCTCTCGTTTGTATCTGTGTTTCTGTCTGTATCTTTCTTTATATCTTTATTATGTATTACAGTTTCAAGCCATCAATCCTCTCAGCACATTGCATATACCGTCCCAGTTTTATCTTTGAAACAACTCTGTGAAATAAATTAGACTGAGAATATTGGAAGGAGCTTTCAAACAAGTCAGAACATTGTTCTATTTCAGTATTGGGATATGTTGATTATTCAGAGCTCTTCAAGATTTTGAGAAAAAATCATTCTCATATATATATCAAGACATGCAAAGGCATTTTAATTACATCCTTTTGCATATGGAATGTTAATCAAACTAAACCTATTTTTTTTTTGCTTTTTTCTTTCAGGGAGAAAGAGAGAGCAAGAGAAAGAAAGAAATAATGGGAGAGAACGAGAACTTATATTTACTTAGAAAAATGTATGAGGTCACCTCGAACTCGAATAAAGATCTCAAAACAATTGTAAAATAATTATGAAAAAAGGGCAACATAGTTTTATTTTAATTTTTAAAAAGAAGCCATGAAAACCCATTTAGGAAGCATATCCACAGTTACAGTTACAAAAATCCCTGCCATAAGATAATTTAGACAGTATGAAATGGGGAATAGACATTTATATAGAATTAGGTTATTAGTTGCTTTCAGTCATAATGGAAATATAATTTCTCCCTTATGTGGGTGGATGTTCCTATATGTGACTCGAGTAAACACCATGTTTACCTACTGTGGGTGCAAGATGCTGGATACCTAGCTCTGTTTTGCATTGCTGAATTGATTCCAACTATTAATTTAATCTCCACAATTCAATCTGAATCGCCAATCAGATCTAGAAGATTAATTCAATAATCTTAAAATCTGTGATCTGAAGTTCTCTACAGCCCTACTGAATAAGCTGAATGAAAAGCTTTTCATTCGAACAGATACATCTGTTCTTACTTTCAAAGTCTGAAATGTTCTTCAATTTGAAATTTATTAAAGTCCATTTCTTGTGCCTCTTGCACAAAGAATATTTAAGCCCATATTTTTTGATACATAATAGCAATAGCACTTAGATTTATATATTGATTTACAGTGCTTTACATACCTCTCTAAGCTGTTTACAGAGTCAGCATATTGCCCCTAACAATTTGAGTGCTCATTTTACCCATCTCAGAAGGATGGAAGGCTGAGTCAACCTGGAACCTGGTGAGATTTGAACTGCCAAATTGCAGGCAGCCAGCAGGCAGCAGAAGTAGCCTGCAGTACTGCACTCTAACTGGATGAGACAATCTGAGTCAATTCATCTGATTGTCCTCCAAAAGAAGACTACTTTCTACATCCTTTGAAGATAATGTACAAAAAATTCTAAGCAGACCCTCTTGGAGTCCTTAAGTATGTGATATATTTTATTCTGAATTTTTTCTTATTGCTGATTTTGAAATTATCTGGTGAAATTTTCTGTATATCAATCACTTAAAATATAACAATAATCATGTGGGATCAGTTAATGACCAAATTTGCTATGCAGAGTATTCCCACTCAGTGTTCTAACTGGCCAGCCAACCATTGGGGTTTTTTTTCAACGTAAAACTTCATTTTCCACTATGATGCAAAATAAGATGAGGGCAGCTTATTATCTTATTTGCCTTCTCTGTGTTTGCTAAAGATTTTTTTTATAAGAAAGAAAAAAAGAGAAAGAAGTGACTCTTATTAGATGGCTGAGAAAAAAGGAAAAATATTATCCTCTCTCTATCTCTTCAGTATCTTATTTAGTAAGAAAGATCTGTTCCCTAATTGCTTTTAAAGTGTGCAAACTCAGAAATATCTGTATGTTCAAGAGAGGAAGGAAGAATGAATTAATGGATGAATGAATGAAAGAAGAAAGGAAATCCGTGTATTTATGTGTGGATGGTACAATATATGAAAAGGTCTCGGCATACACACACAAAAGGAAAAATTGGAACAATGATATGTTGCAGTTTTGCAAATAACAAAAAAATAAATAAATGGAAAAGCCACAATATAGGACAGAAAAAACTAATCTTAGACACAGTTTACAAGATATTTAGCAAGAAACATTCGCCGTTTTGCTGAACCAAGCTATTGTGCTTATAATTGCTAATCTATGTTTCCCTTATGATGGCAATAGGGTGGGCTATAAGTTTAGTTTGCCTTGCAGATATTATATGAAGGGGTGAATAAACACTTTTTAAAGCAAATGCTGATGAAAACCTATGGCAAGTCAGATATCCTGGTTTTTTTAGTTCAGAATCATATATCCTTCCTGGCTAGTCATGTGTTTTTGGGTTGAAGCCTTTCCCAACTGTATTACGGAAAGGCAAGGATTGAACCCGAGACCTGCATATTAAGCAGATGCTACACCACTGAGCTTTGACCCTTTTGTAAATGAGGTTTTCCCCTGAAGAGCCTTTTGGAACTGCTTGCTGTGAGAAAAGGGTTTTTATTTCAGAGACCCTGGAACAAGAATTGACCAAGCAGATCAGTTCCTCCATTTATCAGCCAGCCTAATAAGACACCTTGACAAAAGGCAAAGAATGAAATTACATTTGGCCTTTGCAGAGAGACAGTAGAGAGGGCACCATGCTATCAGACAACTTGCCATCAAATCCCAGAATTGATATAGATGACAAATAGGCACTGGGGATCAAACTCCAAACTAACAGCATGCGATTCTTGTCCTATATAAGTTCTGCACACCCTTTGAAAAAGGCCTGAGAGACTGTCTTTTTGTTAGCTCCTTATTTGACGGGACAATATAACAATGATTGAATTAGACTGAACGGCCCTGTCAATCTTTCATCACTAACACTTTCTCCTATGTTGTCAACATCTCTCCTTGAGTTCCCAGAAGCTCCTTTGAACTAGCCAAGTTCAGAATTCACAAGGCAGAATGCCAGCCTCAGGAAATGATATCAGCTCTGTGGATTATTTGCCAGGTCTTTTGCAGACTCAGTTTCCCAAGTAGGTGCATCCTTCTGCTTGGTAGTTTTGAGCAAAGCAATTTGGATTCACCTTGGTGAAAAATGTTGCATGGTAGAGGCAATACTATTTTCCTCATCAGGAAAAGAGGGAAATAATTTGTTTCTACAAGGTATTTCAAGTCACCCCGATCTGTAGTTTCAGCAGTTGGAGGAGGTTTCTGTGCATAAGTAATGCTTTCCCATAACCTTTTTTTTCTGCTTATTAGAATTGCTGAAGAAAGCTTAGAAAAGAAAGCAAAGAAGTGGTTATTCTTTGGTTTTGAAAATCAGACATTGTATTATTTAGTGAAGCGGTTTCTTCAAGGCTCTGTCCAAGCAAAACATCTCTTCAAAGATCTCAGTAACCCTATTATTTATAATAACTTGTGGGATTCTAGGTCTGGTTATTATTTTTTTTTTACTGAACCTGCTTTCCTTAATCAGCTACATTTGAGTTATGTTGGAGCTGCAGTCCCATGACATCTAGAGACAACCAGTTAGAAAAGCCAGTCTTTAAGTGACACAGGACTCTTAAGGTCACCCTTAATTGTTTCTGAGAACACACCAAGGGGGATCAGTGGAAACAGCTTCATGTAATAATAGGAATGAATGATCATTGGATTTCTCTAGGGAGTCATAGAGAGGACTTTGGAGAAAATATTCAAAAGCCGTTGCAAAAAGAAAAGTGCAGAAACATGTACTATGCCCTGAAAAGGAGAAAGTATTAAGAAGAGACTCAACTGGATTTCTTCCTGACTCGCTGGAGTATAAGAGAGAAAGAAGGAAAAACACAGTCAGACTTGCAAGATTCTTTTACTATAGTCTAACTCGATGAAGTATATTTGTAGTCTTCTTATGGAGTCTGTTTCCTGATCTGGGCAAACTTCATGTCTCATTATTTCCAGGGCTAGGTTGACCCAATAGTTGTGATAGTACGTGTCATTTAATGGGGTGAAAATTAATTTTTGCAATTTTTTTCAGTGAGGGGTTTTAAAAAGATGTGTTTTTACAAAAAAGAATTCAAAGTTAGTTTTGCAACTGCACAACATTTAGCTTGGTATGGTAAATCTATGTCTGATCATAAACCTGACATTAGAGGTGGGTTGCTCCCGGTTCAGCCCGGATTGGGCGAACCAGTAATAGCGGTGACATGATGCTCCGCCCACCCACCCAGATGCTTCTGCGCATGTGCAGAAGTGTCCCGCACATGTGCAAGCGCCGCAGAACTGGTAGTAAAAAAATTGGCAATCCACCACTGCCCCACATCTACTGTTAAATTTAACTTCTCAAAATTACACCTTGTGCTACAAAAATTAGAGTTATTTTATGCACGAATCCTATCTAACTAAGCAAAAAATAACCCATGCAATACCACAAAGCAATTATCTGAGTTATAAAAATGTTTAAGCGAGTTTCATTAAGTCTTGTTTGGATTCTTTCTTCGACCAGCCGCCAACTTGCTTTTTGTCTTCTGATATAACCCTCATGTTTCTCATGTGCATACACTCTACTTGCTGCCTCTGTGACCTGTTTCATACATCTCTCTATTGATTGGACATTATAGGGTCCCTGTGGTACCAGCATTGGTTTGTCAATGAACTTCTTTATTTCTGCTGTAGTCAATTTGCATGTCAAAGGTGGCTCGTATACCCCATCAGACTAGTCAATCAACTTCAGCAGAGTGGATGCTCTGGCTTGACCTCTACCCAGTGCATGGCACTACCTTCACAGCTAGTATTAACATTTGTAGAATTTCCTCCAATGGCCTTCAAGCTTTTGCTAATGCCTTTCTTCTTCAAGAAATACACCAAATTATCTGCAATCATGTTTTTCTGTTTTTGAACCTTTATCTGGAGTGAAATGATAAAGATATCTGAACAATGAGAGATTCAACCTGGAAATAAGGAGAAATTTTCTGAGAGTGAGAGTAATCAACCAGTGGAACAGCTTGGCTTCTGGAGTTGTGGGAGCATCACCACTGGAAGCTTTCAAGAAGAGACTGGACTGCCATCTGTCAGAAAGTGTAGGGTCTGCTTAGGTGGGGGGGGGGTTGGACTAGGTGACCTACAAGGTCCCTTCCAACTCTGTTAATCTGTATCTGTATTTATTTGTATCTTCCACCTGGTTCACTGAACACAGAATAATGTTCTTCTTTACTGGAGGAATTGTTGGTCTGAATTGTTTGCTGGGGAATTGCTGATCTGTAAAGTTATGATATTTATGTAGTTATTTACCAAGCACATATAAATTATATTAAAGTCACCAAAATATCTTTACAATCCCAAGGCATGTCACAACTTTTGAACAACGCTATTTGGAAACGGAAACTTGAAAAATTTGACACACCCTAGAAATGAAACAAACCAAAGGTTAAAAAGTCATGATATTTATGTAGTTTAAAGTAACCAAAAATCTTTACAATCTCCAAGGCATGTTACAACTTTTGAGCACCCCCTAATGTTTGGAAATTGAAAGTTGAAAAAAAGTGACATGCCCTAGTGAGACAAAGTGGTAATAAAAATATAGGACTAACCAATGTTGAATATAGAGACAAAGACTGAGATCAAAGAAGAAAACAAGATTTAGATATACAAAACAGATTTAGATTTAGATATACACCAGCAGCAATATTTTGTTGCCCCAAAGAGATCTAGAAGCTAGTGTCAGCATTACTTCATTCAGTAATCAGGAAAGAAAACCACTGCACTCCATTTGAATTGAAGTGTACTTTTACTAATTATAAATGAATAGTTGCAAAGCTAAGCTGAGTCTGGTTAATTAGGCGCGAAAGCTAATATTATATGCATAATTCATTCCCCTCCCCTTGGCATCCCTGTGCACAGTCCAATCATATTGCCCCCAAATGTCAGGTGTGAAATAACTTCAAAAGGCATCACCAGGATGGAATGCTGGACCGTTGCTGGACCGTTGGCCTTGGCGGGAAACTCCCTTCCTCCACACGCGCAGTAAGGTGGTCAGTTCAGCGTCTAGAAACTTCCTCCAGCACAGCAATGATTCCCCTCCCAAATACCATGCCCCCCCCCTCCCCGTTTCAATGGCAGCCGAAGCAGCAGCAAAGCAGAGGCTGACATCTAGATTAAATTGTTGGATTCATTCTGAAGCCATACTTACTCTCTTCCTCTAACTGAAATAACATAGTTCAGGGAAGCTGAGTAGCAAATATTGAGTAGGAATACAGCAACAGAAAGATAATCCTAAAATTATCTTCAGGAGTTTGTGCTTCAGCACAGTTTTGCTATTGTGTACTTTGTTAATTTGCATTGACGGTTAATGTGGAGACAACTATAGAACTTTAGCAATACAGTTGACTTTACACAATATCATCTCCATGATTTTTTGTCTTGTTGATAGGCTTCTTTTCCCCTCACAAATAAGTCTCAAGGACATATGATACACTGTGAGATGATTTCTGGTTTTCTGTCTAGACATCCTACTTCCTCATTAGTGGGGCAATAAGAGTGATCTAATGCTGGGAAAGATTGAGGGCAAAAGAAGAAGGGGATGACAGAGAATGAGGTGGTGGATGGAGTCACTGAAGCAATAGGCGTGAGCTTAAATGGACTCCAGAGGATGGCAGAGGACAGGAAGGCCTGGAGGAATGTTGTCGAGATGGGTCGGATACGACTTCGTACCTAACAACAAAACACAGAGTGATCTTGATTTGCTTGGAGAAGGAGAATGGGACTACTCAGAAAAAAACACTCTTTAATAATACAACTTTGTATCTGGATAGTGATTTGGGGAGTACCACATGTATTCTCTAGCTTCCCTACCAGGACCAGCAATACAGTTATTTCTTTGTAATGAAATTTCATTGAATTCCAAGGCGGCTTTAGGAGGAAGGGGGTAGAAGACGATCTATTTCACAGAGAAAATGCCACCTATCGAATTTCTTCTTGAGGTTGCAGCCCACACTTCTCAATAGCTCTTAATATTTTTCTGATCCTCATGGCTTGTTGGAATAACAGCATGGCAGTGAGAAAAGCAAAACTCCAGTTTTCATTGATAACTAACTGTTATGTCTTAGCCTCGGAGATGTGGCTCCGTCTCCGAGGCAATGACTGAGCAAGGCAAGACTCGGATAACAAGGCTTTATTACAACAGCTAATGCAACAGCAACTCCAGAACCAACAAGCTTGAACATTTCCTGCTTGACAGCAATTTATATGCAGGCTGTCCCACGGTTAGCCAATCACTGTGCAGTAACTTTCCCGCTCTTGCCACGCACGTGCCTCGACCAATGGCGAGACATAACACCAACCTTAGTTACGATTCTGTCATTAGACCATCGTATTCTTTATTAACTAAATAATACCGTCCATCTGTCTTAGTGAGAAAGACCATGACTCTTTTCATTTAGACTGACAGCCAAAAAAAACATGTTTGCAAACATGGAATGGGACTTTTTCCCTTTTTGTTTTTGTTTTTTGCTTCATTTCCAATAGCATCTTATCTTAATGCAGCAAAAAGGAGAAAAGGGGGAGGGGTCAAATTTATAAATGGCTGGAAAGTTAGTTTCCATAGCTGTCAGCAATTACTGTGCAGACTCAGCCGTGTGGCAATTACAGTCCAAGGCTGTTATTCTGTGCATCAGTGAGACACAGTAACAAATGACAAATTTAATTCATCACTGCAGCAAGTTGGTTTCAGCTCATTCTGAGCATAGGGCTTATGTATCAGAAATAAGTGTCCTTGGTCAGATTTTTCCACCTACAATAGTCACCCCATTTTGTCCGTATACTTTGATGGTTTTAGCAAATAGGTGTGCAATCAACTTATAGGAAACTGAGTGGCATCGCATTTGCTGGCTCATTCACAATCCTCATGTGTTGATTGGGGCTTGTCAACTGAATCTGTGTGCAAACAAGATGGATGCATGCATGTCATATCCAGGAAAATGAATCGGTTGACAGCTCGTGGTCATCAGATACATCCACAGTGGTTGCGGGACTTCTCAGTGTGGTTTGCCTTCCTTTTGATTGATTAACTATTGATGTGAGCATAAAACCCTTTCATTACATGGCTTTTCAAGTCTAATACTATATTTGGCTTTTCAGAGATATAAAGTATATAGGACTAGGAGAAAAAAGTGGCAAGGATAAAACACCCTACATTTCAATTCAATTCAGTTCAGTGTAGTTTATATGATTACCCTCTTTCTGAATAACTTTCTCCTTCAACAAACTAAAACACATAATTTAATGGAAATGTTTAAAATTCTCTGGAATCCAATCCTAAACCTTTGGATGAGACATATACTGTACATCTGTTGTGGCCCGCCAGAGGCCAGCAGAGCTGGTGGTAGACTCAGACAGTGAGGAAGTTGGGGAGGAACATGAGCCAGTCCTGGAGTTTGGGAAGGGCTCTGATAAGTGCTCCATGTCGGAGGCAGAGATGGGGCCAGGGCTATCTGACAGTTATCAGTTGCCTTCAGAGTCGGAGATCAGTGGGGCAGAAGAACAGCTGAAGCCTGTTCCCAGTGTGTGCATGTGCAGAGCTTCCAGGAGAAGGGAACAGTTAAGGGACAAGGGCTGACTTGGGAGTAAAGGCACAGATGGACAATGAATGGCCATTCCCATAGGGAATAAAGAGTGAAAGGGATAGCGAGTTTGCAGGAAACAATCAGTTCAATTCATTAGGGTGAAGATCTGTTCCTGACTTCTTGCCAAGTAATTACTGCTACAGTGTGGTGTGTGGAAGATATCGGACTAGCAACTCTCCAAGCTGATAAAGGTCTGTAGTTGTGAAATCTCAAAGACTATTTGCTGCGACTTTGCTGGACAGGAATTCCCTTTAACCTAAATAAAAGAGGTTTTATTGGGACAAGAAGTCTGCTTCATGATCTTGGGAAGCTTAGGTCAGAACAACATCTCTGGTCCCTGGTGTATCTCTGGGCCGGTATTCTAGCTGGGGAATTCTGGGAGTCGAAGTCCACACATCTTAAAGTTGTTGCAGTTCAGAAACATTGCTCTGGGTGGTCCATTTAGAAGTATAGCTGCACAGTTCTTCATCCTTCCCTATACCAAAAAGTATTTAACCCAGGTGTATGGATTTTATGCTGTGATAGAGATAAAAGAATCCCATGCACATCTTTAGCCATTTGGGATTCTTTTTCCTTTCATGCCCCTTTCCCTTTTATTGGGGATGCAAAGACATTAAAAGTAGGTAGGCATAAGAGAGAAACATCTGCCCTTCTCACCCTATGTGTGCATGTTCAAAATACACTGTAAGCTTAGTCACGTCCCTTATGATATGGAGGGCCAGCTTGCTTTGCATGTGGGCAGAGACAAAACTCCCCCCAGATTTCCACACATCGCCTGCCATTAATATAGTTGTCAGCTGCTTTATTTATAACATTATCAGCCCATATTGCAGAGCCATTCATTACTATTAGCACTCAATTAATAACAGATTACCATCTGTGCCGCTGCAGCTTGGTATTGCTATTTAAACCACAGTAAAGGTTACCCAATTAAGCAATGTATAGTGATTAATATTCCTACCAGTGGGACTTTACTAGGGCGTCCCAAACTACCTTCACACCATCTGTGCATTGATGAAGTGAGAGAGTGAAGCAGTATTGCTTTGGTGGGAAGAAAGATAATAGGGAGATTGAAAAGCAGAATATGAAATAGAACAGTAGAACTTTACAGCACTAGTGCTGTGATTTCAAGCAGGGATTTAGTGCGGATTTGTCTCTAGGCACCAACTGCACCTATGAACAGGATTTTGAAGGGTTGTAGCAAAAGGCTAAGACTACAATTAATGAGCGTACACTACCGGGTCACAGTATGATGTAGAAGGTAATCAAAGAATAACATTTACCCTGTAGCTGGGATATACAGAAATGATCACACAAGTAGATGTATTTCATGTACTTGATCAAAAAATGTCAGTGTTTTACTATATTGTATCCCCCCATGTCTCAGAAATGGGATAAACGATAAATACATGGATCTCTGTCAGTATCATTTTCCACCACAACTGCCACTTCTCATTTATTTTTCAGTTTCAAAATATAGATCTTAATAATCTATTTCATTGATTAAAAAAATAATATAGAAAACTGAATGCCATTTGTTAAAGTTTCGCAACTCACCACCCAAATCTGCCAAAAAAAACAAAAAAAAACAAACAAAAACCAACAACCCATAATTAGGGTTATACGAATTGAGTCTATTTTGAAACGTGGCTCTTGTTCCTTTTTTGCCCACCAGTGAGTTTTGCCCATCATTTGATTACATCTGCTTATTTAGACTGTCTTTGCCTGCTTTCCTCCCCAAATGGGTTACAGTTAGTATAATTGACAGTTATCTCTGAATGTCTGTGTTTGTGTGTGTGTGTGTGTGTGTGTGTGTGTGTGTGTGTGTGATGTAATCACAACAAAGATAACAGCCAATTATATACTCAGGATGGACAAAATAATGTGGATTTTAAGGACAATATTGATAGCCGCAAAAAGTAATAATCAGAAAATAAATATATATTTTTCTCTTTGAAGGAGAGAACAAAAAGAAATTTATTTCTGAATTGTTAATTGAAAATTAAGAAGCCGTGTTGTGTTCATGTTTGTCTATAAAACTCAGTTTAACATTCCCATCAAAATGAGGTGAAGCTGCATTGGCATATTTTATGCCCACTTCCCCCCCCCCAAAAGAAAACTCCCTCCCTAATCAGATAGCAAAGCTGGAAAAAGAGCAAACCTCTTATTAGGTTAGAGAAAGATTAAAAGGAGATAATTTACTTGAGTCACTAGGAATCAGTTCCTCAGAGACTTTATATTTCGTGCTTGACTAACACAATCATTTGTCTCAAAGCTAGAAATTAACCCGGGGGATTTGTTTTTTGCCAAACATCCAAAAGGATATAACAGTGGGCTGGCAGCTGAAATCATGACATTCACAGAACTGAATTTTGGACCTGGCATATGCTTTAAAGGATAAAGCATTATTAAGTCAGGATATTTCTGAGTTAAAAGTAAAGTATCTTTTGAATTTGACTCCTGGTGACTTCATACAGAACAGAGTTGGAAGAGAAGTCCAACCCCCTGCTCAAGGAAGAGACCCTGGCCTATACCATTTCACACAAGTGACTGTCCAGTCTCTTCTTAAAAGCCTCCAGTGATGGAGCACCCACAACTTCTGAAGGCAAGATGTTCTACTGGTTAATTGTTCACACCATTAGGAAATTTCTCCTTAGTTCTAGGTTGCTTCTCTTCTTGATTCATTTCCATCCATTGTTCCTTGTCTTGTCTTCTAGTGCTTTGGAAAATAGGTTGACCCCCCTCTACTTTGTGGTAGCCTCTCAAATATCATGTCACCCCGAGTCCTTTTCAGTAGACTAGCCATACCCAATTCCTGCAACTGTTTTAGCTCTAATCAGACCCCTAATCATCTTTGTTCTTCTTCTCTGCACTCTTTCCAGAGTCTCAACATCTTTTTTTATAATGTGGTAACCAAAAATGGATGCAGTATTTCAAGTGTGGTCTATTAGGGCTTTGTAAAGCAATACTAATCCTTCACGTGATCTTGATTCTATCCCTCTGAGAACCTAGGATTGTAACAGCTTTTTAAGCATTCTGCAAACACTGTTGGCTCGTATTTAAGTGATTGTTCATTAGACTCCAAGATCCCTCTCATAGTTACTGCTATTGAGCCAAATTTCACCTAATCTGTACTTGTACATTTGGTTTTTCTTGCTTAATGTAAAACCTTATTTTTCTCTACAATGCAGTTCATTTTGTTATATAGGTCCAGTGTTCAAGTCTCTCCAGATCTATCTGGATTTTGAGCTTGTCTTCTGAGCTTACCTGCTGTGGCATTTACCCAGTTTAGTGTTGTCTGCAAATTTGATGAGTTCCCCTTCTATTCCTTCATCTAAATTGTTTATGAAGATATTGAAGAGTACTGAACCTAAAACAGAACTTTGAGTGCCTCCTTTCTTGATAACATTATATAAGCAATTTCTCATTGCTTTTTTTCTGGGGTAATTTATGAATTCCTATTCTAGGTTTTAACTATGGCATCCCCTAGAAATCTTTCATCCAAGTTTTGATAAGACCCAATTCTGCTTAGCTTCTAAACCTGCTGACACCTGTGACGTCAACTTTATTAACTCAGTGAAACAGGGCAAGGAAAGAAGCAGAAGTCTTTGACTCTGGAAACAAGAGTTACAAATTTCTGTAAAAATATGTTCTGTGATAAATTTATTTGTATGCTATTTAAGGATTATACATAGATCATACTTTGCATTTGGGTTAGCCTTGATCCAAATCAAATACAGTTTACTCAAAACATCAAGTGTGGATCAAGGCAACAAGGAAAATCACATAAATGATAACTAGTATCTTGATTTAAGAATGTCTTCAAAGACCAGAAAATACTTGGTGAAGGAAGAATTGTCCTTTGAATAGAACAGAATGAATAGATACATCTTATCAGTGAGAAGAGACTAGTATATAAAACGAGAGCAAACCCCATTGCTCACTAACACTGATGATGTTACCTAGTGTGGTAATGGAATGTCTGTAAGAAAACAACTAAGCTCAGAGACCAAGGACTACGCTGCTTGATTCTCTTTACAGATGGCAGACAACTAAAAGGATCATTGTGATCAGAAGGATAATTAAATGTTACCTTGGTAATACTTCAAGTTAGGGTTTTCGTGTGTCATATGCTTGGGATTACCATATCAATAAGTTCAGAAGTTTTCTTCATGAGTTTACTGTCAGATTGGAATTTTGAAAACTTTGGATAACATTTCAAGAGAAACATTTAAAAAAATATCCAGGTTTCAGCTGTCATTATCTATGCATGTAAATGTATGTATAATATTTATGCATGCATGCCAGCTGTATTACCTATCTCTCTCCCTTTGTTTGCCAACAGCAGAACTATGTATGCTTAAGAAAGAATGTAAAATTATAATATATAGTATCCCCACATCAATCAAATTAGCAGCTTCTTTTCTGTTGTTTTTCCCCTCTTCCAAATAAACCCTTGATTTTCTTATTTTTCAACATCTTTGGTACTACCAAGTGCTTTCTGCAGTAAATAAAAAGGTCCCAGAGTGCTTTCCCCACTTCACTGTTATTCTTCTGGTAAAAACTACAGGTCAACTCTTCAACTTACAACTACAACTGAGCTCAAAATTTCCATTGCTAACCAAGACAGCTGTTAAGTGAGTTTTGTACCATTTTACAACTTTTCTTGCCTCAGTTGTTAATTATTGCACCTGTTAAGTTAGTAACACAGTGGTTAAGTGAATCTGGCTTCCTCATTGATGTTGCTTGTCAGAAGGTTGCAAAATGGGATCACATGACCCTTGGACTCTGCAACCATCATAAATATGGTTTTAAGTTGAGGACCACCTATATTTATTTTTGGCAATCTTTCTAATAAACCTAATAAAGGAAAACAAAACTATAATGCATGTATCTATATAAGCAATAATGAAACAATAAAACAAAACAATGGTTAGGGTAAAAACACTGTTAGGAATATAATCTAACGGTTGGGTTGGCAATATATAAATCATGTAACAATGTTGTACCTGTTTCTTTAAATCATACTGTAAAATGTGATTGGTTGCTGTTTTCCTCAATCGGCCATAAGAGGGAGCCAGAATAACTGTTAGCTCTCTGTTAGATGCTGGGCTGATCTGATCTGTGTTTTGGAAGCTGGCTGTTAGAAAGTGCCGTGAGCTATTGTAAGTTTTGCAACTGCTAGCAAACTTTGAGTACCGGACTGTTTGTATGATTATGGACTATGTTATTTGGATTATCCCTTAACTGAAAGATATTGATGACTGACTGACTTATCCGTGTATGACCTGGACTGTTTGATGGACTCTGATACCTCTATTTCCATGAAAGTAAAAGCCTATTTAAACTGCAGTGTCTCTGTATGCTGGTTTGTGTGTTCTCCAACACAACTCTCACAACGCTTCTCTGAACGTACTCATTCTCCCAACGGGGAGCTTACCTAACAAACACTATCATCCATTTGCAGGTACGGTACATCATCACCTATAGGATTGGGAAAAGAACCAGGTCTTGATAGCTTTTCTAAAAGCCAATAAGGTCAAGAACACTGTATGTCAGAAGAAAGGTTGTTCCATAAGATAGGGGCTACCACTGCAAAGGTGCATCACTGAGTCCCACAAAATGGCATTGTTTCAGTGCAGTTAACCTGAATATACTTTCCCTATGAGCATGTGGGGCAAGCGGACACCCTGGAGAGAAGATGGTTGCTCAAGTAAACTAACACCATGTTGGTGCTCATTATCAAAATATTGTAACTGAAGGGCTAAATGGACATACAGTACATTAGGATCGGGATGCATAATGAGCCCTGGTGTCACAGTGGTTAGAATGCAATATTGCAGGCAAACTATGCCCACAGCTTGGAGTTGAATCCTGACAGGGTTCAAGGTTGACTCAGATTATCATCTTTCTGAGGTCGGTAAAATAAGAACCCAGGTTGTTGGGTGCAATATGATGACATTATAAAACTGCTTAGAATAGTGCGGAAAATATCACTATGGAGTGATATATGTCTAAGTGCTATTGCTATATACCTTCCTACTCTATTCTACTATTATAAGTAGTAATAGAAGAATGTCAAGGTATTTGCAAACCGAGATGTCCAATTAGTTATTGTCCTCCTTGCCCTTTGAGTTCTGAAATTAGTGTGAAGTCAGTGTTGATCTCTTTTTGCCCCTCTTCAGGGCTGTTTCCTATTTTACCTGAACATGTTTGTGTCCACAATTGATTGGATCAACCTTTCTTCACAGAAACGCAAGAAAAGAATTTGCTACGGTTTTGTTTTTATCCGATTCCTTTCTGCTACAGTCCATCAATTTGTCTATTGCAAACACAGCTTAAGGGTGATCAAAAGAGCATCTAAGCATATCAGCATTGGGCAGACATTGGTGAGAACTTATGGAACCATAACGAAAAAATGTCACAGACAGATTGTCCTTGAGGAAGGGTAAAGCCTTGCAAAATGGCCTGTGTTTGAATGATTGCAAGAATAGAAGAAGGAAGAAAAATCAGATTTTCTGTAGTTGTGAGGGGAAAAGATATAGATAACATAGATATAGATGAGAGAACCGATGGGGTATAGTGGTTAAGGTGCTGGACACAAGACTAACCTAGTCAGCCTCTCTGAGCACTAAACCAAGAAGTTGAAAAACATTCATCTAGAAACATGGATTGGACTAGCTTGATAAATTACACTCCATAACTTTCAATGAAGAAACCCTGATATTTATCTGGGTTAATAATTATGTCTATGAATCCCACTTATTGCAACTTCACGAGAACAATTGGAACATCAATAATATCTATGTTGAGAAAAACCAATTTGCCAGGTCTCAAAGAGCCCTTTTGCAGACATTTTTGGCCCCCAGAGGTTTAGCAACTTTTCATATTGCCCACATGAGAATGGTCAAGTCTTGGTGTGGGACAAATCTAATTGGAAGCACATATTGAAACAAGACACTCATTTCACCATTAGCTGCAGTTACTTCATTAGGCTACAAAAAGAACAAATGTGATTTTGCTCAATTAATACACAGTAATTGCTCTGTGTTTAAAGGCCAACCCATATTGCATATTTTCATTCTGGAAGCGAATAACACAAGGAATGCAGAGTAGGTTAGAAAAGTACATATTGCAGTGTGTTTATGAAACAGTGGAGAAGTTATTTTCTGACAACTATTGGAAAAAGCCATTGGCTCTAAGAGGGCAGCATTCAGGGCCATCTGAACATTACTGTTTGTGAATGTATGAGTGTCTGTGTATGTGTATGTATGTATGCTTTTTTATTCATTTTGAATTTGACCTCTGTTACTGTGGTAAGTGGATAACCCAGATCAGCCAGTTCCTTTCAGGATCTTTGGCCTGCCACACTAGTATTCTTTTCTAATATACTGTTTCACTAGTGGGGAATTGGGAGGGGGAATAGAAAGGAGTAGAATGTGTTTTTGTCAAAATAAAATTCCTTTCTAGAAGCCAAGGTCATCTTTTGTTTTCTACACCTCTGAGCCTGACCGGAACTGGATGGACGGAACTGCCAGCATGGCAGTGGAAGTTTGGACCGTGTGATGGACTTGTGGGTGTGAGGGCAAGGTCATGAACTTTCAACTGGGTGGGAAAACACCAGGAAGCTCAGATTCGGGTTTCCCCCAGATATGCCAACATGACTCTCTTAATAAATTGGAACTTAAAGCAATACTTTGCCTTGGACTCTGATTTAAGTTTGGATGTTATTTGGAATGCTGAGATCAGATATGGTCCATATTTAATTGCCTTCACTACATTGCAGTACACCATGTTTTAGGACTGCAAAATTGAGGGATGAGGGTAGTGGAGACCCGATATTGCCTCCAGACTGCCAATCCAATCCTAGTATTATAAAGGCCACATCTCTGTTGTAGGAATCTTATCACCTAAAATCAAGTTAAGAAAACAACAGCGAGAAAAAGAACGGAATGAAAGATGGGTATAAACCGAAATCAGTATGCAATTAATTTCATTACAGAAGTTTAGGTTTGGCTGTAGGGTAGATAAAAATATGCCACAATGAATTTCTCTATAATCAGTTGTGGTATATTGAGTCAGAAGGAGCCATGGTGGGTTCCTGGAACAACCACATTAATAAAAACTGGTCTTATTAATAAACTGTCACCTAGTTTGCATTTCAGAAATTTGTTTTAACTCCAATTTGTTTCTGTCTACTGCAGAAAAATACTGGAGCAGAAAATAGCCCTGTCCATTGTTTGCTGAAGAATAAAACAGATCCTTGAGATTCCTCCATCCTGAAATAGGTGAAGATTGGTTGTGCTAGCCAGGTTCAACACATCTGGAGATCAACAGACGTGGGAAGGGTAGGTCATGGCAAAGATGCCATGGAACACTAGGTTTTGAAGAAGGATTTCATGAAAGCAAAGGAGAGGCCAATTATAAGCCTAACAAATAAGAAAGGAAAAAGTGTAATATCTTTTGAAAGATCAGGGGAGTTAACAAATGCCTGAGGGCAGTGGAGGTAATGATTATGGGCAGGGTGCTCCTGGGTTAAGGAATAGACAAGAAGTTAATATCTGGAATTTAAAAAGTATTCCATGAATAAAGGTAAAAATGTCAATTCTCCCTACTAATAAGCAAGTGAAGACAAATGCGCTGCCTATTCTGTAGCATCTATTGTTCCAATTGCAGAGACAAGTACAGGGGGGGGGGAACTCCATGATAATATCTGTCTTTTTGTGGTACTAAATTATAAGGAAGGAAATAGAATCTGTAGCTGCAGCCTAAAATGGCAGAGGCAAGTTTCCATGTAGATTCCCCCATCCCAGAAATAAGAAAACGGAAACCATAAAGAATGAGAGAAATTTAGATTATAAATCAGGCAGTGTACAACAGAAACCATTTTACAGTAGTACAGTAGAAGTCATTTTAAGGCACAACAGGCTTTTTCTTAACAGAACACACACTCTGAGGTCTTACCCCCAGTGTTTTTTTCCAGAGAGTAAGTCATCTGTGTACCAGGTTTTGTTGAAATTCCAGAGTTATGCTGGAACATACACGCATACACACACAGAGATACATAAATACACAGAATACATACATACATACATATATACATACATACACAGAATCCATCACCTCACACATACAAAACTCACTCCACTTCATAGAAACAACAAAGAAACAAAATCTACAACCCAGCGACCTATTCGTGAGCTTCGATGTCATATCCCTCTTCACCCAAGTGCCTATAAAAGAAGCCTTGACAGCTATCCAGAACAAACACAACCTCCCTAAACACATCCTGGATCTGACCAACCACTGCCTAACCAACACATACTTCATCCATAATGGACAAAGATACAAACAGATAGAAGGAGCCCATGGGATCACCCCTCTCACCCATCTTCCCAAATTTATATATGGAACATTTTGAAACTAACGCCTTAGATAAATTTGAACATAAACCCAAACTCTGGCTTAGATATGTTGATGACACTTTCGTGATTTGGCCACACGGGAAAGAAAAACTGGACAACTTCCTCACACATCTCAACAGCCTACACCCCAAAATACAATTCACTATGGAAATAGAAGCAAACAACCAACTTCCCTTTCTGGATGTCCTAATCTACAAAAAACGCAAAGGCTCGCTAGGACACACCATCTACCGGAAAAAAACACACACCAACCGCTACTTAAATACACAATCCCATCACCACCCTGCACAGATCAACTCTGTAGCCAAGACCCTCATCTCCAGGACCAAATGCCTAGCCGACAAAGACCACCTGAAAACTGAATTACACATTCACACAAACATATTAAACTCCAACGGATTCAAAAGAAAAACAATTACCAACCTAATCCAAAGGGAGACTTCCCCCAAGAACCGAGACACAGAATAGGACAACGGCACCGCCCTCCTCCCTGACATCAAAGGCACCACAGATAATATCAGCAAAATTCTCCACAAGCACAATATCAAGACAGCCTTCAGCACTGACCAAAAAATAGCCAACATCTTAAGAAACCCCAAAGACAAGATCCAGCTAAAAAACCAAGGAGTATCCGAAATACCATGCAAAATCTGCCCTGCCACATACATTGGACAAACTAATAGGAGAATAAATGCAGAACACAAGAACGCAGTCAGAAAAAAAGAAAAAACTTCCTCCCTTTTCCAGCACCTTAAAGCAACAGGACATGAAATTGATTTTGAAGGAACCAAATTAATCTCCAAAACAGAACACTTCAACAAGAGAATAATTATGGAAGCAATTGAAATAGAGAAACACCCCCACAACATGAATAAACGTGATGATACCTCCCGCCTATCAGACATCTGGAAACCAGCCCTAGTCAACAAACGAGCCCCACCCACCACCCAGGTCATTACAACACAAAAGAAAACACCAGCCTGAAGATGGCAAGTGGGACCTCGCCGAAACGTTGCCAAATATGTGTGTGTGTGTGTGTGTGTGTGTAAAATCTTAAGAGGTATGAGTCTTGGCAGCTCACAGGAGTGGTACAAATCATAAGCACCATAAAAACAATAAAAGGAAAAAGCCATAGCCAGTCTCTTCTGACACAATGAACACCATCAACTTTAGGCTCCCTATCTCAGCACCTGGGGGACAAGCCAGTTCTTTATGGCCTTCTGATAGGTCAAAAGGCTGAGGGCCCTACTGGTTCTCAAGAGAAAAGGTATTCTACAGCCAGGAGCACTCACAGAAAAAGCACCTGTCCCAGGTCCTGCTGGATGGCACTGCCACGGGGACAAATCAGTGCTTTTAAATTGCTTCAGAGAGTTTTTTTTTTTTTTTTTTCAGGATATGAACTTGAATTATTGGTTTAGAAACAAGAGGGAACTGTAAATGTCTTCCAGGGATAACCATGAAAATTGGTGTTTTAGTAAAAACAAAATGTCTTCTTTTCTTTAAAAAAAAACACAAATATGTCATCATTTGTCAATCATTAAAACATTGAAGTACAATTTTTTTTTTGTGTACCCCTCCCTCCCTCCACCCCCCACCCCCCCTCCTCCTTCCCCCCCCCCCCGACTTCCCAGAACCCGTACACGGTATAGAATTTTAACTAACACAGTCTAAAATCTATTGAGAAAAAAGAAATAAAGAAATTAATGACATTCTAGATTGACCTTAGCTTCTTCTTACTGAACTAACTTTAAACAATTTAAATCATTTCTGATCTTAAGCATAGGCTAACTGGAATTTCTTAGTCCCGCATTTATTTTGTATATAATCAATCCATTTTTTCCAGTCTCGTTTATATCTCTCATTTGAATGATCTTTGAGATATGCCGATATTTTAGCCATTTCAGCTAAGTTTGTTACTTTCAATGTCCATTCTTGAATTGTAGGCAAGTCTTCCTTCTTCCAATATTGCGCCACCAACAGTCTTGCTGCAGTTATCAGGTGCAGAGTCAAATTGGTCTCTACCACTGTAAAGTCAGTACATATACCTAGTAAAAATAACTGAGGACTAAACTTTATCCTTCTTTTAAAAACATTTTGCATGACCCACCATATTTTTATCCAAAATGCTTTAACCTTTTGGCAGGTCCACCATATATGATAATATGTAGCATCGAGAGAACCACATCTCCAACATTTAGGCTGTACATTCGGATACATAGAAGCCAACTTTTTAGGATCTAAATGCCATCTATAGAACATCTTGTAAAAATTTTCTCTCAGATTTTGAGCTTGTGTAAATTTCACATTTCTTACCCAGATTCTTTCCCATGTATCCAACATTATTGGTTCCTCAATATTTTGAGCCCATTTTATCATACAATCTTTAACTAATTCTGTTTCCGAATCCATCTGTATCAATACATTATATATCCTCTTTATATGCATTAAGCTTTGATCTCTTATTTGTTTAAACAAATTATCCTCAACTTGAATAAAACCAATTTTTTGATCTATTTTCCACCTAGCCTGTAATTGCCCATACTGGAACCATGTTTGAACTACCTTCTCCTCTTTTAATACCTCTAAAGATTTTAATTGTAATACCCCCCTTTCCGAGGTAAGAAGCTGTCTGTAGGTAATTCTGTCCTGTTTTTGTGCTGTATTCATATTTTCAATTGCGTGTCTAGGAATTGCCCACATGGGTATCTTGTCATTTAATTTATATTGATATTTCTTCCAGACCCGCAATAAAGCATTTCTTAAAATATGACTTTTAAAGTTCTTATCCAATTTTTTGTTGAATAACAGGTAAGCATGCCAACCAAATACCAGATCGTGTCCCTCAATGTTCAATATTCTATCATTGGTTAAGTGAATCCAGTCACTAATTACAGATAATACCACTGCATCATAATATATTTTTAAATTAGAATTTAATTTAAAATTAAAAATTAAAATTAAAATCTCAGTTTGATATGCTGATCTCTGACCAGGTAGCTACTAGTTTATTATATGCTAAACATAATACTTTCTGCAATGCAAATAAACCCGGTAGGTGGTTGGCTTATCAGATTAGAAAAAAAAGGAAAGCTCGAAATGTATCCAAATTGTGTCACAGAGGGAAGGAAGTGTTTCAACAGGAAGAGATTCAAAAGGTATTTCGGGAATTTTTTACAGAGTTGTATAAAGGGGATAAAATTAAGGACGGAGATATAGACAAATACCTAGATAAAGGGAAAATCCCCCTAGTCAGAGAAGAACATAGGCATAAGCTGAACCAACCTATAACCTCTGGGGAAATTTTGCAGGCAATTAAACAATTAAAGTTAGGGAAAGCACCAGGCACAGATGGTTTAACAGCTGTTTATTATAAATATCTACAGTTAGAAATGGTAGAACCCCTCAGAGAACTATTCAATAAAATTCAATCGGGAGGGAAAGTGCCTCCCTCGTGGAAGACTGCGTTCATATCGTTGATACCCAAAGAAGATCAAGACCTTACCCAACCAAAAAATTACAGACCTATTTCATTACTTAATGTAGATTATAAAATTTTTACTAAAATATTAGCAAATAGGCTAATGGGGGTAACTCAGCAACTGATACATACCGATCAAACTGGTTTTATACAGGGCAGACAGATGAAGGATAACGTTAGATTAATTATCAACGCTTTAGAATACCTGGGAAAGAACAATCAAATCCCGGCCGCATTCATATTTTTGGATGCGGAGAAAGCCTTTGATCGAGTTAATTGGCAATTCCTGCTGAAGACATTGCAAAAAATGCAGATAGGAGATGGCTTTTTACGGTCAATTGGTGCAATATATCAGCAGCAAACAGCCCAGATCATTGTCAATGGAAGTCTGACAGACTCCTTTCAAATTGAAAAAGGTACAAGACAGGGCTGTCCTCTGTCCCCATTATTGTTTATTATAACTTTGGAAATACTGTTGAATAAGATACGGGGCCTGGGCGGTCTAAAAGGGATCAAAATTAGACAGCAAGAATATAGAGTTCGTGCATTTGCGGATGATCTGGTTATAATATTGGAACAACCGCAGGAATCTAGTAGGGTATTATTGAATACGATCAATCAATATGGTCAAGTCTCGGGATTTAAAATAAATCTAGGAAAAACCAAAATAATAGCTATAAATATGACTATCAAACAGAAGGAAGAACTGGGGGCGACGCTAAGATGTGAGGTAGTTAAAAAAGTTAAATATCTTGGAGTTAATATCTCAATCTCAAATGGGAAATTATACAAGTATAATTATGAATCACTTTGGCATAGTACACAGTTGGAGTTGAAAAGGTGGGAAAAACTGCATTTGTCCTTGCTGGGTAGAATAGCGGCAGTAAAAATGAACATTTTACCAAAATTTTTATTTCTTTTTCAAATGTTACCAATACTTAAAAGAGATGCGAATCTTTTAGAATGGCAGAAGGGTATCAACAAATTTGTGTGGGCAGGAAAGAAGCCGAGGGTAAAGATGAAAATAATGCAAGATGCACGTGAAAGAGGAGGATTGAAATTACCTAACTTAAAATTATACTATGACGCAGTGGCATTTTCTGCAATTAGTGATTGGATTCATCTAACTAATGACAGAATTTTGAATATCGAGGGATATGATTTGTTATATGGTTGGCATGCTTACCTGTTATTTAACAAAAAAACGGATAAGAAATTTAAAAATCACATCTTAAGAAATGCTTTATTGCGGGTTTGGAAGAAATATCAACATAAACTAAATGATAAAGTGCCCATATGGGCAATTCCTAGACATGCAATTGAAAATATGAATGTAGAACAAAAACACGATAGAACCACCTATAGACAACTTCTTATCTCAGAAAGAGGGGTGATGGAACTAAAATCTTTAGAGGTACTTAAAGAAGAGAAGGTAGTTCAAACGTGGTTTCAGTATGGTCAACTACAAGCTAGGTGGAAAACAGATCAAAAAACTGGCTTTGTAAAAGTTGAGGATAATTTGTTTAAACAAATAAGAGATCAAAGCTCAATGCATATAAAGAGGATATATAATGTATTAGTACAGATGGATTCTGAAACGGAACTGATTAAGGATTGTATGATAAAATGGGCTCAGAATGTCGAGGAACCAATAATGCTTGAAACATGGGAAAGAATCTGGGTAAGAAATGTGAAATTTACACAAGCACAAAACTTGAGAGAAAATTTTTATAAGATGTTTTATAGATGGCACCTAGATCCTAAAAAGCTTGCCTCTATGTATCCAAATGTTCAACCTAAATGTTGGAGATGTGGTTCTTGTGATGCTACATATTTTCATATATGGTGGACATGTCGTAATGTTAAGGCATTTTGGATAAAAATATGGTGGATCCTGCAAAACATCTTTAAAAGAAGGATAAAATTTACCCCCCAGCTGTTTTTACTGGGTATATGCATTGATTTTACAGTAGCAGAGACTAATTTGATCCTGTATTTAATAACGGCAGCAAGACTCTTGGTGGCGCAGTATTGGAAGAAGAAAGATTTACCCACAATTCAAGAATGGACTTTGAAAGTTATGAACTTAGCCGAAATGGCCAAAATCTCAGCATATCTCAAAGAACATTCAAACGAGAGATACAAAAGAGACTGGAAAAAGTGGATTGATTACATAAAAAGTAAATATGGGACTAAAAAACTCCAGATAGCTTATGCTTAGTATCAGTAATAATTTAAATTGTTTAAAATTTGGGTAACAGTAAGAAGCTGAGTTCAATGTAGAGATATTTCAGACTGTGATTGTTCAAAAATTATACCACGTATGGTCTTTGGGAAGTCGGGGGGAGGGAAGGGAGGTGGGGATTTAGGGGGAGGGGGGAGGGGGGAAATACAATATGTGTTAAATTCCATGATGGTATTTGTATACTGTGGCTTTTCAATGTTAGTGCGAAAATAGTACAAACCGAATATACTGGAAGGTAATAGATACCGAAGGAAAGAGTCGAGTGAAAGAAGAAGGAGGGTGGAGAGGGTGAGAGAGAGGAGGAGGAGAAGGGAGGGAGGGAATGGAGAGGGAGTGATAGGGTTAGAAAGAAGGGGAGGGGAAGTAGGCGTAGAGGGGTGTGTGAGAAGGAAGAATGAAAGTTGGAGGGGGTGGAAAGAGGGTGTATGGCAGGCCAAGGTGGTATACTGGGTTTGTATTGTAGAGGGCATTTTCTATATAAGTGAGGGCCGTGTTTATTATTCAATGTTATATGCCCTGATCAAGCACAGTGAATATGTGATTGTATAGAATGAAAACATAATAAAATGTACATTTAAAAAATATATATATATATATATATATATATTTAAATTAGGTAGTTTCAGTCCTCCTCTCTCACGTACATCTTGCATTATTTTCATCTTTACCCTCGGCTTCTTTCCTGCCCACACAAATTTGTTGATACCCTTCTGCCATTCTAAAAGGTTCGCATCTTTTTTAAGTATAGGTAACATTTGGAAGAGAAATAAAAATTTTGGTAAAATGTTCATTTTCACTGCCTCTATCCTACCCAGCAAAGATAAGTGCAATTTCTCCCATTTTTTCATCTCTGTCTGTATGCTATGCCAAAGTGGTTCATAATTATGCTTATATAATTTCCCATTTGAAGTTAAAATGTTAACTCCAAGATATTTAACTTTTTTAACTACCTCACATCCTAGCATCACTCCTAATTCTTCCTTTTGTTTAATATTCATATTTATAGCTAATATTTTGGTTTTTCCTAAGTTTATTTTAAAGCCCGACACTTGACCATATTGATTAATCATATTCATTAAAACCATACTAGATTCCTGCGGTTGTTCCAATATTATGACCAAATCATCCGCAAAAGCGCGGACTCTATATTCTTGCTGCCTAATCTTGATCCCTTTTAAACCATCCAAGCCCCGTATTTTATTCAACAATACTTCCAAAGTTATAATAAACAATAATGGGGACAAAGGACAGCCCTGTCTTGTACCTTTTCCAATTTGAAAAGAGTCTGTTAGACTTCCATTGACTATAATTTGTGCTGTTTGCTGTTGGTATATTGCTTTAATTGACTGTAGAAAGTTATCTCCTATCTGCATTTTTTGCAGTATCTTCAACAGAAATTGCCAGTTAACTCGATCAAAGGCCTTCTCAGCATCCAAAAATATAAACGCAGCAGGGATCTGGTTGTTCTTTCCCAAATATTCTAATGCATTAATAATTAATCTAACATTACTTTTCATCTGTCTCCCTTGTATAAAACCTGTTTGGTCCGTGTGTATCAATTGTTGAATGACCAACATTAACCTATTTGCTAATATTTTAGTAAAAATTTTATAATCTACATTCAGTAATGAAATAGGTCTATAATTTTTGGGTTGAGTAGTATCTTGTTCTTCTTTGGGTATCAAAGATATAAACGCTGTCTTCCAAGATGGAGGGACTTTACCTTCCGTTTGAATCATATTAAATAATTCTCTAAGAGGTTCTACCATTTCTAACTGTAAGTTTTTATAGTAAACCGCTGTCAAGCCATCTGTACCTGGTGCTTTCCCTAACTGTAATTGCTTAATTACCTGCAGGATTTCCCCCGAGGTTATTGGTTGATTCAATTTTTGCCTGTGTTCTTCTCTAACTGAAGGTATTTTCTCTTTGTCTAAATATTTGTCTATGTCTAAACCATTAATTTTATCCCCTTTATACAGTTCTGTAAAAAATTCCCAGAAAGCCTTTTGAATCTCTTCCTGTTGAAACCCCTCCTTCCCTCTGTAAAACAGTTTAGATATATTTCGAGTTTTCCTTTTTTTCCTAATCTGATAAGCTAACCATCTGCCAGGTTTGTTTGCATTACAAAAAGTATTGTGTTTTGCATATAATAGATTAGTAGCCACCTGGTCAGAGATCAACATGTCAAATTGAGATTTTAATATGTTAATAGCTTCCTTAACCTTTGTATCGTCTGGGTTCATTGTTAACTCCAGCTCTTTTCTCTTAATTTCCTCTTCCAGTTCTGTTCGTTTTAACCCTTGCTTATTTCTATGTGTTTTATTTATATTCATCAAAACTCCTCTCATATACGCTTTGCTTGCGTCCCATACAAATTCCATAGATGTACCCTTATTCATATTCAAAACAAAATATTCAGATAATAATTTTTTACAATCATTAATATACTTTTCATATCTAAATAAGTTTTCATTCAATCTCCAAGACCTTCTTGCCTGCACTACCCTTCCCAACTCCATCCAAACTGGATTATGGTCAGAAAGGACCCTAACTGCAATCTTTGTTTTCTTGACCCTAGAAAGCAAATCGTTAGTGGTTAGGATAAAATCAATCCTTGAAAGGGATTGATGCCTGTCCGAGAAGAAAGTGAAGTCATATTCCTCTGCATTTCTTTCTCGCCAAATATCTCTCAATTCAAAATCATCCATAATGTCAAAGAAAGATTTGGGTAACTTTGCTCGCATCTTGGTATTTAGGCGGGAAATCTTCTTATCTCTCTTAGTGTCTATCACTCCATTCCAGTCACCCAATAGTATACAGGAACTATAGTCCCACTGTACTAATTTAGCATGAAGATTTCTATAGAATCTATCTTGCTGTTGATTGGGAGCATAAATTCCCAAAAGTAATGTCTTTTTCCCTTCTAAGATTAAGTCTAAAGCAATATATCTTCCGAAGGGATCTGCTTCTATTAATTCAGCTTTCATATCTTTTCTTAAGTATACAACTATACCATTCTTCTTTTCCATAGCAGAAGCTGCAAAATGTTGACCAAGTTTTGAGTTGATCAAATATTTTTGATCAGTTGACTTGATATGAGTTTCTTGCAAACAAATTACATCGTTCTTAAACTGTTTGAGATAATGAAATATTTTCTTCCTCTTCTGTGGAGAGTTCAGTCCATTGACATTCCATGTTAAAATCTTAGTTGTCATTTTTGGTTGGTTGAAGCATTTTTAGAGCTTCCTGCACGGCCTGTTTAACCTTAGGTCTAGCTCCTCCCATTGCTTCCAGATTTGTTGTTGTAGATCCTTGATCGATGGCCGATGATTGTTGATGCTGTTGCTTTTTAGCTTGTTTCTCCATACGTCTAGTAGTCATGCGGCTAGGTCTTGGTTCCATAGCACCTTGCACTTCTAGAGAAGAAAGATGCTCCATCTTGTCTGATGGTTGTGTAGTTTGCTGTCTATCCTGTCTTTCTTGTGGTCTTTCTCTGGGTCCAGATGGTGCAGGGTGTCCGGCCTTCAATATATTATAATAAAAATCTCGGGCTTTCCATACAGAGTTGAGGCGGTACCTTTGCTTATCAAATGTAAATATGATGCCAAATGGTGCATCCCATCTATACTGTATCTGACGATTTCTGAGTTCTTCAACCAAAAAAGCGTAGTCTCTCCTGGCTCTTAACATTGGAGGTGGTATCTCTTTCAAAACAACCAGGTCTTGACCGCCAATTTGAAGCTTAGTGTTATAAGATGCTTGCAGTACCATATTTCTAAACTCTCTTGTAGTAAAATATATAACGATGTCTCGAGGAAGCTGCTTCTGCTTTGCCAGCCAGGAGTTGACGCGGTAAGCTTTGTCAATTTGCCAGCCTTGATTGGTCCCTGGTCTTCCCATCAGGCGGTCAAAAGCTTCCGATAGGATCTGTTTCAGGTTCTCCTGTTTCTCCTCACGCAGCCCCCTTACTCTTAATGCGAACTCCATTTGTCGGTACTGTATCATAATAATTTCTTTTTCAGCATTTTCCACTTTTTGTTCCACCACCTCTGTTTTCAATGTCAAGTTAGCATTGGCATCATTAAGAACCTCTAAAGTATCTTCCACTCCAGAAATATGTTCTGTTAATACAGTTACAAGACTCAGCATGTCGTCTCTAATTTTATCAACCTTAGCCTCAAATTTCTCATACAACTCCTGTTTAAGTCCTTTTATTTCACTTTTAATTTCATTTTTAATTTCTTCTTTCATTTCTTTTATTTCCTCTTTTCTCTCCTCTCTATTATCTCTAAATTTATCTTCCATTTTAATTGTCTGTGCATTAAGAGCCTCGCTTAGATTACTCAGAAAAAATTCTTTCGTTAACACATCCCCAGCAGGGGGCGTAGGAAGCGGAGGCTGCAGCTTTGTGCCAGGCACTGAGGATGTGCCCCTGGAAGTAGAGGGTGACGACTTCAAGTTAATATTTGGTTTTGAGGCCATTTCAAAATTTATCTGCCTGCAGTTAATAAAACTCTATTGCCTAAATAAGCAGCTTTAAAAAAAGAGGCTTTTATTTTGAAGTTTAAGGCTTGGCAAAACTTTCAGTGAGTAAACATTGTAACAAGACCATTCAGCAGATTCATCACCATTTAACTTCCAAATAAGCAAGGTTAATAAAGGAGTAAAATTCTTCTATTGTGAAACCAAAACAAATGATAAGCAATCTCTCTTGTTTTGAATTCTTTTGAGGATTTGCTTTGTCTAGCAAAAAGTGTTCGTTATTACCGGAGAAACCAGGCTGCTCGGCGCCATTTTAGAAGCCTCTGAGTAAATAATTTTTCGGAGGAGAAAAAGAAAAGAAGCTAAAATGTTGATAAGCAATTAATGTCCACAGTGAACGGATCCAGCTCGTGATAAGAATAAATTAAACAAAACTTTGATCAGAGTGGGAGAGACCTACTTTGTCCTGCACAAGGCAGTTTGAAGTTCCCAGCACGGACGGCCGTTCTGCCTTGGGCTAGCCCCCCTTTCCTTGCAAGCACAAAAGCTGCAAAAATCGAAGAGCATTTGCCAGCAAAACAGTTTCTTCTTTCCTTCTTGCCTGAAGGATAAGAAAACCTGATAAGACGTCAGATGGAAGATCCTCTAAACAGGTACGTAGCCAGGAATTCGGAGGCAGCTGATTTTTTGCTGCTTCCACCAGTAGGCTCCTCCCAGGAAGCCGCTTCAGAGAGTTTTGAAGGTAATTTTGAAATCTGATTTGTTGTTATTCTGTTGCTGCACCAACAAGCTTGGGACACTATTCCTTGTAAAATTTGAGTAGCCACCACCTTCTTAGGTTTTAGGAAGTTATTAAACATACAATTCTTCAAGAGGGATTTTGATGTCTAAATATAAGCATCTATTAGCAGTTATGCATTTTTTGTCATTTTTTGTTTGCTCTTGTTAGGATTTTTTTGATTTTGCCTTTGGGTGATTTTGTTTGATTGAAAAATGAAATAGTCACACTGGGGATGCTTTGATTGTAACACACTGTGACTTGATTGATTATGGCAGGCTAAGATTAATTGATTGATTGAGTACATTCAGTGGGCATCACAAAATCTTAGATAATTTATTTATTTAAGAAAAATGCATATTGTTGCAGCCTTTCTTAACATAGCAGAAATGGGATGATTGGTACAATGAACACTTTGATATAGATAACCTTTGTTTAGCAGCTGCCTCATTTATCAATAATTTGCAGTTACAATAGTGAAGCTATTACAGCTAATCCTCACATTTATGATCTTTTCAGTTCTGTAAAGCTAAGGAAAGCTGCAGTACAATCATGAGCACGGCAGGGTTTCACTTAGCCATTACTTCACTTTATGTGATGCAATGTTCAACTGAAAAAGTTCTCTGTGTGTGTTTGTGTGTATGTGTGTGTGTGTTTTGGCAGTAGGTCCATGGCTTCCTAGCGAAGAGGCAGCACATTCCAGAGGGGATTCAAGACAAGAGACTGCACAGTCCTGAACTGGATAGGGGATGGAGAAAAAAAATTCAGGGCAGCTATATAGCCCCTAGAATCTCCCAGGGCATATACAGTAAATTAAGTTAGAATTTTATTTAGTCTGGCTTTAGTCTGGCAAGATTCTGTATATTAGGAGTAAGCAAATAAATAATTGGACTTGATTGAATCTTGTTGTGCCATCTTTGATCTTAGGCCTGGCACAATGACCAAATTGCCAGCCCCAATTGTGGTTAGTGAATGAGGACTATTTGCATTGACATGACAGCTGCCCAATACTACCTCAAGTTCTGCCTGTCAGAATGCCTGGGGAATGTTGAACTGCTTTTTGTGTCTCCCACCCTGCTAATAGAATTGAATTAGTCATATTCACTTGGAGACAGACAGAGACATTTTTTTCATTAGCTGAGTGGTCTGAGGTAGTGTGCATTCTATTAGAGGTTTGCACGTACTTGTACTCATACAATCATTGTGTTACAAGAAGGGATTTAGGCTACAGAACTTAATCCTCTGTTTAGCGCAGGAATCCAGATTAAAGCTCCTCAGGCAGATAGCTACCTGGCCTTTACTTGAACCCATCTTTAGGTTAGGGGAGCTCACCACTACAGTGTTAATAATCAGAGCAGGTTGAGAGTGGAGCAAATTAAGATTTTTTCTCTAATTTTCAATTGCTATCTGTCTCCCTGTAACATGAATTCATTATTGGATGCCCTGCACTTAGAAACAAGAAAGAACAGGTCTTGACCTTCTTTAGGTGGTATCTTTTCAGATATTTGGAGAATACGATCTCATTCTCCCTCAGTTACCTTTTCTCAGGGCAAAGAATATCTAGTTCCTTCAATTTCTCTTTATAGCATTTAGTTTCTACTTCTCTGACTATCCTTTTATCTTTCTGTGAAGCTATTACAGTTTCTCTGAATCTTCCTCATGGTGTGGTGTCCAATAATGACCACAGTACTTGAGGTAAGTTCTGTGGAAAACAATTACTTTTCATGATTTGAAAATCATACTTCTGTTGATACAGCCTAAAGTTTAATTCACTTTATTTTTCAGCCTCATTACTCCACTGGCTTGTATTCCTCTTGCAATCAACTCTTATTCCAAATTCCTTTTCACTTAATTACTAAACTTGGCAACTTCTACCTTATACCTACTCTTTTGATATTTGTTTCTGAAATGAAGAACATTGCATACCGGTCTGTGTTAAATTTCAGTCTATGATTTTCCAACTCAGTTTTCTAACAAGATTATTTTGAATGCTCTTTCTATCTTTTATGGTATTAACTATCTCACCAAATGTACTTTCATTCAATATGCTAATTTGGTGAGCATTGCCTTCATCTTTTAATCCAAGACATAAAGCAAGTATTGAAGAGGAGAAAACTCTTTATGGTACCCCATTCAATACTTCTTTTCAATTTGATGAGGAAGCATTGATGGGCATTCCTGATAACTATGATTTATATACAACACAGGATGTTTTATTTCTTATAATATTTATGGAATAGTGGTAACAAAAACTTTTCAGATTGTTTTTTAAACTGTTGCAAAAGCAGCATACAACACATAATTCTCTGAAAAAGCTAACTCAGCCAATGAATCATATCAACAAACATACAAGAAAGGCAAATAGTCAGGGAATCATGTATTCCTCAGTGTTGGCAGTAGTGGGTTTCAAATTTTTTTTGAAACTCTTCTGGAGGTGTAGCCTGCTTTGTGAGAGTAGCTTGCTAGCCATGTGACTGGGTGTGCGTGGCCAACTTGTAAAAAGTGGTGAAACTCACTAAACAATGTTCTTGCTTAGCAACCAAAATGTTGGCTCAGAAACTCTGGCACTTGAAGCACACAAGTCTTAAAGCTGTCAAGTTATAAGACCCTTGCACCCCTAACCCTTTAGAAAAAAAACACCAGGGGTGTTGAAACTTGACAGCTTTAAGACTTGTGGACTTCAACTCCCAGAATTCCTCCTCTCACTCTTCATCTTGATGATGTGCGGACGGGCAGGGGGAGGGAGCTTGAACCGGTTCTAAACGGCACTGTAGATTTGTGGAACCTCTTCTATAGAAGAGGTTAGAACTGGCAGGAACCCACTCCCATGCCTGGACTTATACATTGCTTCAGCACAACAGGTTAGAGCCATGATGGTGAACCTATGGCACGCGTGCCCAAAATGGCACACAGAGCCATGTCGTCTGGCACACCCAGCCTCACCCTTTGCTCTTCCAGGTTTCGGGTGCACATGCATGTCTGATGATCAGCTTGCCTTTGTGTGTGCAACAGAGCTGGAAATTGGAAGGGCTAATTTTTCGGTTTCCACATGTGCATGTGCGCCAGCCAGCTGATCATTATGTGCACATGCATGCAAGAAACTGTAAGAAGAGTTGTTTGGTGTGCATGTGCACATTGGCATGTGCACTGGGCAGTTTTTCTTCTGGGTTGCATACCCAGAAGTGCGTGCTCCCTTTTCGGCATTTGGTGCCAAAAAGGTTCGCCATCATTGGGTTAGAGTATTGCCATTTCCTTTTCCCTGCATTTCTCTCACTTTTTCTTTTTTCAAAGAAGAGAAAGATGAATGCTTCAATTTTTTAAAGGTGAAATTATTGAAGAATTCCAGCTGAAATTTAACACAGTGAATATTTTCAGAAGTTGTGGTTGCACAGTGGTTAGAATGCAGTATTGCAAGCCCACAACCTGGAGTTCGATCCTGATTGGCTCAAGGTTGCTTCAGCGTTCCATTCTTACCAAAGTCAGTAAAATGAAGACCCAGATTGTTGGGCACTATATGCTAATATTGTAAACTGCTAAGGAAGTGCTATAAAACACTATGGAGCGGTACATAAGCCTGAACGCTATTGCTATTTCTGAAAAAGTCTATGATATTTTGATCCATTTTTGGTGTGTGGATGTGGGGGGTGGGAAATCAAACCCATTTTTTATTTTTCCCATCCTTTGCTGAACATTTTACTAAATCAAACACTAAAGTGCAAATCAAAACCTGTTACTTTCCAATCTCAATTTTGAATCTTGAACTTAATAGGATTTTTTCTAATATAATCAGTGATTCTAATAAAAAAAGTAGAGCCCTTAAGGCTGAAATCTGCTCACATCAACCCACATCACATTGTCATCATTCTTTTCCAAAATTAGAATTTGTTGTGCTATTACTTTGATATTTTAGTCATTGCAAAGAATGTGAATTTGTCACACTGGCAATATAAATTTGGGGTGGTGAAAGACTAAAAAAAGAACTATCTTGATGGTGTCTTTGTAATTGTTGAGGTGTCACTTTTATAGTGTCCTAGAAGAGAGAGAGGAGATTGTTAGACGCTTGTAACATGTCTTAGAAGCTTTGTTGATCAAGACACATTGGGGTAACCAGCTGCTCATTATAAAACTGCATATTTCCACAGGCAGTTCTATTTCCAAAACCATATTTTTCCATTTTTAAAATTATTGATAATGTTCTCAGATGGTCATATTTTTTTAAAAAAATGCATGAAACTGCACTGTTTCACATTAAAAAAAATAAATTGATCACTATTGATATTATTGATAGCCATAAATCAGTAAGGGACTTTTCTAGTTTCTTCTTATGAAAAAAAATCATGATAGATCACAGTAGATCACAAACTACAGCCGTGCATGATTGTGATCTACTAAGGCAAATGCAGTTTACCATTACTTTTTATGTGAGGGAAGCAGTGGAAACAGGAAGTTTATTGAAATCTTTCTGGGCTATTATAAAAGCCAATATACCAGTGGTTGGTTTCAATTTTTTTTAGAACCTCTTCTGTAGGTGTGGCCTGCTTTGTGGGAGTGGCTTGCCAGCCATGTGACAGGGTAGGAATGGCTTGCCAGCCATGTGACCAAGTGGGAGTGGCCAACTTGTAAAATGTGGTGAAGCTCACTTAACAATGCTCTTCCTTAGCAACCAAATGTTGGCTCACAAACTCTGGCATTTGAAGCACGCAAGTCTTAAAGCTGTCAAGCTACAAGACCCTTGCACCCCTAACACTTTAGAAAAAAAACCCCAGGGGTGTTCAAACTTGACAGCTTTAAGACTTGTGGATTTCAACTCCCAGAATTCCTCCTCCAGTCATGTTGGCTCAGGAACTCTGACATTAAAGTATGCAAGTCTTAAAGTTGTCAAGTTACAAGACCATTGCACTCCTAACCCTTTAGAAAAAAAAAGCTCAGAGGTGTTCAAACTTGAGAGTTTTAAAACTTGTGGACTTCAACTCCCAGAATTCCTCCTCTCGCTCTTCATTTTGATGATGTGCGGACAGGTGGGGTGAAGGGAGCTGGAACTGATTCTAAACAGCACCGTAGATTTGTGGAACCTCTTCTACAGAAGAGGTTAGAACTGGCAGGAACACACCCCTGCAATATACTATATCTATTATCTACATGCAACTTTCCTGTGAAGCTTTTCTTAGAGCCATATTTGGCCATCTTTTGTATGTTATACATCTATATGACTAACTGCGCACAATAGAATAAAATATATTGCCTCTTCAGAATATTCAGTTAGAACTGAAGAAACTTCTTGGATGAGGCGTGACACATTTTCAAGGGAAAAGCCAAGAAAGTTTACTTGCCTTTTAAAAAGCACTTTTGGAACATCTAGTGATTAGTTATCCACTTCTGCACTGTAATAAGGAGGCAGCTTCCTTCACTTCTAGCAGCAATATAGGTGTAGTCACAACATTGTATAGAATTAAGACAGTGGTTCGCTACCGATTTGCAAATGGGAGCACGCTTGCTTCGTTCGCACATGCCACCTTCTGCACATGCGCAGAAGGTTGCGCATTACGTCAGGGTGGGTGAGTGGAGCTTCTAGCAGTCACCACTACCAGTTTGCCTGAACCAGTAAGAACCGGCTGCATACCACCTCTGAATTAAGATCAGAATAGTACTATTATGTAGGGCTTTGTACATATTGAACTGTACATTGCTTCACAAATGGAAGCAACCAGCGCAGCTCAGACAGAAAGAGCAGGTTGGAGACTGGTTGATAGTTACTGAAGACTGCTGGGTCTTCAAAGTTTCCACCAGAGGGGGGGGGACACACACCATGTCAGAAGAATCTTGTCCCCAACAAACCATCCAAAGCAATTCCACAGACATGGAAGATATTAGAGTAACAAATTGTTGACTTCATGATTCCACTCTTGTGTTCCCTGAAAACGTAAGAACATTTTAAAAATGTTTACAACATAGAATGTTTTTACAGAAAAGTTCAATTATATTCTCCTGGTAGTAGAAAGTCTTGGGAAACAATAAGGGATAACAAGAACACAGTCCTCTGATGCTGTTGTGTTACCAAAACTCTGCTCAATAATTTGAACATGATTGAAATGCATGTATTGTATTGTATTTACAGTATTGCCTTTTTAAATTTTTTTTTTATCTTTATATACTTATGCATCAGAGGTTTTAATGAATGTCTGGCTAGTCAGAAGCTTCCTATGGTTATTATGCCTCTTATAAGAGATACAATGAATTCTAATTTAGTGTTTTCTAAGCCTTCCATAATACAGTATCAGAACTCAAGTGTTAAACCCAACTATTAAAGACAATTTTAAAAGAGAGATTCAGTCCACTTCACTGGAAGCCTGCACTTTTAATGATTCTTACAGCAATATTCTTAATCAAACTGTCATTGGCTCTGATTGAATCATTTGGAAGTTTTAACATTTGCTATCTGAACTGCCAAAAGTTTTAACAGGGCTGATTTGTTTCATTATTGCTTCTTTAAATAAAACACTGTGTAGGGGTGTTTATATGCATAGTACTGTTTTGCAGTTAGCCACCAAAGGCACTGAATTTAATTCCAGCCAGGTAAAATCAGCAGTTTCTTGATGCTCCTTTGTGCTTATTTGGTAGAAACAATATGCTTTTAGGGCTGGTGTATTCATTACCCAGCGTTTCTCAACCTTGGCAATGTTAAGATATTCCCCAGGCAGAATTCTGGGAGTTAAAGTCCATATACCTTAAAGTTGCTAAGGTTGAAAAATACTGCTTTAACCAAAACTTCTCAGCATAGGATAGCAAAATCACAACTGTATAATCTTTCCAGCCCAATCTTTCTTCTAACTTCTTCAGACTTAACCAACCTGCTTTTAACAATTATGTATCAGGTAGTGTTGAGGCTTTCTCCAAATTGTGCTCGTGGTGAAAAGCTTCACCTGGTTGATTATTGTTTAACCCACATTTCCTATGCATACATAAAGAAAACCTATCTTGGTTAAGGATTAGGTTTTCAAAATACAAGCATGAGAATGTCGTGACCTTGGTCTTTTTTTCAGAGGGGACTAAGCCAAAAACTGACAACCTGCATCAAACTTCTAATATGGAAGCAAAGCCAAAGGGTATTGTTTGCCTTAGCTAAGAATTAAGTGAGCTCTACACTGCCACATCTATTCAAAGGTGCAGGTAATCATTCTTTGAGTAAAGGACGGTTAATTTATAGTAATTACACATTATTTCAATTGTTCAAGGATTATTATTTTCAAGGATGTCTAATGTGTGGTATGTATATAGTCTATCCATCTATCCAAAGCAAGGGAAGGAAAATGAATACAAGCAAAAGATAAATACAGGCAAATTAGCAACATAAGTAGATTTTTTAAACAACATAAATCTGGTAAATTTATAACTGTCTCCTGCCCAGAGTGACCTGACAGCGAGATAGGCAGCATATTAATGAAATAAATAAATAAATAAATAAATAAATAAATAAATAAATAAATAAATAGTTTCACTATCACAGCAACCAGTAGAAATTTATTATGAAGAAATGTATGAATTGCATTTTTAGTTTTTCCCTGGATTTAGTGCAGGGTTTTTTGATAATATGATCCTGTGGTGCATTGCTCAAAACCCATGCTTTCTGGTTGAAGGTGAGTGCTAAAGTGCATTAGGGCATTTATTGTTTATTTTAAATGGTCAAAAGTCAGTCTCCACCTGATCACCTTGTCACCAAATTCTCCAGCCTTAAGAGATTCTGAAAGTCTTTCTATGTCTCCTTCTAAATCAACAAGGGCTAATTCACAATCAAATCTGCTCAACATTTGCTCCTTGACCAATTGAATAGCATCATCTGATGTCTGACATGTGAGAATAAGCTATTGTAGTTACAGCAGTACTAATGTTACAGCACTTTTTCAGCTAAGTTGCAAAATTGCAATTAGTGGAAAAAAATGTGCCTGTTCTGCTATGCATTACAGGCACATGCAAATGAGAAAATATGGAATACGATGCAGAGCAATATAAGGATTAACTAGAGATTGTAAGCCATCTTCTAAGGACCATCAACTTGGATGTCAACTTGTTAGAAATATCTGACTAGATGAGGTCTTTATTATACAAACTGACATCATCCAAGTGACATGGTTGAAATAGTATCCTTCTCTAGATGCCTAGGCAGGAGAGCATTGGAATGGGCCCCTTATAGCTGTATTTTCATGTGGGCTGCATTTATCACGTACTACAATAAAAAAATGCAGTGGTGACAAAATGTATTTTATATTCATATCAAATTGCCTCAATAAGTGCCAGCACTGGTGAGCATGTTGAGGCTTTCAAGCTAAAAAATGCTGGGCTTCATTAGCGTTTTTTATTTATATTTTATTTATTTTTATTTTTATTTGTTATTGTTCCTGCTGTATTTAATTGTTGTGGGCCACCAGAGTCACATATGTGAAATGGGCAGTTATAAAAATGAAATAAAATGGGAAACTTCCAAAGAATATGAGTACTGCATGGGAATCTGAGTCAGAGACATTAAAAAATTATTCAGAAGATGATAGTGGCAAACCACTTCCACATTGCTGCTAGAAAACCATACATGGACACACCAAAATCTTAAGAGTGAGTTAAGGTATTTGTTGCTCACTTTAAATGATCATTCGCCACCTGATCAGGTTGTCACCAAATTCTTCAGCCTTAAAAGATTCTGAAAAATATTATGTGTCTTCCTATGTCTTTTTCTAAATTTGCAAGAGCTAATTCATAATCACAGTTGCTCAACACTCCTCACTTGACAAATTGAACAGTCATCATCTGACGTCTAACATATACATACTTTATAGTTGATATAGCAATACTAATGCATTTTTTTTCACTTCCAAACTCACTGCTTTTTTTAAAGAAAACTAGCTTCTGCTTTCCACTATCAATTACTGAATGTAGCAAAACAATTGAGTAACGGATACCTGTGCATGAAGTAGTTTGCTGATCACAAATATGTACAATCCTGAGCTATGAAGCTATAAAGACATAGCCATAAAAGGACTCCATCTTTGACAAGGCATTGAGAGATATATCCTATTTTTCTCCCTAAATGTAAAGAGATATACTTTGCAAAAATAGATGCTTGATTGCTGTTTTTTAAACATCACTTTTCTTTATCCCTGTAGTTACATATTGCAAAATGTATTGCAAATATTGTTTAATATTTATTTATTTTACCCTTGCTGTTGTGGGCAACTGCATTTCAAATATAATATTCACCCAGAGGCACTATGGTAAGGAAAAAGCTTCATATCACTGAAACAACGTTGATTGAGCTAATAATAACATTGAGGAGCTAATCTGATCATGATATAAGCCACTTTTAGTGGCAAAAAGTTGTAATTCATCACTGTAATGAATTACTGTAGAGATCATGCACAGCTCCAGATAAAATAATATCAGTGCTTCCTTAGGTAAAGTGTCTGAACATTAATGCAATCAACTAACCACTAGATGATGCTATTGCCTGAGCACTAAGAACCATACATTATCCTAAAGTAAAGATACGGCAGCATTGTCTCCCAGGTTAACATTCAGTCTGAGTCTCTTAAAGCATCAGTTAAAAAAAGATTCATAATCTGAATCAGATTTTTATCCCAGTCAGGTTAATAGTGCAGCATGAGGGATGGTCCATCATTGGAAAATATTTTATTCAAAAGGGCCCCTTCCACTTCCCACAAGGTTATGTTCCAATAATCAAAACTTAACTTGAAGAAATTTATTCTTGTATTGTGTTTAATAAATATGCTTCATTTCTGAAATAGAAAACTTCAAAGCAACTTTCAAAGTAATGAAAGAAAGAAAAACGGACAAGACCATTTGGATCTGTCTGCTATTGGGTCAAACTATCTGTCTTTCTATCCTAGCATAGTCTACCTTGGTTGGTGGTAGCTCTTTAGAGACTAAGAAGAAAAGCTCCTTGCCTGGAACTTGTCATTTATTTTAGCTACACACTTAACACTATAACAGAGAGTGCCTCTTAATTTTTGATTGAAAACTGGAGGAAAAGGTTATTAATAACTGATGGAACTCTTTCTCAGTAACTGGGCAGCTTAGATTTCCATGATGTTTGGGAAATGTGTTTCAAGGATAGATTCTTCTCCATCAAGGTGAAACTTCCACTCTTATTCTCAGAGAAGGAGAGATCAAACCATTATGTGGCCATTGGGAAGTTCTCCAAGGGACTGTAAGATTTCAGTATCAATCATATCAACTCCCATTTGCAGAGGAAAATAGCACAATTCAGATAAAGGTTTTTGAAAGGTAAGGTTTCAATTTAAGTTAGAAGCATTATGTACAACAGTGTTACCTAGAAGAATACATATATGGGTCTACAAATTACTGTTCTTTCATGAATTAGCTTTTGTCTCAATGTTGCAGTTTAGGCCAAAAATATGATTCTGTTTTTGAACCTCTCTTTTTTGGACCATTTAATCTTTGGTATTAACTTGACAAGAAACCCATACCATGATCAGATAATGGAATCATGACAATAAAGAATAGTAATATATTTAGTCATAGTTGGACTAAAGTAAGAAGGGTGTGGAGGGAAAGTGTATCATTTGTGTTTCTAGCAATATAATATTTCAGTTGTTTGCAAAGAAATCATATCTACATAAGGAAATGTTTGCAAATAAAAGAACTTTGATTGCAGAGTCTTACTACAGATAGGAATAAGTGTTGTGGGACAGCCAGGGCAAAGACCATTAGCACTTAGACTTATATACTGCTTTACAGTGTTTTACAGCCCTCCCTAAGCAGTTTACAGAGTCAGCCTATTGCCCCCAATAATTTGGGTCCTTATTTTACCCACTTCGGAAGGATGGAAGGCTGAGTCAACTTTGAGCCTGCTGAGAATCGAACTGTCAAATTGCAGGAAGATGGCAGAAGTAGCCTGCAGTACTGCACTCTAGCCACTGTGCCACCAAGGCTCAAGATAAGAATGACCAAATATTGTGAGTCCCTTGTGACATTCTCGTTTTGCCTCCATTCTGGTGGATAGAGAATAGTGTGGCCCCCTACGAATCTGTCAATGCATCTTTACATTTGTAGAGTAGAAGTGGGCAGCCTGTGACCATAGGACAACACGCAACTCCAAAACACTTTTGTAGTCCTCAAGAATCCACTGTGATTACAATTATTAAAAATGGTGGCCACAATATTTTGCTATCCTGGTACAAGAAACACGGCACAATGATATTTAAGCTCTAAAAACTCTCCCCATCAAAAGATGGTCCATTCTAATAGAATACTCAGTGTTCAAGAGTAAACCACTAACATTTATAGTAGGACTTCAGTACCCATTTTTCTTTTTAAATATAAATCTTATTTATATTTCACATGGTTTCTTCTTGTCCCAAACATTAGGCTGTAGCCACCTCCATTCTGCATAACAACACCTTGTACATTGATATTTTAAATAAATAAATAAATAAATTAAAGAAAGAAAGAAAGAAAGAAAGAAAGAAAGAAAGAAAGGCAAAAGTAATAACATATAATAGCCTTTCCTTGTAGTGGTGCACAAAAACAATCTTCACTGCAGTGTGTGCAATGAAAAGGGAAGAAGGAAATAAAAGCTCTAGTGCAAACATAAAAGTAAAGAAGTCTGTAAGGTGTATTAGAATGATATGGTCACTAGGCCAACTGATAGTTATATAATGCTTCCAACAGCCATAGCTTTTTTCAGGGTCAGAAAAAAAAATCTCAAGTTCTGTTTCCAAAGTTGGGCTTGGGGAAATACTGTATGTGGCTGAAATCCTAGAAAATTATTGCTCTTTGAATTCAACATATATCTATATGTGGATGATGCATGATTATAAATACAGTTCTAGACTTCTGTATTCTCCTGATATCAGCAATGTTGGAGAATTTTCTTTTTTCTTTTTTTCTTTTTTATTTTTTTTATTTTATCAATTTCATATATACATTCACAATTATATGATCTCATAACTGTTATTAATAATATGTATTTATAACAAATTTTCCCTACAGTTGACAATATACTTGAAGATTGCTTTCTTAACATCCCATAGATCCATCTTATCTTACAACGGTCCTACTTCTTCTTCCCTCCCTCCCTCTTTCCTTCCCTCGTTTCTTCTCTCCTACTCCCCTTCCTTCCCTCCTTCCTTCCCTTCCTCCTTCCCCTTCCCTCCTTCTCTCCTTCCCTCCCTCCTTCCTTCCCTCCTTTCTTTTCTCCTTCTCTACTTCCTTCCCCCCTTCCTTTCCTCCTTCCTTCCCCCCTTCCTTCTCATTGGAGAACTTTCTTAGCACCACCTGAACTTCTGGTCCTCTAAGGAAATGTTAGCTTAGCAGTTATAAAGCTCTCTCTAAGTAGTGCAGACTAAACAAGTAGGGTTGAAATTGATAAGAAGGGCTTTAAAGCTGCCCAGCTACAGTTAATGTCTCACGCCATTCTTCCTACTGTGATGAAATTTATGACAGTGTATCTTTAAATTGTATTAATTATATTTAAATGCACTTCAGTTAGATCTGAAAATGCAAATGCTATGTACAGTATTTCTATGTCCTCTTTTATCCTGCCCTTCTTTGGTTTTGATAAGCCTATCAAAGAGGAAGCATATTTTTGTGCTACTTTTTGTAGGGCATATTGAATTCACTTTCAAAGAAGAGTAAAACTCAGCTCTTTTTTATTTGGGTAAGTAACTTAGGCTGCAATCCTATAATTCATACATAAGAACATAAGAATTGTCCTGATGGATTAGATGAAGAACTCATATCACTGAGCATTCTGAGTCACATGTAGCCAACCAGAGACATTAAGGAACTTCATATATATGAATGGGAGCGTATCTCTCTTCCTCTGTCTGTCCCCAACAGCTGGGCTACACCGCTTATGATTTCAAAGGATGTGTATAGTTGGAAATATCATAAATTTGCCAAGTTCCTCTTTAAAATTCTTTACATTACCTACACTCTGTTGTATAAAATTCCTGGTGAATTCCCTGAAAGCTATACAAATGGAGAAAAACCCATTTTTGTTTAAATTTCCAATATAGTTTCATTATTTTATTTATCTGTTTTACTGTGTATCTCTTTATTCCAAAAAAGCATCAATCATTCTAGTATTTTTATAGCGATTGGTGCAGTTCTTCCAAATCATTTTAGAGCCGTTTTGGCCTTTTCCTACTGCTATAGTAACCCACATATACCTGGGAGTAGTGCCACTGAATTTAGTAGAATTGTTTCTGAATATTTCATAGGCTTATACTGCTACTCGCCTAAACCTTCCTTTCCAACCTCTGTTCTTTCAGTCTTTCTCTCTGGTTTGTTTTTATGAAGAGAGCATTGTGCATTCTAACCCACGGTAAAGAACAAAGAAGGAATTTAATGAACATGCAGTCTTATCAAAGCAAATCACTTCCATCACTGAAAGGTGCACAGTCCAAAATGTCTCCTTTAATCATTGGCTTTTGTCCTTTTATTTATTTGCCACTACACCAAATCAAGCTAAAACACAACACATGTAAAGCTGATTGATTCAACTGGTAAATGTAATGCCCCCTCCCTAGTTCTTGTGTTTCTGTTAGAGGAAGAACACTAGTTGTGAAACTTCAACTAGCAATCTTCGATCTTATCCTTGCATTATTTTCAGCACCGAAGACTGCCAGGAATGTGAAAGAGTGGTCACAGAAATGGATGGGCCAAATTTGGGGGATTTGTTTTATTGTTGATGATTCATCCTTGTGTTTCATGTTTTATATCCAGCAAGGCTCTGTAAAGTTTTAAGGTATCATTTTTCTTTAGTTTCTAGGGAGAGGCAATGCTTTCAGTTCAAAGGCAAAAGGATATTTTAAAGCTCACAGAGGCACGCATACTGTCTATCACCTATCTACAAGTCCTTCAACTAAAATGTGCCTTTTCTTAGGACTATTGTGCAGTTATAGAGGAAAAGATACCTGAGCCATCAAACAATACCCGTTTTCCTCCCTCTGAAGTAATGCAAAGCCCATCAGTTTCTCACTAGAAATTGTAAAGTTTTGGCAATGTATCATGTAATTTCAGATGCCTGAAGGTTTCGCATAATGCTCTAGAGGTTGCCTGTTCTGTTTTCTTCTCCAATCTGTTTTCCAGATGTTTGGGACTGTATTAGATATTGAATCCAGCCAGCATGAAAAATTGCTAGGGATGATGGGAGTTGTTTATATATCATATTCAGTTTGACCTATTGGTGGAAAGGTTTAGGGAAAAGTGAAGAAAATTGACCCTTCTGACTATGGAAATTTACCAAAATGATGAATGATGCATGGAATCAAGCCCAATGATAGAAAATAGGATAGCTAGGTAACTGTGTTCAGAGATGGTCATTTTTATTTTTCAAAACATCTCCGAAATAATGTAAAATATTAAAATGATAGCTATTACTGCATGTTGTAGAACTACTTTCTGCCGTCAGAAAAGCAGAAGTCAGATTGGACTTAAAAAAATGAACTCAAACCTATATTTTTACAGTCCAGAGGTAACGATGTGTCAAGAGACTTTAAGATATATCTAAGGATATATCTAAGGAGGTGTAGAGGTTCATTTAAACAGATAATAAAGAAGGGTATAAAAAGGCTGTAAAGAATGAATGACAATTTCAGAGAGAAGTTAACTGAAAAAGCCAGTGCTTAGATTTAGCCTGAAAGAAGTTCTTTCAGGAAGGCAACAAGAAAAAATAGCAGACACAAATACGGTAAGTTCATTATGAAACCATGTTCTGTCCAAATGTTCTGAACCAGCATCCGTTTCAGATACCATGATTTATAGCCAAGGAGGGAAGGAATTGTAAGTCCAGTCTTGAAGAATCCAAGCGGACAAAGGCTGATCTGGGATATGCACAACTACCGCATTTTTCTCACTATAAAATGCACCTGACCATAAGATGCACCTAGGTTTAGAGGAGGAAAAAAAATCAGAATGGAGCCTGAGAGGACTATAGATAGGTATCCTCTCATGTGGCAGCTCTATCTATTAACTTCAGCACTGAGGAAAAGAGACATAAGAAGCGGGCAATGAGAAAGACAGAATGATTTTGATTTTTTTATTTTATTGTATTTCTATGCCGCCCTATTCCCAGAGGGACTCAGGGCGGCTCACAAACCAAGTCAGGAGAGAGGGGATACAAACAGGAAAAAAAAAGACAACGGACAAAACAACACCACAATTTAAAAACAATCAACAGCCACATCATTCGAGCGGGGACAGGAACTCATCAACCCCAGGCCTGTCAGAACAGCCAGGTTTTGAGGGCTTTGTGGAAAGCCTGGAGGGTGGTGATGGTCCGAATCTCCACGGGGAGCTCGTTCCAGAGGGCCGGAGCAGCCACAGAGAAGGCCCTCCTCCGGGTGGTAGCCAATCGGCATTGGCCAGTGGATGGAATTCGGAGGAGGCCTAATCTGTGGGATCTAATCGGTCTGTTGGAGGTAATTGGCAGAAGAGGCGTGGTTTAGCACTGTAAAAGGACCCTGACACCGCGGCCCAGCTGCTATTCACCAAAGGATGCAATATTCACTCCATAAGACACACAGACATTTTCACCCACTTTTGGGGGTGAAAAAGTGTGTCTTATGGAGTAAAAAATATGGTAATTAGAAATAAAACATAGTTTTTGTTATAGCCTCTCTTTTTTTTTGTGACTTTTCCAATGAGAAATTAATACATGGCATACTTGATAGAAGCCTTGTTCACATTATCATAATGACACCTTTATTTTTTATTTCCTAATCTCTGTATGAGAACCAGTTTGGTGTACTGATTAAGGCATCAAACTAGAAACTGAGGGACTCTGAGTTCTAGTCCTTCCTTAATCACAAAGTCAACTGAAAGTGCTTGGGACAGTTACTCTTTCTCAGCCCAAAGGAGGAGTTAAAAGTGACTTGCCAAGGCAATTGCCAGGAGTCAACCTTGACCTAAAGACAGATGCACACTCAAAAACAATCTCTACATACAGAGAGATACAGATGGATAATATAACAGTTGTAATGTGGACAATGATCTTCAGTGAAAAATGGGAAGCCAAGCCAATCTTTTCTCATCAGCAATACTTGCACTCAGCAACCTCTGTAGAATTTGGCCTGGACATGTTTTCTGGTATTACACATGCACATCAGATGCAGTATCCACATAGTTCAGATGCTGTTCAGTCATTCCTGGAAGGGTTTCCAAAGCAATAGCAAATATGGAATAGGGAGAAAAAAGAGAAAGCAGTAAATGATTTACACTGACTTCTTCAAAGACCTAGCTACCTATAAAATCAATTTCTATTTCTCCCTGGGATTTCTTTCCACTATACATTAATTAAAAAAATCCTCTGGTCTGACATTTCAAAATGACTTTTGCATTACTTCACCTGATTATTTTTAAAGCCACTGAAATCCCTTATTTGTTTTTTGCCTGCTTGAAGTGTCATGTAGGTATAGCAGCAAACTAACATAATATCTCTGCTTGTAATGCTAGAAGTTCTCTTCAGAATTTGTAAGACTAGGAGAAGAAGATATGTTTATTGCAACTGTTAGAAATTCTGTTTATGATGTAGCCTTACAGATCAAATAAAATGTACAATCACCATGGGCCTTGCTGCTTAACTGTTTAACTGTAACAGTTTAAATGTAACAGGAAACTCTCCTCAGAAAAAAAAATGACCATAGATTATATATCATAGATTATAACTAGTACATTTACAAACACTGCCATCTATTTGCTGAATACTTCTGTAGTTTTTGCAATACAAAATACATTCCAACATATATTCCAATAGCAACCATTATGTTTTTGCAGGAAAATATTATTTGTGATAGTATATCTTTACTTCCTTTATATTAAAAATGACCAAAATGGCACAATTATAAAAACACTATAATATATAATTAAAATAACAGGTCGTATAGAAAACATTAAATGTGAAAACAAACAATGAGCTAAAATTTGTCATAATGTCTTTTTTCAATGCTGACTTCAGTGGTAGGGTATTTTACAAATGAAAGTACCCTGTGCCCATCAAACTGGTAAAAGACAGTATCCTCAAAAAGACCTTTCCAACAAATCCTAAAAGTCAAATTGGTTCAAAATGCGGTAGTGATTCATTAGACAGATAGGCTCTAAGTCATTGGGAGCTTTAACAATTTAAAGTACCACCTTGAATTAACCTGGAAAACAATTGGCAAGCAGTATTCATCTTTCAGTGTTCCTGATATAATGCACTAGTTATCAGTCTCACTATCACATTTTACACCAATTAAAATGACTTGACATTCTTGAATTGTAGCCTTATATAGAGGACATTGAAAGGGTGATCTAACTAAAAAGCTCAGATAACTGAAGCCAAGATCAAACTGACTAAGGAAATATTGTAGCCAATGCGTTGAACCAAAGAATAAAATTGGGGGGTTGTGGGGATTGAATGGAAAGAAGAAGTACTTTGGTGATCATGATAAAACACCAAGAGAGATATTAGGAAGATGCTGTTTAGAAACCAGGGAGTGGGTTAGGCAAAGGAATCCTGAGAGTATTGTTTTTCAACCTTGCCAACTTGAAGATGCATAGATTTCAACTCCAACTTCTGATGCTGGCTGGGGAATTATGGGGGTTGAAGTCCACGCATCTTCAAGCTGCCAAGGGTGAGAAATGCTGCCTTACAAACTCAGCTGAGTTGCAAACTTAATATGCCTTCAGCACTGTTTACTAATCCTTCAATGTATCTCATGAACCTATGTAACCTCCTAGAGACCCATGAGTCTTCTAGAGACTCATTTAAAAAGATATGTATAAAATCAAATGAAAATAAACCTGTATAGTTCAAAGAGAAATATCTTTATTTCAGGAGTGAGCACAATGATGCATCCCTAACAGTTCCTTTTCATCTGAAAGAATAAGTATTTGGTATCTCATTAATCTCCCTTCCTTTTTCCCCCTCCTTTTTTCTCTAGCATGTTGCCAAGTCATTTTCAAGACACATTCAATAACCAGAAAAATGCCCAAACAAAGCCACTCAGCCTGCTGCTCATTTGGATAAAGTTAATTACAGCACAGATTAGAATCTGCAAAGCTTGATTAGTGTTAGGGAGACATAGAGAAACACATCATCCTTTGGGAGATTCACATACCACCTACCTCTTACTTTTTTTGTTGTTTCTTCTTTTGTTGTTATTTGTTGTTGTTACCCTTAATTGTTTTGTTGTCTCATATCCTAGGTGTTTGGCAAAGCATCCGGATTAGTGAGCTGTGTTGCCTAAAGATAGAGTATGCTGCTCTTCCCCATTCATCTGGAACAATTTTAATTCAGAAAAAGAAATTAAGCCACATTACTTCATTCAGTTATTTCAGAGATGTAAGCTTGAAATCACCCAACTGTCGCAGTAAGTAAGGCAAATGCTATGATAGAAACAACGGAAATGCCATTAGGTAACGCACAAACTTTCACATTCTTCAGAATTCTTCTTCAAGAAGAATCTTAAATGGAAAAAAAATCTGTTTAGCTGTTTCCAAATTATTTGGTTTATTGCAATCCTGAAGTAAATGCAAGTTGTATATTTCAGATATAGTTGGATTTCACGTTCTTGGAAGCAGAAGCTGTAGGATAACTTACCGTATTTTATACTTTGCCATATGAATATAATTTTGATGATGATGAATTTGAAGGACGGCACACAATTTTTAAAAAACAAAGTAGTACACTATTTGCAATTTTTTTTCTGTTGACACCGCTGTTCCAAGATCTGCCTTTTAAAGAGATAATTCATTAAGAATAATTAAGAATGCATCTGTCATAATTATGACACCACCTATAATTTCCCCTTCTCCCCCCTTTTTTCTCTCTCTCTTGTTTCCTAAACAAACTAAATGTCAAAAAGGCTAATCAATCTGGAGGATTTTCCATTTTTGACATTTAGTTTGTTTTGGAATGCCACTATGGAGTTTCTATATTTTGAAAGTTTTCATGGTCAACATGAACATTACTTTTGGTGTTACTTTGTGACATTTAAAAAAAAAAACTGATACTGATTTTGGATTGTTATTCCATTCAAACCTGTCTGGAATGTGTCAAATGTTTAATGTAATTTAAAGAGGGAAAGGTTAATTATTAAATACAAGTAGTCCTTGACTAAAAAACATTTGTTTAGTGTCCATTTGAAATTACTGAATAAAGTGACATATAACTGATCTTCATGCTTACAACCATTGCAGGATCCCCACTGCCTACATGATTAAAATTCAGACACTTGGCAACTGGCATGTATTTATGATGGTTGAACCATCCCAGGGTCATGTGATTGTCATTTGGAACCTTCCAACAAGCAAAGTCAATAAAGGAAGCCGGATTCATTTAATGACAGCATGGTTTACTTAACAAATGCTATGATTCATTGAACAACTGTGGCAAAAAGGTCATAACCTTGGGCAAGACTCACTTAGCATGTCCCTTGTTTAGGAACAGAAATTCTGATCCCAATTGTAGTTGTAAGTCAAGGACTAACTGTATCCCGTAAGATCCCCCCTTCTCTATCCTATGTACTATATATCTACTATATATATCTACTAGCTGAAATTGACTACAGAAAATTGAGAAACTAGCTTCAATCTGGGACACTAGTAGATCAGGTAATGTCATCTGAAGTATTACCAAATGCCACATTAAGCTTTGCTCCTTGATATCACTCACCATGCAACAATAAAGTTAATAGATTGTTCTCTATCTATCTGAAACATGGAGAAATGTCAGGCAGATTGTAAGAGCATGCTTTCTTGATTCATGGAGAAATATGATTCCCTTTTTCTAAAGGAGAAATATACTGAGTGGTTGAACACTGTTACATTTGCTGACATACTGAATGAGGTTCAGGCAAGGGCAACTTGTATGAATAGGAGGGAGTAGAGCCTGCGGGAAGGAAAAAAATATCTCGGATTGGACCACCAGTTATTGGCTGCAAAATTCAAACAGGCATTAAATGTCAACAAAGTAATAAAGATGCTCCTAATTTTTTCTCACCATACAGTATAATGGTTGGCTGATAGTTTTATTTTAGAAGTAAGAACAGGACTTGAGTTAAGGCCCTCAATATTTTCAATGTATTTGGCTACTGAATTCACAATGTGTCTGGGCAGCATGCAAGTTAAAAACATACATCAATACAATAACAGAGCAGAGTTGGTCTATGGAGATTCTCAGTCATCAAGATCATGGTTGTTCCAAAGATGCTTTTTTCAAGAGGCAACTGGACTTTCTGGTTTTTCTTTGAAAACATTTCACTTCTCATCCAAGAAGCTTCTTCAGCTCTGATTGGATGGTAGGAGAATGGAAGGATTTATACTCCTTACAGTATAATTTGTTAAGTGAATTATGCTGTTATTAAATGACCAGTTGTCTGCAAGGAGTATAAATCCTTCCATTTCTCCACCATCTAGTCAGAGCTGAAGATGTTTCTTGGATGAGAAGTGAAATGTTCTCAAAGAAAACTTTCTGAAAAAATCAGAAAGTCCAGTTGCCTCTTAAAAAGCACCTTTGGACAGAGTAGGGTTGGGTTAGTTAAACTCCAGTGGGATGCTACTAAGGAAGGAATTGGCACTTAAGCAATTGAAAATATGTATATGTATGCATATGTTTGTGTACACACACACCCAGACCCACACTGTTTTAAAGTATTCCAAATACATTGATTTTTTTTCCTGTATCAGCAGAAACAAGAGAGAGAGAAGGTTCCTCAGATACCATGAAGAATTTTATAGGTAACAACCAGTATCTTGAGTTGCCCATAAAGGTTTGTTGGTAAACCAGCATAACTCTGAATTATGAGCATGCCACTGTATTCTGGACATGCCATAAACTTCTTTCAATAGCTTCAACCCAATTATTTTCTCAACAAAAGTTCTACAAAAGGGAAGCTAGGAAATTGGATTGGATGAAAATTGCCTAGAACTGTTTGGCTCAGCATCCACCATTTTTCTTCAAGCAGGTGGGAGCACTCTAACTCAAAGATGCATATATTACCCTTTAGACTAAACCTTGTGTCACCTGTTGGGAGGCCTTTAGACAGGAAGAGCACAAATCTAAAGGAAAAGCAGTCAGTTTAGCAGTCTGAATGAACCTGTCTGTTTTCTCAACAGTTTCAAAATGATACATTTGCCAAGTGATAGGGTAACAGTTGACTCATTCAGACTTGTCCAATTTTCAAGATAAGCAATATTATTCTCCAGTAGCTAGAATTCTCCTGATAGTTTTATGAAGATTCTCTGCATTACTTATAGTCACATACTTGGCATTGCTTTATGCAATTTGCTAGCAAGTTCTTTATTTCAATGCATAATGGCCAAGAATTCTGGATGTTGCAATCCTAACAGATTAGAGATGATTGCTGCAGGCTAGTTATTTTTGGTCACTGTTACAAGGAGTCTTCCAAATAGGGCTTCTTTTTGTGATTAAAGGAGCTTCATCTGTCCATTCTGAGTTTAAAATTGCCCTGTAAAGCTGTATGCATCTTTATTATGATAGGTAGTGAGTTTGGAGCTAAAATGCATTCATTGGAATCATTCATCCCCCAAATTAATTATTTGTTATGTTACAAATTGCTTGCATTTATTTGACCAATCAGTTCCATTGTATGACTGTGGAGTTCTCATATTTTGTCAAAAAAAACCCAGAGAAAATAATTCTGGTCTCTTTCTTTTCTCCTTTCAAAGCTCTGCACCATGCTGAGTTCTGCATAACATTAAGAGGTGGCAGCAGTATTTAAATAAAGTTTACTTTCATCCCAATATTACTCCAAGGAACCAATTGCCTTGTTTGAGATAATATTATACTGAACTTTTCCTTGGATTAATTACCTATGTCCAACTACTTTATTACTATTTCCCCTTCAGCCTTATTTAAATGCTGATTTTTTGAAAGGAGACTCCTCGTCTTTAAAGAGCAAATCCAAATGCACTTTATTATAAGACGTGGTAGGAGAGAAAAAACACCTACATGAAATCAACATTGAGTTGCTTAAAGCTTTTCCTGCTCTTTGATAGATATGGTATGAAGACATCAAGGAACATAGAAGATGTATTGATATTCATTTTTGATTGCTAAATGAAGATAGAAGGGAATTTTTGAAATCACAACAAATGAAATTGATAAGGTAGGATTTTTTTTTAAAAACAGAAAGAAAGGAGAACATTGTGGAAACTTTATATAATTGTATAATTAAAACCACAAGCAAGAATTAATTGAATGACTAGTTAGTTTTTCCCTGTATTGCATTTCTCTGATGGTTATCCTGAAGATCATCTTATTGACCATTCTTAAATCAGTAGCGAAAACCAAAGATATAAAACTCCTTGATCCATTGATTTCCAAAATGTTTTTCTAATCACAGAGAAACTGTACACTTCAAAATGCAGATGGCAGTTTTTATGGTGTATGGCCTGATCCTAAGTACAAAGAACTCACCAGCAGGAAGAAGGGTGGAGAATGCTTGGAATTATTCAGCTTATGGAAAAGTTTAAACTCAAAGATCTGCATCTACAGACTCCAATATATTCCAAACTGGTCTTAGAACGATGCCTTAGATTAGTGTTTTTCAAATTTGGCACCTTAAGATATGCAGACTTCGACTCACAGAATTCTCCAGCTAGAATTTTTTGGTGTGTGTGTGTGTGTGTGTGTGTGTGTGTGTGTGAATGTTCTGGGAGTTGAAGTCCATGCAACACATCTTTAAGTTTGTCAATTCTGAAAAAAAAAACACCACTGCTTTAGAATATATAATAGGGTGCTGGGTTTGCCAACTAATTATAGTAAATCCTGGTGTAGTTGTGATTGGAAAAGTTAGTATGCCATCAACTCTGAGCCTGGGTCTGATTTTTACAAAGATACCATTGAAAATCTCAATGATTTATGTACATGAAGACATTCACAACACTATACAGCAAGGGATACATGTGCATTTGAAGCACTGTGACTGTTCAAAGCTTTCCCCAAAAGTCCTTCACACTATTATTTCCCATTCTTCATTTAATTTATTGTTAAAATATTTGCAAAGCTCATGGAGTTGGTTCAGAAAGTGTTTCTCAGTTTCTCTATATATGTGTGTATGCACAGTCAATGGTACAAAAGTAAAGCAAAGTAGCTGTGTATAAACAGGCTTTGGGAGACAGCTCACATCAGCTTCCAAAGCAGACTTGTGAAGCTTGCAAAAAGTGATTGCTTTAATGAATCAGAAACAGGTATTTTGTATGCGCTACTGCACGTTGCAAATCACCTCTTTTGAAGGCTTTGTACAGCCCAATTAATTATCACTTAGCCTGAGAAAAATGGAGACACAGAGAGAGAACAGAATATATCAGCTTCTATGGGAGCTGGTTTGGTTGCTTTCAGCAGTGTCTTCACTGTGATCACTCTGCGTAGTTGCAAATAAAAGCTTAATATTAGGGTTGTTCAAATGGGTGATTCACTCAAGGGAGATTCGATTAAATCATCCCTTCAAACTGCAGGTTGGAACCGAATTAAAGCAAATACTTTAAAATTGATTAGAGAGATTCCAAGGGGATCTGAAGGGCCAATGGGTTGTCTGACTTTAACTTTCATTCTATAAATGGACAAAGATATATATATGTATGGGATCTTGGGTGATGTAATGGGCTCTCTGATATTGCTATAAATATCTCCTACAGTAATTTATCACCCGTCAAACCCTGCCTACCAGAGATTTTGTGGGAGGATTGTTCCATCACACTCACTTTTTTTTGTTAGGACTTGTTTAAACAACTTTGTTTAGAGAGAGGAAGGGAAAAATTGAGAATGGACCTCAAATATATTCTGCAATGCCTTTTTTTTAAAAAAAAATCTGGACTTGTTTTCTTCTTAACAAACTACCTTTTCCCGACCCCACTTCTTTTATCTTTTTTTTACTTCTCTATTTACTTGCCTGATTTGTAGTATGCACTCTGTTAGTTTTTGTGTGTCTTCCATTTGCAGTTCTTCAGATTTGTAAGTCGCCTTTTCAGTTTCCATGTTCACTCTCCACATTTAAAAACAAAAGTTTTTTCTTGCCTTCCATATACTGTATCTTCTTTACTGAATGTGCCAGTTTCATCTTGTATTTTGTTGTTCACAATATACACAATGTAAGTTGTATGTGTGGCTTTACCCTCCACAGAACCATCAGGCCTGGCCATCCAAGCTATAGTGGCACAATTGAATGCAGCAGGGATTCTTTTCATTGGTATCTCTGGATCACTATTTTTCTCTCCTTACAACTAGGAGCAAGGCCAAAGGAAGTAAAATTCTGATCACTGATATTTAATTTGCAACTGGCATGCTACCTCTTTATAATTTCCCAAGACACAGCTATGACCATAAATTCCTATATAAAAATAGCATTTATTTCATTTCAAGATGCTTGGCAACAAAGAGGAACATGAATAGATGTGGATCTTAGAAAAAGAACTGGGTTCAAAGAGTAAATGTAAATGAATCAAAGGACAAGTGTCCTAAAAGCAACAATATTTAAATTCATTGAAGAAGTATGCATTTGTGTAAAGTGTGTGAGTGTATGTATTCTCAATGAATGAATGAATGAATGAATGAATATATGCATGTATGCATATGTGTGTGTGTGTGTGTGTATGTATGTATGTATGTATGTATGTGTGTGTATATATATATATATATGTGTGTGTGTGTGTGTGTGTGTGTGTGTGTGTGTGTGTGTGTATTTAAAGTTACAACCCCTGGTATGCCCATTCCCTGGCTCAGCTGATAAGGAGAAGAACTCTGTGGCTTAATGGGTAACACATCTGCCTAAGATGCAATACAGCACAGGTTCTAATCCGAGTAAGGGTATGGCTAGCTGATGAGAGCTAAATAGCTTGATATAGATCTATACTAGTCTCCCTTTATTTATTTATCAGCACAAATACAACACACACACACACACACACACATGTGAATTGGCAAGTAAATCTATAGAGACAGAGAACTGAGCATGGTTTTTAATATACTCCTAATAAAAAATTCTAACACAGTCTGACTAATTATTAATCCTATATATCTGCATGTGATCAATTCTTTCATTAGTCCTAGAAATTTCTCACTCTACATAACTGGCTTTCTCTCTCTCCTCCCCCCAGACCCTCCTGCTTGAGAAGACTCCGTGGTAAATTCTTAATCACATTCCTCTTTGGCCATTTAACATCATAAGGGGATGGGAGTTGCATTTACAGAGGAAATTTAGCCCAATGCCCCTCCATAACTTCCTTACTAGAATCAAAGTTTCAAAAATGCAATCACTTGTATATGATTTCTAATTAAGTAAGGATTCTATGGCTTATGAAGCTAGAAGTGACCATTACAACAGAATAGAGATTTTTGAAATATTACACCTTTTTAGAAGTGTTATTATCATATATAATAATAGTCACACATTTTGCAAAAAAAAAAGGTTGAATTAGCTAATAGCACATGATTCTGAGGAGAATCATGTGCTATTAGCTAACCTAATGTTAAAGAGCTATGGAAACAAACTAGTCAGCCATAAAAAAAGAGGTCAGAGAATGATAATGATGTTTATTTTTAAAGTGGAGTGGGGCATTTTCTGCTTTGATTCAGCACATCTCTGTTGGCACTTTGCTAGAAAATGTGGAAGCTATAGTAATGTCTGTCCCTAATCTCTGCTTTAAATGAGATGCAGGTGTAATATTTCAAAAAATATATTGCATCGAAAATGTGAAAATATCCATCTGAAATTTTGCAGGATTAATATTTTCTAATGGGTTATTTCCATTTCGGCCTGACAAAAAAAATGAAGCAGCTGCTGACATGTTGATGCTTCCCATTTATAGCTTGTAGTTGAATAATTTATCAAATTACATGTTGACTCTTAAATCAGTTCAAATTGAAAATGTTTTTCTTTCAACCCTAAACCAGATTCAGACTGAATCTTACTGTTTTTAGATCTGAAATCTGAGTAGATCTAAACTAATTATCACTTCATTCATTCTTTTGCTTATGTCCTGTTGTTTTTATTCAGGAGTTCAAGACAGTATATGGTATTTCTTCCAGAGGTGGGTTTCTGCTAGTTCACCTCGGATTGGGTGAACAGGTAGTGGCAGCGGTGAGAGGCTCCGTCCACCTGCCTGGATGCACGGACAAGAGCGAACTGGTAGTAAGATAAATTGGAATCCACCACTGATTTCTTCCTATTTTTTCCCAAAGTAACAAACCTATGAGGTAGATTGGGGTAAGAGTTCGTGGCTGGTGCAAGCAAGTCACCCTGTGAGCTTCCACTGTGAAGGATGGACCGAGGTATCCCATGTACCAGTCCAATCCCTTAACTATTGCACTATATTTGCTCTATAAAATTAAGTAGCTTTCAGTGACCTCCTTCTAAGAAAACTGAGTCTTGGTCAATTCTCCAGTAATATTCCATGTTATCCTTATCTTTACATTCTTTTATACTTGAGAGACCACCTGCTGCCAATTACCTCCCACAGACCCATTAGATCTCACAGGGTTGGCCTCCTCTGGGTGCCATCTACCAGCCAATGCCACCTGGCTATTACCCGGGGGAGGGCCTTCTCTGTGGCAGCTCCGGCCTTCTGGAATGAACTCCCCGCAGGGAGACCCTCACCTCTCTCCAGGCCTTCCGAAAAGCCGTCAAAACCTGGCTTTGCCGGCAGGCCTGGGGGTGATGAGTTCCCTCCCCTCTCGACATGTATGGTTGTGCGACTGTTGTTTACTTTTATTATTTGTATTTTGTTTTTTATGTTCCCCTTTTCCCCCCTTGAATTGTTCACCGCCCTGAGTCCTCCCGGAGAAGGGCGGCATACAAATAATAAAGGGCGGCATACAAATAATAAAATTCTATTCTATTCTATTCTATATATGCCTCTTTCTCATGGCTGAGGCACCCAATTAGAAGCCAGGAGACTGTGAGATCCAGTCGCAGCTCATGCATGAAAGCCAGTCATTCTCTCTCAATCCAACACACACACACACACACACACACACACACACACACATGTGAATTCACAGGCTTGTTGTTATGGAGAATATAGGAGGAGAAAGGAGTATAAGGTATGTTTCCCACCTTAGTTATTTATAAAATAATAAAGGCAAGATAAATAATAATAATTTCTCCCCGCAGTACAACATTCAGCACATCAAGTGGAATGTTCAGTGGCCATGGAAGGAATTATGGGAATTGATCTTCCTCATCTGGAGAAACTCAGATTAGGAAAGATAAATTGAATCATTAGTTTAAATATGGCTACGATCAAACCCAGGTAGGTGGAATGTAGAATAAGCTTACTTTACCCACAGCTGCAATGTGTGTGTTGTTTCTATTTCAAATATTCCCTTCCCAACTCAGATTCCACTATTATGTCGGTATCTTTGTTGGTCATAGCAAGGAATCAAAGGTTTCATAAGTGGTTTGTGGAGGTAATGTGGAACTAGCGACTAAGACGGCTCAAACTGAGAAGGATCATTTAACATTTTTAAAAAAATCAAGCTATGCCTATTACAGAGCATAGGAGACATTCATTTTTTAAAATGCTAGAAATGAGGGGACTTCATACAAGCCTCTCACCTCAGCCCTCTCTTGTCCTCTTTTTAATCTGCTTAGGGCTAATATGCTGCTTTATTAAAGGGTAAATGGAGTTATGTAGTAATTGCTACCACAAAACATCAGCAGAAATCTTTCCCTTAATCTCTGCCCCTGCTGAGGTTTTCCATTTCTTTATTCGTGCACAGAATGCAAAGTGAGCTTTGAAAGAAGTGAAAGTTCGACACAAGGCTCAGGAAATTAGTGTTCATTTTGAACTAGCAGAATGTCACCCTTAGGATTTGGGGGTTCTATAGCTGAAGTTCTGACTATTTTTTGCTCTATCTAGTTACCTACAATTAATAGCCTACAATTTACATTCCCCACTCCAGCCATATCTGATCTTTCTATAAAGAATGAATGAGAAAGTAATTTTGCTTTCTTATGCTGTCCTTTCTATGACAACTAAAGGAAGTAGGGTGGAGTTTCCCCCCTCATTCTATCCCCAAAATGAGATAGTGACTCCCGTGGTCATGTAGAGATTCAAATCTGGGTCTCTCCAGTCAAAATTAAATCAATTCACATAAATATTCAGGTTCACCGACAAAAGGGTGAATGACAAAAGTGCGCCCGACTAAACCGCAGTGACAAAACCGCGAGTTCTAAAGCGCGCTGACGAATGAGCGCTGAAGTGCGGCAACAACAGCATGGTGACAGAAGCGCGCTGTAAACCTAAACCTAACCCTAACCCTAAACCTAACCCTAACCCTAACCCTAACCCTAAACCTAACCCTTACCTTAACTTAAATTGCGCTTCTGTCGGTGCGCTGTTGTTGCCGCATTGATGACGTCACGTTGATGACGTCGTGGTTTTAGTGCCGCGGTTTTGTCGGCGCGGTTTTGTCGTCCGCGCATTTGTTGGGTCACGAAATATTCACACTTCTACTCACTAACATGGTAATGTTACCCTGTTAACATTAATAAAACACATGTATGTTTTTAACTATACTCATCCTGCACCCTGCCTTTGTTGCTGATTATCTTCTGAAACAGTAGTAAACAATAGGAGCAATGACTCAGGGGAAGAGTTGGTGATGGGGAGAGTGTCAAGAAAATGGGTAGGCAGTTGGAGAGACAAATCTGGAAAATGACAGCTAGACAGAGGAAAGGAGGCAAAGAGTAGAGATATGGAGGATACAGAGAAAGGAAAGCTGGAAGATTGAGAAAAGGGTAGGATGTAACATCAATACAGAAGAGGAAGAAGATTGTGGGTATGTACGGGGAGGTGAGTAAGGCTGCTCAGAACCTATGCTAATAAATGCAGAAAGCATCCCATAAATTTTAGCTGTTTTAAGATTCCCAGTCAGATGAAACTTTCTAATATTGAGTACTAACTCTATCCTTACTGTAAGGTAACATTAACAATATCTTGCAAGTGTGACAATACCCCTCCTGTACCATGTGTACTTCTATTCTGAAAACAAGGGAGGTGTTCTGACCCAGGCTTCCCAAGAGCATGAAGCAAACACCTTTTCCTGATAAAAAACCCTTTTATTAATTTAACGTGAATTCTGCTCATTTACATCCAGCTAAGTCTTTCAAGGGAGGATTTACAGTCATAGACCTTATCTGGCTTGGAGAGCTGCCAAGCTGATATCTGCAAAACTTGGCAAGGCGTCTTGGAGAGTCACGAACCAATTAAGTGAACTGTCTCCTGCAAACTCCCCTCCCCTTCCACTCCTCTTTTATTTCCTCTGGGAGGGGCCATTCATTGTCCACCTCTGGCCTTACTCCCAAGTCAACCCCTGTTCTTTAGCTGTTCTCTTAGTCTGGCAACTCTGTGCATGTGCACACTGGGAACAGGCTCCAGTTGTTTGTCTCACTGATATCTGACTCTGAAGGCAGCTGATAACTGGCACATGGCTCTTTGCCTCCTGTCGCCTCTGACACAGAGCCCTCATCAGAGCCTTCCCCAGACTCTAGGACTGGCCCATGTTCCTTCCCAACTACCTCACTGTCCGAATCTGCTGCAAACTCCACTGGATTCCCCCCTCCTTTTTCTGGCCTTTATTAGAGTACACCATAAGTGGCTTAAAAAAGATCAGTTAATCAGGAAAGTGTTTTTTCAGTTTTTGGCATTTCTTAACAGTAAGCATTCTTAGTTGGGGGGAAAATGGTGATAGAATTAAATGCATCTGTGAAGAATAAGCATTTTTGATACATTATAGTACTGTGAATTGGAAATAATGTATGAAAGAGAAGCATCTCCCCTCCTTTGCTTTGCCTGTGGGCTTATCTTCTATGTACAGCTTCAGGGACAATGTTAAGCACAGCAGGACCTTAAATGCAATGGAAACACCCAGCAGAGTTTCCAATCACAGGAGGTCCTTCACAGTCTCTGTAGGAACTGCATTTGCCTGTGCTTTCTTTTTCTTTTTGCAGGAAACAAGGTAACAAACAAGCAAAATGCAGATCCTGCAATTTTAATTATTTGAATTAGGCATAGTTGCTTATTTTAATGAGTTGATTCAATTTCCGCTAATAAGGTGGAAGAGACAAAGAAGCACATGAGGGGGGCTTTCAAGCTTGTAACTGCAGTGCTACCAGTGGTGGGGTCCTACTGGTTCGGTTGAACTGGTAGTAGTATGGTGGCCTGGATCGCGGTAGCAACCCTGGCCTGCCATGCCCCCGAACCAGTTCTCCGGTTGCCGCTGCCATCTTGTTTTTGAGTTCTATGCACACAGAGAACAATTTTAATTGAACTGCGCATGTGTGCACATCCAGCATGAGCAAAGCACGCATATGAGTGAATTGGCAGTAAAGCTGGCCAGAACCAACTCCCAAGTACTACGGTCCACCAGCTTGCTTCTTAGAATGGATAGCTGGAATTTTCAGAATGCTGAATTTTTCACTTGCTGCTTTAAACATGTTGATTATTACATTATACGTTTCAGTTGTTGGGAAAGATTGAAAGAAAAGGAGAAGGAGATAGTAGAGAAAGAGGTGATTAGATAGTGTCATCAACTCAATGAACATGAATTTGGGCAAACTCTGGGAGACAATGAGGACAGTGGGGCCTGGCATGTTACAGTTCATGGAGTCACAAAGAGTTAGATATGACTTAGCAACTAAACAACAACACTTTTCAAATATGTGGTACCTCCAATATCTGATGACACATACAAATTACTATACTGGAAGAACAATATTTGCTTGCAATTAGGTATGCTCAGATTGGTAATCATAGGGCAATCTATGGCAGCTTTCCATCAGGTTATTTAAAGATGGGAGCAGAATTGCTATGTTCTCAGTACATACATAGCTATGGGACTCAGTGGGTTCTTTTAAATGTGTGCTAATAACAGGGGCCGCAAGAAAATTTCTGCAACAAGTTCAAGTGGAATGAATATTGTACGAAATTTCCTGTTGGGAAATCCAGCATCTAAAAACTTTTCTGCTAATACAAATGTTAAGTCCTCAAGTGGTGAGTGGTTTATGGCTGTCCTCTCCTTTTTACTATTTATCTTAATAATTCATACAAGCACTCCCGCCCCTTCTTCTTGGGAAATTGCTCCACAATTTAATCAATCTCACAAAAGCCAGCCAACCCTCTCTCATATTCAGCCTTTCTTCTGCTCAGTTTAAGATCATTAGTCTTCATTTGAGTGACTTGAACCAATCCTCAACTTCCACTGCTTCTTTCTTCTTCTCTTTATCCTTTAGATCAGTGTTTCTCAACCTTGGCAACTTGAAGATGTCTGGACTTCAACTCCCAGAATTCCCCAGCCAGCATTCGCTGGCTGGGGGATTCTGGGAGTAGAAGTCCAGACATCTTCAAGTTGCTAAGGTTGAGAAACACTGCTTTAGATGCTTTTGGGAGGTGATCTGCTAATCATTTTGTCATTGCTCTTCAGCTGAGCTAAGCATGCTCTTATTTCCCCCCCCCTCTCATCAGTCAGTATTCCCTGTTCCTTTCATCGTTCTTTGAGCTCTTCTGCGAACTCTCTTTTGGTTCATCAACAGTGTCTTTCAAACACCAAGGGCTATTGTGGAAACCTCCAGCTCTACTCTAACTGACACTCAACAAATACAAGCTATCATCTCACTTGTTTAGGGGATGCTTCAGTGGTTAATAGCAAAATAAACTGTCATTCAAAGAAATATCAGGAATCTACTTGTTTTCTTTCCAATAGACCAGAGCACCCACAAGCCATTTCACACATCAATGCAGAGCATTTTGATTATGAAGATCAGAAGTGGTCGAGTTTTATAGCTTCTTTTATAACACTTCTCATTCTCCACATCCCAGAACTTATTATTTCTCTCTCATTTTCCTGTCACAGGAATTGTCTATTTCCAGGTAGGCACTGTGTTTTTCAGAGACCAGCTCAAGAATCAAAACATAAGAGTGGTGTGGAATTCAGCTTCCAGTTTAGCCAAAAACATATATTTTAAAAAACTAATTTCTTGGGTGAAAGGAAAAAAAATGAATATGTTTTTAAAATGAAGCTAAGTCTTCTGAATAATGCATGGAACAAATTATAGAGAAATGTTGGTATTGCTATTTCATGAACCAGTAGAAGAAAATAATTAAATTTATTTCCACTTTAGATCAAAATTATTTTTAATCATTGACCCACTCACGCATCAAAGTATTATAGAACCTGCAGGTTTTGTTTTTAAATTAATAGTCTTAGATAAGTAAATCTTCTTCAGATATCCTGGGGTTTGGCCTTCATAATAACCAGATAAGTATAGAGCTGGAATCCATAAGAAGTTTCATGACACCTGTCTAGGAGGAGGAGCAGCATTGTTGATTGATTTTAATTTTGTAATTGTAATGTAGAATACATGCATAAATATTACTATTTTCCCTGATTTTCAAAGTAAAGTACTCTACATGGGGCTATCCTTGACAGCATTTGGAAGTGGTGCAGAGTACGGTGGTATAGGCAGTGTTTAAGGCACCTAGAAAGGCTTACCAATGTTTCATGAGTTGTACTGGCTACTGGTTTGCCTCTAGTAGCAATTCAAGGTGTTATTACCCATAAATCCCTGCATGGCATGGGTTACTTCAGGAAATGCCTCATCCCAATGGGACAATCCCAACCCACCCACACTGGCACAGGAGGCATGCTGCAGATTCCATCAATCAAGAAATTTCCACTGGTGGGATCCATGAAAAGATCCTTCTCTGCTATGGTTCTTGCCCTTTGGAACAACTTGCCCCCTGAAGTGAGAAGTGTTCCCACCTACCTGACCTTTCGTATGGTCCTGAAGACTTAATTCTGCCAATTGGCTTGGGGACCCAGTGGCTGAATTCACCCTGGAGGTGGTTGATGGACTAATAGCAGATCCCACCTCACCCCCTGTACACCTTGTTCCCTCCCTCCCTATCTTTTTATCATAATTTATAATTTGATTCTATGTATGTATTGCTTTTAACCTTGTAAGTCTCCCAGAGACTACTTGTGGTGAGATGGGAGGCAAATTAATATAATAAATAAATAAAGTAAAAAAATAAACTGTGGGGAAACAGTAATCCCCAGTGATCAATCAATCAAAAATCAGTCATAATTGCTTTGAGGGCCAACTCCACTCAGCACTGCCTGATCGTCTGTAAATATTTCTGTCTCCAATCCATTGCTTCTGAATTCCTATAAAGCTCTGTTACAGATCAGAAGGGGATAGATTTAAGTTCTAATGCTGTTCTGCCATACTAGTTCATATGTTTGGTATTTTTCCCCCCAGATGGACAGAATGTTGTAAAGAAATTATGTAAAGAGCTTTGGGATAGTCTGTCAGTCAGCAGGATTAAGAGTGATCAAAACATAATACAACCTGTTCAGTATGGCAAGAGATGCCAACAAAGAAAGAATCTGCAAATGTGTCAGATCCATTCCAGGAGCTGTGATAGAAAAAAAAAAACCCAATTAAGAAAAAATAATCCCAATTCATTCCTAGAGAAGAGGCAGTTGGGTAATGGCTACAAATGCTAATTGTTTTATATTATACAGTTTTCTTTCCTCCTTTCTGATCAAGTGACGCAAAGTGGAACTTCTTTCAAACAGGGCGGAAAGAATTCCAGGTAAGTTATTTTAGTGATTTTTCTATTTCAGTGTCCATAATTTGGATCCTCACTGTTGGAAAAACAGGACAGCTGGAAAATGCCAAGGGTAGCTAGTTCCTCTTTAAATCACAGTTTGTAAAATATTGTTGGGTTGATTAGACTAAAGAACTTTCAGTATGCCCAGGACCAAGCTTTTATCTCTATGAAATTATACGGAAGCTTTCAGCACCTACTGACAGTCTGCAGAAGGAAATTTGTGTGACAACTATGAGTAATTTGTTGTCTTTGTAAAATTACAACTTGGATGCCACTCCACTGGCCCATATTGCTCTTTTTTATTGCTTTACATAGTCATATTTAATTTGCTCTTCAGGGCCCCCTATCAGAAAGCCACTTTGGCAATCATTGTATTCTGAGGTCCTTTTTCACATTGATTAGGTTTCAAACAGCTTCAAAGATGAATCTCATTTCATTATTTCTCACAGGCACCCTTTGAATGTTACAGCTATATCTTCACAAGTATTTACAATGCCGATTATACGTTCCTGCCATCTGTGAAAGCAATTAATGCAATGTCTGTTGTTTTAAGGGCTTCCCAGGTGTAGCTTTGATAAGAATCTATTTAGGAGTGCCTGACTTTAGTAAAAAGATACAATCTGCCTTGAGGCACTGCGGTCTGTGCTTTAAGTCCAGGAAACACACTGGCTTGTGGGATAGGTAGAATAAAAATCCTGACTGGATGCAGGTCACAAAGGTGGCCAGGTATGGACCGCAATCACCCCAGTTACAAAGCAATTCCCATCCTCCCTGCAGTGTTTGCCTTAACCTCAATGGATGTGTAAAATCCGCAATACAGGTTCTGAAATGTCTAATTCAATTATTTCAGGCAGCAGAACTGAAAAAAAGCAGCGGACTACAACTCTGACAAATTACAGTCAGAGGTTGTGATGCTAATTGGACAGTTCTTTCTGTCACATTAGGGTCAGATCATAAGGTAGGACTCTAGTAGGACTCTAAAATTATAGCCCCTGAGGTTTTTAAAATTTCTGGTGCAGCGGGAGAGAAAGTTCTCCTACCTTTTACCCCCTTCCAGATCTTATTCAATTGGACAAACAAAATTTGAAGTTGAAACTTGAAAATATTCCATTCTATTCCATTCCATTCCATTCCATTCCATTCCATTCCATTCCATTCTATTCTATTCTATTCTATTCTATTCTATTCTATTCTATTCTTCTGTTTATAAGTAATTTCAACACCATGATCATAACTGGAGCATATGTTATTGCAGTTACTTAGCCACAAAGAGAGCAAGAGAGGTATGTCCTGTCTTTCATCATACAATATTTCCAGAATTCTGCATTCCTTAGGAAGACCTCATGAGGCAACTTCAAAATGATGGAACGACATATGCAGGAATCTGTGGGAGGGAGGGCAAGTGATGTTTTGTGTGCCACAGTGTCATAACACAAAACTCATATTATTTGTGCTTGTGTCAAAGGTTGGGATATAAATAAGTAAGGAGGGGGGGGGTTACATTATGATATGCATGTTGGTACTTTGACATGTTCTTAACTTACCCTGGACACTTATGAAGATGTATCATAGAAAAGCATAACATCAGAGCATTTCCTCCCCAAAACTTTGTCAATAAAGCAAACTCAAAAATTTGTAGGAAATTCAGATACCATGAGAATAAGACAAATGAGCAGAAGACTCTTAGGGAGAGAAAACAGTTGAGAAACTGCAAGGCATAGAATTCAGCACAGCATTATTTTGAAGTATTAGTTCTCTTCTACGTTTTTTATCCCCATCTTCCTGTATTTATTCCTCTTTTGAAACTTTAGAAAGGGCCAAATGACCTGTGGATGAAATTTCAATTGTATGCAGTTACTTCATTGCTCCAGAGGGCTTCTCATCAGTCCAATGTGAGTGCAGATGCTCTCTAAGGAATGAATTTATGACATGAAAATCCAGCTTGTCCAACTTTTTTTAAAAGTTAAAACAAGAGTGGCTTCTATCTAGTAGCAAACATAGACTAGACAGCAGAACAAGCAAATGGAGACTGAAGAAATGCAGAAAGGATGGGAAAGAAGAAATATATATATATAGGGGATTCAAGGAATTGTGGGAGGGAAAGAATTGTCAAAATGGTTTCTATGCTCCTTCAATTCATGCAGCATTTCTGGATGGTTCTGACTGCCATTTACAGTGCATCCCTGTTTGTCAGACATAACGATGTGCATAGTGACATATCTCTCAAGGTACCCTTTACACTGTGAGACAAAGTAGCTCATAACATCCTGACCCTTATGCTCAGGATTTCTGAACCAGAAAATCAATTTGCTCTAGTCTTTTTTTAAAAGCCAGACTTTGCTACTGTGGTTAGAGACATCAAACCAGTTTTGTTAAACCTGTTTTCTGACTGCCAGAGATTGTGCAGACATTTTGGCATCATTGGACATGAGGGTTTCTAATCCAAAGAGCTTTGCATATGGATAGATCTCCTGAAATATTCCCAACTGCCCATACTTGCTAATTGTTGGGTTTTAAGAAGCTTGGAGAACAGTTGGGGGAGTGGGTCAGTGGGGTTTCATTCAAATTTTCTTTTCAGACAATTTTAAAGCTATTTATTCCTCAGCCCAAAATGTGATGTTCTTTCCTCTGAGGCAACCTAAGCTGCAATCTCCTCTGCCAGCTGTACTTTTAGTAATGAAAATATAAACAAACTTTCAGCAGCTCCTGATCCCCAAGGTCTTCTGGCAAACTGGATGAATAAAGTTTTGTTTGAATGTATTTGGCTCAAGTCTACAGAAGATTCAGGATGGTAGAGAACACATGTTCTTCTGTGGAAAGAGAAAGGATACAATCATTTTAGCAAACTGCACCTGCATATTAAGAAAAGGGAGTAAAAAAGAATGGTGGATCAGAAAATCAACTCCGTCAAAAAAGAAAATGTTCTAGCTGGGAGAATGCGGGCAGACAAACCGAGGCGAGCCAGCTAACAGTTTATTTCTAACAGGTTGCCTAACGCGGCACTTCACATTTCACGCGTATTAGCTAACTGGCAACAGCTGAGCCCTGTTTGACAGCTCTTTATATACCCCAGCTGTCAAACAGGTAACCAATCAGTAACAAGGACTTGCCCCCCTAGCCAAACGGACCAGAGAGGAAACTGTAGTACACAACAGAAAATAAGAAAAGTGATGTTAGATCGATCCACTGGCTTATTCAGGGATAGGCAATCTTTTAGAATTGTGACGGAAAGTGACAATTCTCTTCACAAAATGGCTGCCATGGTTGAAATGTGGTTACAAAATGTCAATTTATCAGGTGAACTATTAACCCAGGTTGTTTTCTATCATCTCAGAATGTGTGTTAGTAAATTATGATACCAGAAACAATTCTTTACACTGCCATGTGACATTTACCCATTTCACTTTTGATTAAACAATCTTTTTAAAATGTTGGTGGGGGAATAATGTCCAGATGTTCTAGCACTATGGGCTACCATGTTGCCAAACCCAACCCAACTAATTAGCATACTGATTCTACAGTGCCAACCAGTTGCCTAAAATAAGACCTATTGGCTTGTGCCAGTAGTACTGTTCCACGTCTGTTCCTAAAATCATTGATGTTGAATATTCCTCAGGACTAGTACTCATCAAAATGTTTATCTCCCCCTCAGTCTGTATAACTCTTTTAAAGCCATTCAGATTGGTATGTATTGCTAGGCTTCAACTCAAATGCTTCAGCTTGGCTTGTAATTTTTTTCATCACTGCTAGATATTTTCAGGGTTGTAGCATCTTTAATATTCTCTATGAAATTCAGTGAAGTAATATTATCCCATTAGGCTACATCAATAATTCTGGAAACTGACTGAAAAAAAATTGGCTTGGAAGTATTCAGTCATACTTAGTTTATTTCTGAAATAATTTGGTGTGATTCATGCAAAGTTTACATATGTTACTATAAAAACAAGGCAAATTTAAGATATGTACATTATATAGTTATAGGCTAGGCTACTTCCGATAGTCATCAAATCCAGCAAAATAAATGCACATTTTAAAATGACACACTGGAATTATTGATCTGGTTCAAAGGACTATAGGTCCAGTCACAAGACAGAAGCACAGCAAGAGTCTCTACAGATATCTCTTCTATTTGAAAAGCAAATGTTTCAACAAATCTTACTTGACCCTAAATAGATTATGTGCCAGTAAATTCTTGGTATCAAAGGAACCAATTGCCACATAATCTCATTTAGTGATGTAGTGTAAAAAAGAAAGATGGAACAGGCTGTACTTAATGCACAGTTTGGTTGGGGGTAAACATTTCAGAAGCAGAATAGACTCTGACTAACTGTGCCACAGGGAAAGATAATTGCCTACGTTTCATTACTTGTAAGTGCAAAGCTTGCATATTACATTGTGAAGGAAGAGATGAATGGTAGTAGCTGGAGCCAGCAATGGCTAGGAACATTATGCAAGCTCACTCCATCTCATTTCGCTCTATTAAATTCAGCTGCACCTCAACTCATCTTCCTCCTTCTTCTCAAGCCTGCTAATGCTCTCCTTGATCTTCACCTGCAACATTCTAGGCTATTAAAATCAAGCAGGACATAAAAAATAAAGATCAGGATGAATTATTTGATGCTTCTAGAATCTATCCTTCCAAGCAACTGAAAGCTAATGTCATATAATAAATGTAGCCAAGTGACAATATGTTTAAAGGCCTTATATCATGGAGACTGACTGTTTGCAAATTTAAGTTGTGGTGCCAAGTTGCAATACGAGCAGCAGCAGCAACAACAACAAAAAAGGGTATTCTGCCTTTCTTCCTTGAATCCCAGCCTTTTCTTTCCCTAATTAATCTTCTGATTCATTCTTAAACTAATCAAGTTGCCCACCTACAATTAAATTTGCTTGCCCTGTCCAATAGTCATTGGAAGTAACACTTTTTTTAGCCCAAGTATGCTTAGCTTTTTAATCTTATCATCAGTCAAATAAAATCAGTCAAAACCTATCTGTCCATATTATTTGTTTGTGTATTTTAATGACTAACACGATCAGAACAGAAAAGTATCCAAGGGGATAAAATGTATACAAAGAATGTTAGAATTTTCCTGTTGCAAACAGTGCCAGCCTTCTCCCAACCTTTTGCCTGCTGTAAATTACAGTTTTCTGAACATCTATTTATAGGTACTGAAGCCAAAACATATTTTCTTAAAATGAAGTTATTGGAGTCCATTCCATGAAATGGGAAATTACCTTGTCCAAGTTCTTTTTTATTAGATCTTTTTCTGAATCTTGTTTTTCATCACTTAGATTGTTATCCATCACTATAAAGGTGTGTTTTAAGTATGAGGCGAGGCGTGAGGTAATTTGCAGAACGTTTATTAACAGGCAAGGAACAACCAACAGTTCAGAACGTGCGCGCTGGACAGTGCCGCCTGACAGCTATTTATACGGATAGCTGTCAGGCGGCCAGCCAATGGGAGAGGCGCAATTCTCCCACCGGCAGCCAGCTGCGCCTGGGCCAATTAGGTTATTGCGAGGCGTGGCTTGGCTGCCAGCTGCGTCAGGAGGATGTAACAGTGTGGATACATTTTTATAGACAGCCTTCATGAAGGCTGTTTATAATTCCAAGAATTACTCTGTCCCTATTACAGGTAGTCCTGTACTAATCACATGACAATGGGGATGCTACAATGGCCATTAGTATGAAAAATGGTTGTAAATCATTTTTTTCCAGGGCTATTGTAACTTCAACCAGTCAGTAAATGTTATAAATTGAGGACTACCTGTATATTGTTTCCCTTTGTTTAAACTAATTAACTCATGTTTTGTCTACTCATTCACACCACAGGAATATTCAATGATAAGGAGAAGAAAGCTAACAATACCCTATGAGACAAGCAAGAATCCAGAAAAGTACCCAAGCTGGACTTAGTTGAAGGGTGGGGCTATGCAGATTTCAAAACAGTTGGATCTATCTATCTATCTATCTATCTATCTATCTATCTATCTATCTATCTATCTATCTATCTATCTATCTATCAATCATCATGAAATGTATTTGTCATCTATCTTGTGGTTCAAGGCATTTGAACTACTTAGAACAACCTTGGGTTTTCAACATAAGCCTGAAAAAAAGGTGTCACTGCTTAATTACAATTATTATGACTGAAAAATAAGCTTATCATATGAAGTAGCGTTAAGTTCATGGGTATTAGGTTTGAATAAAGCTTCAACCTGGTCAAAGACAATTGGATGAACTTTTCAAACCAGATTGATGGCTCAGATTGCATTGCATTGGACACATGCACAGAAATTCTTTATCCCAAATCACTTTGCAAAAATGAACCAATCAGTTCTTCAAATTGGATTGATCTAAATCAAGTCAACAATTTACACAGCCTTCATTAAGAGAAACTGTTTTATTCCTCAGGGAAACATTGGTGGTGACTCCGCTTTTATAATAGTGTCCAAATATATCTTCCTGTGATTGAAACTTAAATTAGGGCCGGTTCCTTAAAATAGTGATGGGCAGGAATGATAGCTGCAGGTGGACTTAGAGGCCGAGGATGCTGCTGGTGAAAAAGAAATTGATTCTGACATGGCTAGAACAACTTCTTAAACCTCTTTTCTCTGACAGATGGTGCGGCTAGGTTGTAACTCTAATTTTCAATCTCTGGAATCGCAATGTAGGTCTGTGGGACAAAAACGTATGAAACCTTGGACAATGTCTACCTGATCTGAGTAACTTGCAGCCCCAGATCCCCCTTTCAGTGGTTTGGTTTTTATTAGCATTTGTAGGCCGCCCTTTTCCCTGAGGGCTCACTAGCATGATGGTTCCAAACATTGAGTGATTGCCTTTGAATTTAAGTAGAAAAACAAACTGGGATTTGTGCATATTGCAACCCTCCAAATCACTAGCATTGTTTAACTCTTCCCTTCTTGTATGATACCCTTAATCAATGCCATGCAGCTTCTAATGACTGGGAATATTTAATGAAATGCAACCTCTAGCTGAAAAAGTTTGACACAGGTATAGATTTGGTGTAGGAATAATTCCTGTTTTTTTTTCTAATATTAGCTATGCAGGCATGGTTCAGTTTGTGAAAAATAACTACATTTTGTAATTGAAAATCAGCATTGGTAACTGAAAGATGAGCACCGCCAAATCCATATCATAATGATTATCAAGTTACATTTTAAGAATATATACCCCAATGTTTTTCCTAAATGTCCTGTCCATAAATAGAAAAGATGTGCTCAGAAACATGCTACACACACAAACATCAAACACGTGTGCAGACAGGTCTCCAAAGAGTATCCTAAATTCAAAAGAACCACAGAGAGACAAAAGGGGAGAGAGTGAAAGGCAACTGGGCATCTGTTGCATTTCCATTTCTGTTGTGGAGAATGGGTAAACAGTTCTGGATGGCATCAACTTGAGGAAAGCTGGTCTAATTTGGGGGGATATATTGTAAACACACAAACTGAGTGGTAAACTCTTGGCAAAGAAAGCTTTTGTCCCCCACAAGGTACAGCAGTCACAGATAATTTTGTTCCCCCCCTGTTGATACTTCTCAGAGTTAATGACTCATAGCCTCCCCTTTGTAACTGTTCAAATGGGGTGCGGGGAAAGCTGAGGGTGGCTTGCTTAGAAAGACAGGTGATGAATGTGTCTTCTGGTGCAAGGTATGTAAATGGAAACTCCCCCCTCCCCTTATTTTCTCTTCCCCCATCTCTTTCCTCAGAGTGCAAAGGGCCTATAAAACAATTAGAGCTTAAAATTGGACTCCTGGCAGAGAGTGGGAGAAGGAGTTTATGCCAAGCTAAGTGTAATCAGCTCAGTGATAAGGAGTGGGGGGCTTTTTCACTTGGGTCTGATATAATTACATCATAAACTTCACATTATAACCAGGGCTGTAGGGGTGAAAAGGTAAAGAGAGAGTAAGTGATGCATTGTCCTTCAAGGATTGTGGCAAAGATAAATTGGTAAAAAAAAAGTTTCGCTAACCCAAAGGGGAAAATATCCATGCTTCCTTCTTTCAAATGTGATAATAAAGGAGGAGTGTTGGATTTAAATTAGGAGTATGCATAACTACCACCTTGGGTTCAGATAATCATCTAATTAACCTCAGACTGATTTGGCAACTGCTTTATTTGACTTGGGGGATGAATCCATATCTTGTTGAAGAAATCCACAGTTGGTGCCTTCCGTTGATCATTCACTGGAAATCAACTTATTTCTGAAATGTTTTTCCCTGCTTGGTAGGTTTATATATATTTGTGAGTTTAAGATTTTATAAGGGGGAGAGAAATCTGCCAGAGTTTAGCTACATAAATATAATATGGCTATATACGGTATGGTAGATCTTCAAAGGTGTTTTGCTTGAAGGCTGCTGCAAAGCACCCCGTTGAAAGCACTCTAGGATACAATTTTTACTTTCTAACAGGAAACAATATGTCTGCACTGTTTTTGCTTTAAGGCCTCTTTTAGCAGTTCCAGTAGCCCAAAGAGGCCTTTGCACTTCAGCAACTACCAGATGAGGCTCTGAGGTGATGAAAAACATCTCATTGAGGGGAATCACATTACTACTTGCTACAATAGTAAGAATAGCATGAAAATGCTTTAGCAGCAGTAGAATAACACAAGGTAGCATGAGGATAAATAGAACATATGCTGGTTTAAGCTTCTGGAGAAAGACAGTTTATAAATGCAGCAAATAAAATCAATTCATACTAAAACTTATCTGCGATTTGGAAGGAAAATAATTTGTTCCAATGCTTATCTTTTAGAAAAGAGTAAGCACAAAGGCTGCTCCAAAATACTGTCTTACCTTATATACTGCGTATGAGTAGGTAGAGGGTGGAGTGGGTGTTTAGAAGCAGGCCCCCAGTTTAGCCACCTTATATATACATCAAAGGCCGATGTTATTCTTTCCAAGCCTTAGAATTGGCTTGAAGGTGACCTAGGATCACCTTCACTTCTGCTAGCTTGAAATACTAAGAGCAAGCAGTAAAAAAAAACACCAGGTTTCCCCACTGTTTTTCAGAGGCCAGAGTTTGAATTTTGAATTTGAATTTATTGACATTTGTATGCCGCCCACTCCCTTGGGACTCTGTGGGTTCTGTATTATCAAAAACACTCCCACAAATGGGAAAAAGAGCATAAACCATAAGGTTTTATTCTATTTACAGTATTTATTAAATTTCTATCCCATTGCAATTCCAGATAAACTACCAATCAGTGATTGATAAATACCCTTATGAAACACAGGACTTTTTACATCATCATGGCTAAATTCCAGACCCATTGGAGTTTTAGCTGGTTTACACAGTTCCATCCTAAACGTTCTGAGTAGCTGGTTAATTTTCTCAGTTTGTGAGATTTTGTATCCTCCCCTAGTTTTATCTATTTGTAAACCAAGATATTGCCTAATCTCACCGAGATGTTTTATTCTGAACTTCGTCCTTAACAGTGTTATAATCCTCATAGCTTCTTGCTCAGTTTTAGTTATTAATGCTATGTCATAGTAAACAATAGCAACAATGAAATCACACCATCACTTTCTTTTTTAAACAAACATGGATCAGCTATGCCAGCTTTAAAACCCACCTTAGTTAACTCTTTAACTATACATTGATTCCATTCATAGCCGGATTGCTTTAAGCCATAAAGACTCTATTTTAACTTCCAGCAATCAGTGTTATTACCAGTGTTTAACCCTAAAGGCTTCTTTAAATATCTAGTATGTTGCAATGGTGCATGGAGATATGCCGTCTCTACATCTAAATGATTCACTACATATCCATGCCTAGTTGCCCAAACTAATGATGCATGTAATGTTGTAGCCTTTAGACTAGGCGCAAAGACCTCATCATAGTCATTGGCTGACTGAGCAAACCCTTGTGCTACCAATCTGGCTTTATGGGTAACAGTCCCATCTATACTTGTTTTAATTTTGTAGATCCATTTACATCCTATGGCATTTTTACCTGGGGATAACCTTACATTTTCATATGCCTCTAACTTTTGTAAGGATTTCAGTTCCTTTTTCATTGCTGTTTTCCAAACTATCTGCTCCTTCTTAGGATACAGGGTGAATTCATGGTAAGTAGCAGGAACCTTATCTACTTGACACGATATAGTAGCTTGATATCTGTCAGGTGGTAGTGTTACATGGGTTGAACGTCTAGGCAACTCAGGGATCACCAGTGGACTCTCCTGTTTCACCTGCACTTCCTCTTTAATTGCTAGTTTTACCCTTTAATCACTAGGGAACTTGGGTGTCGATAATTACATCGTCAGTTGTTTCTAATTTATTCCACTCCATGTGTTCTATAAACTTAGCACTAGCACTGCAGTGAACCTTAGTTGTGCCTTTCTCCCAAATCTAAACGATCTATGGTTGGCCTCGTAACCTACGAAAAATATCTGTCGAGCTCTATGTTGCCCTTTCAGTCTTACTTGTGAGGGAATATGCACCCATGCTGGGGCTCCAAATGTATGTAGGTAACTCAAATCTGGTTTTCTGCCAAGCCACCTAGTGAATGGCAATTCACCGGTTGTTGTATTCACCACATTATTTAAAACATGGTTACTACACATCATAGCTTCAACCCACAGTGTTTCTGGCAAACCTGAATCAGCTATCATAGTTTGAGCCATGGTCAGTAATGTTTGCCCCTTCGTTCTACAAACAAGTTATGTTGTGGCCTATAAGGAGCAGAACATTTATGCTCGATTCCAGCTGATTTTAACATAGTTTGGAATTTATAGTTTGTAAACTAAGTCCCGTTATCTGTTACAACAGTAATAACTGGCTTTTATCATTCTCTCCGCAAACCTCAGCCAATTAAAGAAATGCTGAAATGTTTCTGTTTTGTTTTTCATTAAATAACAGAAACCGTATCTGGAATAATGATCCATGATACTTAAAACATAACAAGCATCTCCCAAACTGTGTTTTAAAGGTCCTATTAAATCAGCAAAAACAACTTCCAGAGGTTCCTTTGTTTTAAAACCATTTAGTCTGTTTGCAGGAGTAACTTTGCTCTTCTCCTGATTGCAAATATTGCAGTTTAAATATTTACTGCATGGTTTTAATTTTACTCCCTCTGCCAACTTGACCATTTGTTGCAGCATCTTGAAATCAATGTGCCCCATGCGTTTATGTAGTAAATGTATACATTCGTCATGTGGTTTCACATTATCATAAACTGAGTTAGCTATCTGGGCATCAGATATAACGTATAAACCATTTGTTAATTTTGCAGTAACCCTATTACCTCCTTCAATTATACAGTTATCTCCCCTAAAGGTTACTATATAGCCAATATTAACTAGAACCCTTATTGATAATAAATTAAATTTCAGTTTAGGTACATACAACATTGGTAACTCCTCCTTTAGGAATGAACAACATCCATTACCTTCACCAGCCTCCTTCACCTTCCATCCATTTGCCAAACACACATGTTCCTTGCTCGTGGTCATTTTTACAAACCTTTTTCTACCTCTAGCAATGCACTGTGATGCTCCACTATCAACAACCTACAAATCATGGTGTATAGGTGCATTGCTAGACATAGGCAAAATAGACATAGCCAAGTTGAAATTAGCATTCTTTCTAGCTCTTCCGGCATTCTGTTGTTTTGCCTTTTTACAGAACCTAGCTATATGTCCCTTAGCCCCACAAGAATAACATTTTCTAACATTATAGGCAGTAGAATGTGACTCCTCATGTTGTGGTGGTTTCTCTCTCAGTTGGAGCTGAGGTGGCGCAGTGGTTAAATGCAGCACTGCAGGCTACTTCAGCTGACTGCAGTTCTGCAGTTCAGCGGTTCAAATCTCACCGGCTCAGGGTTGACTCAGCCTTCCGAGGTGGGTAAAATGAGGACCCGGATTGTTGTTCGGGGCAATATGCTGACTCTGTAAACCGCTTAGAGAGGGCTGAAAGCCCTATGAAGCGGTATATAAGTCTAACTGCTATTGCTATTGCTATTGCTCTCCATCCTTCTTCTTGACACTTCCAACAGTCGTGCAGTAATGTCAGTCAATGTAAGTTCATTTCAGGTTAGAACTTCAAGAGCAACACAAAAACATCATAACTCTCATCCAGTGAGGAGAGTATGATATAAACTTGGTGTAGCTCAGAGAAAATTAGTTCTTTTTCATGTAGCTCCTGGAAAACTCCTTTCATAAAGGTTAAATGAGCTAACATATCTCCACTTCTCGTAAGACGTGCCTTAAACAGTTTGTAAGATGTATATGTGCACCTACAGTGTCACACAAATAAATCCTCTTCAAATTCTCCCAACATCTTGCAGCAGAATTCTCTCCACGAATGTGTACTAACTGTTGGTCATTCAGTGTTAGACCAATAATACACAATGCCCGTTCATTGCATCGCTGAAAATCTGCTATCTTCTTGGCATCATCATCGTTATCTGGATCCCAAGCAGTTATATCTGGTGGATTATGCACAGCATCCCATAAACCTTCCCTATGCAGGAATAGACTGCATTTCATAGACCAGGAAACATAATTTGTTCCATCCAATCGGGTTATCATCAATAGACTTGTTGATGGGTCGCTCATCATCTTCTCCAGGATAGTGCAATCACTAAGTAAACAGCTGTCTGTATACGGTATTGCGTATCAACACCAACTCCCTTTTAACTATGTCTGGTATACTCTGGGCCCATAAACAGTAGCGGGTAAGCTCCCCGTTGGGAAAGCGAGTACATTCAGCGAAGCATTGTGAGAGTTGTGTTGGAGAACACACAAACCAGCATACAGAGACACTGCAGTTCAAATAGGCTTTTACTTTCATTGAAATAGAAGTATCAGAGTCCATCAAACAGTCCAAGTCATACATGGATAATTCAGTCAGTCATCAACATCTTTCAGTTAAGGGATAATCCAAATAACATAGTGCAGTAACATATAATCAGTCCAGTACACAAAGTTTGCTAACAGTTGCAAAACGTACAATAGCTCACGGCACTCAGATCAAATCAGCCCAGCATCTAACGAACAGAGAGAGAACTAACAGTCATTTTGGCTCCCTCTTATGGCTGATTGAGGAAAAACAGCAACCAATCACATTGTAGCGTATGATTTAAAGAAACAGGTACAACATTGTTACATGATTTATATATTGCCAACCCAACTGTTAGATTAGATTCCTAACATAAAACAACACCCATGGTAGGATTAAAACAAATGGTAGCATTGTAAGCTCCTCCAAAACAGCAAACAAGAACAAAAAACCCGAAGAGGTAACACAGTGTCTAAATGAAGATAATGACCGTTGGAATAGTTTCATTTTCAGTAGTTTTCTGAAAGCCAGCAGGGAGCGATATAATATGATCTCTATAGAGAAGCTGTTCCAGAGCTTCAGCGCCTCCTAGCACTATCACATAACCCAGGAACACTGCAACCATCATAAATATGAGTCAGTTGCCAAGCAGCTGAATTTTGATCATGTGACCATGGGGATGCTGCAACAGTTATAAGTCACTTTTTTCAGTGCCATTACAACTTTGAACTGTCAACTCAACAACTGCTGTAAGGCAAGGACTACCCTTACTACATTTTGAACAAATTGCAGTTACGCTGGTACTGAAAAATTAGGAGTGAGAAACTGGCAAAACTTTTGTCAATGTCACTCCTGTTGTTTTTGTCTGAATTGCAAAACTCAACTAAACCTCTTCCAAGAGCTGAAGGATGAGACAACCCTTTCTTTCCCATAATGGGGAAATGAACTCATAACACCAAAACAAACACCTTGAAGCCTAACTTCACAATGGATCCAAATAGATTGGAGCGGAGCTGGAAGTAACACAGCTCTGAATGCAGAAGTCTAAAGTTCTTCTAAATTGGTTCAAATTTTTTATATAGAACTGCCAGAAGTTTTAATAAAACAGATTTTCTCTTTATTTCTTAGTGTGTTGTTTTAAAAAAAGAGATGTAAATTTAATACTAACATTTGGCACTACCAAATATACTGCTAAACAAAATACCCTAAAATAAGGGATAGGCTGCAACAAAGATGTTTATAAGCCGCAACATTTTGTCAACCATGTTACTGACTAGTCAGTTTTACTTTTTTTATTTAAAAAAATCTACATGACTGCCCATCTGAAGCTATTATCTCTGGGAAGCTAACGAAAACATAGGTAAGCACAACAGCAACAATTCAAAGGAACAGTTAAAGCAATTTATTGTATTGATATATAGGAAATACATTTAAAGATTATGAGAAGAGATGCTGCCTAGGTAATAATCAGATAGGTGATAGCATAGCCTTCAGCAGCATAATGGATGGAATAAAAAGTTTAGAAGGAATTCTCTAAATTCTCAGGCTGTAAAGGTGAACAATGGGGAAATTATATTCTCAGACTTGAAAGATTATATTAATGTAACTTTACAATAAAGTAGAATTAGACTATCTGGCCATGATTCCTGCTAGTCTACCTGGTAAAGCTGACATTTACAGATTTTTTTTAACAGAATAAAAACATAACTCATATTCTGAACTCTACTAACATCCTGGCCCCAGTGGAAAAAAGAACCAGGTAAGGCGCATCTGAATCTCAGGGCATAAGTCCGTTCCACAGGACAGGCTCCCCTGCTATGTCGCACTTAAGTGATGTTGTTTTACAGAAGGAACCTAAATCACAGTCACTTAAAATTACAGCCACAGATAAGCCAAAACCAGTGAAGACAAGTAAGTCCACAGGTACCTGGCCACCTTCCATGGAGGACTATAAATTTGATTTTTGAGGGGCCATATTGAATACGACATCTGAAGAAGAAAATACTGTTTGAGAAATTGGGAAAACAGTAAGATCTCAGAGTGACTTTATTTTAACTTCTTGGGGCATAAGAGGGAGGAAAAGGAGGGAAAACACAGTCAGGTTTTCAAGGTTCTGTCTCTTTGGCCTGTATCAACAAAATTAGAAAAGTTTCAAGATGAAGCATTGCTGACTGATGATATCTCTGGTGACAGCAACCATGATGAAGAACAAGAGAGTGGCAAGTAGCTTGGTCCTTCAGAAGCTCTCAAGAGAAGGAGAGTATGGTGGGTTATCCACAGACACTCCAAATGGCAGATCCTTGCAAAGGGAACAAAGAACTGCAGTCTCATGTGAGAGATTGAACACCAGGAAATGAGGAAGACAAAATCTTGTACTCAGCCAGAGTGAAACCTTTAAAAAGGATACTAAGCCAGCTTTACTCACTTTCTAAACATATCTTGTATGTAACTATCTCATGGATATATGTACAAAACACCATGTTTAATTTTAATTTAACACCTGATATGTTTTACCTTTCTCTCTTCAATACAAGAAATTTTATAATAGAGACTTAAGACTTTAAAAATATAATCAGCAGAAAGCCAAAACAATTCTTTTAGTTAAGAAAATTATAAACAGAATAGAAGACCAGAAAAATTTGGAACATTTATAGTTTTGCCGTAAAATGTGAAAAACACATATGTAATTAATACATACAGGGAAAACAATTGAAATAGAACCAACTCCATTTTAAGTACAAAGATTCTTTGAACATTGCAAATGGACACTAGAGGGGACTAAAGGACCAGGCAGAAGGGGAGGGAAGTGCATCTATTAATGTTTAAACTTTTAAAATGGCTAACCCTAGAATCTGACTGGTATCCACCACCAAGGGAACAGTCAGATAAAAGGGGTCTGAACCCAGGTCAAGAAAAGAACAAGAGTAAACATCTCAGTCAGACCCTTTCTTAGCTTTCACAAAGATGAAGGCAGGGAAGTGCATTCAGATTTTCAGGACTCTGTTGCTATAACTGTTATAATAAACGTAGTCCTGACTTATCAGCATAATGTTCTTATTCTGATGTACCTTGAAGGGATAACAAGTTTCTACCTGCTCCTTGGGCATGAACTGCCTCTCCAGGAGAACAGCTAGATTACACACCAACTCCAGGGTAGTGAATGTGCAAGTTGATTTATCATTAACAATGGTGTTAGAATTTAATGTGCCAAGATCCTATTTCATCAGGGGTAACAGGTTCAGAGATAATGAACAAGGTTGTTCATTTTATAGGATATCAATTTCAATCAATTCAATCAATCAATTTCATAGGATATGTAGAGCTGAAGTATACCTCTAAACAAATCCAAACATTTTTTTTCTAACAGATGGACAAGGTAATCCCCACACAGACCATGCAGGAATTCTTCTTATCTAATACACTCCTAGTGTATTAATCATACATGGAACAGGGTCACAAGCTAATCATCTATGGATGCAATAAGTAGAGAAATGAGTACATTTCACTGCTCTCATTTCTACAAGGTAATCCTCAATAAAGACTCTTACATGTTTTGGATCATACTTGCTCTTTGTGTCTAACAATGGTCTAAGTGTCTATGCTACTTCATCTCCTTTGAGAATTACTGGTAGATGTCTCTCTGATATTCAGTTGCATAGAAAGTGCACAAAAGCACAATCTGATCCAAGCCAGCACTGTCTCTTGCTGATTGAGTTCTTGGTTGAGCCATGCAATAGGCTTCAGGGACTACTTCAAATTCTGTTTGGATCTTTATTTGGTCCATGGGATGGACCATTCAAATTGACCCTTCCTCCCTGCAAAGGGAGAGCCACAGAGAACTCTAAGATTAGCCTGGAGTGATCTGTTAATGACAAGGGACCAACAAGAACACTCCCAAGTTCTACTGCAGTTACCAGTGCCCTGGGCAAAAAACAGATTCAACATGTGACACCCATAGCAAACAAACCTCCCATATGAAAATTAATGTATTTCTTAAGTGTAGCACGTACACTTAAGCTAGCCATCATTTTGTTCTTGTCCCTTGGACTATTACTGGAGTAGTCAATTGGATATCCATGGACATTTCACTGGCTCTCAGCAATCTGAGGCTGAGTTAATGATTTTAAAGATTCTATTAATATATTGTTTACTTATGTGAACGCACTTAGCTGCCTTTATCTAGAAGCTTAGACAGGCATCATAGGGAAAATTCTGGCCTACAGAACGATCTGAGAAGTTGAAAAAATATATATCCAAAGATGGCAATAGCAAACCACACTCTACTATTGCCAAAATCATCAACACATGGGAAGCTGGCACACCATAAAACAAAGTGCAGACTCTTGCATAAACTTTATTTACCTAACACGTCTAGGCTTTACACAGGTCCTGAGAAAAAGGGTGTTTCCTACAGCCTACTACTTTGGTTGCCTGCCAATGAAGATGCACTTAAGTTGGTAGGAAGCCTCCTGAAAGCTTAGAGAAAGGGGTAGAAAACAACCTCACCCATCTGTCTGCTGGAAAATTGAGTTTTATGACTGCCCATGTCCATCAGGATGGCTACCTTGGGAATAGGCCAATCTCCCTCTAAGTCATAGACTTTGTTATCAGGAGTTATCAATATAATTTGAAATATACTGGCACATGGCAAAGGTATCACTTGAAATGTAATAAAATAAAATTCAGTTCTGTTTTTATAGAATGCCCAGCCCCCTCCAGTTTCCAGTTTGCCATGAAATTTTCAGGCAATATGTGCTTTAACATCCTGCCCAGCAGTAATAGATTCCAGCTTTTTTCCAAAACAATACATAAAATGACTGGTTGGAGCACACTACCTCAGAGTACCATCTGTGCTTTAATGTGGGCTGAATTGCTTTTCATAATGCCATTACTAGGCAGCTGGAAGATATGCTCTAGTGGATAGCAGGTGAAAGAGCAACCTTTTTAGAAAAGGACAGAGCTGTTTCCTTCTAGATTTATCACTCCTGAATATGAAGGTGGCTTTGTGGTTAGGCAAACCGAACAAGAGAAATCTGACAGTGGGAGAGAAAAAGCAGCCAGAATATTTAAATTCTCAGCTAGTGTGAGGAAGAAGCAAACAAAAGAGAAATATCTATCTCAACATACAGTATATTAACTTGATGTTATCTACTTAACATTGAAGCCAGAAGCTGATCCCCTTTTATCTTTTTAGGAGGGTTAATAAAAAATTACTTCTGCTTACTGAAAAAAACCTCAGACACTCTTGATTTCTAGCTTGCGCCCTTAACCACTCTGTAAAAAATATTTGAAACATCTGTGAGGTAATGTAAGGTAGGCCTGCCCTACCACAGTGGCTTACCACAGATTACTTTATATGATATATTCATTAACCTTATTTTCTGGACTGGCAAGGTATTCTATCCCCAACTAACCACACAGACCGTGTTTGTGTTATACAGTAAATTAAATTGTAGTGGCTAGTGTATGGTTCAAGGTTTCATTGAAACTTGGATCTTCCAATGCACCCCTTTGGGGATAGTATGTAGTGTATTTTCTGCTCCTAGGTGCAAAGCACACTGTGTATATTGTGAATGTGATGGAATATTTCTAGATACCATGTTATTTTAAGTTTATTGTTATAGTTTTGAATTATTTTATTTATTCTGATTTACAGCTTAGAAGGAGTTGTATACTGCTTAGAGTCTTATTTCTTTGCAGCACCACAGAAGTCTAAGTAAGGAAATAAATGCATATGCTGACTTGCATCCACAATCACAGGGAGAAATGGAGCTTTCTTTACACATTTTATGATGCCATCTCTGACAGAGTAAGAAAGGGTGATAATCAGTGCATTCTGCAAGTCAGAGTTTCTTCTATCATCCTTCATCCTCAATAATTTTGTGCCAAAGAGATTTTTTTTTTTGGCAAGAAGATTGATAACTGACAGGAAACTTCCAAAGGATCTACCTAATACATACCATGTTCCTTGTAACCTGAAGAGAGTCATGGTCAGCATGCCACTGATAATTCTATAATGAATTGCCTACAAAAACTTTCCTGTCATTGGAAAGCCACTTCTAGATTCTGTGTTCTCTAAATGCTACTAACTCCAGATCATATAATTATATAAGTAGGTAGCTTGAGCTTTAAGAACCTCACTTTTGTTCTCCAAGTGAGGCCAGCCAATGGTATCTGCTACCCAAGTACTCATTAGCTCCTGTTCGAAAAAAGTCAATATGCGTTGTGTATGGAGACCCTCAATCATCCAGGTCATGATTGTCCCAAAACTGCTTTTTCCAAATAGCAACTGGACTTTCTTGGTTTTTGGTTTGGAAACATTTCGCTTCTCATCCAAGGAACGTCTTCAGTTCTCAACAGTAGATTCATGCAGTAGGCTTTATGTAAAGTTGGAAAGTGACAGAGCCAATGTTCTTGGACTTGTGACACCAGCTTCAATTAATATTGTATAATAAGATTTAATCAGCTTCTCTTGTCTTTGTCCTTTGGAAATGAACCAATTATCAGCACTCAAGAGTCACTAGATGGGAAATGCCTGTAAAGCTAAGTGGCATGACAACATTATTCTTCAGTGAGTGAGGCACACACTCCATTTCAGTTAGTAACAGGTTATACTCATTGATTCTTTGTGACTCAGAAGGTGCCTCTGGTCTGTAGGAAAATCTTGAGTGGTCAAATTAACATCCTATGAAAGTTTGGTCCATTTTGCTTGGCCATTATTATTTATTCTCTTGGACCTTCTATATAGTATAGACAAATAGATTTGTACCATTTGTACCATGCTATAGAGTGACTCTTTCATAATCTCCCTGAAAACACAAATTTATCCTTGAGATGTTTCTGCTTTCTCTTCCCTTTGTTTTCCTATCTCTTTCTTCTGTGTATTACTGTAACATTTTGCCTTGCTTTCAATTCTACTACTTCAAGTTTTATTTTAAAGTTAAGGTGTTTGGCTGGCTCTACTCAGTTCTAACCTTTCTTAATTAAATCATTTAGAGCAGGGGTGTTAAACTCACATCATCATGGTAGTGTCATGTGACATATCATGATTTCCCCCCTTCACTAAATGAGGTCGGGGTGTCCCCAGGTATTATGCATCTGGCCCAAGGACCATGAGTTTGACAGGCCTACTTTAGAGCAAGGGGTTTATATAAGCATCAAAATCTTGAAGAAGATTTACATTTGAGCACCATAATACATATTTTATGTTTTATTAGCATGTTGTGAAATCCCAGCCCATGATAGCTTAATTAATAAGATTTAAGTTAGGTTTAAAGTGATGCTAGATTCCACCCATTATTTTATTGAATATTCTTATAATTTCTCTGACATGAAAATTAAATAACCAAAGAGCTACATGTGTGTGATATATGTGTTTCGTTTTCATATCTCATTACAGAGGTAGGTTGCAGGCATGGGTGTACCGAAGCCAGCCTGGAGCACCGGATACTGTTCCGGTACAGTGCTATGGAGGCCCACCTGCCCCCCAGCGCTCCTTACTGGTATTTAAAGGCTTCTGCGCTTCCACCCAGGTGCATGGTGCATACAGCACCTGCGTGACACTCTGCAGAGCAGCTAGAGTGTTGCGGAACATTGCGGAGACACTAGGATACATGCGCACACTGCACACGTCCATGAGGATGCCACCAGCCCCGTTCCAACCATACTGGTTGGAAGGGGATTTGCAACCCACCACTGTCTCATTATATATATTAATGTAAACGCACAGAAACACACATATACAGATATAAGTAGATGTAGGTATAGCTACTGTATATCTACAACTGCAGAGATGGATACCCTGGAAAACGATCTATATGTATTGGTCCAAGAAAAAGCTGTTTTCCACCTGAGATGAACCAGGCCTTGTTTCCACCCTCAAAAGAGCTGAACTGGGTGGCTTTGCTTTCTCTGGCTTCTAGCTGGCTTGCACTAAGCAGTAAGCCTTCTCTTGGGCCTTCATGGGCCTTTTTAGGATGGCTTGCCATGATAGCATTCCTTCATTACTTTCCCTTTCTATTCTGACATGCTGAATGCCAAGGATCAGAAGCTCCATTTTGAGTAGTTCAGAGAACTGGCAAATACCACCCCCATCTATTCGTTGACTCCTGAGTCCCAGTTGATTGGCTGGGTCTTCTTTTGTTACTCTGCACAGGAGAATGGAGCTGGAAAGCAGGTTAGTGGGGTGGGGAGAGAATGAGGATTTTGCAGTATCCTTCCCCTGGAGTGGGGTGGGGATGGAGATCTTGCAGTATCCTTCCTCTGCAATGCCCACCAAGCCATACCCACAGAACTGAGAGTAAAAAGTATTGAATCCCACCACTGAGAAGCTCCCTGTCCTATTCATATCCATGAGTCAATACTTGGTTCTCACAAAGGCCCTTGAAGGTCTCTGTGTGGTTCTGTATCCTTGAAAAGTCCTAGAAGACATTAAACTAGTATGTCACAGGTTGGGGATGGCAATGGCAGCATCCCTTTCTGTTGGGTAAGTCTTGTCAAAATGTGAAGCACACTCAGTGCAGCACTATTCCATGAGCATTACGTAACAAAATAATTGCAAGAACAATTTCTCCAATATTCTCTTTTGAAAAAAATCTAAGCAAATCCTAAGCAAATGGAATGAGAACTAATAGGCAAAAAGCAGGATACTTTTTCTCTGCTGCACCAAAACATGCTTTTGAAAACAGTGCTTTCTATATATTTGTGTATGCTGAGGGTGTGTATGGTGAGTAGTTATTGTTCGCTGCTTCAGAATTTTATCATTGGCACCAAACTGCAGCTTCAGGATTTCTTACAGGAAACCATGACAACTAAAACTGGCTTAAAGCAGTCTATCCGTGTTTTCATACAGGAGCACTTAAGCTGTAATCTAAATCCACCTAGAAATCAATCAGCTTACTAGATGTGGATACAAAAGGGCTTTGTGTTCTTTTTTTGCATCTCTAATGAAATTGTAGTATTACTGTTAGCACTGAGCTGTGGTGCAGAATCTGGAGTAAGAACAAAGCAGCAAGAACTGAAACAACCCGTGTGCTGCTCAAAGGTTCCTTGTCATGGAAATACTTTAATTTGTCTTCTTGCATAGGGAGTGTCAGAACAAAGCTTGGATGGAATCTATTGAGATGTAGTATTGTTAGTCTCATTACTGCATTACTGGAATGAGCTGGGCTTTAATTTTCCAGGCCCCTTTTCATTTGGGGGGATTAAGTGGGTGAGTAACTTCAAAGATTGAAGACGTAATTTCCCCTTTAATTGCCCTGAGTATGAAAAATCATTCAATTTGGTGAAGTTTAGTTTTCAGCAGATACTATGGTTCAGTGGTGGATTCCGGATCTCAGTGCAACTGGTACACTGCGATGGGGCTGGGGGTCCACCTTGGGCACATGCGCTGTGCACGCATGTGCACCCACCACCCTGCGATGCTCCAGGTGCTTGGCGGAGGTCGCACAAGCCCCATACGCTGCTCGTGCGTGCACAAATAGCCCAGTTGGCTTAAATACAGGTAAGGAATGTGGGCAGGTGGGCAGGTGGGCTCTCCAAAACATCATTCTGGTATGGTGGCCGCTGCTCCCAGCTGCCATCGGTATGCCTGTACTGGGGCATACCACCTGGAACCCACCACTGCTATGGTTGCTTTATGTCAGGTGTGTCAAACTCGTGGCATCACATTGTTGTCACATGATGTATTACCCTTTCGCTAAACCGGGGGTGGGCGTGGCCAACAGGTGATGCATCCAGCCTGTGGGCCACAAGTTTAACACCCCTGCTTTATGTGTTTTAGATTCTGCAAAGCTTAATCTCTCCACCCTTAAAAATGAAGTGGAAAAGTATCCAGCTGTCTTCTCTGGAATTTAAATTCTGTACAAAATGGTTTGTTGTTGTCATCGATGAGCTACTGATGACAGCTTATGTCATAGTTACCTCCAATAGACTGATTAGATCCCACAGATTAGGCCTCCTCCGAATTCCATCCACTGGCCAATGCCAACTGGCAACCACCCGGAGGAGGGCCTTCTCTGTGGCTGCTCCGGCCCTTTGGAACGAGCTCCCCGTGGAGATTCGGACCCTCACCACCCTCCAGGCCTTCTGCAAAGCCCTTAAAACCTGGCTGTTCCGACAGGCCTGGGGCTAATGAGTTTTTGCCCCCCCTCGAATGGTATGGTTGTTGAGTGTTTTAAATTGTGGTATTGTTTTTGTTCGTGTTCTTTTTTTCTTATTTGTACCCCCACCCCCCTTGACTTGGTTGTGAGCCGCCCTGAGTCCCTCCGGGGAATAGGGCGGCATAGAAGTATAATAAACTCAACTCAACTCAACTTATACAAATACATTGAAGGAGCCTTCATTTGATCTTTCATTTTTGACATAGCTAGCTTGACTATTTTTTTAAAACCTGAAAGTTAAGCTGGACAATTCTCTTCCAAGCTTTTACTCAATCTTTGCAAATATCAAAATATATAACAACAACATTGGGAGGAAGAAAACAGCACAAACAGGATTATTGCACTATGCAATATGCCCTTCATGAACTGTATTTACTGCTTTGGGGTACGTTGCTTGCATACTTGCATAGCAAGATACAGAGTTTAATTCAATCTAAGAATTCCTCATTTTCTGCATCAAAAGCAACCCTGGAAATGTTCAATCAATTAGAAGGAGAAAGTAATGATGGTGAAAAGCTAGATTAGAATGGTTATTCCCATCAAATTATGGATATTAATTAATTAACATTGCTTTAATGACCATGATGTTCGCCTGTGGCGGAAGAACTGAGACATCAACTTTTAAAGATCTTGAGAATGGTGTATGCTTGAAGTCAAACAGTTGAGGAACGATGTTAATTGTCTGAAAAGATGTTATATTGGAATGATAATGATGCTTGGCTTTTTAAAGGATCACATGTACCAATTTATATCTTCCCAGGTACATCTTTGATTTTGCAGAAAGTCTTTTATAATTTCATGTATAATTTTCCATCTTTTCCAATACATTTCCATAAAAATCACTTGTCCAATTTTTTGAGTAATCCAAATATTAACCCAGTTGTTTGGCATGCTGTTTTCCCATTTCCTTCCACTTCAAGGGAGTATATTATGTACAGAGAGAGGAACAAAAATATTACTATATTCCAGTGGTGGGAATCAGTTTTTTTACTACCGGTTCTGTGAGTATGGCTTGGTGGTCATGTCATGGCCTGCTGGGTATGGCTTGGTGGGCGTGGCAGGGGAAGGATACTGTAAAATCCCATTCCCACCCCACTCCAGGAGAAGGATACTGTAAAATCCCCATTTCCTCCCAATCAGCTGGGACTCGGGAGGCAGAGAATAGATGAGGATGGGGCCAATCAGATGTGGTATTTATCCAGTCTCTGAACTACTCAAAATTTCTGCTACCGGTTCTCCAGAATTGGTCAGAATGCTAAATACCACATCTGCTATATTCTGAATTAGCTTTTATAGTTCTTACTTTAAGGGCAGATGGACTAATAACAGTTTGGTTAGTAGACTGGTATCCCTAGGCCAGTGATGGCTAACCTTTTTCTCCTCATGTGTCAAAACCGTGCATGTCCTCACCCTTAATGCAATGCACCCCGCTCGCTGCGCATGTACATATGACTCCCCTGACCTCCCTGTGCATGCACATGACCCCACTTTGAACCCTGTTTTAGGCCTAGCAGGCCTCCCTGAAGCCTCCTGGAACCAAAAATGGGCAGCGGAGAGTGGGTGGGTGCACAAACCTCGTGCCCCATTTTAGGCCTAGCAGGCCTCCCTGAAGCCTCCTGGTACCAAAAATGGGCCGTGGTGGATGGTGAAGCTGAGTTGGGCAACAATGGATCATGTGCCCACAGAGATTGATCCATGTGCCATCTGTGGCACATCATGACCTAGGCTTGCTAATGTCTGTATATAAATGTTTATTCTTAAAGCATAAGATTATGTTAGTAGTTTGTAGGCTTTTTCTCTCTGTTAAATGAGAAGTTAATTAATTTACGATGTCAAAAAACTTTTTTGAAAATCAATCTTGTTTATCTGCAATTGATAAAACAATAGATCAGTGATTGGGAATTGGTGGATTACTGGCAATCTGCATTGTCTGCAGTTCATGTTATATATTTGGATCAATTCTGTGCTACTCAATTCAGTTCCTTTTCACATTCCATCCAAGTTGACCATTTAGAATGAAGTGAGCAGTGGGTAAGCATGAGCAGCTCCATTTGCATGAGTAGTGTCGGCTGGTTGTGCAAATGGAGCCTTAAACATGTGCTTTCTCATTGCTTGCACAAATGGAGCATGCAGACCTGTGCTTCCCAATTGCTCCTGCAAGTGGGGATGCACACGTACTTGTCTGCCACTTCTGTGGCCCAGTTCCAAAAGGCTCAAGGCCCAGGATTGGAGACCCCTACAATAACTTGGTTGGCCAATGGGGACTGTCTTACTACTTTTACTAAGTGGGGCTTTAGGTTTATGGTAACCAATCCAGTCTGATGGCACCATTGGAACAGTATTATCCCTCTTTCTTTCTGCTTTTGGAAAGACTCTAGAAGAAGAAGATGACAAAGTAGTATTGCAGGATGAGTGGGCCATTTTACAAGAAGGGGAAGAGAACAGAGAGCAGTCAAAGATATGTTGCCAGGGGATTGTAACAAATTTCTCCATTTCCTATAAAGGAATAAGGCAAAGAAGATAACTTTCCTGATCTTGAATGCATAGCAAAATCCCCCCCCCCCCAATATTTTTTATTCCTCAAATAAGGGAGAGAAAACTGCATTTTTACAGGGGTAAAAACATCAACAACTACACAATTTTTCAATCTCTTTCCACAGAATTTAATTTCTAGTCTCCTTATCATCCATGTTGCCCTTCTGGACCAAGTAATCCTGGTGGTCCCTTCTAACTCATAACTCTCTGATTCTATGAATCCTTTTTGAAGACTTCTGCAAAAATTTGTTGGTTCTTGTGAAGGCGGAAGGTAGCAAAGCTGTAAAGAGTCTAAAATCAGAGAGTTTCATTTCTCGAATATGGTACAGATGCTATTAGTAACCAACACTCACTCACACACACACACACACATACACACACACACTCACACAGATATGTAATATTATATTTTAATTATGTTTTAGTGTTTTTGGTATGAGGTCCTTTGAAGTCCTTATAGACAATGTTCCCTCTAATTTTTTTTCAGTGTGAGCAGAAAAGTATAATGTTTGAGCGGCATATTTTCATGCCTGAGCACCTGAATTTTTTTCACAGATGTCACCTAAGACAACAACAAAATCAGTATTATTTGAAACTCAAAGTTATGTTTATTCAAGGTACCCGCTTAATTAAAAGTGTTATATAATATCAGTATCACTTAACAACGGTCCTGCTTAGCAACCAAAATGTTGGCTCAGAAAGTCTGGCATTTGAAACAAAAAATAGCCTTTAAAGTTGTGGTGTGTTAGGAGCATTTTTATTCCTGCATTTTAAACACACACACACACACACACACACACACACAGAGAGAGAGAGAGAGAGAGAGAGAAGGAAACATAGGAACTTCGAAGGGTGAATAATTTGAAATGGTAGTTGGAGAAAATAGTGTAAGTAAAATAGTGCTTTATATAATTAATGAACAGGGTTTTTTTTAATAGTTTCTTTTTACATTCATTTCTGTGTTCATTTTCTTGGGAATGAAATTCCTTGAGGCTAACTTAATTTTTGGAAGAAAAAAAATAATGCCTGTAAACCAGCAAGAAATTTAAGACAATCTTTAAAATTTGTATTTGAAGAATTTAACAAGAAGGCATTTCTGTTTGCATTGCTTTCAGCAAACATTTCCTATTTTTACTGCCTTTCATTCACCCACTTTTCACTGATATGTTTATACATATTCATTAAGTGACAGCATTTTGGCAGACAGCATTGCTTTTTCTACATTACTGTATGAAAATGTCCTGCATCTAAAAATGACTGCTCTATGGCCTTAGCACTGCTGTGACGAGCCCCCCTACCAGAATAACTGCTGCCGCCGCCTCCTCCTCCAACAGCACCACCACATTTGCTGCCCGGCGCTGCAGCTGAGGTGAAGCTGCCAAAGCTCCTGCTGGCACCCCCGCCCATGGCAGCGGCGGCGATGCCTGCCTCCCCCTCTGCTCGGAACACCTCACCTAAGCAGGGATGCTGGCGGGAGCTTTGGCGGCTTCACCTCAGCCACAGCGTTGGGCAGCAAATACAGCAGTGCTGTTGGGGGAGGAGGAGGCAGCAGCAGATATTCCGTTTGAGCAGAAAGCAGGGCAAGGGATGGGAGGAAAGAAAAGAGCCTGAAGCGCCCGAAGCGATGGGCTTCCGGAAGGCAGAAAGTGGGGGGGGGAGATACCGGCAGGTCGGGCATCCAGGAGAGCCATCTCGGTGCTTCCAAGGGGGGGGGGAACGCCAGGTGCTGGGCTGCCTCTGACTCGCCCTCTCCATGGCTCCCCAGGGCTGCAGCAAACCAAGCAACAAAGCGAGTAGAAGGACTGCCGTTTTTTAAAAATATCTCTCCCAGTCTGGGGAAGTCCTTTGCAGGCGGCCAGTTCTAGCCGCCTGCAAAGGACTTCCCCACGTTTGCTTTGATAGAAATCTCTGCGCGGCAGTTAGAAACTGCCACGCGGGGGTTTCTTGCCATGTGCGCGGCCGTGCAGCCGCGCACCTTAGAGGGAACAGTGCTTATAGATCACACTGATGTATAAATATAATAAACAAATAAGCAAACCTATGAATGTATGCTTATATTCCAAAAGAGAGATTTAGTGACATGTTCATAGTGTCCTGTGATAATACTTAACATGGGATTTGGCAGGATAAACAAGATAAAGAGCAATAATTATTTCCCATGATTTAGAAATATGTTTTTGTTAATGTTGTTTAAAACTGCATTTGCATTTTTTGCTGACCCATTTTTAATTTGCAATCAATTATTACAGCAATATCTGTTTCCATAGTGCCATTAATATGCATTTGATTTGTTTTTCATTATTGAAAATCTCTTTACCTTTGATGTTGTCATTCTGTTACTAGTAACCTATCAAGATCATCTTCCATATTTTAGGATATTATTTACCTCAGGCAGTTTTGAGTCAACTGCAAGTCTGATAAACATTTCCTTCCTCTACATCCATGTGATTAACAACAACATTGGAAACTAGAGAATGAGACTGAACCTTGTGATAGACACTTAATAATTTCCCCCCGTTTTATCACGAACTACATGACGACATTTGTGATGAACTACAGTAACATAGCAGGTTTTCATGAAGGAGGGATTCCAAGGAAGGGGTGGTGGTGAAACAAGAGACAGCATATACTGGAGGTGGACCATGGAGAAAAAACAAACAGACTTAGTATAGCCACAACCTGGATAGATAATAAAGAAAATTTTAGACTGTGCAGAAATGAATAGGTTAACATTGAGAATAAAGGATAGGGAGGAATCAGTGTATTTCAAGATGTGGGAGTGATTTTATGATTGGCTAGAAAAGGAATCTGAGTAAAATAATATAGATCAAATAATTGGACAGGACAAAGAAAAAGAGAAATAGAAATCCAGATGACACACTACTAAATGAAGGAGGGGGAAATGGGGAAAACAGAAAGGTATTACTATACAAATATATGTTTAGAGGATGATGTATATGTAACTATTAAAATGAAAATAAATTGTGGAAGAGGGAATTTAAGATTCTTATGAAAATACAGAACTGGGTTTGCTAGAACACCATCCTGAAAACACACCAGATTGAAGAGGAAAATATACAAACACAACAATGGAAAGAGGGAATGGAGAGGGAAGTAGAGGGAAAGATAGGAAGGAGAAGAGAAAGGAAAGGGAAAGAAGAAAGGGAAAAGGAGAGGAAGAAATGGAGGGAAAGTAAGAGTAGGGGAAAGGGTTGGAAAAGAAAGAAGAAGGGAGGAGTGGTGGAGTGGAAGGGGAAGTAGAGAAGGAGAGGAGGAAAGAAGAAAGGAGAGAAGGAGAAAAGAAGGGAGGGAAGGAAGAAAGAAGAAGTAGGGTTGCTGTAAAATAAGATGGGTGTATGGGATGGTAGAAAAGCAATTTTGATCATATTGTTAATTGTAGGAGGATTAAAATTGTTATAAATGTTAAAAGATAATACACATTAATAATAACAGGTATGAAATTTTATATTTGTGAATGTATATATGAGAAATAAAAAAAAAACTTTTTTTTTAAAAAAATGGATAGCCACAACCCAGAATCTTCCAGGGTATATCCATTAGGTTAGGGCGAAAGAGATTTAGTCTGGCAAGATTTTTGTTTATACAGATAAGCAAATAAAGAACTGAACTTCGGCTGATTGTTTTACATAATTTTTGGGTTAGGCTTGACAGTTATATGTCATGTTGTTCATCCAATATTTAATTACCTTGTTAATCAACATGTCATGGGGTATTGCATCAAATGTTTTGCTGAAATCAAGATTGGTTAAATCAGTTAATTGGAACAAAATGTCGCCTCTGTGTATGTTCTCTTCTAACACTTTCTGTGAATATTATCTAAGGTTGAATTTTGAGGGTGGATTAAAAAGCAGAGATATCCATGGTTTCCCAGAAGAAAGGAAACATTTCGGAAGGCTGAAACAATAATTACATTCATAACTTTTAGTGTTGTTTCTTTAAAAGATTCATGACTAGGTTTACCTAAGCTAAAGTATGTTGAAGTTTGTTTGCATTTGGCTTAATCTTTAATGTAAATAGAGCTAATGTGATTTAGAAGCCATGGTTTACAGAACAGCAGATAGGCAGTGTTGAGCCTCTAACTGCCAATGTACCATCAGAGATCTCCTTTGAGGTTTGGTACCTGTGGTTTAAAAAGATTACTTAATCAAATTGAATATAAAGCTAGCAACTTGCAGAAGAAATCACTAGTCTGAGTTTCTGTTTATTAATACATTTATTTGCTGCAACATCTTCAGGCTTGAAACATCACACTGGCAGATGGACAGTTTGTGACTTGTCTGTTATGGTGGTAATTTTCTGAATGCACCCAGTAGGTACTATTAAAATTCTAAACACAATTCTAGCTGAAAATCTATTCCTGGTTTATGGTATGTTGTTCTGTATTATGCAAACTAAGCCATGTAAAGCAGATTTAACTGACTGTGGTTTGAGATACTAAGATGTCAGTCAATGTGTCAATTTAGCTTATATTTTCAGCTTCAGTTCCACATTTGAATTGGCAGGAGTTGGGAATTGGTTAGATGTTACTGGCCTCAGAGCAGTGGTGGATTCCTACTTGTTTGGACCGGTTTGGCTGAACCGGTAGTGGTTTGGTGGCCTGGGTCACTGGAACTGGCAGCGACCCAGGCCTGCCATGCCCTCGAACCAGTTCTCTGGGCAGCACCATGGGTACCACCATCTTGTTTTTTGTTTCTGCACATGCGCAGAACAATTTTTATTACACTGCGCATGCACATGCGGCGCACACACGAGCACAGTGCACACATGAGCGAACTGGCAGTAGTGCCTGCCGGAACCCACCCCTGCCTTAGAGCCAACATCCCAGCTAGAATGAACCATTTTCAAGGTTATTGGAAGACTGACTCCAACAAAGTGTGGAAAACTGCAGATCTCCCAAGACTTGAAATATACACTCAACATTAGAACCATCATTAAAAAGGAAAACAAAAAGGGTTCTTTCTGTGTCAACTCAGGAAATTCAGACTGGCCCAGAAACTGTTGATATAGTCTTACAGAGGAATTATTGAGTCTGTCATATGTACTTCTATAATTATCTGGTTTGGCACAACAACCAAACAAGACAAATACAGATTCCAACAGATAGTTAAGGCTGCAGAAAGAATAATTGCAATCAGCTTGCTTTCCATAGAAGACCTGTATAGTGTGTGGGTCAGAGGGAGGACTGAGAAGGTATCTGCAGACCCCTCACATCCTGGACATAAATTGTTTCAACTCTTCCCTTCAGGATGACAACACAGGGCATTGCAAGCCAAAGCAACTAGAGATAGGGACAGTTTTTCCTCCTCAGGCCATCTCTCTGCTGAACACCTAATTTTCACAGTGCTATCTAATGTGTGTCCATATTTACCCAATTTGTATTGCAATAGCATTATTATTTATCCTTATTATATTTCTTACTTCCCCCTCTTATTAGTATTATTATTATGGTTATCATTATGTTGCTATGCATGTACCTGAGAATTTCTGCATCAGAGACAAATTTCTTGTGTGTCTAATCACCCTTGACAAATATTCTGTTCTGTTCTGTTCTGTTCTGTTCTGTTCTGTTCCGTTCCATTCCGTTCCATTCCATTCCATTCCATTCTTTTCCCATTCTATAAACTATCCAATATCTATATGTCCTGGTTACTCCCAGAGATGAACAGTAAACATACCAATATAAAATTCTGGTGCATGTTGATAATCTGTATAGTTATTATCAATATTAAAATAAGTTAAAAAATATAATTAATGTTCACTGTTTTTTCAGTATAATACAGAAACTGTTAATCAGTAAGCCTATAAATTTTGTTTAAAAAAAATGTCCCACCCCTCATCAATATCTGAAATTGCAACTCTGACTTTATGTGTAGCAGGGCGATCTTTAAATAGGTCCTTTGAAACTAAAAGCCAAACAATAAATATTGTGGACTGTTGCCTCTGTCCCTCAGGGCCATGTTGCCTTTCACATTGTCTTATGAAACATGCTTAAATGAGATACTTTGTGAAGAAATATAATATTAGCTTTATTCTGAGTGTGGCCCCATATCACTTTTTGTTTAGCTAACTCCTGTGTACTGCTTTTGAATCTGGAGGTGAAGTTTTCAGCAAACAGCATGTTTAGAAACACAGACAGGCCCCACATAATTTACGCCAAAGGATATCAAAGTTTGTGTTGAATATGGGCACTGTGAAAGCCTTAAAAAAAGTCTTCTCCCCCCTCCCTCCTTCTTTCTCTCTCCAGTAAATTGTCATTCAAAAAGCAATTATATTTCTTGGACTAAAATAAATTAAGCAGCACCATAATTCAAGACAAATGCAGAACGTTTCTTGTATCTACATTAGAAACACAATATTCCCCTCCCCGCTTCCATTCAATCATGTTCAATTCTCAGAGCCTGTATGGACAAGTCCCTGCAGTTTTCTTGTCAAGGTTTTTTTTAGAAGTGATTTGCCATTTCCTCCTTTCTCCCATTTTCTCCTTTCAGACAATGACTGGCTCAAGGTGATCCAACTGGGGCAGGTCTAGTTTCTTTTGATTTCTAGCCTGGTGCCTTAATCACTACACCGAACTGTCTCCTACTTAAGTATATACACAATCAATATAAATGTTAGTTGTGGTAACTTGGAGCCCTACCATTTGTACTTCAACATATTTGTAGTGTGGCGATTGGAATCATTTGATATAGAAGTTGTTAGCATGAAGAATGGTTTATTCAATATTTCTATGGAGAGAAGTAATAACAATAATAAAAAGCTCCGTTGCAGAGTAGGAATTTAATGGGAATTCAAATTCAAATTCCTATTCAGCCATGAAAATTTTTTACACTGGGCAAATCCCCATCCTTCAGCCAAACTTATCTCATAGAGTTGTTCTGATGATAAAATACAATATAAAAGACTGATCTTTTTGGAATGTAAGAAGATATTGCTGTTCTTCGAGACAAGAAGCTATAAATCTAGGGCTGCTTCACTAATCTGTGCTTTGTAACCTTTCCCAAAGCAAGATCTAGGATTTGCAGTTGTCAAAATTTTGTGGTACAACTCTTCACTCAAAACAACAGATCATGAATGCATAAATGGGTATTTGGTTCATGTAGAAATATATGTTTTGAGAATAAATGTTGAAATATATATTTAAATCCAAATGTTCATATTATTAATGTTCATTCATTAGTATGAACATTCATATTAATCTTAATAACATGTTAATATGTCATTCTGTTTTTAAAAAAAAATATTTTAACTATATTTACTTGCTTTATAACCTGTAAGCTGCCCTTGTAGGGAAGAGGGACAGCATAAAGATTAATAAATAGATGAAATATATAAAATTAAAAACATTAAAATGGAATGGATATTTGAGTGAATATTTGCAATAATAATTTTAACAGAAACAGACTGACATGGTTGTTACACTGTGATTAAAATCCACACACAACGAAGAAGCAATACTTCACAGGTGATCACAAGTGTTTTCTCTCTCCTGCCTTAAATTAGAAATTTAAATAAATTTCTTTTTAAGATGTAGATATTTGTTCAATTAATGTTTATGCTTACACATCTTTGTGAGTTATATTTTTCCAGGAAGTAACTACAGTTTGGAAGAAAAGTTTAAGTTTATGTCAGGCCTGCAGTCATATTCCTTTTTAGGATCTTTGGCCTGCCACTCTCTATTATTTCATTATGCTGTTTCATTAGTGTAGTAGTTGGGAGGGGGGAATAGAAAAGAGTAGAATTGTGGAATGTGTTGTTGTCATTCCTTTCTAGAAGCCCAAGGTCATCTTTTGCCTCTGCATCTGACTGGAACTAGCTGGGTGGAGATGCCAGCATGGCTGAAGAAGATTGGACCATGTGATAGATTTAAGGGTGTGGGGATAAGATCATGAACTTTCAACTGCGTGGAATCCCAGGAAGCTTTTAGATTTGGGATTCCACAGTTGTGCCAACATGTCTGTCTTATTAAATTGGAACTTTAAGGATAGCTCTGCCTTGGACTCTGATTTAATTCTGCATGATATTTGGAACGCTGACAATAGCCCTATTTCTAATAGTCTACTCTATACAAAGACATCTTTTGCCCTTTCTTTCTATAAGTTTTTTAACATATGGGAGAAATTTAAATAGCATGGCTTACCAGTACTCTGAAATGATATAGTTCTGACAGGTATGTTCTTATGATATAAACTCACTGTCAAGTTTACAAATAAAAACATAAGAGATAAACCATGTATAAAAAATAAGAATAGTCAGTACCACTGCAGAACAAAGAACAACAGAAGGATGATTTTATACAGAATTGTTTGAAGGTAGGAGTAAAGGTGGCAGCCAGAGCATGAACAGGGCTTCTATAGTGTGATTGGAGCTGCCAACTTGATTTTTTTGACATTCTTCACAGATTTCCTTGATATGAAGCCAACTATTGCCTTCTAAAAATTATTATAGTGCCAGAAGTTGTTTTGCAAGGTTCCTATAATATAATAGCTAAACAGCACTATTACTATACATATTCATGGATAGATCCATCTGCAGATAAGCCAAACCCAATTTTGGGAGTGTATTTTGGCATCAAAATTTCTCAGCTTACCTATGAGTATATATATCATATGAATAATTCATAAACCATATCCACATTTTTATCAGATTTTAAACTGCAACAGTGAAATGCTATCTGTAGATGAAGAACTCTGTAGTTAAAAGACATTTCAGAGGGATCCAAAATAATAATTTTGCACCCACAACTGACCATATGAATCAATTGACTTGTTCCAAATGAAATGAATTGTCTTTGAAAAAGATGTACCTAACCATAAAGATACGCTGAGATCTGAAATTCACTCAGATCATTTGAATTCCTGGATGATACTAAATGTTGAACTATTTTAAGAATGCACTCTCCGCCCCGGAATCTTATAGCTATTATTTCTTCCATTACTTTTCATTCTTAAGAGCTTTCTATGTTCTGAGAATTCCCTTTGAGAGTAAAAGGCTAACTATCATATCTTACAGTTCCATCTACTGTACATGTGGACCCAGAGGCCTGTAACTGTGAATGATTTCCATTTCTTTTATCTAATCTACCAATCATCTTATTTTTAAGTGCATGCAATCCTTTATTTATAAATAACAAACCATCAGGGACACATTTTTATCCTTGAATAAATAAGGTATATTTAAAGAATTTACAGTCAGGAGGTTATAAAGCAATAACAGTCGTAAAGCCATCTAACAGGGTTCAGTTGAAGGTGAGATAAAAACTTTATAAATCCAGCTTCAGAGTTAACTGTCCTAGAACTGTCCCATGGGAATTGCTAGGCATGGAATTTTCTTGGCGTAAACAAAATATGGTTCAGTTTAATTCTCTCTCTTTCTCTCTCTCATGTGTGCACACATACATACAAAGAAGTCAACTCTCTCAGAATGACAGTCTTATACTTTAAAATCTGACATATTTGTGATATTATTGCTGGATCCATAATCATCCTTGTTTTATTGATTAAAAAGAACTTCATAGATAAGATAAAAATCTCATTTCCAGCCAGTACTAATTAATGTCAGAATGTTTATTGCAACCGAGTCCCTCAAGCTCGTGAATTGTGTTTTCACACACTATTTTGGTGCTTTTTCCCCTCTCTGCTTTAGGTGGAAAGATATATTTTTATTATGTCATTCTATTACAGTGGAGTAGGAAAGATTTTCTGAGCTAAAACACTGCAATACCTTTTCAGTATAAGCTTTTTTTATTCAAATCCAGACAGTTATGTCCAACTCTTCAAAATTATGATGTCACTGAAAATGTAGATTTGCAACTAGTTCTTGAACTTATGGCAGTTGTGATTTAGGTACTACACAACTGGCACACATTTATGGCAGTTACAGTGTCTTGCAGTCAACATGATCACTATTTGTAATTTTACAGTTGGCTTTCAAGAAGTAAGTCAATGGAAAAACTGGTTCACTGACAAAAGGGCAACCGACAAAACCGCGCTGTAAACCTAAACCTAACCCTAAATCTAACCCTAACCCTAACCCTAAACGTAACCCTAACCCTAACCCTAACCCTAACCCTAACCCTAACCCTAACCCTAAACATAACCCTAAACATAATGCTAACCCTAACCCTAAACCTAACCCTAAACCTAACCCTAAACCTAACCCTAAACCTAACCCTAAACCTAACCCTAAACCTAACCCTAAACCTAACCCTAAACCTAACCCTAAACCTAACCCTAAACCTAACCCTAAACCTAACCCTAAACCTAACCCTAAACCTAACCCTAAACCTAACCCTTACCTTAACTTAAATCACCCTTCTGTCGACTCGCTGTTGTAAATTGCCCTTCTGTCGACGCGCTGTTGTCAACGCGCTGTTGTCAGGTAATGGGAAAACTGGCAGGAAGTCACAAGTCTTATTTACATGATGTCATTATTAATGACCCATCGACCCACTTAATGCCTAGAGTGGAACTGATGTTGTAACTTAGACATGGTCATATGATGCTTCATTTAACAATTGTATGGGTTGCCAACTAAGGCTATTAAGTAGGAACTATCTGTAACAAGATCTGTCTTCCACAAGCAAGCACCTGTCATATTATTGAATATTAGTTTCTACAATTTCCTATTAAACAGGAATTATTGTGCAACTGATCTGGAAGACATTAACTTGGCCAAGATTGACTGGATCAAAAGAAGGAGTTTCTTTGGTAGTTAGTAAGTTTTTGAGAACATGTTCATGTGTTATGTTGTATTCAGATTGACTGTTTTCTACACATGCCAGGAGGCAGATACATACAGAAGTTATAGAATTAGAATCAAAGCTAAAATGAAAAAGAGAAAAAAAACATACAGCTTTTGACAAATTCTAGAACCTGGCAATTTCCAGAGCAATTCAGGTTACTGTATGGGCTCCAGGTGAGATATGAATGAACCTTGGGCTGGATACAGCATTGTGAAAATGTTTATTTTTATTCCACAGGAGAATAAATTGTAAACATGATTGTCTTCACCTAGATAATATTACCATATGACAAATCAGTTTGTAATACAGCTTATTTTATGTTTGTCATAAGATGAACTAGTTGAAAGGTTGAAACAAGCTTGAAGGTTATCTCAATCAACAATTTGCATGGTTCTTTTCCTCTTGAACTTCTGTATAAACAACGTTGTAGACAAGCTCAATAATCCTTCTCTTTATGCTCCATCAGGAAGGTCTCTATATTATTGTATGCCAATGATACAGTGCTTATGTCAACAATTGCAAGGACAGGAATCTTGACCGAATTTGACATTTATTCTAGGAAAGAATAAATACAAATAAATTATTTCAAAACCAAGATAGTAGTATTTGGCAAAAGGCCAAATGAAGTAAAATCATTCAAGTATTTGAGCACCCATTTTACTAAAACATTATCATGTATCTACACCTATGTGATCTATGGCAATCATTTACTCTCTTTTTTATTCATAAGGAGGCCAGTTAATACAGCTTGCTCACAAGATCTTTCGGGGGGGGGGGGGAGGACAATCTCACAGTTGACATGAGGATGTTCATGGTGGGGGAACATGTAGGGCCCCAATTTGGGATTTAAGTGAACCGGAATAATTAGAGGGTGTCCAGAGAAAAATTATGAGGTCAGTTCTAGCTTTACTTCAGTCTTGAGATTATGAGTGGGATTTCCATCAGTTTATATAAGGGTACAGAAAGCAGTAGCTTTATATTTTATGTTATAGGAGACTACTATCAGCCTGATACATATTTGGCAAAACCATGCCTCCACGAACAATTTAATAATACCGGTTGGGTGAATTGGTGTCTAAAAATATTCTCACAATTTTCACTAGATCTAGAACTGTTGACTGACACGAATGATCACATATTATTGAGGGATCATTTAGCTTTTAAAGATTTAAGGCAAAATAAAGAGATGTATACAAGCTAAAATTGGCCAAGTGGTAGGAGCACTTAAAAATGGAAAAAGAATATCATCTTATTTACAGCGTCTCACATCCCACTCCCTGAGACAAGCTTTCACAAAATTTAATTTTCAGATAATGCCAACAGGTTATCTGAATGGAAGATATAAAGAATTGCCAATTACACAGCATTTATGCATCTGTGATAATTCCTAGGTAGAAGATCTTATCTGTTACTTATTACATTGCAAATTATTTTAGGAATCCAGAGCTAGATTTATTATGTCTTTGTGAACTTACCTGAATTAGTCCAGAATAGAAAAAAAAACCTGATTTCATGCTGACTGATAAGATGAACATGTAACAAACTTGTTGCATTGTTTCTAAAATAACCACAGGGAAGGTACAAAGGCAGATTTTGGCAGTTTTAATTTTGGGGGGGGGAATGAATTGAACTACTATGAATTGTTGCAATTTTATATGAAATTGGCTAAAACCTATGGTTGCAAATAAATGTATTTAACTAATAATTTGCATAAAATCTTCTGGGTACTATTTGCATTTCATGCTAAGAAAATTTTCCCCAACTTCTTGTCCTCTAGATAAGTAGTCAAAATTAGTGAGACCCTTAAATTCACACATCTGGTGATCAACATTAAGGAAGACTGTTCTAAATAATATCTCATTTAAATGTATTTTATTGACTAAATTACAATTAACATAAACAGTGGTTTACATTACACAAGGGTTTGAGGCACTATTCTTAGTATCCTATTTCTGAAATTATAAAATATGACTGCTGTTAAGGTCAAACTTTTATCCACGCTTAGCAGAGTGATCAGTGGAGCAGAAGTGGTTTGCAAGAAAAAAAAATCCTCCCCATACCTTGATTGAAAAATTAGAACAGCTAAACATAGATATCTAGACAATTTTCTTTGGGTATAATGCAAATAACGTTTTTTCAGGTCCCTTAATTATTGATTCTGCGGTGGCTCAGTGGTTAGAATGCAGCATTGCAGGCTAATTCTGCCGATTGCTAGCAGTTTGATTCTCACTGGCTCAAAGTTGACTCAGCTTTCCATTCTTCCAATGTTGGATGCCAGATTGTTGTGGGCAATATACTGATTCTATAAACTGCTTAGAGAGAGCTGCAAAGACCTAGAACTATAAAGAACTATGAAGCAATATATAAATCTAACTGCTATTGCTATTTGACTGTTATTCATGAAAATCATGCCTGATCACCCAGTTTTACTATCATATCCTATTGGCTTCATTGATACTTTATTACAGTGTTTTTCAACCACTATGCCGCGGCACACTAGTGTGCCGTGATATAGTGTAAGGTGTGCCGTGGGAAAAACACCCACCGGGTGTTTTTGCCTCGGGACATCTCTGTGTCCTGAAAGTTGCTTTCGGGACACAGGGATGCCTCTATTAAGTCCCTGCGGTCCCGCGTTTACTTTAAAAATGCGGGGACTGCTGGGAGGTAGCGCACGCAGGGACGTCACTGACGTCCCATGCGTGCGCCCATAGCAACAATCATGGAGGACCGGAGCAGCGAGGAGAACGCGCACTGTCAACTTGGTAAGTGTTACCAGCGGCGCGTCTCCTTTGGTGTTCCGAGCACCGAAGTGGGGCAGTACACAGGCATACAGCCTTCAGTAATACAAGAGAATTACTAGGGGCGTGGCCTGTTGCCGAGGAGGGCTCCACCGAGCTCCTCAGAGACCTGGTCTGTATATCTAAATAAGATCATAGATAGCACCCCTTTTTGGCTAAGAAAGGGGCAGGGAGGATAGCTCCGTAGACTAGGGTCTATTCGTAAGCCACAGCCTTTTTTTTTTTGGGCTGTGGAAGAGATTAGATCCAGCCGAAGCGGAGCTTTTATCTCCGGCCAGTTCTTCTCAGCTGCCTTTTTTTTTTTTGGCAGCCCCAGACAGGCTAGCCCCCCCCAGGACAAAACAAAGTTTTTTCAAGCTAGAATTGATACGGGAGGGTACCACCCCTGTGAGATTTATGCTTTTATTACTATCTTAAATACCAGCTCCATTCGTCTTAAAGACTTCTTTGTTTAAATAGACTTCAAAATGGCGATTTCTCTCCGTGGATGATTACTGGATGTACTTAGCCGGGTTTATCTTCATGCAGACTGCTCCTTAACAAAATAAACTCTTTTTCTTTGGAAATAGAGGGGAGTGAAGCGCTGCTTACTTGTTTATTTATTATGGCACCCAGATCAAAGAAGCGTCTTGCTACAAATGTATCTAAGGAATTTAAAGAATCTTTTCTGGAAACACAGCCTTTGTCTCCTACGCCCTCTACTGGAGAAGTCTTAACACAGGAATATCTCTTTAAAATGTTTAATGCCTTTAAACAAGAAATTCAGGAATTTGTATTGCAACTTTATGATGATTTAAAATCTAAAGTTAATCAAATGAAGGCGAATACGTTTGCAGCCGTGTCTGCCCTCTCAGATTACTCTGCTGAAATAGAGAACAAATTGGAAAGTCTGGAGAAGGCTAATTTTAATTTGACTACCAATATTCAAATTTTACAAGAAAAAATTAGAAATAACGAAGATCAGCTTATGATGTTAAATTTTAACAGAAAGGCATCTGCAATTAGAGTCAGAGGATTCCGTGAAAAGGAGCAAGAGGATTTGAAACAGACCTTTGCTGAAGCCTTCAGCCATGCGCTGGGAAGCCCGGGACTTAACTTTGATTGGCAGATTCGGAAAATCTATCGCCAGAACTCATTGATAGCGGAACAGCGACAACTCCCGAGGGACATAATTATACATTTTTCCACAAAAGAAGCTAGAAATGCGATTGTGCAAAAGTTTCATAATAACGGTTTTCGAGTTGAAGGCCAGGACCTGATTGTTTTCAAAGATATTCCTTTTCAGATGTTGAAGGCAAGAAGGAATTATACCTTTTTAACTAAGGAGCTTAGGAGTCAACAGATTCGATACAGATGGGAGGCCCCTGCCGGTATTACAGTTACATTTGAGAATCAAAGATTTCGTCTTAACTCTGTTTCGGAGGCTCAAGATTTCTATTGTAGGATTCTGAAGGCGGGTCTTCCTGACGCGTTTGGAAGAGAGGAGAGACAAGCGGAAGGAGAAAGCAAACGGCTGGTCATGCGGCTGCAAGATGGAGGGGGCAGCCCCTCCTCCCTCAGAGAAGCAGAAGAACGCAGATCGAGAATTTAGATACTTCAAAAGACTTCCTAAAGTTGAGGACTGAATGGGGGTTTCAGACCTCTCTCCGGTAGAAAAAGTGGACTAATTTTTATCAGAAGGGAAAGCTGGGTGAAACTACTTTGAGCTAGATTCTAAAGTAACGTTAGCATAAATTTGATAGTGGTTAAAAGAATGCGGAACGATTTATGTTGTTTAAACTTTGTTAGATGGGACTATTTTAAAATAGAAGGTTAACTGACTCTTGCTGAAAGTATTATTTGAATATGATCCATGCTACTTAACTTTTATTTGAAGGGAAAGTTGGTTGTAATAGTTCTGAGTTACTTTTTAAATAAACGCTAGTATAAATTTGATAGGGGTAAATATCAGACAAGCAAGAGATGAGGGTAAAATGCATGTGGAATGAACTACGTTATTTGTGGTAAATATCAGACAAGCAAGGGAAGAGGGCAAAATCTACGTTGTTTAAAGCTTATTAGAACAGGAAGCCGCCTGGGAAGATAACTGTAAAAAGAATGCAGAATGACTTATGTTGTTTAAACTCTGTTAGAAGGGACTACCTTAAAATAGAAGGTTAACTGACTCTTGCTGAAAGTATTATTGGAATATGTGGAATGATTCATGCTACAATTCACTCTGAGTTATATTTTAAACAAATGCTAGTATAAATTTGATAGTGGTAAATATCAGACAGGTGAGGGATGAAGGTAAAATGAATGTGGAATGAACTAAGTTATTTATTATTTTGAATTACTGTTTGAAAAAGGGGTAAAGAAAGATTATTTACGTTGTTTAAATTTTACTAGAAGGGAAAGTTTGATTACTTGTCCGTAAAGTTATATTTGAATATATGGCATGAACCACGCTGCTTAAATTTTATTGGAAGGGATCATGAGGTTTAGGAAGGGAACGGGAGAGTCTACAGAAGGTTGGGGTAAATAGCAAAGAAGTAAGAGACGAGAATAAAATATAGATAGAATGATTTATACTATTTAAGCATAGATAAAGATGGGGGGCTGAGATCAATACAAGAGTGGTTTCTTTTTTTTTCTTTTTTTTCTTTTCTCTTTTCTTTTTTTCCTTTTTTTTTCCTTTCTCTGCTTTTCTTTTCTTTTGATATATACTTTTATTTTTTAATTCATATGTATACAAGATATTTTAGACAGAAGGTAGTGCCAGGTGTGGGCCCTGGGAAGTCGGGAGGATTAGGGATGGGGATTGTGGGGGGTGGGGTGGGGGGTGTTAACATAGTTTTAATAAGAACAAGAATGTATTTATATACGGTGGTTCTTTTTTTTTTTATCATTATTATTATTATTTTTTCCTTGGTTCATTTTACTTTTATCAGATCAAACAACACTCGAATAAAGGCATACACCAAGGAGGGAGGTAGAGGGAAAGAAGAGGGAGGAGTAAGGAAGGAGTAAGGGGAAGGTAAGGAGGGTGTCCGGGGAGTAAGGGGAGGAGGAAGGATTGAGGGGAAAGGGAAGTAGGAGGGGAGTGTTAGAGGGAGAAAGGAAAGTTGGAGGGGGTAGATGGGGTGTATGGAGGATGCAAGGGTGGGGTTGTGAATGATGAGTTGTGTTTTCTCTTTACTTGTTCGTTTTATTCCCTTTTTCTTTGTTTTTCTTTTTTTTTTCTTTTTTTTTTATATAGTAAATACCCTGTATATAAATGATTGCAAATGGAATGTGAAAATTGAATAAAATATTTTATGAAGAAAGTAATACAAGAGAATTACTTTATATATAGTCAATATAGGTACAGAGTTATTTGTTTTTAACATTTTCTAATGGTGGTGTGCCTCGTGATTTTTTTCATGAAAAAAGTGTGCCTTTGCACAAAAAAGGTTGAAAAACACTGCTTTATTACACTTATACTCCAAACATATGGGAACTCTGGACACTAATAAGAACAACTGTTTACCTTAGTGCATTAAATTACTTAGACCAGAGTTCCCTAACATTTCCAGATTTGTGTACCAGTGCGGGGGGAGATGGGATGGTTCTAAGTAAATGACTGGCAAGTGTGCATGTGTGCATACAGTTCCATTTGTGTGAGCGGCATGTATACATGTCTGCCACTCATGCAAATGGAACACATGCGCAGCACACTCGTCCACTGTTTGTGAAAGTGAGGGTGCACTTGCAATCCCCCCATGGCCCACAGGTTGGGGACCCCTGACTTAGATGGTTGGGATTTCCATTATTGCTAAATGGCTTAATCAGCCTAATGAAATGATGGTCAGGGGAGGGAACAACGCTATGAAATGGTGACAACACAAAAATTTAATAAGATCTGTTCTGAGAACCCCAACACCCTGCTCTTAGACTCTTGCATTTGCTTTTTCCTAATGCCTTTCTAATGTATATAGTTGTATGCTTGCATATATTGCTCCGGCATTACAATAACTCAGCATGCATGCTCAGTATTGTATATTGCCCTTCCTTATGATAGACGAATCACCTTGTTTTTGGTACAAAATTCTGCTCTAGTAACTCTGGTTAGGAAAATTTGAAGATTAGAAAAGAAACTACCCAACCAGAGGTGTAATAAAGTAAATAAAAATTCATTACAATTCTGAAATATGAAGCTAAACTGGTATATAAAATCTGTCAGATCACTACTGTTAGGATTCTTAAAGCATCAGTTCTCTACAGCTACACATATTTTAGATAAATGTGTTAGATACAGATGGAGTTGGTTAACATTTTAATCACCATGACTGAGTGAAAGTAAAAGTTTTTATTAGTTGAAAAATCAATTAATAGCTGAAAACTGATTATCAAGCAGGGCACAGCCACTGTCTGCAATATGGTTTGCCAGAATTGGCTTAAAATAAATTTTTGAAGTGAAGTCTTTGAAATGATTAATTCACTTAAAAGCTATTCTCATAACAACACTTTACATTCCTTGCGAGCCTGTCAAACATCAGAATATAAGGTATTTGTCAAACATTCTGCTAGTAAACATACCAATATATATGTAGTTAGAAAGACTGCAATATATCTAACCAGTCTTATTTTTTTCAGTTTTGGTCTAAACTGTTACTACAATTTTTGAATAATATGACCTTTTATTTGCACAAGTGAAAATGGTAGATTTCTGATGATATCTCTTGCATACAACACAAAAACAGGGTACTCAGAAGGAATTCAGGATATGCTGAAAGTTAAAATAAAATCTGATTGTATTTTCGGAGAAATGTTTTCTAATAGGTGGAACAAGTTTGCCCATAACATAATAGGGAAGCCAGTTTCCCATTAATTCAGTCTGTCAATCTCCTGCTATGAGGAAGCCAGTTGTTAGGAACCACTTGCTTTATTTACTCCATGGTCCTGCTCATATATGCATGAGGAAAAGCATTAGTTTCACTTATCAGGGTTATCTCTAGCCTGGTATTACTTTTTGCTTCAGTGTACCAATTAAGGGTTCTACTGCATATTTGCCAGTGGTGGGTTTCAAAACTTTTTAGAACCTCTTCTGTAGGTGTGGCCTGCTTTGTGGGAGTGGCTTGCCAGCCATGTGACTGGGTGGGCATGGCCAACTTGTAAAATGTGGTGAAGGACAAGGAAAGAAACAGGAAAGAAGAACAGAGGCAAGAAAGAGAAGGAGCAGAAAGGAAAGGCGTGAGAGGGAAAAGTCAGATACAAACCAGAAGCAACAAAAAACATCCTATTTAAAGATGGACCAGGAAATAACAATTATTTCAATAAACGTAATGGACTGAACGCACCAAAAAAAGAGCGCAGATGTTTAATAAACTTAAGAAACTGAAGGTAGATATAACCTGTAAACAGGAAGTGCATATTAAAAGGAGTGGATTGATTACATAAAAAGTAAATATGGGACTAAGAAATTCCAGATAGCTTATGCTTAGTATCAGTAATAATTTAAATTGTTTAAAATTTGGGTAACAGTAAGAAGCTGAGTTCAATGTAGAGATATTTTAGACTGTGATTGTTCAAAAATTATACCACGTATGGTCTTTGGGAAGTCGGGGGGAGGGAAGGGAGGTGGGGATTTAGGGGGAGGGGGGAGGGGGGAAATACAATATGTGTTAAATTCCATGATTGTATTTGTATACTGTGGCTTTTCAATGTTAGTGCGAAAATAGAACAAACCGAATATACTGGAAGGTAATAGATATCGAAGGAAAGAGTCGAGTGAAAGAAGAAGGAGGGCGGAGAGGGTGAGAGAGAGGAGGGGGAGAAGGGAGGGAGGGAATGGAGAGGGAGTGATAGGGTTAAGGTTAGAAAGAAGGGGAGGGGAAGTAGGCGTAGAGGGGTGTGTGAGAAGGAAGAATGAAAGTTGGAGGGGGTTGAAAGAGGGTGTATGGCGGGCCAAGGTGGTATACTGGGTTTGTATTGTAGAGGGCATTTTCTATATAAGTGAGGGCCGTGTTTATTATTCAATGTTATATGCCCTGATTAAGCACAGTGAATATGTGATTGTATAGAATGAAAACATAATAAAATATATATTAAAAATAAAATAAAATAAAGGAAGTGCATATTAAAAGGGAACATAGGAATTTACTGGAGAACAAAAAACTATGGAAATTATATCCAGCACTGGCAGATACAAAAAAAAGAGGAATAGCAACCTATATAAAGGAAAAAATAAACCCCAAAGCAGTCTACTCTGATGAAGAAGGCAGTATGCTAATGACTGAATTAGAGACAACAGAAAAACCAATATTATTAATAGTCATATATGCACCAAATCAGAAACAAGAGGAATTCTATAGGAAATTACACAACAAAATAAACGAATTAGAATATGAAAATATTTGCCTAATTGGGGATTATAATGCAATAGTGGATAAAAAATTGATTATGAAAGCAAAAATAAAAATAAAAAAATACATTACCCAAATGTTTTTTTGAGATGGCAATGGAATATAAACTACATGATATTTGGAGAGAAAGGCACAAAACAAGAAAGCAATATACCTTTTATTTGAACCCCACCAGTCCCTATCAAGAATTGATATGGCTTGGATTTCATCTGGTCTATGTAATCAATTAGATGAAATTGAAATAGAAGCAAATGAGTGGCTAGATCATAATTCAATAAAATTAAGATGGAAAGGTCAAAGAAGAAGAAAAAGATGGAATGATGACTTCAAATATTGTAAATGAAATAGAATACACTCAAATGCTGGAGAAAGAATTAAAACTATTTTTTAGAATAAATAAAAAAGAAAACACCTCAATTCAAAATCTCCGGGACACTATGAAAGTATACACAAGAGGTCTCATGATTACCTACATGGCGAGAAAAACTAGAAAACAAAAAGAGCAACAAGAATGTATGCAAAAAGAACTTATGGAGCCAAAGCTAAACTACAGAAAGACCCAAAGAATAAAATTTAAAAAGAAAAAAGAGAGAGATGATAAAAAATAAGATCAACTTAATAACTCAAAAGGAATTAGCACAGAAAATTAAAGCAGCCAGACAAAATTACTTTGAACAAACCAACAAACCTGGACAATGGCTGGTATACAGATTGAAGAATGAAAGAGAAAAAAGGATGATATACCAATTAAAAGATGATAAGGGAAGAATTTAATACAAAGTGGAAGAAAAGAGGCATATTATTCATAAATACTTCACAAAACTATACGTGCAAGATAGTATGGAAGAAATAAAGACAAAACATTTAAACACAGAAAAGATAACACCAATCTCAAAAGAACAAAGGGAGGCAATAAACAGGCCAATAACGTTAGCCGAAGTGGAATTTGTCCTGAAAAACCAGAAAAATAATAAAACCCCAGGACCAGACGGAATTCCAGGGGAGCTATACAAATATAATAAAATAATATTGGAAGAACTAGGAGTGGAAATGTTTAACGACGTTTTAGGAAAAGCCAAGATGCCTGAATCATGGACGGAAGCAATAATATCGCTAATCCGGAAAGAAGAAACCAATCTACAACAAAATCCAAAACGTCAGACCAATTTCATTACTAAATTCCAATTATAAAATATTTGCAGCAATTATGGCAGGAAGAATTAAACAGGTTTTAAATGAATGAATGCACCCGGACCAAATTGGATTTTTACCTCACAGACGCATTAAAAATAATACGAGAGTCATCCTAGACATAATAGATTATTACAAGGCGCATCCAGAAAAACAAATGGTACTAGTTTTCCTTGATGCACAAAAAACATTCAACAACGTAATTTGGAAATTTATAATAATACTATTAGACAGGATGAAATTCGGAGGAAAATTTACAAAAATGATAGAAAAACTTTATAACAGCCAAAGTTCTGATGAACGGAGAACTAACAGAGAAGATTGAAATAAAAAAGGGAGTCAGACAGGGTGCCCCCCTCTCTCCTTTGCTGTTTATATTAACCCTGGAAATTTTATTAAATGAAATTAGGAAGGACCAGGGAATAAAAGGTTTGAGACTCAAAAACGAAGAATATAAGGCCCAAGCTTATGCCAATGACTTAGTATTTGTTCTAGAAGATCCATTAGAATCCAGTCTGAAATTAATTAAAAATTTAGAAGAATATGACGAAGTGGCAGGATTAAAAATCAATAAAGGCAAAACAAAAATGATAACCAAGAATATGACAAAAAAGCAAGGAGAGGAACTGGAATTAGCAACTAGAATGCAAATAACTAAGAAAGTGATATACTTGGGGATCTGGATGTCTGCAAAATGTTCCACAATTAAGGACGATAATTATAATAAAGTAGTGACAGAAATAAAGAAAGATTTAGAAAGCTCGAAAAATATTCAGCTATCACTAATGGGACATATAGCCACAGTCAAAATAAATATTTTACCAAGAATCTTATTCTTGTTGCAAGCCGCACCTATTAACCTGGGTAAAACTTTCAATCAAGAATTAAACAAAATAACTGCTAGGTTCAATTGGCAAGGATGAAAAGCGAGGATTAAACTAAAGTCAATGCAAGTTAGCAAGGAGAGGGGAGGTTTAGCATTACCAAATTGGGAATTATACAAATTAGCAGTAACAATAACATGGGTGAAAGATTGGATAGAGCTAAAGAATAAAAGAATTTTAACCTTAGAAGGTCATGATTTGCAAGCAGGTTGGCATACATTCAATGATAAAAATAAAATGCACAAATACTTTCAAAAACATTTAATTAGAAGAGTGTTATTGCAAAACTGACTCAAAATCAAAAAAATCCACTATGTGAAAATCCCGAATTGACTATCACCGACAGAAAGGACGATCCATCCAAATTTTATAGATATGAATAAAATGCTAAGATACAGAGACATAATTGACGGACAGGGAAATTTAAAAACAATTGAAGAATTGGCAGAACCAAACATGAAAGTTGACTGGCTAACCTACTTGCAAATCAAAACTAAACACAATAATGATACTAAAATATATGACATCGAAACAGAACCACGTGAATTGGATAAAATAATTCATAGCTCGGATAGAAAGATGATAGGAAGAATATATAAATTTCTCCAGAAGCATAAAATGGAAGAGGAAATAGTGAAAGAACAAATGATAAAATGGGCACAGAACTTTGGCTATAATATTGAATTGGATAAATGGGAAAAATTTTGGGGAACAAACTTAAAAATGACACTATCAGTTGCATACATGGAAAATCAGTACAAAATGTTTTGCAGATGGCACCTGGCACCAACAAGGTTAGCTAAAATTTCAACAAATACCTCCCCAAAATGCTGGAAATGTGAATCAATACATGGAACATACTACCACTTGGACAGGTGGACCTGAGAGGAAGCTAAATTTTTTTGGAAAAGGATCAAAAAGTGGCTAGATGTAATAACAGATGTTAAAATAGAATAGAAACCTGAAGTTTTTTTTATTAGGAATAATGACTGTGAAATATAAAAAAGAAATTCAGTATTTAATATTACATATAATTATGGCGGCAAGGATTGCCTTTGCTTGCTCAGAAATGGAAAAACAAATAATTCCAAACGAAGATGAAATAATAAGAAAGGTTATGGACTGTGCCGAAATGGACAAATTAACAAAAGAAATCCAGGGAAAAGAAGAAACAGAATACTACCAGATATGGGATAAATGGTATAGGTGGATGGAGGAAAGAAACAAGGATCAATGCAGGAAGACCACAAAGCCCAAAAATAGTAGTTAAGGAGAATTAACACACACATATATATGTATCCAAGTGGTTTAAACTTACTAGAGATAATCAGCCAATATAGCAGACAGAGAAGTAAGATAAGAGGGTTAAGAATGATGAAATACAAATGAAATATAATAGAAGGGGAAACAATATAAGGTGAGCGATATCAATTGGCAATTGCTATTAGAAAGAACAGGAAGCTCCTGTTCATATTGTATTGTGTAAATGTGGTGTACGTCTAAGTTTTGTGTGTATGTATTTTACATGTTTGTAAATAAAAATTTTAAAAAATAAGAATAAGAATAATAAAAATAAAAGACACAGGCCACTCTTTTGAAGAAAACAAAGTCCATATTTTGGACAGAGAGCATCGCTGGTTTGAAAGGGGGTTTAAAGAGGCCACATATCAAAATTGAACAGCCCTCTCTCAACAGAGGGGAGGGAGATGGCATCATCTATCTCCAATCTACACCACAGTCCTTTCAACAGTTCCAAGACAGCTTCACACCAATTTGCACCACTCAGGTGACCCTGATGACACAGATAAACCTCCAGATGACTTAACAGAATGCAAACGACCAACTGTTTGCAAGGAGTATAAATCCTTCCATTTCCCTCAATCCAGTCAGAGCTGAAGAAGCTTCTTGATTGAGAAGCAAAATGTCTTCAAAGAAAAACCAGAAAGTCCAGTTGCCTCTTGGGAAAAAAAAAACACCTTTGGGACAAAAACTTAAATAGCAAATTGCCTGTGGATCCAAACCAAAGTATCTTAAACAATGTAAAACTCAACATGGAACACAGTGAGGCAACACATAGATGACTAATTTATCATATTTTAATCTAAAATCCTTCCTGGAGCTCTGTTTCTGATAAATATTTTGGAAGTTTATCATGCTGGAAAGAGAATAAAAATGCATGCTCCAAATGAGGATGGAGATACAAAAGCTATAACTTTTGATGGTTGCTCCCTTGAGGGGAGAAAATTAAAGTCTTGGTTTCTGAGTCTGACAAACCTCTCTCCAAACCAGAGTGACCTTGTGCTTCAATCCAGCCTTTAACACAAATTCATGGATACAATTTTGCTGTTATTACAGTCACATCTTATCATTGGCCAACATGCATTTCCCCCCTGTAATTTCTGTGTTGTCTTGTATTCCTGCAACACCCCTCCACCCATTTTACTTTTTATTCTTCTAATTTTCTTCCTCACAGGGTCTCCTGTAATAAATTTATCCAACTTTGAATCTCTCTTGTTTCAAAATCCATCCTTTCCCTTTGCTAAAGGCATCTCAGTTGTTCATTTTGTTTAAAGACAACACATTTACAATTATGCTAAGGGTTTTATTACTTAATTTTCTTCTCTCATTTATTTAATGAAAATAATTTATTACTTATTCATAGATGTTGGGTGCAAGGCATAATAATGTCCAATGCAATATCAAGTCATAACACAAATGATGTAGATAATGAAATTTGCATCAATTCTTGAGCAATCAGTGTAGATTATAATGTTACATAGATGTCATTTTTCCAATAATTTTGTGATACATGTAATGTAACTTCTCCCATATAATTCTTATTAGCTTTCATTTGTTTTAATTTTATCAATTAATTGAAATACTATCTATCTATCTATCTATCATCTATCTATCTATCTATCTATCTATCTATCTATCTATCTATCTATCTATCTATCTATCTATCTATCTATCTATCTACATACATACACACACACACATACTATCTATCTATCTATCTATCTATCTATCTATCTATCATCTATCTATCTATCTATCTATCTATCTATCTATCTATCTATCTATACACACACACACACACTATACACACACGCACACACACACACACTATATATATATATATCTTTCTGTCTCTATCTTTCTTTCTGCCTCTTTGCTTGTGAGAAATATTCCCCCATGACCATTTGGTCCAATTGATTGCTGCACATCTCTCTGCCCTTTAGCCATTGTTAGAAGAGAAACTGAACCTGGAAAAAGGAAATCTCCGCGACATGGCAGAAATGAAAAAATTCTGTAAAGCTGTGGAAATGGTCTAAGTGAGCATTGGTCTAAAATCTCTATACGACTTCATAATCAAATGACAATGTAACCATAAAACCCTTTAAAGCAACCTATTAAATTGTGTTGAGAAAAATAAGGGAAGGAAGAGAAAGAGAGTGATCAACCACAGATAAATATTAGAAGAGCAGGGTCAGCCAACCATTTCGGTATGTTGGTTCCTAATTGATATTTAGAAGTAGCCCTGACACAATGAAGAATTGTTTATAGCAGAGGTGTCAAACTTCTGGCCTGTGGGCTGGTTGTGGCCCACAATGTGGTTGGATCTGGCCTGTGAGGCCAGCCTGGAAAATATAAGGGGCCAGCCTGTGTTGCTTTGGCCCACTCTACCGGTATCACTTTGGCCCAGTCTATCTATGTCACTTCGGCCGGTTTACCCAATGCAAAGAGGAAACATCAGGCCAGCGTGGCTTTGGCCCGGTCTACCCAATGGGAAGAGGAAACATGCTAGCAGTTTGGGAAGTGGCATCAAACTGGCTACGCCCACCCAGTCAGCCACATCCGATGTGTGGTGCTATGTCCACCCAGTTGGCCCCCTGTGCCTGGCCCCCTGAGGTCAACCACAACCCTGATGAAATTGAGTTTGACACCCCTGATCTATAGAGATAAATGGAGACAACCAAGATATTTGTTTAATTGTGACCGGATATCCACGTCTTCTCCAGCTTTAACCACCAAACCTTGCAAAGATATTACTGCAGACAAATAGTACTTATTTTACCCATCATCATATGAAATTTTATTTTGGGTTTTCGACTAACTCATTATAAGTGATGCAAATGCATTCAAGCATTTTATGTGCTGTTTGCAGTTGACTATTCTTATGCTACAGGTATAAGATATAGTAATAATAAAAGGTGGCTTAGAATCTTTAAATCCTATTTTATTATTTCTAAATTCTTTAATGGCAGATTAGAAAGCAAGATCCTACTCTGTTATAAAATGGTACAAAATGGGACATGATTCACTTAGCAACCGCCTTGCTTAGCAACAGAAAAGTTGGGATCAACTGGGGTCAAGGATTACCTGTATTTTCAACATTGGTGGGAACTGCAGATGTAATGGCTTGTCTTTTTTTATTATTACTCTTGTACCAGTTAGCCTTGAAAACAGATGATGGACATTATCTAGCTGTAAAAGATAAATTGAGTTTATTGTTATATAATTAAATCAAGCATTAGGAATTGAATCCCTGACTTCAAACAAGGCTATTTAAAACTTGTAATTTTTAAATTGTTGAATCAGATAAAACTCATGGCTTAGTGTTGCAAGGAACCTTGTCGGAAAAAAATTGAAAAGACTAGTTTAAGAATTTGTTATAAGCACACAGGAAGCACATTAACATATATGCTAATTTTTTAAAAAAATGCTTTCATGATTTCTGAATATCAGATATCCTTTGCAGACTGAAAAGCAATTTTAGTTACCATGCTTATCATAATTCTGTAATATGGTATTCATTATTTTGTCTTAAATCCTTCTCTCATCCTGCTGTCAGGTTTACTATTTAAAAGACAAAAGAAAGAGAGTTTGAAAATGAAGAGGAGAAGAAACTCTCAGGCACTCGTTCTTATTTATGCAGTTAATATAACTAGCTAGAATGCATACAATACCTTGTTCTTAGGGATCAGACAGAGGCACTGGCCCGATGTCACCCGTTGGTTTTGTGCCTAAAATGGGATAAGAATTCATGATCTCCTAAATTCTAAGCTGATATCTTCACTACTATCCAAAGTGTGCCTTTGTATTCCCACTAAATCTGATCCGTTCCAACATGTATCACTTTCCTTTGTTATTATTTCTCTTAACCCTTCTCCCAATTGGCTAGAATGATCTGATATGCTAAAATCATCCAAACTTTTATGGCTGATAATGAATAACTTTTCCAATCATTCCTGGAAACTGTCCAGATAGAGAATTTGCAATGACCGAAAGCAAATAATTCCTTTGTTTTTCTTTTCTTTGTCTTTTTCCTTCTTTAATCTTTTGATCCTAGCAACTGGACCGGAAGATATCTATGGAGATTCTAAGTCATCCAGGTCATGGTTGTTCCAATGGTGCTTTTTCAAAAGGCAACTGGACTTTCTTTGTTTTTGCTTGAAGATGTTTCGCTTCTCATCCAAGAAGTTTCTTCAGTTCTGAATATAAATCCTTCCACCCTCCAGTCGGAACTAAAGAAGCTTCTTGGATGAGAAGCAGAACATCTTCAAGGAAAAGCAGGAAAGTCCAGTTACCTTTCGAAAAAGCATCTGTCTGCCAGGAAGACTGTTTGAGTGTGTAGAAGGAAATAGTGCAGAATTTCCTTGAACATGTACAACAGATGTAAACATGGTTAAAAAAACTAGAGAATCATTGGTTTAAATTGTTTCAGGCACAACACTAAATGAAGTTTACTTGGTTAATAGCAAAATGAAATTTGTTCAGGGTGGTTTGTGAAATTCTTGGACATCACCTTTTAGTATCTTCCTCTTCCACTGATTATCACATTTGGTAGAAGTTTTTGGGTGAGTGTGAGTAAGAGCTGAAAACATTAATGCCTTGGCAATCCAATTTCACATTGGAATTGTACAGAAGTTGAAGCCCTTATGTTTCAAGCAAGTTACAATAGAATAACAGAGTTGGAAGGGACCTTGGAGGTATTCTAGTCCAACTCCCTGCTCATGCAGGAAACCCTAGATTTCTTTCTCCTTCTCCTCCTTCTTCTCCTTCTTCTCTTTTTATGTATGTTTTGAAAACTTTTAACCACCACCACCAGGGTTTAGTTGTTGATGATTATGCTTTGCATTCCTCTGTGCATTGGCATTTGTAAAACCTGATGTCATTTTAGAGCAGTTATAAAATGTTGTGAATTTACAGCATTGGGAAAGAGCTGTGATTTAAATGAAACCAGGCCTGGTGGAATTCATTGAAAATACTCACCAGTCTTTATGCACACAATATTCTAAGTTTATTTGAAATGTCCTCTGAACAAAACAAAAATTACAATGATTTGCACCAGGGACACAATCCATCAAGAAGACTTGTTCAAACCGTACTGGGATGAATGTTTGTGCTCTGGTGCAAATCCCAATCATTACAGCACAGAATAACATCCCAGGGGATCCTCACAGAATGATTGCTTTGATGCTAGCATAGCCTTCCGCAATTTAATGTCTTCTAGATGTGTTGGACTTAACACCCATAATCCTCCATCCAGCCTGGGGATTTAGGGGATTTAAAGTCCAATGCTTCTGAAAGGCAAGTTGCAGAATATTATGCAGGATTTATGCTAGCAGTAGTTTACTCTCTTAGCCACAATGATTATGCTGTATCACAAAGTAAGGATATTTAGAATGGATTGATACCGACAATGGCAATGGAAGTTTGGGAGGAATGGAGATTAGTCCATATGGGCACAAATGATGATAACCATGGCATATAAAAGGTTGCATAAATGCAAAAGAAAGGAAAGAGAAAGAAATAAAAAGAAAGAAAGAGAAAGAAACAAAGAAAGAAACAAAGAAGAAACAAAGAAAAGCAGGTATATTGTACAATATGTCTAAAACTAAGAAATGAAAATGGTAATAGATCTGAATGAAGATTGTCTGATATTATGGAGTGGAGCAGAAAGTATAGGCTTCCTGACATTAAACATTAGTATTTTTAACCTGTAACTGCCATTGAAGAACCAGTTTCATCATGGGAATAATGTCTAACCAAAACAAGAATTACAAGTGGACAGACACATAATATATGCACCTATTTTAATTCAATTGTACTGCATTCTCAGCACAAAATCAATGAGTCAGCTTTTTTTAAAAAAAAAAACAATCTCTTTGAAGTCTGCAATGGAACTGTATCTTCGTGGAGGGAAGTAAGCAGTGGAGTACCCCAAGAATCTGTTTTAGGCCCAGTACTCTTCAACATCTTCATCAATGATTTAGATGAGGGAAGAAATGGGGAGCTCAACAAATTTGCAGATGACACCAAACTGGCAGGAATACTGAACACTCCAGAAGATAGACTTAAGATACAGAAGCATCTTGACAAACTTGAACATTGGGCACTATCTAATAAAATGAAATTCAATGGTGAAAAGAGTAAGGTTCTACATTTAGGCAACAAAAATGAAATGCACAGGTAGAGTATAGGTGGTACCTTGCTCAACAGTAGTAACTGTGAAAGGGATCTTGGAGTCCTAGTGGACAACCATTTAAATATGAGCCAGCAGTGTGCAGCAGCTGCCAAAAAAGCCAACACAGTTCTGGGCTGCATAAACAGAGAGATAGAATTAAGATCACGTGAAGTGTTAATACCACTTTTTGAATATTTTGAAGTTTTGAACTTTTTACATAATTTAAAACTCTTAAGCATCTTTCCAAGCATTAGTTCTTTCAACTGAACACTAGCAATCAATGCTGCAAAATTTTAAGTTTTTCATTGGCCATTTACTCTGTCTACAGTCTACAGTGACTTTTTCATGCATTCTATCTCATCACTATCAATTTCTATCTTGATGTTTCCATTCTATCTCTTCACCATCACCTTCAATTTCTATCTTGATGTTTCCATTCCTTGAAACTCGATCTTTTTGATGTTCTGAAGGAGATCAAAATTCTCTTTCTTCTTTGATTTTCTTGATCAGATGTTCCAGATCTTTGATTTCTGAGAGAAGACTTGTAGCAGCAAATCAAAGATTGTTGATGTTTAGTCCACCAATTTTTATGCTGATTTTTTTTACTCTTCAGGTCTGAGGTAAAGGAATCTTATGACACCTGTTGCATCTAACCTGAATTAGTATCCATTGAGTGTGTTTCTATAGGATTGATTCTGTATGAGGTATGAGAAGAAGAATGCCTTCTTCCCAAGTTCTTTTCTTTTAATTCTGCTACAGGGACTTAATATACTCTGTACATATAAGGGCCAAGGCTAAAGTGTGTTTGTTTGTTTGTGTGTGTGTATGTGTGTGTGTGTGTGTACATTTTCTTTCATTCAATTGTATCTGATTTTCCGAGAATGCTTAGACACATCCTTGCAGTTTTCATGACAAGTTTTTTGAAGTGGCTTATAATTGCATCCTTTCTAGGGTGAGATCAAGTGACTGTCTCAAGGTCACCCAGCTGACTTCATACACAAGTCAGGACTAGAACTCAAGGTCTCTCAGTTTCTAGCTTATGCCTTAAACATTCCACCAAACTAGCTCTCAGTCCAATACTTCCAAAATTAAGCTATATCTCCAGACATATTGCAGATACACTCCAAATACAGCTAATATGAATTCCATCACTTCATTGTTTCAAAGTTTCCATGTTAAGGAAGGTATTGCAAAACTTTGATGGAGTGAGTTGATGATGATTCTACCACAACAAAATAATATTCAAAATGATATGTGTCCCTCTTATATCCAAAAACAAAACAAAGCTACCTCTTTGCTTTATTTTGTATTATATCACAGCTTCCCCTGACCACATACAATTGTGAATAATTGTGGATTAAGATTCTTTGTGTTAACGCTTTGCCTTAGCGTTAGTGTTACATCTTTAGTGTAAGACACCTTGTCAAAAGAAATCTAAACCACTCTACCATTATCAAACTAAATGATTTACTCTTCATTATCTGTTAGTGGAGCAGCATGGCTCAAATGGTCAGGACACTGGGTTGACAATTTGCAAGCCCACTTTCAAAGCCTGAGTGCTGTTGTGTCAGGGTGAGCTCCCATCATTCGCTCCAGCTCCTGACGACCTAACAGTTCAAAAGTGTACAAATGCAAGTAAATAAATAGGTACCACTTTGGTGGACTCATTACTGGGGACATGAAAGGTGCCCCCAATTGAGTTCCATGGAGAATGGTGATGTCACATGTGGCAGACCATTCTATGCCTGTATAGGCCTTACCAGCCACCTGCAGACACATTGTGGACAGCCCACAACCCGTCAGGTGTCAAGGTCCTCTTTGAAAACGATCTTTACATTCCCTATTGGAGGAAATTGATGTAGGCCATCAGTTCCTTTGAAACTACAAAACTACAGAGAAACATACATTAGCTCGTTCATCATCCAGAATTGAGGCCTGCTGGTATTTCATATACATCTTCCTTCCTTTGTTCAGTAGTATACAACATCATCCTCCATTTTCTGATCCTATAAATCTTTTAAATGTTCCTCTAGCTGATTAGGATTTAATAGACTACTAAAAAGGCTAATTATCTAGTATGTATAGTTTGAGTGTAATTGTTCCGTAAGAAGACTCCTGAACCTTTAATTTCAAAGCCATGCATCCTGTAAATATGTATTATGAGGAAATCTTCTAAATAATGTTTTGGCTGGTTTGTAAGAACAAGTCTGAATTTTTCTATTTATGATGATTGCTTAGGTATTAACACAGCACTAGGCTAGGAGGAAAAGAAAATACGTTTGTATTAAAAAAGGAATTGGAAATTTATTTGTAACTGTAACTTTAGAAATAATCACTATACACTATACAAGAACAAACATTTGATTTCTTATGATACTGGGAAATACTATAATCTCAAAACCTTACTTTTGCCTTTTTTTTCAATTTTAAACTAGATTTGGATTGGACAATCCATTAAAAACAGCTTTTTAATAGTTTTGGGTGTCGAAGACAGTCCTCTGTAATCTTTATGTACCTTACCGTATTCAATTGCTTGACTGTTTAAAAAAAGCATGTAAACCTAAACCAATTCAACTAAATGTGGATTTTGATCAGGGAAATGCTCCCTCTGGAGCCATCAGCCTAAGGAAAATGGGAGAAAAGCAGCATTCTAAATTGATTAAAAAATTCAATTAGTGTTGAACTACCATTTATTGTTTTGATCTGGCTTGTGCTTATTTTTAATTAAGTTGTTCTGATCTATTTTCTTTATGCAAACTTAAGAAGAACAATAATAGATTAGACCAATGGCCAAGTGGATACTTTTGGAAAGCCGACAAGTGATACTTGAACAACATATTATCCTCCCACATGGATTTTCTGGAACTATTTTTGTGAGATCTACTAGCCAAAAATAGCCTCATCTTCCATAATTTTTAAAATCTTCCCTTGTAAGTTAAAGATTTGCAAATTGCATTATCTGCATTAAATAACAAGTGAGGTGATGTTTCATAGCAAGTGATAAACAAAGGAACGAAGGAAAAGGGAAGTTGTAGAAAAGTAGTCAGTGATATCAACAACAAAAAATTCTGTTCAGGACCATAGAGAGCAATTATCTAGCAAAACAACAGAGAAATTATTCCAGCACTAGAATAAAGCAACTGACCAATATAGTGCCATGTAGACTCATCCTTCTCAGCTGTTGAAACTGGCTATAAAATGCCTGACATCTGTTTTCTAATTGCCTTTCCTGGAGATTAACATCTGAATACATTTTAAGTAAACTGGAGGATTATCTTCTTTCTTTCTTTCTTTCTTTCTTTCTTTCTTTCTTTCTTTCTTTCTTTCTTTCTTCTTCTTCTTCTTCTTCTCTTTCTTTCTTTTGTTCATTCCCTCCCTCCCTCCCCCACCTTCCTTCCTTCCTCTTTTTTTTAAAAAAAATCCACATTTGCTTATTACAATAAATGTTGACGACTGCTTATTTAGATAACATAGAAACTTTCTATTGCTTTTTGGTACATTTATAAATATATTCCTATTCTGCTTCTATCAAGACCCGTATTCATGTTATTTGTAAATGCAATACAAATATCATAAACTAAATTTTCCATTTTGTTTTATTTTTTTCTGAGTTCCAGAGAAATTTCTTTTTCCAAGATGTGATCAGCATTAAATCTCATTAGGCAAATACCTGATCTCATATTTCTGAAAGCCACATGTTATATTTGCTCTTTTAACTGTATGTCTTTATGTGAATCTTACACTAGAAAAGACTGCCTATCATCAATTCTACTTAGAACTGTTTCTCTAGGTCAGGTGCATTTTGTTTCCAAATAGTTGTAGTTCTCAATGTGCTTTGCTTTTTGCTTGCTGGTGATTTCCATGCCTGGCATATGTAAATGGCATATCTTCTCCTATGGCAAAATATTTAAAATACAATATTTCCTAATGATTTGGAATGGGTGGTTCTGTAGCCAGTATGAATTACAATTACTTCTCAGGAGAGAATTAGATAATCTTTTGATATAATGTTGGTTGGGTAGCTTCATATTAATATTATGTGAAGCTACCTAATTATGTTTGCCCACATTATGAGGCTTGAGTTAAATGTACATCCATCCTTCAGTATGGAAGCTGGAGAAGTCATCATGCTGTCATTCTCTCAAAAAACTCTTCCCATATGCCTCTTTCCTGTTAGTTTGAAAGAAATGGCATGCTGAATCTCTGTTTCTAGAATGATACTTGAATTTGGCCAAAATTAAATAGCTGCTTGAAATGGCAACCCTTCCTCATTCCTTATACAGAAGCTATATGGAATTGCATGCTTCATGTCTCTATCTACTACTGCAAACTAATTTAGTGTCCCTATTTCAGGATTTATAGAGGCATCTCAGTTCCCCAACAGAAGGAAATATTGAGGAATTCTAGAGAAACATTCAGAATCTGCCATCATGTCCCTTCAGCATTTCTCCCAAGGGCCTTTTGTGAGTGTATCTCCAAATAGTTATAAATAATTATCCATGAATGTTCTGTCACTGCCTATTGCTATATGTCCAAAATTACTCCAGCTCTTTATTTCTATAACTTGGTGAGGCAGCTGCAAAATTACATATATAATTTCTCCTGCCTTGGTCAGTTGGGAAAAGAGTACAAGCTTTCTACTTCCTTCCTGAGAAATACTAATCCCATAGTGCTATGCAGTGAATAAAATGTCAGCTGTCTCTATATAAGCTTCCTGCAACTTGATGCTTTCTAAACTTGGACTTCAGTTAGGCATTTGACAAAGTAGACCAGAGCCTACTTTTTGGTAAAAAAGAAAAATGTGGATAGACAGCATCACCACCAGATGGATTTGTAACTGGCTTCATCAACAGGAGGATACAATCAAGTTTACACAAATGATTGTTTTTATGTGTAAGTTTAAAAAACCCAATATATTACCCACTTAAAAGAAGTAAAAATGAGAAATAAGCTATTTGTTATCATAAATGGAAAATAAAAGATGAATGGTAGAAACATGACAACAGATCTATTTCTAGTCCTGAAAGGCTCATCAGTGACCAGCAAAGCCAAGAGTCTCAAATAAAATATTTTCTGAAATTAACATAAACAAAACAGAAGAAAAATCAAAAGATAGAATTAGTTTTCTGGACAAAAAGACATTCCCAGTTTTAATATTGTTAAATATTGCTATTTCTTATTGTACTGAAAGCCATTAAATAGCCAGCCATTTCAACTGAAGGTTTTGATAACCTTTGAAGAAGGTTGCTTTAGGCTTAGAGGGTTGAAAGAATGTGGAAAGAATGAATGAATGACCTTAATACTATAGCTGATACACTGGAAAAAAAATCTGTGGAATAAGGCTGCTTAAAATAAAGATGGTTCCATTTTAAACTGGGCCCTATTCAATCAACTGATTATTTTAGCAGATAGTCGGATAGCTGGAAAGTTTGAAGTACAAACCACTGAAAATGTATTTCCGAAGGTTTTTGCAACCAGTGTTTCATGGCTGTCCTTGAGTCCCAAGAGGTCATTTTTATGAAAGCAAGAATAAGAGCAATACATTCTTTGTAACTTTTCAGAGGTGGAAAATCTTAATGGGGCTGATAAAAAAAATCTTTTTTGAGTCTTCTTCTAAAGTATTTCATCTAAAATTGCCTGAAAATTCAACACCAAGCTCATATTTAATCACATCAATGGAAAGAACTTATACACTGCTTTTACTTCTCAAATAACCATCTTTTCAGAAAACGAGAAAGTAAATCGTAACACCAAATCTTTTAAAAACTCACCTTTTCTGTCTCTTCATCTTGGAAGAGGTTCGTGAGGGCATTAATATAAGTTCTTGGAAATTTTTGCAAACCACTGTGTGACAAGGATCTGAATAAACCTCAAGTTTCTACAAAAAAGATTTTCATTTTTCTTCATAATGGTAGAGGTAGACTCAAAATAAGAGAGAGAAAAAGAGA